>NC_067473.1:74451435-75064768 GCF_947179515.1 Apodemus sylvaticus | reverse complement strand
CATCCACTTGCCGTGCTGTGTGGTGTGCCCTATCACCGCCATCTAGACCAGGGATTTTCCTCTGCTGTGATGTTGAAGTGAGAAGCGTGGCTGGTCACGGGAGAGGGGTTTTAGGGAATCTGCAATTCTTTGCCTCTAAGATAGATTTTCTTTTCCCTTTTAAATCAATTGCAACTTTCAAGAACCACCTACCCCCCACCCCCCAACTGCAGCTGCTCTGCACCAGAAACTCAAGTCAATTAAACAAAATTATCCTAAAAGAAACTGTGAAAATATCTGGTCCAAATGTAAAGCATTAAAATAATACATCTACCAAACATTGAATTCAACCCAGCAATACATCGCACACACTCATACTTTGTTTTCTTCTGTGTTGATAGGCTGTCATTTAGATACTTTATTGAACATTTGTATTTGAAAGCAAACAGCTAAGGAAAGCTGTTGAAGCCCTATCTGGAAAAGCACCTGCTGCCTCCCAGAGCCTCACTAGCCAAGGCTGAAAATCTAGTGATCCCTCCACTTGGCCTACCGCAGTCATCAACTGAATATTTAGTAAGTGCCCTATTGTCCACATGCTGCTCAAGAGACATTTAATCAAGAATCACACACGGGAGGACTCACCTCCTCCCCCCTCCCCAATTATTTCACCCTTCGACAATTAAGGTTCAAGAGTAATCACTGTGCCCACCCAAAACTCAATGCATTCTCGACTATGTTTTACTATATTCATCCCAAGTTCAGATGAAACCTAAACCTCCCTGTCCCCAGTCATTCACTAATTGAGAGTATAAAGGTCAGGTGACACAATGAGCAGCGTCCGTGCTGGATGATGGGGGACTGTAGATGGGAGAAAGGAGTGAAGGAGCTCAATCTAGTAGGAAAGACTGCTGTTGGAGCTTAAGAAGAGGAATGGTTCAGGCTCAATAGCATGTGTGAGCATGCGCAGGGGGGAAAAGAGAGAGAGAGAGAGAGAGAGAGAGAGAGAGAGAGAGAGAGAGAGAGAGAGAGAGAGAGAGAGAAAGGAGAGAGAGAGAACTAGAACAAGAGAACTTCTTTTCAGGAGGGTGATAAAGGCTCTCATTTCTAAGAAAGTGTTGGTGGTTAGGTTTAAATGGTAATTAAAGGCATGAATGAACAATCGGGGGCTCTTTGTTCCAGAGTTACCAAGAATGAGAGCTTGGTGCCTTGGAGGAAATGAAAAACACCAGGAGTAGCATAGAGCAAGGACATAAAGGCATTATTGAAACCGGGTTTATTCTTCGGACCAGACTGAGCAAAGATTGTGAACCATTGTTTTGTAATGAAGAGAGCACGCCAAAGCAACATGCCGCCAAAGTGTTGAGGGAATGCACCAATGACAGACAGACGAAGCTGAGGTCAGGTACAGTGGGTACTGGCGTGGAGAAGTTTCAGTACCTTGGGAACTCAGAGTACTTATCACAATACAGTTCAACAGGGAGGTGGGTTTGTAGTATTCAGCTGAGCAGCGGGACAGGGTTAGTTAATCTCAGCAGACCGCGGTCTTTGTAGGGAGCAGTCTTCAGGTATAAACATCCAGAGGAGGGGAGGAGATATGCTGGTCATTTTCTGCACACATTATCTACAGCCCCACACAGACCAGAAGGGAATAGCTTTCCATTTTCCCTGAGCCTAACCCTGGGGAGTGGGCTTTGCCTTTCCTCCACTGGTCCTGAGACCAGAGAGTCCCTGACGTGGTCTTACCTGTGTCAACAACACACATTCATCCCGGGACTTCACTCAAGGCTTCCTCGGTGCCTTACCTCCAGGTGTAGCACCACCCCAGCGCTAAGGTGCCCTACCTCCAGGTGTAGCACCACCCCAGCGCTACAGGTCTTGGCTGGGGATAATCTCCTTTTCCATCTCTTCAAGACAGAAGCAGGGTTTCTCCTCAGTGTTCCCCCAGGTTCCAGCCCTTACTCTAGGGCAGTGCCTCTCCGCCCTCCCATCACCTGTGTCCATTCCCAATGTCCTGGAAGTGCCATGAGACCAAGCATTTGTCTGTGTCCGAGTCACAGGATAGAGTGCGAGATTTAAATGTAATACTGCCTGGGCGGGTGGCGAGTGAAGAATGGGGCACACCTGAGACCTAGTCCAATAGTCAGGCTTGAAATGTTTGCTTCAGCAGATCTCTTGGAAAATTTGCAAGAAGTCCAATATCGACGATTTTCAGTGAGGATATTCGGAATGGAATGTCCAACATCAGATTAAATGAACAATTGTTTTATTCATTTTGTTTTGTTTTGTTTTGTTTTGTTTGTTTGTTTGTTTGTTTTTAGCAGGGCCTTATTGTAGACCAGTTTGGGGCTATGTAGGCCAGGCTGGGTTTACATTTGTGGCCCTACTGCCTCTGCTTTCAGAATACTGGGGAAATGAATACTTGAAAAGGTTGAAAGTTTTAAATAAATATTGCCTTTATAATAAAGCAGTAAAACTGTGTAGTGATTGAGCATGTCCCCTTGTCGATAGAACCTTTCTGTTAATATGGAATTGAAACAAAAGATGGCACATGGGACATGGGACATGGGACATGGGACATGGGACAGAGAAGCTGCATAGTCTATGGCAGCCTTGGTAGTCAGTTACACACACCTCCAAGTTTAATTTTACAATTTTATTTTTTTTATCTCATTGGAAATGACACTTGGTTTCTTTGACGCAAAATGTCAGTGTATTGGATCAATGCCTTTTAGACAGACGTTGGCTGATATGTTCTCGTTCTCTGGCAGATCCCTCCCACTTCAGTGAGTTGCCATAGCAAGGGAACCGCCTGGCGCCAGAATCCAGCAGCAGGCAATGCCCACTCACTTAGGTCAGTGCTCTTTTATGGCAAATTTTACCACGCAGCCTAGTCTGGCCTCAGACTCCCAGCTCCTGCTTCTGCTTCCTCATTTTTGATCCCCGGCCCATGCTCGTCCATCAAGAATTCTGTTGGCCCAGACTGCGGGGCGTATACAGAAGACTCTAGACCCTTGTATTTTGCCACCATCATCAACATCTAAGCCTCCACAATCTCTCTTGGATAAGGACACGCTACCATCTTGCTATTCTTGTTTCCACTTTTGCCACTCACCTGCTGGGGAGGGGGGTCCTCAGCACTGCATTCAAAATGCTTTAAAACAGGACAAACCATGAGCCCATTGCTACAGACTCCTAATTGCTCATTATTTTTATGATGAGGTTCTCTAGAGGAACAGAGCTGATGGGATTTATCTTTCCTGTCTGTCTATCTATCTATTTATCTATCTATCATCTAGCTATCATCTATCTATCTATCCATCCATCTGCATCTATCAAGTCATCTTTAAGCAGTGACAGCAGCAGTCACTTCTGAGTCTAGTAGTTATTCAGTCCTTGAGGCTTACTGCTTCAGAACTCCCGGTGGCCCTTCAGTAGTTGCCTCTCAGTAGGGGAGGGGGACACTAACAACCCTTATTTACTCAGCCCACATGCTGGGGGGCCTCAACAGCTCTAATTTGGCACTGGAAGCCCAGCAGTTTTCTGGAGAACTGTTGGTCCGTAGTTTGTTTGTTTGTTTGTTTATTGGTTTTTCAAGATAGGGTTTCTCTGTGTAGCCCTGGCTGTCCTGGAACTCACTCTGTAGACCAGGCTGGTCTTGAACTCAGAAATCTGCCTGCCTCATCCTCCCAAGAGCTGGGATTAAAGGCATGTGGCACTGTCTGTAGTTTATGATGGTAGCTTGGGTTGACTCATTCTCATATCAGTGGAAGGTAAATGAACTCAATGTCAGGAAGGAAGGCCAAGTGCATAAAAGGTAGGGATGACCGTCCTTCTGCCACACCTTTTTTTTTTTGTTGTTGTTGTTGTTAAATCTAGATTGTAACTGCAAGGTGCTGTTGGAAGTTGGTGCAGGTCTTTCCCCACCAGTCAAAGCAGTGAGGAACATTCTTCATGGGAGCCTTCCTACTCAGGTGATTCTGATCTGTAGTAAGTTTACATTAAAAGCAGTCATAATATCATTTCACGTAGAAGAAAAGCTGACACCCTCATGATGGTGTGGGATGTAGTACCTGGTGCCAACATGGCTTCCGGAAACCTTCCCTTTGTGAGGTTCATAACCACATTAATGCTTTCATGCAGAATCGGGATTCAATGTGGGCTTCCAAAGTTATGTCATGAAAGCCATTGCTGGGTCTGCCTCAGTTTCTTGGACTTGCTCTCCTTGCAGATGACAGCCATAATCCTTAAAAATCTCCAGGGACAGAACCCCTGAGAAGGAACTGCTTTTCCCTTACAAGTTGCCAGCTCTATGACAGACTTCCTCCAGGGCTGCCCAGTCCTCTGGTGACTGTGGCTCAGTTTCAGCTTACATTGGACCGAACCTCACAGCAAGAACTCCAAGCCAGCACTGCCCAGTTGTCACTCCCAAGCCCTCCTGGTGGTTCCTCAGAAAACTGGGCATGTCACTTCTGGAAGATCCGGTTATACCACTCCTGGGCATATACCCAGAGGATTCCCTAGCATGTAATAAGGATACGTGCTCCACTATGTTCATAGCAGCCCTATTTATAATAGCCAAAAGCTGGAAAGAACCCAGGTATCCCTCAACAGAAGAATGGATGCAAAAATGTGGTATATTTACACAATGTAGTACTATTCAGCCATTAGAAACAATGAATTCATGAAATTCTTAGGCAAATGGATGGAGCTGGAGAACATCATACTAAGTGAGGTAACCCAGTCTCAAAAGATCAGTCATGGTATGCACTCACTAATAAGTGGATATTAGCCTAGAAAACTGGAATACCCAAAACATAATCCACACATCAAATGAGGTACAAGAAGAACAGAGGAGTGGCCCCTGGTTCTGGAAAGACTCAGTGTAGCAGCAAAGGACAAAACCAGAACAGGGAAGTGGGAAGGAGTGGATGGGAGAACAGGGGGAGGGAAGGGGGCTTATGTGACTTTCGGGGAGTAGGGGGCCAGAAAAGGGGAAGTCATTTTGAAATGTAAATAAAAAAATACATTGAATAAAAAAATGCATGAAAAAAAGGTTAAAAAAAAGCTGCAGAGAGAGGGAAAAGGAATAGGTAACATTGTTTGAAGCCACCGAGTTTGGAGCGATTTGCTCTGCAATAAACAGTGCTAGTACAAGTAGACATGGTGTGCGTGACTGTAATCCCACAACCCAAGAGGCTGAGGCAGGAGGCTGTCAGTTTAAAGCCAGCCTGGGTTACACAGCCAGGTCTTTTTTTCAGAAGCCAAAACTAACCTGAAAGCTAGTTTGGTCTTCCCTGGTTTGGCCCTGCTCCAAAGTTGGTTCAGCCACATGGGGACATGTCTGCCTCCTTGGACTGCTTCTCCTCTCCCAGACCTGTCTTCCCTGTCACCTGTTCTGGCAGCTTGTACCCAAATGTCCTCTAAGGCCTCGTTCAAATGGCCCAGCGCTCTGAGAGTTTCTTCTTTACCCCTTTGCCCTACCTGTTTTCCCAGCATCTACCATCTGACACACTGTATGCGTGCTTTTTTATGTGTGTGCATCAACTGTCTTCCAGGGGACAGGAGCTCTTTACATCTGACTCAAGGTTGAATCCCGAGTGCCTATGGTGTCTGTTATTTCAAGACCCTTAAATATTTACTTGAAATACTGAGTGAGTCAAGAAATAGGGGAAATGCCACCACCACAGACAGACACTGGAGGGCTAGCATGGATGGAGGCTGTGGGAGGATGGTCCTACGTGTGCTTCCCAGGGATAACTTTGTCACTCACCTTCTGTGTTTATATTCTGATACAGGTGTCATATAAGGAATTCTTATGGATAACAAAAATTTTTAACTTTACCTGAATCCTGACTGTATGACTTGGATATACTTAGGCCAGGAGCCTAGATTTTCAAGTTAAAAAAATAAATGACAGCATTTTAGCAGGATTGTAACAATATCCTTAAAATTATTTCAAAATATGGTTTGCATAAGAAGTTCTGTGCCTGAGTAAGCTTTAGAAACACTGTATTTCTCTTCCTCTAGAGGATTCTTAGTATGCCTGGCACACATAAAGGAGAGAAATACATCCTTATTTCTCATGGTTACCTAAAGGATGTTTTCTTCCTTGCTGGAATTCTAACTGCTGGAATCCTGTTACCCAGTGAGGTCTCCACATGGTAGGGTCAGTAGATGTCATATCACTACCACTAGTAACCATTGCTCCACTTCAAACAGGTGGAGACTGAGATGCCAAGAGAGACTAAATAAACTGCCTGAGATTGCATAGTAAGTTAAACAACAATGGCAGACTTGCTCCCAGTCAACGTCAACCCAAAACCAGCACTGTGAATGAAAAAGCCTTGGCTCCATCGTTGATACTATGACTTTGAAAGGTCACTGTTTTATTAGCACTAATAGTTACTTTTGGGAAACAAGTCTTGGTATGTGTACTCTGTAAGGAGGCATTTGAACCACTCCCTGCACTAATTACTTTTCTATTGCTGTTATAAAACTACCATGACTAAGGCAACTTATAGAAAGAGGGGTTTATTTGGTCTCACAGTTCTGGGGTAAAGTCCCTGATGGTGGAGTAGAGGTGGCAGACATGGTGGCTGGAAGCACACAGCTCGAACTGCAAACTGGGATCTGAGAAAGCAGACAGAGAATGTCAATTGTCTTTAAAAACCTCAATGCTCCCCCCTCCCCCCCTCCCTTCCTCCAACAAGGTCTCTCCTTCTAAGCCTATACAGACATCTGAGCATATGGGGGGCATTCTTATTCAAACCATTACCCTCTCCCATCAGACTGGTTCTCAAATGTTTTAGTTACTGCCAAGAGCTTAAATTATTATATTTCTAAATGTGTCTGTATTTTGTCTATGTATACATCCATGTTCAAATATATATTTGACTGCATGTGCACATGTATGCATTTGTGTGGAGAAATGTCACTAGATCTTCCTTAATTGTTCTTTGTCTTATATATTTAGACAGGGCCTCTTACTGAATCTAGAGCTTACTGATTGGCTAGATTGGCTGTACAGGGATTCTTGAATGTCTACCTCCAACACATTGGGATTGCAGATGTATTCTACCCTGTCAGAGGATTTCAGCCAGGCATGAGCTTGTGTGGCAAGCATTTTATTCACTGAGCATCTTCTTGATCCTTGTCTGTGGTTTAAGAAGAAGAAAGTCTGTGTTTGAAAGAACATTATCCAGTGGTAGAGAATCATCCAATGGCAGAGTATAGGAGATCTTTGGGGTTACATTTCTTATATAGTACTGAGTGGTTCTCAGTGAAGTCTCTGACCCCATCTGCTCATCTACCTACCACCATTGCTATAACCACCAAGGTATTTGGCAAATAGAGACTCTTGGCCTTAATCCCTGGCCTATAGAATCCAAAACCCCGTGTTTGTGGTCTAGCCATAGTGGGTTAGCAAAGATTGTGGGCAATTCCAATGGACCCTTGAATTTGAAGTAGTTCTTTAGTGCACCTGTATGCAATCCATCCCTGTTCTTAGGACTCTGCCAAAGAGGTCAGCAGGATCTCATCAAGTTCTCAGCATGTCAGAATATACTAATTGGTGAATTCAATACTATGGTGTCTTTAAAGCATATTTTAGTTGTCTATCAAGTCGACTGTCCTTAAATAATTCACTCAGGCAGCAAAGCAGAAATCTTTGGAATGTCCTTGGCTTTAAACAGAACTGATTTAAGAACATGAGGGGCCTTCTTTAGGCTGCAGCAGGAATGCATTTAATTCAGGGCCTCATTTTATTACAGCTAATAAGCTAGTTATGCTTCCCTTGTCTGGCAAGTGATAATTGCCTTTTAATATTTTGCTTTCTCGTGTTATGAAACACGCAGAAGAATCCTCACAGTATAATGCAGACTGGAGCTGATGTGCTGGCTAGCAGGTGCTGACTGTGCACAACTACCAGCTCTTTCCATGGTACTATCTTAAAATCACACAGAGTGCAGGTTATACCATGGAAATTGGCAAAATGTTAAAAATTAGAGCTACTTGTTTTATTTCAAAGACTCAACTACTGTGTTTACCAGCATGAACTAAAATTGTGCAGAAGGATCCTCACTGAAGAACTTACAGGCGAGATTATTTGTGATTATATCTAGGGAAAGGCTGAGTGCCAGAAAGAATGCAGCTATGTGGCCCCAAATTGATGGAATCTGGTTTATCACCAAAGGAGACTACTTTTCAGTGAGAAAAATTTCCAGGATGAGCATGATTCTATTTTTGTAAAATGTACTATGTAAAGCACATGTGCTTATACATACATGTGCACAAACACACATACTCATATATAAGGGTATACTGCATATCTCATGCATGACAAGATAGCTCATATTCTGTTAATGATTGCTGTGAAGGTACAGCAAAGCAGAAAAGCAAGGGTCTTTAAGTTTCTCCCCCCCCCCACCGTGTGTGTGTGTGTGTGTGTGTGTGTGTGTGTGTGTGTATGTGTGTGTGTGTGTGTGTGTGTACATATGAAACATTTAGTTTTTTTAAAAAAATATTTATTTATTGTGGGAACACCCATGTGTACTCATGTTGAGGTCATAGAATAACTTGTGAGAAATGGTTCTCTCTTCTTACTAGTTTGGTCCTGGAGATCAAACTCAGGTTATTAGACTAGGTATCTTTGCCAAATGAGTGATTTTGCCAACCCTAGCGTCTGGATTTTTAAAGAATATGCATGCATTGTGATAAGAACTTATGTTTGTGTGCTTGATTCTTAGATTCCCTCCTTTCTAGTGGAGTCATCATTGTTTATAAATACTTTCCTTCTGATTTCTTACTGAAGGATACATTAAAGACAGGATTTTAGTTTCATTTCTACCTGCTTCCTATAGCAGGTGAATATACTGAAGGAATCCCATAGATACAAACACTTAGTGGAAAAATAAACAGATCTTCTATGGCTGCAATAGCTGGTTTGGTTGTCCCTGACACAGCAGAAGGAACAGTCAGGGTCTGTGCAGCTCAGTAACACCTGGGGTATGATTGAGAAGGATGCCTCCCTCTGAAGAGGGAAACCATGCAGGCATACTGCCATGGAGGTCCCTAGCACACCATGGACTTGCTATGCTAGGCAAGCAAGGACTGCAGGATGTTCCTGAATAGTATAGAGGATTATATCTCCTCTGAATCTCCTCTGAATGACAGAGGAGATTGGTAAATTGTGAAATTCCAAGGGCTGGGATGTCTGGAGGTCAGAGGATGGGCTGAGGAATAACACTTATGCCAATATTGATGATTGATTATGCCAATACCAAGATTGGCTTGTCAGCCTCCTTTTCCTCTGCATGTGTAAAGGCAAAGGGCATGATTTTGTGAATTTTTGAAGGGAAAAAAGGCCATAAAAACTAAGGAAGGAAAAGGAGGAGGAGAAGGAGGAGGATGACAAAGAAGAGAAGAAGAAGAAGAAGAAGAAGAAGAAGAAGAAGAAGAAGAAGAAGAAGAAGAAGACAATGATGGGGGCCTGGGAATCTGAGCAATGCTAAGAAATACAGAAGATGAAATGGGAATCCATCTCAAAAGATGATAACACAAAAACGATGCTCAGAGGCAGTGAAATGGAGATGAGTTATGGCTTACAGGAAGACCAGTACTGGACAACACTGAAAATCAAGGTTGTAGATTAGGTTAGGGACCACACATAGCTTCACATTTCTAACTAAACAATGGACATAATTCTCCAAGGAAGGAGTGAAACTACCTTGGAAGGAAGACTGGGGAGGATAGAAACTGGGCCTGCCAAGAGAGTTGCCCAGTGACAGGACTGGGAAACACCTCAAGAAACCACAGTCACAGAAAATCCAACTTCAGAGAATGAGTGGACTGTCACGTCAGACTCTGCAGAGGGGTGGAGGAAGACAAGCACTTCAGAAAGAGGCCAGTTTCAACTGCTTTGAGAATCTTTTTATGTAGGTGTGTTAGTGATGGGGTAGAGTAGAAGAAGGCTTAAAGCATGTCAGTTATGTGCAGATAAACACAGGGATGGATAGACTGCGTGTGGGAGGAAGTTAGAAGAGGGAACTAGCAAGCTTCAGGAGATCCTGAGCTATACTGTGAGCTCTCATGCATGAGGAGATAGAAAGTACTTAAAGGTATAAAGGAAAGGACCAAGTGAATGAAAGTTAGAACTGGTAGACAAATAGGGGATAGTTACTGGTAGCAGAATAGGCAAGAGCATTCTAGTAGATGATTCACTTCCTCTGGTGACATAGAGAAGTTAGGAAGGATGCTGCGATACACCATGATGAAGATATGAACACACATGGAGGTCTCAATACAGGAGTGTAGGTCTTTCTGTGATCCAGGAGGCCATGATCTCTCAATTCTAATGTCAGAAAGACAATAGATATGGTGTAGGCATGAGGAAGGGTCTGGAAAACAGATGGTATCACATATACATTAGGACTATAGATCCTCGACTAGGACCAAGTACAACCTGGACCACAGACTGCATCACAGACTAAGGACTATAATTTTGTATAGTGCAGTGAGAAGAATGCAGGCTAACAAAAAAAATGAACCAGGGACTAAAGACTCTCTGGTAGCACAGACCTGGTCAAATTTTTGAATCCTGTGGGTCACACTTTCCTCATTTGTGATGTACAGATTGGTTCTTAAGGTGATTACGAGACTTAAATTAGAAGCTTATCTGATTCTGAGGATTATAATGGATGAATATTAGTGATTTGTTCTACTCATAGTGGCAAGGGACACATGCAATAGCTATAGTCTTGGATGGATGAGCTGTGCATGGACATGACAGGACAAGGGTCAGGGTTCAAGGAGAAGGAGATGTCATGTGTTGGTCATTTATATAGTCTAGAGTTCAGAGGGCAAAAATGAAGAATACATTATGGGCGCAGGGAGTTTTAAGGTTTGGAGAGACAAAGGGAGAGTGGGTAGGATGTATAGGCTAGAGAAACAGGGTTTCACAGAGTGACATAGCCTAAGGACTTATGATTTAAGGACTGATATTTTACCCTGCTAGCCTAGAAATTTGATTTCATTAAGGATTTCAGAGCCCACTGGATCCTGAGGATGGGGTCACTGGCTATGTCAAAAGTTAAGGTACTTAGGTTATTGTTATCACTAATAATCCAGTTCAGAATTGTTTGAAAAGGCAATTTGTAATGAAAATAGTCTGGCTGATAGAAAGCATCATTTTGCCTGCCTGGTATCCTTTCTTGTCCTCTTCAGCATGTAGCTGCCCTGCGGGTAGAAGATGTAGGCAGGCTTAGAGGGCACATTCTCATAGTTAAAGCAACCATGCACCCTTCTCTGCTACCCTTAATAAGGACGGTTCAGGGGTGGACAAACTTACATTATGCAAAGATTCAGCATTGCTTTTCAGAGATAGAACCAGTGAAAACCAGTCTCCTCTACTAAATCTGAAAGAAGTGGGTAGCTCTGGTAGTGGTGTTAACCAGCCTGACTTGATGCTGTTATTGGGTTCTTTTTCCTGCCACCTTTCTCTACTCTTCTAACCCCCTAACACTACATAGGATAGAAAGAAGATTAAGGGGGCATTGATATCATTACTGCCTGCTGATTAGGGGTGTCAAGTTCCTTGGAGCAAGTCTGATCTTTGTCATCAGAGTATCTCCAACCAGCAACCAGCAGCAGTATCAGCAGCAGCAGCAGCAGCCACAGCAGCAGCAGCCGCCGCCGCCGCCGCCGCAGCAGCAGCTGCCACCACAGCAGCAGCAGCAAGAGGTGGTGGAGGAGGAGGAAAAGAAGGAGGAGCAGTAAATAGCAGCAGCAGCAGCAGCAACAACAACAACAACAACAACAACAGCTGCTGTTGCTGCCACCTCTCTCAGGGCTCTGACATTTATGTGCTCTCTGAAGAGTCCCCAGAATTCCAAGCATACATTATCTTAAGCTGGCAAAATCACACCCCTGCCAGATCATGAGACAAATCATAGTCAGCTGCTGTGGGTGATCTGTTTGGCATGAGGCACCACAGGCAGCGATACAGAAAGGACAGAACTCCCCTTCTGGTGAGGTCACTAAACTCAGGCCAGGCTCAACTAACCCTGGAGTCTCTTCTCCCACTGGGGTTTGTACTCTCTGAGGCATAGGTTTCCTTGGGGATTAAGGCAGTAGACTTTCTGTTGCTAGGTACTAAACTTAGCTTGATCAGTAAGGACAGGTTTCAGGCTGCTTTGATCCAGGCTCTTGTTCATGTCCTCTTGTTGTCCCGGGCCTGCTCCTCCTGTGTGTCTCTTGTTCTCAGAGTAACTTATCTGATTATAGCTATGCTAGTCAGAGCTCTCCAGGGGGAGAGAACAGATTGGGATGGGGCATTGAGATTGAAAGAATCCATCTCCACAGTCTCTTAGGAGAGCCCTGAAGGAGCAGCTGCTGCAGCCCGGCATGGAGGCAGTCTGCAGAAAACATCGTGTCTCTAGGCAGCCTCCCTTTCTCTCCATATGCAGAGTAATTTGCATTGCTCTAACTCTTCCAATTCAAAAATTATGTAGATAGTTAAAACCCCCCACAGCAACATTTCTACCTGAGCATGATATAGTCTAGTCAGACTAATGCATAGAATTAACCATCCATCTGGTAGCAAACTGGCTTCCTTTATGCCCAGGAGCTATATGCTTCCTTCTTCATTGTCAAGAGTGGGAGTTACCTCCGTTCTAGTGTTCTAAATGCTATTATTCTTGGATTTGACTGAAATTAGAGCTGATAGATCCTGGTGAAGTGTAATGATTGACTTAAAGCAGTCAGGACCCAGCAGAAGCTGAAAGTAGGACCAGTCAGGCAAAAGCACACGGGATTAATGGTAAGGGGAGAGGTAAGAGACTGAAAATTTGTACTGATGGGAAGCAGAGGAGAAGGATGCTGGGTAAACAACCACAAGTGTCAAGAGATCAATATGACAATCCCGGAGACAACTACATAACTTATAGGAGAAACGGAAGTGCCAATTAGAGTCAGACTAATGTTAATCAAAACAGGTATGCTCATATTAAAAAAAAACCTTAAAGGCTGGAGAAATAAATGGCTTGGTGGAAAAAGAGCTTGCCGTGTAAGCATGAGCGCCCAGACACAGATCTTCACAGAAAGCCAAGCGCGGCAGCTTGCATGTGTGGTCCAGGAACCGGGAGGTGGAGAGAGCAGAAGTCCAGGGTTTCTCTGGTCAGAAGCCCTCTCTGAATTGATGAGTAAGGTCCAGGGTGAGTGAGAGACCCTGTCTCAGAAAGCAGGGGTGGAGAGAAGCAGAGCAGAGTTGTCTGTTGCTGTGATAAACACCATGACCAAAGTTTATTACATCTTACGAGACGCAGTCCCTCCATGAAGGACATCGGGCAGGAGCTCAAGGAAGGCACTGAGGCAGGGACCATGGAGGCTTGATGTTTGCCACTTGCTTTCTCAGCTCGCTTTGTGATATAGCCCTCTATCCAGTGGACTGGGGTTCCGGCATTAATCCTTGATCAAAAAAGAAAAAATTGTTGCCAAAGACATGCTACAGTTCAATCTATTTGAGGCAATTTCTCGGCTGAGTTTCTCTCTTCCCAGGTATGTTTGTTTAGGTTTGTGACAAATTGACAAAAGCTACCCAGCACGAGGAAGGCATGTGATGTTGACTTTGGGGTTGCACAATGTGCCTGTGGGCATTTGCACCTGCACAAACACACACACACACACACACACACACACACACACACACCACATCAAAAAACCAGAACTCACCCTTATAATCAGAAAGTTGTTTGGTTGAGCTTGGAATCAAATGTAATCCAATTCACTGTAAGCAAATGTTTACTCAAAGTTCACCCAATGAAGTCAAGTGCTGGTATTAAGTTATAGTGGACAAACTCACAGACTCCACGAGTCTGTACCAAGACGGTTTGTCGGTTATGAGGACTCAACTAAATGTTCTTTCCAGCTACTCCTGTTCAGCTCCAGGCAGACATGCTCTTGTAATGCGGTTTTACTTCAGACTCGCTGCAACAAGATTGAACTGATTTGCAATCACCTTTTCAAGCAGTGCTTTTCGAGACTCAACCTTTCTCTGAAATACAGAGAGAGGTATTTCATCCTGGCCTCTCCCCATGTGTGACCCAAGCTGGCCTTAAGTTCCTGCTCTTCCTGCCTCTGTTTCCCAGTGACAAGCGTGTGCCACCATGCCTGGATTGCAATCCCTTTTCTTGATCCAGATTTTGAGAACCCAGCATCCCTCACACATTTCAAAACCTTTATATCTATTGCTGTGCTGGGGTAATTTGTTCCTGTGAAGAAGTTCTTCCTTGTGACTATCACAGACCTCTAGCTCCCAACCCATCCTGTGTACAACATGCAGAGAGACTGTCTCCCCCTCCCCATAAAACTATCAGGTGATTGTTACCTTAAAAACGAATCTCAAACACAATCAAGCTTGGGCCTTGAGCCACTGGCACAGTCGAAACAGTGAAGCATCCACCCACCTCCCAGTTTCCCATTGCTTTTCTCCCCCACAAACTGTCTGTCATATGGAGTGAATGTTAGCGGGAGTCTCCCCTCTACACATGTTTAAAGGTGCTGCTTACGGCATGCTGAAGTGAGGTACAGATGCTGCATCTCAAAAAGTCATTCCAGCTCCTGCTGCCCTTCCTCCCTGGCCCCTGGCCCCAGTCTTCCAACCTCTGCATCTATATTTGGATATCTTAACTATGTCATTGGGGAGCCCCATGTGGTATCTGGCTCATTACACTTAGTGCAGTGGCTTTCAAGTTAATACATGGTATTAAATATGGTAGAATTTCAGTTTTCATTCTTTTTTTTTGTTTTTTCTTTTTTTAAATTTTATTCGATATATTTTTATTTACATTTCAAATGATTTCCCCTTTTCTGGTCCCACACTCCCCCTTCCCTCTCCCTGTTCTCCCACCCATCCCTTCCCACTTCCCTGTTCTGGTTTTGTCTTATACTGCTACACTGAGTCTTTCCAGAACCAGGGGCCACTCCTCCGTTCTTCTTGTACCTCATTTGATGTGTGGATTATGTATTGGGTATTCCAGTTTTCTAGGCTAATATCCACTTATTAGTGAGTGCATACCATGACTGATCTTTTGAGACTGGGTTACTTCACTTAGTATGATGTTCTCCAGCTCCATCCATTTGCCTAAGAATTTCATGAATTCATTGTTTCTAATGGCTGAATAGTACTCCATTATGTATATATACCACATTTTTTGCATCCATTCTTCTGTTGAGGGATACCTGGGTTCTTTCCAGCTTTTGGCTATTATAAATAGGGCTGCTGTGAACATATTAGAGCATATATCCTTATTGCATGCTGGGGAATCCTCTGGGTATATGCCTAGGAGTGGTATAGCAGGATCTTTTGGAAGTGACATGCCCAGTTTTCTGAGGAACCGCTAGACTGATTTCCAGAGTGGTTGTACTAATTTGCAACCCCACCAACAGTGGAGGAGTGTTCCTCTTTCTCCACATCATCGCCAACACCTGCTATCTCCAGAGTTTTTAATCTTAGCCATTCTGACTGGTGTAAGGTGAAATCTCAGGGTTGTTTTGATTTGCATTTCCCTAATGACTAGTGAAGTTGAGCATTTTTTAAAATGTTTCTCTGCCATCCAAAGTTCTTCAGGTGAGAATTCTTTGTTTAACTCTGTACCCCATTTTTAATAGAGGTATTTAGTTTTCTGGGGTCTAACTTCTTGAGTTCTTTGTATATATTGAATATTAGCCCTCTATCTGATGTAGGGTTGGTGAAGATCTTTTCCCAATTTGTTGGTTGCTGATTTGTCCTTTTGATGGTGTCCTTTGCCTTACAGAAAGTTTGTAATTTTATGAGGTCCCATTTGTCAATTCTTGATCTTAGAGCATACGCTATTGGTGTTCTGTTCAGGAACTTTCCCCCTGTACCGATGTCCTCAAGGGTCTTCTACAGTTTCTTTTCTATTAGCTTCAGAGTGTCTGGCTTTATGTGGAGGTCCTTGATTCATTTGGAGTTGAGCTTAGTACAAGGAGACAAGGATGGATCAATTCGCATTCTTCTGCATGCTGACCTCCAGTTAAACCAGCACCATTTGTTGAAAAGGCTATCTTTTATCCATTGGATGCTTTCAGCCCCTTTGTCGAGGATCAAGTGGCCATAGGTGTGTGGGTTCATTTCTGGATCTTCAATCCTGTTCCATTGATCCACCTGCCTGTCACTGTACCAATACCATGCAGTTTTTAACACTATTGCTCGGTAATATTGCTTGAGGTCAGGGATACTGATTCCCCCAGAATTTCTTTTGTTGTTGAGAATAGTTTTTAGCTATCCTGGGTTTTTTGTTATTCCAGATGAATTTGAGAATTGCTCTAACTCTATGAAGAACTGAGTTGGGATTTTGATGGGTATTGCGTTGAATCTGTATATTGCTTTTGGCAAAATGGCCATTTTAACTAGATTAATCCTGCCGATCCATGAGCATGGGAGGTTTTTCCATTTTTTGAGGTCTTCCTCTATTTCCTTCTTCAGAGTCTTGAAGTTCTTGTCATACAGATCTTTCACATGTTTGGTAGCCCAAGGTACTTTATACTGTTTGTGGCTATTGTGAAGGGTGTCATTTCCCTAATTTCTTTCTCAGCTGTAGGAGTTCTCTAGTGGAGTTTTTTGGGTCACTTAGGTAGACTATCATATCATCTGCAAATAATGATAGTCAATAAATATCTATGAGACCACAATAGAGAGTGTGACTATACGGACAAATGACTCTCTCACTAAGGTTATAACTTATTAAGCACCTGTTTGGGGGAGGGTGTTGTGCTTGGTTACCAAGATTCAGAAGTATTGAATTTGCTTGGTTTAGATAACTGAGTTAGCAGAGCAGGGTGTCAAGAACAATAGGTCAGCAGTGGTAAACCCTGTATGGTGTACATCAGAAACTCTTGGTCACAGGACTGTGGGCACTTGGGGCATCTAATTAGCCTTCTGGCAAGGGGTAGCCACTGAACTGCATTGACCTTCATCAGCATCCCTGTCCCTTCCCTTCTAGATGTCATTAGCACCACCCCACCTTTAGCTGTGACTTTAGATGTCTCCGGACATTCCCAATGCACTCCCCTGACCCCGCACCCACATGCACTGGCAGCAGACTTGCCCCTGGTTGAGAAGCACTGATGTATACATTGATAGAGTCTGGATTGGAGTGAGAATGGAGACCCTAGAGTTAGGGCTGGGATTTGAGACTTGTGTCCAGGGAATGGTGCTGTAGGCTGGCTCGCGCCTTGCTAAGAATTTAAAGCAAGCAAATAAAAACTGAAGAGATGGCTCTGTCAGTGAAGCACCTGCCTTGCAAGCCTGAAGACTTGAGTTTGATATCCATATCCCATGTATGACAAGCCAGATGTGCTGGCATGTGCTTGTTGTAATCCCAGCACTTGGAGGAGACAGATGGGCACAAGGACCCTGCTGGACACAGTCTAGCTGAATCTTCAAGCCTCAGGTCCCAGGGAGTCCTAACAGTCTTCCAAGGGTCACAGAGGCCAGGAGGGAGGAAGCTGTGCAGAGATACTTCCTGTTGCTAGTCCTTGGTATCTGGGGGGGATAGCTGGGCTCTCAGGTCTCACAAAGGCTCCAAAGCCATCAGCACACACAGCACCTCCCAGAAGGCAGCACTGTAAATGTTTGCTGAATTGAATTGAATTGCCTTAATGAACTTCAAACAAGGTTTCAGGTGACTTTGAATTAAACCAAGCCTGTTCCCTCAACCTCTTGTGGCCCATCACCAATGGAAGAGAACACATTTCACATCTGCTCGAAAACAAAAAGCCTGCTGGCTCAGATGCAAGTCCTGTTTTGTGCCTCAGTAACAAGTTAAAAACCCATCTCTCAACAGTCCTGTGATTCATGCGTCTGGCTGTGTTTGGCGAATGGATTTTGCTGTTGTGGTGTGTATTGCTGTCTGTGTTATTTCAAGGTAGAACAAAGAATGTTGCCAGATGACTAAGTATGGGAAGAAACCTAGAATTTTATATACATATATATATATACATATATATATGTGTATATATATATATATATATATACACATATATATAAAACAAATAAACCCTCAGCAACTCTGAAATGATGAGCCAAGTTTTGGGGTGGATCATAAAGGCCTGCTGAAGGCCACTCCTGAATAAGAAGACCCTAAACCTCCAGCTGAGATTTTCTTCACAACATTTTCTAAGTCAATTGGGGATCTATCATGAGTCATCAAGTTTCTATTATGGGCTTCATAAAAATGTAAGACAGTGGGAAGGGGTGGGTGGGAGGACAGGGGGAGAGAAGGGGGCTTACAGGACTTTCGGGGAGTGGGGGGCTAGAAAAGGGGAAATCATTTGAAATGTAAATAAAAAATATATCGAATAAAAACAATCTAGGAAAAAAAAGAATGTCAGATGTGTTAAAAAAAACTGCAAAAAAAATGTAAGACAGTCATGTAAACAATGAGGCTTTAAAATTTTTTCTTTCTTTTCATTATAAAAAGTAAATAACCCCACTTGATTGACAGCTAACTGCCTTACAGAGGTTGGAGAAGTTCCTGTCTGTGGAATTCCCCAAGGTCTCTCATCTGTAAAAAGCTGTTATTTTCCAGCAGAAAAGGACATCATATACTTTTTTTTTCTAAATGAGGGAGAGAGAGAGAGAGAGAGAGAGAGAGAGAGAGAGAGAGAGAGAGAGAGAGGGAGGGAGGAGAGAGAGAGAGAGAGAGAGAGAGAGAGAGAGAGAGAGAGAGAGGGAGAGAGGGAGAGAGACGGGAGAGACCCTGACCACCTCAAGACATTTAGGGGCATTTGAAATAGTCATGATAGAACTACTGTAGGGTAATGTTTTCCCTTGGTTTTCTACCTTGATTCTGACTTTTTTGTAGCAAACCAAGAGAGTAAATGGCCATTAAAAAAAAAAACACTTTGTCTTGAATTAAAAGTTTTCTCTGTGTCTTTAATTTAAAAAAAATCTATTATGGAATTTTCTGTTTGAAAGTAACAATTGTAAGGCTATAAGGTTGAAAGACTTTGAGAAGTCCAAGAGTGGGATAGATTTTATTTTTATTTATTTATTTATTTATTTATTTATTTATTTATTTATTTATTTATTTATTTATTTATTTTGTCTCTAGTAGCTGGGCATGGCCTTGATCTTATGATCTTCCTGACTCTGTCAAGTACTGGGACTAACACACCTGGCATTAGGACCATTTCTATAAGGAGTTGGCCTCACACCAGGTGTGAGGGTTAATGCTGATCATCAACCCGACCGACAGGATCTAGAGTCACTGAGGAGACACACCTTTGAGCATGTCCATCAAAAAATGATCTAGATTAGGTTAATGAGGCAGGAAGACCCACCCTAATTGTGAGTGGTGCCTTTCCATTGGTTAGACTCCTGCCCTGAGTCATAAGAAGGAAGCAAGCAAAGCCTAAGTCTTCCTCTCTCTCTGCTCCCTGACTGTAGACGAAATGTGACCGGCAGCCTCAGGCTCCTGCCGCTGTGCCTTCCCTACCATGATGGACTGTACCCTTGACCTGTGAACCAGATAAGCACCCTCTCCCTTAGCTTGGTTCTGTCAGTATTCTGTCACAGCATCAAGGACAGTAGTTCAGTAGGGATGCTGATTCCTTTGCCCTATGGCCATCCAAGGACATTTGCTCTGTCCAACTCTCAACAGAAATAGAAGTAATAAGGGGCTTTTAGGCACATGTAGGACAAACAGCCAGGACAGGTGACAAATGTGCAGCTGTTGGTTGCTTTGCCACTGAGATCTGTACATGATTAGGCTCTAATGTACTAAGAAAGGCTAGTAACTCCACACTTTGGATAAAATGTAAGGCCCAAGTCTTCTGTGTCCTAGAGAAGGAAGACTCTCATTAGGATATGCCAGGCTGCCAGGAAAAAAAAAATCTGAAAGCTAGAAGGCAGGCGGCCTTGATGTAGTTAGTAAAACGATGTCATTGGCTACAGTAAGCATTCCTGTGGGACAGGTCTAGAGAACATACACAGAAGCACTCCATATCTGTTGAGCAAATGAACGAGCGAAGGAGATTAGTGAACGAGTGTCTTCCACTGCTGTGAAGAGACAGCACGGCCAAGGCCAATCTTATAAAGGGCAATATTTAATTAGGACTGGTTACACTTTCAGAGGTTCAGTCTATTACCATCATGGTGGGAAGCAAGGCAGCATCCAGGCAGACAAGTTGCTGGAGGAGCTGAGAGTTCACACCTTGTTCTGGACTGCAGCCTGGGGAGACTGTCTCCCAGGGGTCTAGGAGGAGGGTCTCAACGCCCACTCCCACAGTGACACACTTCATCCAACAAGGCCACACCTACTCCAACAAGGCCACACCTCCTAACAGTACCATTCCCTGGGCCACACATATTCAAACCACCATAATGAGTGAGTACTAAATTGGGCTCTGGCAAAATTCATCCCATTTGACTGTTTTTAACTGCAATATCAAGGCCTTGTGGTGAGATGAGTTATGAAATGCAGAACTAGGTCATAATTATAAAAATATCAGGACTGAATTTTGTCTTTTCTTTTCCCTTTAAAGAAACATGGGGCAGATTCCAGACAGGTCTATAATGATGTTGCTTCTCCCCTTAGCATTCTGCTGTGATTTATTTTGATGGTTACTGATGTGCTGTAATAGATGTGATTGCAGATGACTGTGCAACTTATGATGATAGCTATTTCAGTTTATTTTTTAATTTTACCCATGAATACATTTTTAACAAGCTAGAAGGCAAGGGTAGATGAAGGGTGTATGTAAAGTTCATCTATGTGGTATTTCAAGAGAACAAGAATGAAGCTATACACATGTCTGCCAACAATAACAGCAGTGACAGGACGGCCCAGCCAAAGCACAGCGGTCATGCCGGTAGAATTTATAACTGTGTGTATGCATCTTAAAGACATTATGATTTTATTTATTTTTAAAAGTAGAACATGATAGCTGTTTGTGTTTTATTGGTATTCACCGACTTTATTAATATCAACTTTGAGTGGACGTCTAGGAAAAAATTTGAGTATTAAAATGTTCAATTACATACTCACATTAATCATATACATTATGATAAGGCTTTAAATGATGGATTTTATTGCACTTACAAAGGGACTTTATGCTGTAAAAATAATTTTGTGGCACAATTTGCTTTATTTTTCAAAAAAATCAGAAGGAAGCGTCAGAATCGAGGGCCTATGCTTTTATCGATCTCCGTAACACATTTGCCAAAGTAAAACAACAACAACAATAACAACAACAACAAACCATGATTAAAGGTCTCTGAGAGGAAGGGAAATCCAGACATGAACATCCCAGATTGGTTTTATTGACCGACTGAATGGATTTAAATTCTGCCTTTGCCCCTTGCTGGCTCCTTGACCCCAGGAGACACTGTCCACCCCTCAGCTCCTTAGCTTCTGGTTCTTTAAAATGGGATCATATATAAATCGGCACAGACAGTGTGCCTAGGACACACACAGCTTGTAGCAGGCAACCAGCAAACTCAGTAAATACCAATCATTGCTCAATCCTCTATCTGACTGACATTCATCCCCTCGTTTCTTTCTAATCTCTTTGTTGCTTCCCTCCTCCTTCCTGGGAAGCCTTCACAAAAAACAGAAGTAAAAAATGTTTGTAATTCAAGGGTTGGTGGAGAGATGGCTCAGCAGGGGTAAAGGCTTTGTGCCAAGCCTTTGTGCCAAATCCCTGCTGGGAGAAGAGAATCCCATCAGTGTCCTCTGAGTTGTCACTTATGTGCCTCAAGATAAAAAATAAATAAATGTAAACATTAATATTTCCAATAACATTTCTAATGTAGAAACTGTTGTGTAGGACTCTTGTTGTGTAGGACACCCATATCTACACAGTCTCACAGGAGTCTCTTAATGACACAGAGCATGGTGTGGGGGTTGTGAAGAACACCGGAACACCTCACTCCATGAGTCTGTTCTGCTTTGATCTGAATCAGGGCTTCAGAATTTAAAAAAGGAACAAACAATATCCAGAGTGAACACTTTTCCCTCAGAACAGCTCCGGACATCTCCCTTTCATCCCTGCAGGAGCGTCAAATCCTGACAAATTAAGAAAAAAAGAATTATGCTCATGGCTCTTTATTATCTAGCCAAATCGGTTTTAATTTTCAGTTGGCGAGGCTAGTGATCGCAGGAGCCTTCAAAACTTGCTGAGTTTGAACCGGATCCAGAAAAGGGGGGGGGGTGTTCATTTTCATCATGAAGTTCTGAGCACTCAGGAGATCACTCTGAGAGCACAAAACAAGTCATTTGTCTTGGCACTCACTGAGTGTTCAAGTGTTGGAGGAAAGCTACCACTGGAGAAAACCCCCAAAGCCAAATGGAGATGAGTGTGGTTCACACAAATAGACCTGCTGCCCACAGGTGTCAGTCCCGCTGAGGCCGCTCCCTGCCAGGCTGAGCAGCTGGCGCTAGAAGCAACAGGACCAGGGTACAGAAGCCTCTCGCCCATCCTAAACTGCCACATTCTCCTTGAGCCTGTTTCGATGGCCATTTGCAGACTAAAACATCTTACCCAGAGGGAGATTTTTATGCTGCTTGTTTCTTTAGTTACCAGAGTTGCATGGGATAACTACCAAAAAAATCCATCTCCCTTGAGCTGAGCTGGGTAAAGCCAAAGGTGTGAAGGATGCTGCCAACACCTCCTTCCTGGCGCGGGTGTCAGGGCGGGGCTCTAACTAGTCACTCCTTAGCTCCACATCCGCATTCTGTGTTATCTCTCCCGGTGCCATCCCAAGAAGCCGAGCTCTGCACACCAGATGCCGCTGGCGTGCACACAGGTAGGCACCTCTGTAGTGCGGGCTGCTCAGTGACTACTCAGAAGTGGGGTTTCTCCTTCCAAGACCGGTGCCCATAACTGCTGGATGGAAACGGGCAGAAATGCAAAGGGAGATTTCATTTTGAAGTATATCTGATGGTCCTTTGTCAGTGGGCCCATTTTTGACCTCATTCTTTAAAAGACACAGCAGCTCCACAGCTTCAGCCTTTGTACCGGTCCTACCCCTTGAGATGGAAGAAAAACGATCTGGAACTTGTCACACGATTTCCCCAGCACACAGCCCTGGTGGGCTGTAAGCGGAATTGCTGCCTCTTCCCTGGCTAATTTACAAACATCTTGTGATTCTCTGCCTGTGGTCTTGTTTTTATTGGAACTTTCAGAGAGCTACATTGTTAGCATCCAAGGCTACAGGTTCCTGTATAGTAAGAATGTCTTCATTTTTCCCTCTGACTATGAAACCTTGTGAATCTATTTCCAAAGCAGAATAAGACCCGAAGCTGTTTCAGAACATAGTTATTTAATTTTCGAGCTTTGAAATAGAAAAGCAGGCAGGAACTTGACCTCAGAATGTCCCTGGGTAGAGAGAAGCTCTCAGCTGGGAAGCCAGGCTGCCTGCTGGGTAGAAAAGCAGACAAGGCTCCCCAGGCTTTAAAATGCTGCTCTCTTGCAGCACAATATTTAGTTTATCTGCCAACAGATTTTGGCAACTATAAAGAAGGTAGTTTCAATCAGTACATTCCAAAATCACTAAAATTTTCTCCTCTGCAAAAATGCATGCTTTAGGGGCTTGGCATCATGACTGAGACCTGCCATCCATGCCAAATTGCAGAGAAATTGTGAACTTTCAGCTTGGCCGCCAGGTAACTATCCTAGATATTTTGCAAGTCCTGGGTCTCCAGTAGGTTCCACAGAAGACGTCATAGGAAGTAATTGTGGCACAGTTTCCAACGAAGAAACACTGGTTCTGGTCTCTATGCACATCTCTGCTAACAACACAGAATTACAGCTATAAGTAGATTTGCTATGAAATGGAATGACTCCCCAAACTTTTATAACTGAAGGCATAAGAAGCCAAAACATTGCTTGCCCATTAATGTCCTTTTGAATGGTGCACTGGGCTAGACCAACTGCAGACCCATTTCTAAAGTCTAAGCAATGTCTTGTGAGCTGCCTAGTCAGAGTGCATTCAGAGGACATGAGAACTTTAGGCTTGAGTTTTGGTTTTTTTTTTTTTTAAAGACATAGCATATTTAATGAGCAGATGGTTTTACTGAAAGTTGTTTTGAATCCTGGCTGGGCTGGAGAAGCAGCTTCAGGACTGAGACATCAGACATCCAGTCTTTTAACAGAAAAACAACCTTCAAAGGGTGAGCTGTTTGTGTCACTTTAAAGCTTAGAGGAGACGTAGAAGTTGAGGGACAATTATTTGCTAGCCAGTGTGTTTGTGGGGCAAGTGGACTGACCGTGTCACCAGACAGAAGAACTTGTAAGGTTGAGCTAGCTCAAATCCCAGGGAATCTCACAATCGAGTACTGTAGGCATGGAGCCAGCTCCCTAGCAAGTTCCAATGGATCTGGGACATGCTACTGGAAGGACCGTGACATGTAGCATAAAAACCTGGGGTTCTCCATGCTAATGAGGTGTCTAGATAGGCATTCCTGCAAAGGGTATTTAATCCCTGGTTCATTCACATCAGCCGTCAAATAAAGCAGTTTGGACAAGCAAGGACTGTCTTGGTCATCAAGGATCATTGCGAGAGGTGGGGGAGGTTGGGGCTGATGGAGGGAAGGCCTTCAAAATATCCCGGGACGAGGCCTTCTCCTTTCCAGCCCCTTTGTACTCTCCGCACTTATTCGGAACCAAACCAAATTCCACCCTTATCCTGGGCTCAGTTGTCCCCTTCCTGTCTGGCACATAGGGAAAGCTGATTCCCAACTCCCTGAGATCCCGGTGGTGTCTGGATACACAGGAGGCCGGGGACCATATCATCCATCCCAGATCCAGTTGTTTCTCACCCAGGAAAACGTGGGCTGGGAACCCTATCTCGGTCTGTGTTCTGCTTCCCAAGTGGCTTGCCAGCGGAGGAGCTCATGCACCCCAGCAGCAAGGCAGACATGCAGCCCACACACATTGTTGCCTTTCCCTTTTCCTGCTTCCCCCCCTCCAGTCCCCCCCCCCCCCTCCGTCTCTCCAAGGTCTTGAACAACACAGAGGCAGGCATACACAACCAGGCAGGAGGCTGGGAAGGAGCCACTTACCTTTGTTCTCTTGCCTCAGGTGCTGTCTAAAAGATATCAAGGTGGGCTCCAAACAAGGTCAGCTGTCTTGGCTCATAGAAGTCACCCACAGGAAAGTAATACATGGTCTCCTTCTAACAATACTGCCATGAGCTGCAACCCCAGGGGACTTCCTGGACCTTGAGAGGAAGGACTGTGTCGAGGACAAAGTCCTTCAGAGAAAGGCTCCAGACCAGTGAGGCTTCAGACTCAGTCCTATGTTGTGATTCTGGCTCTGACAGTGACTTCTAGGCAGGTGTATTCTGTTACCTCTCCTTCAGAGGCAAAGGCTAAGCTGGGTCAGAGGGTCCTTCAAAGGTCATGTGAGTACAGCTGTGTGGGTGCAGCTGTGTGAGTGCAGCTGTGTGGGTGCAGCTGTGTGAGTACAGCTGTGTGGGTGCAGCTGTGTAGGTGCAGCTGTGTGAATGCAGCTGTGGGTGCAGCCATGTGGTGCAGCTGTGGGTACAGCTGTGTGGGTGCTGCTGTGTGAGTGCAGCTGTGTGGGTGCAGCTGTGGGTACAGCTGTGTGGGTGCTGCTGTGTGAGTGCAGCTGTGTGGGTGCAGTTGTGTGGAAACGGCTGTGCGAGCGCAGCTGTGTGAGTGCAGCTGTGTGGGCGCAGTTGTGTGGGCGCAGTTCTGTGGGCACAGCTGTGTGGGTGCAGCCGTGTGGGTATGGCTGTGTGAGTGCAACTGTGTGGGTGCAGTTGTGTGGGCACAGTTGTGTGGGTGCAGCTATGTGAGTACAGCTGTGTGGGTGGCAGCCGTGTGGGTATGGCTGTGTGGGCACGGCTGTGTGGGCACAGCTGTGTGGTGCAGCAGTCTGTGGTGGGACCTGCACTGAGACCATCCCATGTCCATCCAGGTTTAATGGTGAGGGGAGGAGCCTCAAGGCAAACACCCAGGAGTACTTGAGGAGAAGACAGCCTATGTGGGGGCTGCCAGTCACACACAGGCCATCCAGGTGAATCAGAATTTCATGCAATGACAGTGTGTTAAAATATAAGGTGCCATGGGGGGGCTAGAAAAGGGGAAATCATTTGAAATGTAAATAAATTATATCGAATAAAAAAATTAAAAAAAAAAAAGAAAAAAAAAAGAAAAAAAAGAAAAAGAAAAAAAAATATAAGGTGCCCAAATTTCATGGAATATACTTATTCCAGGAAAGTACTGTTTGTGTATCTGGAATTCAAATGTTACTGGGACTATTATATTTTCATTTGCTAAAGCTGTCAAGCCTGCTGTGGAACAGGGGTTTTTCAAAAGAGAAATGGGGTGTGGTGAGGTCTTAGTACTGGGGGCTGAGGTGGGGCACTCAAACCAGAGAACTGTTCTGTATTGAGGAGTCCTATGCTGGCTTGGAGATAAATTCCTGGAATAATTAGGACAGTTTATGTCTTCCACCCCCTGACCCCCACATATACCTTCTAACAGTGCTCGAGAGGCCAAGGAAGAGGCTCTTCCTCCTCATGGGGAATGGGTATTATTTTAGTCGTCATCCTAAAACCATTCCATGTGCAACTGCTGTGCACTGAACGGAATCCTGATTCTGCAGAGCAGGAAGGGGTGGGCAGAGTCTCTGCCTCCGTGAAGCTCCCACTCAGGGAGTAAGAAGCATCTGACACGAGAGCTGTCACTCTCTCCCCTGGATTCAAAAACACAATCTTCCTCCCTTTCCCCTGCAAGTTCCCCTGTAGTTTGGTACAGGTGAGGCACAGCTTCGTTTCTACCAGTACAAGAGAAATAGAAAAGTATGTGCCAGGAACTTGTGATAGAGACACTAGACCCTCTGTCACCAGCTAGAATGGAAAGCAAACTCTGTCAGGAGTAGTAAAATAGTAAAATAGTAGAGGTGGTGGCTGGGAGGATGGGGGCATTACCTGAGTTTGGTGTTCAGAGGGGCACTCTATTCCTGAATTCAAGATGGGCTTGAGGCACACAGAGACAGTCCCCAGCACTCTGAACTTAAATCTTATAATCATGTTCTCCCATAAATGGCAGCAGTGTCCCTCGGATGTCTTGGCTTTATCTGAGTTCTTCTCCACTCTTCCTAAGGCGTCTGCTCTATTGTCCTAAGGTGAACAGATGGCAGCCGCAGTTCTAAAAGCTAAGCCAGTACCCACCATGCTTCTCCTGCTCCTCACATTGGTTCTGGATCTGATACCTGCCCTGATTAGTCCTGCAACCAGACACGGTATGAAGAGACAGAATTCATACTTGTTAGTTCGTCTCCGAATGGAAGTACATAGGATGAAAAGTGGATCAATACCGTTGTGACACAATGCACCCAAAGATCACCAGCTGAGATGACATAACAATGCACATAAAAGACTGCATTTAGACGATAGAAGAGTGGGGCTCCGTGGGCATTGCTGCGGAAGCAGCTCAGGAGTTTAAATTAATCCTTAACCTTCTGTGAGGGCACAGGGTGGCAGGATTGCTGAAGCAACTTCTAAGCATGGTCACGTAGCTAGGCCAGTGCCGCGATTTGACAAGTAACTGGTGCACACAGCCTACCTCGGTTGGATTGCATTGGTATGCTAGGTTCAACTTCAAATGAGGAATGCTATCTTGTTAGGTAAGCCAGGCCGGCCTTAGCCGCACGACCCTCCCGCCTCTGCTTTCCAAGTGCCGGGATTACAGGCGCATATCGCTCCTCCTGGCTGCCTGCCACTTTCCAAAGGACGCATGCTTGGCAAAGGGGGCATCTTAGTTGCTTTTCTCTTTACTGTGCAGCTTGAGGGAGCAATGGCTTATTTTGGTTGGAAAACCATGGTGGTGGCAGTGATAAATTCGGGGTGGGTGGGTGTGCACTAAGCTGGACTGGCATGGTGGGCGGGGCTGGCGGTTTCCCTCCCTCCACTTAGCTTGTACCGACAACAGATAGGACATTACAATGCATCTAGTTTAGAGGAAGGAAAGTCCCGAGTGAGGGTGACTTAGTCTCTGCATCTCCTTTCCCATCTCTGCTTTTTAATTTGAGGAGAAACATGTAAGGCGCCTAGTACAGAGTCTGAGATGAATCATTTAACATTAGTTATTTCCCTCTAAGATTCTTTTGTCCTTATTTTCCATCAATAACTACAAATATTGGCAGGCTTCAGAAGTCTCACCCTGACCCTGATCTAAGCTTTGAAATCCTATTCAAAAAACTCACCCTGACCCTGGTCTAAGCTTTGAAACACTATTCAAAAAAGAGCTCCTGGGTTTGGCCTTGATTCTAAGCCCCTTGTTCCATTTTTTTCTCCCACATCTTTTAAAAATAAGGACTTCCTTGTTATGGCTACCCAAGGTAGTTTCTACCGAGGGTTTCCTATTCTTATTTAAGTTTGGGTGTGGGTGGGTGTGTAGTTTTATCTCCTCAAAACTTTCACCCTTTTGGAGACTATTTATTTTATTTCCTTAGAGTCCCAAGCCCTGGATTTCATTATAAAATGCACTACTAACCTTTCACATCTGTCTTTTCTTCAGCCATTTTGAAAACAGCCAAACAATCCATGCCCATCTCCAAGGAGTAGCTAGTTTTTATTTATATTTACTTTCATTATTCAAAACAGACTCTGCAGTGAGCAAACATAGTCTAGTGCAAACATAGTCATGTTGCATAGTGCACATCCTAGGCAAGCAAACATAGGATGCTTGCATGGGGTGTGGGCTGATGCTTGCAGACTTAAGTGCAAATATCCAGGCCTTAAGAAAAGCAGGCCTTAGGCTGGCTCTGGGAATTCTGTGTAAGGCTTGGACTATGAAGTGGCTCAGTCTCCACTGTCTCCCTGTGAGCCAGCCCCTGCTCAGCGTGCTGCCTGTAGGAAGTGAGACTCTTGATTGGCCATGTGATCAAGAGGAGTGCTGACCTGTGATTGGCAGCCCCGGTAGAACTAATTGGGTACGGTCAGGACAGGTCTCTAAGGAAGGAAATGCCAAGAAGAAAAACCCACACACATCCATCACATTTTCTAGGCAACCTCTGAGGTTACTGCTGAGGTCTCCCTCATTTCCATATTGTCAATCTGTTCAGACTGAAGCCTAGGAAAATGCACATCTTTCAAGACAGCCTGCTATCTTAAAAAAAAACCATCTCTGGCTGCTTAAATATTCCTTGAGGAAAGGAATAGGAGAAAAGGTAGAAAGACAGCTTTTCTGCAGGGTGGAGCTGGGAAAACTTGCGGGTTCAGTTCAGGGTCTGTTATTTGAAGTCTTTTTATGCAGACAGGAAGGGCTGTCCAACACTCAACTGGAAAGATGGATCTCGAACTCTCAAGAAGAAACAAGGGCTCAGAGCATACATCTGGAAGACTGCTAAGACTAGTCAATCCTTTAAGTGGAAGCAGTATGTCTATATGATATCATGAACAAATACATGCATGATATATGATATCATGAACAAATACATGCATGACTGCCACAGGGATCTCAAGGCAAAGGAGCCTGAGGCCCCTCCCGTTTCAGATGTTATTAACAGACCGTCTTCACGGTCCTGGCTCTGTTTTGCTATCATCAGAATTTGTCCCTATCATATACACCCCCTTCCCCACCCATAGTTCCTGCCCAGCACTGCTGCCCAGCACCTTGACTGCTCTGCAGTGGTAATTTCTTTTGTTTTCAGACAGATTCTCACTATGGAGTCCAGGCTGACCTCAAACTCATGATCTACCTGCCTCAGCTTTGTGTTGAGACTGTGAGTGTGTGAACCCCAGGCTCCACTGGGCCTTTGTGGCTCTGTAGTCCCTGATGCTGACAACAGAGTATCTCAGAGAGATTTTTGGCTACTGATGAACAATTGGTGGTAATAAAGACATTCCATTAAAACGTATCAGGACTCTGCAGACATTCCTACAAACCTCTTAGAAAGGGCCTATTGTTTTTGATACTTCTCAGTATTCCTTAGTCAACACCTTCTTTTTCATTTAATTAACTACTGTGGTACAAAGATAAGTACATCAAAAAACAACACAACAACAAAAAACACTCCCTCTAGTCAAAGAACTAAAAATGACAATTTTAGTGGCACTATTTAACTTCATTAGGGTTCTGGAACAGATGACCTGAAACAGAAGTAATTCCAAGTCCATTTTCTGTTTGCTCTGCTACCAAATCTCTTTGAGTGCAGTTGTTCATCAGTTTTAAACCCTTGTTCTGATCACCGAGCACTCTGCCTTTTCACGGAGAGCACTGACACCCTTTTTAGCTCTAATGCTTAATCTGCATTATTTTTCCTTTTAATTACATTGTATAAAATTTCCTCTTCATGAGTCTTAAAAGGTGTTGATGGGTATTTTATAATACTTTGCCATTTCCAATTACATAAAGTACCCCTTTCTTGGCCATAATACATTATTATCTTTTAGCAGAATACTTGATGTTTTGAAAAGGCATTTAAGCATTTGTGTATAAAAGCTTATTAATCAGCCTTGCAGAAAATTTTTCCATCTTAGAGCTCATGTACCATCTCCAAATTAAGATGTTAAAGTTAAGCCAGTAACTTTAAATGGAAATTTTAGCTTCCTATCTCCCTAAGTCTACTATTTCCAAGGAGTCTTGCAAGTGAGGTAGGAAATGAATCAGATGTCACATTGGCTGGGCCACTGCCAGTGCATGTCAACCTCTGCAAGTCTCTGGGAGAATGAGCTAGGCCCTTCTGCTCAGGCATGGCCACAGTGCTGCTGAGGCAGTACAGATCCTGGAGCCTGGAGCCTGGAGCCTGGAGCCCGGTACTCAGTGAAGCACTAGAGACAGAGACGGGCTGCTCTGGGGGGCGGTCACTGGTCCCTCTGTGACTCAGACGCTCTTCTCAGGACTTTCAGCGTCTGTGCACTACCCAGGTACCAACTCCATTTTGGCTTATTGCTCTGTTTCATGACCCCCAAGACTCTTCATTTATGCAACATCATCACTTCTATCATGCCTGTTCTTCTGAACTCTTTGCTGAGCTGGACTTATTCCTTTTAAGAGTTTTAATTTTTAATTAGGAAAATAAACACCGTGTAAATCCACCATTCCATTTTAAAGTACGTTGCTTAGTAAGGTTAAGTGCATCTATCATGTTATATAACCAATCCTCAATAACTTTGTTATCCTTTCATTTTTTTTAATCTTGCAAAACCGAAACCAGTATCCGTAACTTCCTGCCCCCAAACACACACACACACACACACACACACACACAAACACTTCCCTTCTGCTCCTGGCAGCCACCATTTTTTCTTTTGTTTGTTAGTTTTAGTATTCTAAGTAGCCATATAAATGGAGTCAGTGCTTGGCCCTGCTGTTTGAGTTATCTCACCAGCCTAGCATCCTCAGGGGTCACCGCAAATCTCATGACAGCATGTGTCAGAGTTTGTTGTAAGGGCCGGATGAAGCTACCCTATGAGCACTCCGGTTTGTCCATCCATTCACTGGGTGAAGGGCGTGTGTGGCTTCCATCTTTAGCTTTCTGTGAAAGACATTGCCACGAACATGGGTGTAACCAGATTCATTCTTCCTGATGACACATACTTACCTATTTTTAAAACAGCTTTTGTCATGGAAAAATTTTTCTAGCATGAAAAAGAAGAAAGAACATCTGGTGAAGTCCAGAACATTGTCACTCAGCTTCACCAGCGGCGGCTTTCACTGTGTAGCCTGTGGTCACACCTCACCTCTGTCTCTACTGAGAATTCTGATCTGGATTATTCTGAAGCAAACCCCGCACATCACACAGTTTTACCTATGGATGTCTTACAATGTATCTTTTAAAAAATAAGATTTGTTTTTTGAAAAAACGCAACTACCAATTGTCATCAGTATCCATTTGGTAATCACAGTATCCTAATTATCTTAAAATTTATTTTAAATTTCTTAGTAGATACCTATGTATATGTATATGTGTATGTGTATATGATATATATGTATATGTGTATATGATATATATGTATATATATATATATGTATATATGGTCACATATGATATTTTGGTACCTGTATACATCATGACATGCTTAAATCAAGTTGAATTTATATATCTCTTAAAATACTTATCATTTCTTAATATTGGAACCATTCAAACTCCTTGTAACTTTTTGAAGTATATGATATATGCTATTATCTATAGCCACATTACCAAGATGAGGACCCAGCACCAACATCTAGAACACCTCCCTTGCATGTGTGAAGCCCGAGTTCCATCCCCAGAAAGAAAAAACAAAACCCAAACTAAGCCATGCGCTCTTAGAGTTGTTCAACTGTGCAACAAACAGCACTTGATGGCTTCTTCTTCCTTTCCAATGTAGGGGAGACCTCCTTTTGGGGACACCCCCACTCCATTCTCAGGATAGCGTACACCCAAGGAAACACGAGAGACCGACTTGATGCAAACACATGAGGTAGTTTATTAACAGAGCTCTGGGCCAACCTATCTCACACAGGAGACAGAGGAGTCGACCCTGAGGCTCAAAAGTTAGGGGTTTATATAAGAGAAGTCAGGGGGGTTGTCAGGGGGGCTTGGTGCGGTTACACATGATTTGCTGATTCAAACATTGGCAGGGGATTCTGGTGTGCAAGGTGGGTTTTTTTGGCATATGCGCAGATCAGCAATGTAGGAGGGCGGTTTATTTTTGTTAGCAGGAAGGTTAGTAAACTGCACCCAAGGGACAGGAGACAGGAGACTCCAGTCCAGATAGTGTATGACCCATAGGAGATTGCCCAGGCATGCCCCTTATCTTTTATGGCCGGTCTGTTTGTGGAATGACTCAACCACAACCTTGCTTCAAGCTTGTCCGGCATGCCTGGGCTCTAAGTCTGCTTGCTGTTTCAACTATGGATTCTGAAAAGTCCCAACTCCTTTCACCAACAGTAAAACTACTTGCGGAGACCTTTCTGATCTGGATTATTCTGAAGCAAATCCCACAGAGCACACAATTTTATCTGCTAATATCTTTTAAAACACAAGAATTCTTTTTAAAAGGTAAAGTATAAAAGCACTTTCACATAAAAAGCAAAAACAAAACAAGCAAACCTACTTGTGGTCATCAATACCTGTTTCTCTTGTTCTATTGTTCTGTGTAACTAGTGTCCTGTTGTTTGGTAAGTTTCTCATTTAACTTCCTTCGCTTTTCCTTAAAGTTTCAATATTTTTTCTAATTCTGTAGAATTTCAGTAATGTTGGGTTTTGCTTCTGCTTCCCTGTAGTACATTGAACATTGGCCTCTTCCTGAATTTTTTATAAGCTGTTAATTGCGTTTAGGTGCTTGGTCAAATTTAGATTCTTTCTCTTTACAAGATGAACATAAAAACAGAACTGTGTCTTTATACTAAGGGGTACAGTGTAGCACACTCTCCCCTCCCCCTCTTCCCCTTCCCCTTTTCCCCCTCCCCTTCTCTCCCCCTCTTCCCCTCCTCTCTCACTCCTTTACTCTTCCTCTACCTTCCCCTCATTATTACTAGGCCATCTGACATTGCAAAGCACAGCTAATGCCTTCTGTTGTTTCCTCTCTGTTATTAACTAAAGCCCTTCTCTCTGCCCTGACAGCAGACTTCAGGATCACCTCTTGTCCCAGGCTTTTCCTGAGCAGTGGCTTTGAGGAGGAGTGTGTGAGCAGTAATTATGCCTTCTCAGCAGTCTTCAAGGGAGGCCGTCAGCTTCCTGACATCTTCTAAAGGTAGCCAATGAGATTTTTCTTATAATCAAATATGAACTTGGTGATTTTGGTTCTTTAGGGTTTACTTTTTATTTTTTCTAAATTGATGCAACTGTGAGTGTATGGCAGGTATGCACAGGTGTGGGATCCCCTGGAAGAGGAGTTTCAGGTGGCTATGAGCTGTCCAGTGTGAGTGCTGGGAACCGAACTTGAATCCTCTGAAAGAGTACAGTGCTTGTAACCACTGGGTTGTCTCTCTCCACCCAGTTCAGTGTTTTTCTGCTTTTTGTTTTTTAAATAAAAGGACTTTATTTCACACCAATTTTCCTTATTAAAGTTGGCTTCTTATGAGATGGCATTGAGTGCCATTGAAGGACACTCAGCTCTCTGCTCTGACGGAGTACTCCGGGTTCTTCTCTTGCTTTTCCATTTCAGGCTTACAACCAGCCGTTTCTTAGAGATCTTCGGCTCCCGTCTCAGAAGGCCGTCTTTAGCAGCCACTCACTGATTCCCCAGGACTTGGTGCCATGGGAATTGTGGTCAGCGAAAGCACAGGAGAGACATTTCTCATTTAAAAGGCTGTCTGTTCATGCTTGCATTTTAATTTCAAAATGATAGCTTTTATATCTGTGTCTGTTTTAATTTAATGACAGCAATGATTGCTTTCCAACATGCAGGTTGTAAACACTCATTCCCTCTCCTTGCCTTTTCTTTCTTTGTGCAGTACTGAGGTTTTAACTTAGGCTCTGTGCATGGCAGCCAAGTACCTTCCAATTGAATTATATCTCTAGGCCTTTTAGTTTTCATATTGGGATATTGCTGGCTTGGAACTCCCTCAGTAGGACCCGGAACTTGTGATCCTCCTGCCTCAGCTTTCTCAGTAGCTGGGGTTACAGACTTGAGCCATGAACAGATCAGCCTTCCCCATTTTAATGTGTGTATAACACACTTGTCTATAAAACCACCTCAGAATACACCCACCGCAACTGATCATAAAACTGGAAGCAGCCTCTAGTACTTTTTCCCGTGATAGTTTTTGACTGCATATGTTACACTAGGGACACACGCCATGAAACTACTGTGTTTAATACTGTTTGGAGAATTTCATCTGTATGTGGTTATTTTAATTTTAAATAGAGATTATTTTCAAATTGGTTTTGTAACTACATCAGATATTTATCTAGTATAAAGAACCAAACCAATACGACTAATATTGTTAAGAGCCCACTGTTCTCCTTAAGTATCCTATAGATGTTCATTTTTCAAAAACTTAGTTAAAACCTAGTCTTTATTCATTTATTGATTGAACACATTCTATTTCTACCAAGAAAATGTAAAACAAAACTGTTCTGAAATGTTGGACATTTGGTATTTGAGCCTTTGGCACTAGGAAGTCCTAGGATACAGTTCTAACAGTGTCTGTGAAAGAGAAAGAAAGGCACCGTGGATTCGAGGAGTGAGGCAGGAGGAGAGTGGTTGGAGCTGAGCTTAATGGGACAAGATTTATGAGCGATCTCAGCTGTCACCCTTTAAACTTAGATTATTGCATTCGTGGGAGCCCTGAGCCCAGGCTTGTGAGGGTAGGAAGCTCTGGCTACAGACTGGAGCTGCCGAGAGTCAAGTAAAGACAGCATTGCCTTTATTCCACACACACCATCAGCAAGCCAGGCCTATAAGGTTATCTCTGTAACAGAGCTGGTGAGAAGATGGACTCATGGGATAAACTGTCTAATCGCACCACACCTATGGGCAAAGAAGGCATGAGGACAGAGTCTCCCTCCTGGAGCCCAGGCAGCTGTCACTCATCATCAGACATGCCCGCTTTCCCCATGTCCACCAATTGATGGATTCTCACTGCTACATGGAGACAGGTGTGGAGACCATGGAACCTGCCATCTCCTAGGATGTTTGAGATTAGAGATAACCAATGCACAGAACTTTTTTCCCCCACTTAATCACTTAGAGATTAGTAACAATATTTAATTCTGACCTACAAACAACAGATTCTCCTCAACTTGTACTGGAATTGCTTAGTTCACTCCAACATGTACCAAACATTTGCCAGGAGCCAGAATCTCTTCTGGACTCAGGATGTAAAGATGCACAGAACACAGACAGGCTCTGTTCTTAAGGAGTGACTAGTGAATGGAGGCTGGCACAAAGAATCCTCTCTGAGCAATGTGGTGAGTTCTAGAGTGGGAAAGTCATTCTTTGTGAGGTGTTGAGGGCTGGATTCCAGCATGACATCTGGACGTCCAAACTTGTGGTGCTGGAGGAGTAAGAAGAAGTCTGAACAGGGACAGTGCCACAGGAGAGGGCACCCTTACATACAAACCTCTGCACAAAACTGGGAGTGGCTGCAGGCTAGACCAGCCTGTAAGTTAGTGGTTCTCAACACGTGGGTCGTGACCCCCTTGAGGTTGAATGATCCTTTTATAGGGGCTGCCTAAGACCATCAGAAAACGCAAATATGTACACTATGTGTCTTAGTCAGGGTTTCTATTCCTGCACAAACATCATGACCAAGAAGCAAGTTGGGGAGGAAAGGGTTTATTGAGCTTACACTTCCACGTTGCAGTTCATCACTAAAGGAAGTCAGGACTGGAACTCAAGCAGGTCAGGAAGCAGGAGCTGATGCAGAGGCCATGGAGGGGTGTTTCTTACTGGCTTGCTTCCCCTGGCTTGCTCAGCCTGCTCTCTTATAGATCCCAAGAGCACCAGCCCAAAGGTGGAACAAGAGGCCCACAAGGGGCCCTCCCCACTTGATCACTAATTGAGAAAATGCCCCACAGCTGGGTCTCATGGAGGCACTTCCCCAACTGAAGCTCCTTTCTCTGTGATAACTCCAGCCTGTGTCAAGTTGACACACAAAACTAGCCAGTACACTATGATTCATAACAACAGCAAAATTACCATTATGGAATAGCAACAAAAATAATTTTATGGTTGGGAGTTCAGCAGAGCAAGAGGAACTGTATTAAAGGGCTTCAGCATTCCGAGGGTTGAGAAGCACTGCTGTAAGTCAAGAGAAGCCCTCCATAGGGTGACTTTTAACCCCTTTATCAAAAATAGATATTTTTGATATTATATATCTGGATTATTGTTTCCCCTTCCTCTACTCCTAGTTCTCCCTTTTGTCCCCTCCCATTCCCCTTTGTGTCTCATTAGAAAACAAACATGCTTCTATGGGATAATAATACAATTAAATATAATAAGATAAAACACAACACACTTGAATAGGACAAAACAAAGGGAAAAGATTCAAGAAAAAGGCACAAGAAACAGACTCAGAGATCCATCCATTCACACACTCAGCAATCCCACAACACAAAACTTATGCAAAGAAACTGTAGGATTAAAAGGGAGAAGGATAGACTTGTTGAGATGTTTTTTATTTTTTTCAATGTGTATTTCTGGCTTTTTTATTAAAAAAATCAGGTGCCTATGGGTGTGTGGATTTATGTCTGGGTCTTTAACTTGATTTTATTGAATTGATTAATGTGTCTGTTTTGTACCAAGGCCATGCTGTTTTTATTACTATAGCTCTATAGTACAGTTTGAGATTGAGGATGGTGAGACCTCTCACAGTTCTTCTACTGTTCAGATTGTTTTAGATATCCTGAGTGTTTCCTATTTCCATACGAAGCTGAAAATAATTGTCCTTCCAAGATCTGTAAATAATTGTGTTGGAATTTTGATGGTTATTACACTGAATTTGTAGATTGCTTTTGGCAGTGTCCTAGTTAAGGTTTCCAATGCTGTGAAGAGACACTATGACAAAGGCAAGTCTTATAAGGGACAACATTCAGTTGGTGCTGGTTTACAATTTCAGAAGTTCAGTTCATCATCATTTTGGTAAGAAGCATGGCATCAACCAGGCAGATGTGAGGTTGGAGGAGCCAAAAGTTCTGCATTTTGATTCCAAAGGCAGCCAGGAGAAGACTGTCTTCCAGGAAGCTAGGAGGAGGGTCTTAAAGGCCACGCCTACAGTGACACTTCCTCCAAGAAGCCGACAGCTACTCCAACAAGGCTATCCTCTGAATATTGCCACTCCCTGGGCCAAGCATATTCAAACCACCACAGGTAGGATATCCATTTTTATTATATTAATACTAATGATCCATGACCATGTGAGATTTTCTATTTTCTGATGTGTTGTTCAATTTCTTTTTTCAATGTCTTAAAGGTTTTTTTAATCGTACAAAATTTTCACTTGCTTGGTTAGAATTATCCCAAGATATTTTATATTATTTGAGGCTATTGTGAAAGGTGTTGTTTCCCTGTTTCCTTTCTCAGTCCTTGCCATTTGTATATAGGAGGGCTAGTGATTTTTTGAGTTAATTTTGTATAAAACTACTTTACTGAAAGTGCTAATTAGCTATAGGAGTTTTCAGGTGGAATTTTAAGGATCGATTATATATACTATCATCCCGTCTACAAATAAAGATACTTTGACTTCTTCCTTTCCAATTTGCAGCCCCTTGATCTCCTTCACTTGTCTAAGACTTCAAGTACTGAATAGGAATGGAGAGAATGGACAGCTTTATCTTGTCCCTAACTTTAGTGAAAGTGCTTTGAGTTTCCACTTAAGTTGATGTTTGCCGTGGACTTGCTGCAAACTGATCTCATTACGTTAGGTGTGTATCCTTATCTCTCATATCCTTAGTCTCTCCAACCGTCCTAAGGAGAGGGTATTGGATTTTGTCAAAGGCCTTTTCACCATCTAATGAGATGAGATGACCATGTGGTTTTGACTTTCCATTTGAGTTTTAGTGAACTTTGACTTTGTGTGAGGTAGTCACACCATGCTAAGGGTTGATAAGACAGGCACATTAGGGCTGTAAAGTGTTCAGTATGAGAAATCTTTGTTATAACTTTGTAACAAGAAACTGATAGAACAATGTATTTTTCTTATACAAAGTGAAACAATTACTGGAATCTGTGATATAGAAAGTGAAGTTTCATCTCCTAAGTCATTATTGGTTACTCTTCCTCTAATTTCTTTCATTCTAAAACATGGCTTATTAATGTTGAGGGGGGAAGAAAATCAGATAACACCTAATTACAATGTGCTTTTCATTTTTCAATGTATTTTGGACACCTATCCATTTATCTATGTATAGTCCTTTGTTTTTTTTTTTTTTCTCTCAAACAAATGCAAAGTTTATTTTCGGACAACTATTCTCCTGTCAGGCATATAAACAAATACGTCTACAGCAGATAGTATGCCGTTCTAGGTTTTTCAAGATCCAATTCATGTAGGTTCACTGGGTTTCCTAACCTTACCCCATGAAGCGCGGGCTACCGACACTCCCCAGGAAGTTACTCTGTAGTTACTTGGGGATATACACAGGGGAAGGAATACTGAGCAAACCAGCTGGACCAAGGTTCCTCACATCCCATCCCACCAGGTACTGACTTTTCCCATATAAAAATGGCCACCACCCATGGTCTGTGTTGTTTGTACAACTCTAAGGTGGTACAGGCCAGCTTGCCAACCTCTGTTCTAGTGGCCAGGAATCTGACATTAGTCCAGGAGAAGCAGAGAGTACTTGATTCCAACTAGTTGGTCTTCTTGTGCTTGTGTTGAGCTCTTCTGCTGGAGGTGATGAAAGTTAGGGTCCACCTCTCACCTCTCCCTTCCCTGCAACCGAGAAGCTTGCGTTTACACTCCAGCCTTGGAGAGTCCCCGCTGCAGCAGGGAGCTGAAGAGGCTTAGCTTTCTGGCGATGCTCAACCCAGCTCTAGCTTCTCAGACACTACAGGAGGACTACAGGAGTCGGCTCGATCACAGTAAAGAGGAGTTCTTAAGTGAATTTAAATGCATTTTACTTTTAGACAACCCGCATGACCCTTTTTTTTTTCTTAAAAATATGATGCCTCCACTCCAAATAAATCATGGTCAAAATAAAAGCTCAAGATGACCACAGTCCCCTAAGTCCTGGTGTTGTGCGGATATAAGCAGCAGTCAATTATGGTGACAGGTGATAGATCTATTTTGCTAACATTTTTCCACCTCTAAGCCATCCTTAAAGAAAATCAGGAATGGAGTCATACCATCTTCACAGCAGTCCAGGAGAGCAACCATACCATCTGGATTCATGTTTTCACCAATAAAAAACTGGTAGTTATTGAAATTAGAAAGGATGCGCTTAATTTGCTCCACAGCTCCAGTCATAAAAGGCTTTACTCCTTCTGGTTTCTGTTCTTCAAGTTGGCCTTTGAGTGATTTCACGTAGTCTTAGATGAACATTTTGTACAACAGCCTCTGTTGTGAAGCTGGTTTCTTGTAAGTGATGGTTCATGACAATGTCAGCACTGTGGACTGCTGTGCTTCTGGTACCTTCGCCCTCCGGACCTTCAGCAGAAGCACTTCCACCAGTGAGCGAGTCATCGATGGCACCCTCTGTTCTACTGACCATCTTGCCCTCCGCCTCCAGGCACAACCTGTCCACAATCTCCCGGATCTTGTAGATGTTCGGAGATCAGCTCGTCATGGATGATGAGGTCCGGTAGATGATTATGGTGACAGCTGGGGACAGCGGGGCTAACCTGACAGTGAGAAGCACTGGGGGGAGGGGAGGGGCAGAAAAGCATCTATACATTTCTTAGTTTTAAAAACAGTATCCCATGCTCCACTGCACAAAAGAAATGTTTTTATTTAATCATTTACCTTTTAATAAGTACAGTTTACAAGGTTTATTATTGATGTGAAAGTGTATGTGCCTGCATGAGTTTATGGATAGTATGTTTGTGCTGGTGGCTGCAGAGGTGAGAGGGGTTCTGGATCCTCTGAACCTGGAGTTACGAGGGTTGTGAGCAGCCTAATGTGGGTACTAGGAACTGAACTTGTGTCCTATGGAAGAGCAACAAGTTCTTTTAACCCACAAGTCTTTTCTCCAGCACCCCTATTAGTAGATATTTTGAACTTTCCAAATTTTCTTTCTTTTTAATTTTTAAAAACAAAGTAGTGTATAACACACATACTTTAAAGTCCAAAAGAATTTATGGTCAAACACAGAAAACAAGATCTGGTCCTGTTCTACCCCTGATCATCCCTCTCTCTTAGCTTAATCCTTCAATTTTCTCTCTCTCTCTCTCTCTCTCTCTCTCTCTCTCTCACCCTCCCTCCCTCCCTCCTTCCCTCTCCCTTTCTCCTCTTTCTCTCTCCCTTTACCTCTCTCTCCTTTTATGTTCTTTTGCATGTGAATATTTATGTGTGCAGGTGTGCATGTGTGAGGGCCAGAACTTAACTCTAGGTGTCATTCTTCAGACAGTGTTAATCTCTGTGTTTTGAAACATGGTCTCTCGTTGATTTAGAACTTGCCAAGTAAGCTAGGTTGACTGAACAGTGAAACCCAGAATTCATCTATCTTTCTCCCTAGCACTGGGATTGCAGGCATGTCCCACCATGGGCTTTTTTACATGGGTACTAGAAATGGAAGTCAGCTCCTTATGCTTGTGTGGAAAACTATCAGCACTAATTATCTCTCAAGTCCTTTATTTAAGTGCTTTCTTTTTTAGATAATATGTATTCATAATCTTAATATCAGAAGTGGGGATTCCTTTCTTACAGATATCCCATTTCCTTATGGAATGAATGTATGTGTGTGTGCATTGTGTGTGTATCTTCCTTTGATCCAGTTTTCCAATATGGTTATAGCTATATTTTCAGTTAAGTCCATGCACAAATCAATACTGATGTTAAAATTATGGAAATATTAGGCGGAGCCATGTAGGTGTGGCTCTCTCTCTCTCTCTTCTTTTTATGCCTATGCCGCAGCCACTAGTCCATTCCAACCCTTTGCAGACTGTGTAAACATCCCTATCATCAGTATGCTCAAACACACTGTCTTTCTAGAAGCTTCTCTTTCCTTTTGGCAACATTTCCCAAGAGCCTTCCATCATCTCTCATGCCTTGGATGGGTTCCGGCCTGAGCTGGTTGAGCAGCTGTTACCTTGGACTCCTTCCCTTCATCCTGGGAATCCCCTTTGCCTCCCTCCTCTTCTGGGGCTCCTGTAACCTTGTCTTCCTTTCCTTGGTTTAGTTCCTTGCTTTGGCGTAGTGCATGACATATCCTGTCACAGCACGGTTGCTGGAGCCCTGGCTAGTGGTGGTGAGGTAAGGAAGAAATGATAGACACTGAAGGATCAATGGACATAGGAACACACGATCAGAGAGACAGTCTGGCTTCTTGAATGGAAAAGGGTAACCTCTCCCACCCACATCCCCAGAAGTGCAGCATCTTCATTACGTACAGCTGAACAGAGAGATGGGGTTTGCATACTGCTGAACAAGTAGGCAGGTTTATAGTGTACAGCAAAACAGGGAGGCAGGTTTAGCTAATCTGAGTAGGAGCCATCTCTGTAGGGGACCAAGCTTTAGGATATAAACATCCTTGGGAGGGAGAAGGCTGTGGTGGATAAATTCTTGGGTGATTGTCAACTTTTGCACTTAGAACTAAGGAAGGCATTTTTTCCCATCCCTCTGAGTCTGCCCAGGGAAGATTTCGCCACTCCCATGGGGATGAGATATTGATCCTTAACATGCGTGTGTCCATGTCAATAACATACATTCAATCAGGACTTCACTGCCTCCCTAGGTCATACATTTCACAGACTCAGAGAGTTGTTGGCTATAGTAATTACTTTTTATTTATGTATTATTATTATTATTTTGGTTTTTCGTGACAGCGTTTCTCTGTGGAGCCCTGGCTATCCTGGAACTCACTCTGTAGACCAGGCTGGCCTCGAACTCAGAAATCCACCTGCCTCTGCCTACCAAGTGCTGGTATTAAAGACGTGCAGCACCACTGCCCGGCAGGATGCAGTTCTCTATGGCAGAGAAGACATGGAAACTGGGGGAGAAGGGATGGCCGCAGCAGGATCAGGAAGCCAGCTGCTAACATGCTCCTCCACACATTAGAGGAAGAACAGTAGCGAGGCTATAAAGAGAGAGGGAACAGTAGATGAGGCTATAAGCCCCTAAAGCCCACCCCAGTGACATACTTCCTCCAGCAAAGCTCCACCCCGGAAAGGTGCCATGACCTGCCCAGTCGGCAGCACCAACCGGGCGGGGGTCAAGTGTTCAAACCCAAGAGCCCGCGAAACAAATCACCACGGTGGACGTAGAGAGTCACTCGAGAGACTAGGCTATCGAGAGACTGGACTAACAATGAAGCATGAAGCATCTAAATGGGCGAGCGAGCTTGCAAGGATTTAAGTAGGGCTGAGGATGCAGCCGGGATACCAGCATGTGTTGGGGCAGCAGCTAGCAGATCTTCTATCTGAATTCCAGGAGAACCATCACAACAGGAAACCCAAGTGTAGAGTTGTCCTCCATGACAACAAAGGAGACTAGCCGAGTGAAAACTGTGGAAGACAGAGATTAATAAGCACAGCACACAGTCTGCTGTTCGTGTGTTCAAGGGAAGCCAAGAAAATGGTGCCGTGATGAGGTCTGAGAAGAAGCCATCAGAGATGTGGGACAGCCAGGAGAAACCAGAAGCAATGGGAAGAGACAGCTATCATTCAAATGTATCATTTATAAGCGAAATGTTAAGGAATGGCTGTATTTAAATTGTGGCAGTATGGGAAAGAAGGATAAATGCACACACATGTTTACTGCAACCTCCATGACAGCAAAAGTAGAAACAAAGTCTTCCCCCATCCTCCGGGGACCTTGTTACATAAGCAGTTACACACACAAAGTTGTCAGGATGCACCCCAGTCAGTCACCCAGGCCCATGCTTACTGACAGTCATGCGTATTGCTCAGGAAAAACTATGCAAGTTACTTTAAAAAATGAGTATTACATGATCTAATTTATGTAAATCTCTGTGCACACAGCCAGCCATCTGCTTGAGCACGTATGCAGAGATGCTCAGAAGAGTGCTCACCAGTGTGGACGGCGGGTATCTTTAGAGGAGGAGATTGAGGTCGTACTTGCTTCTTTGCATTTTAAGTACTTTTTCAAGTTTTGTTTTTATAATCATAATCATATAATCAAAGATCTATAGTTTGCAGGCTATAGTGTAGATATTAAATATTGCAGAATCCGGGTTGGTAACTACTGAGAGGAGGCAGGAGGACAGGCTGAGGAGCACAGACTGTAGGAATATAATAAACCATTTTAGAGACCGGAGTCAGTGAGGTTGGGGGCAGAGATAAAGTGCCAGGTAGGAGATTCTTCATCCACCTCTAACACACCCCTCCCTTTCCTAGTTCATTTCAAACAGTTTCCAGGTAGAATCCCCAAATGTTACTTTGTATATAACCACTCTCAAGCTAGACTTCAGCCACTTCATCCAAGGAAGCTGAAGTCGTCAGTTTGCCTGTGTGAAGCTTCCACAACTGGCCATTTGCTAGGTCATGTCAACGTGGACTTACTGCGCATGTGCATAGGCAGGGACTCAAAATCAGTGTGCTCATGTGGGAGCTACAGCCTCTTCTGTCATCATGCTTGCAAAACCACAAGGGTAGAGACACAAATAGTTACTAATGGCTGAGAAAGGGGCTGCAGCTGAGGACAGGAAATTTGTTTAGGCACCTATACAGGTCCCAGGGTGGGGCAGGGATAGGGGAGGACTGCACTGGGATCTGTCATTGTCTCTGTACTACATCTCCTCTCTTCTCATTTCTTCCAAACCCTTCAGCCTTCCTAGCCTCTCAGACCATAGGTCAGGTCCAGCTGTAGCATCTTCCTTTGTACGACTTGCATGGCATGCTGACTTTTCAATAATTCTTTTATGTTTTTAGTAGCATGATACCTACTATTGCTAGTCAACTGTTGCTGTGTACAAACTGCCTTTTCTCCCTAACTGTGGGCTTTGAACTCAGTCTCAATGCCTAGCACAGAATTCAAACATGTAGCAAGCGTACAATAAAGAGCTGCTGGAACCTATCAGGAAACCTTCCAGCAAAATTGTTTCACAGCTTAAGGCAAATTCAATTAGTTTAAGGCAGCACACTTGAAAGCATTACAATACAATGCAGAGGTGAAAGCGATTCTGAGGGGTTCAGGCGTGGAGGGATGGGATCAGGTGTTTGGTGAACCTTCAGAAAGGTTGAACTTAAAACAACGGCTGGGAGAAATTCTCCACCTCCCCATATACAATCCTCAGAATCCAACCAAGACTGCAATTGTAGCAAATGAATCCCAAACTGAATTGTTCCGCAGAACAGGAAATGAGAGCTTGATTATTATGCGTGGCTGTGACAGTGCAGGTGTGTTCTAAGTATGAGGTGGCAGCTTTGAGCCTTTGGCAAGGAGATAATTGGAATGGTGGCTATGTAAACAGAAGTGTGAGCTAGCGAAGGCTGGGAGGTCACCTTGGTACTGTATGTGATACAAGATCCTACTAGGGAATCCCATCTGCCTTTTATTTTAATGGTTAAAAGGGAATATGAAAAATATCTTGGAGCCCTGTTTGCCCAATGTCATCCCACTGGATATTAGGTTGTCAGGATACTGAAGGGGGTTCTGTTGTTAAAGCAGGCAAAGGAACTGGGGGACACTTTAATGATCCTGACTTGTCTGATTAGAAGGCACGAGGGCCATCTGAGCAGAGCTTAGAACAGGAGTTTTTTCTTGAGAGCTTGGCGAATCTGAGGGCTGCCTCAGTCTCGTGAGCTGTAGGAGGTTTACTTAAGCTGGGCGCATCCTCAACAGCTTTATCTCCATAAAGTCAGAAATTGACACCTTGAAGCAACAGAGTGATGGGTTAGGAATGGACTCCTTGGTGAGGTGTGAGGGAAATACTAAATCATTATTGTGGGAGAACATATCATCTTCAACACTGGACAAATGATAGGAAAGATGGAAAGCCGTTTTCGAATGATTTATGTGCTTGTCTTTCTGGGTTGCCAGGCAGGTGACCCTTAGAATTTATTTCTCACTAGGATTCCATGAGTCCAGTACTCTGGACCCAGGGTGTGGGCTGTGACTGTTGGAAGTTGTGGTTCCAGCTCTGCCACCAGTGTGTCACTTACACAGTGACCACCATGATTTCTTATCCCATCCTTTAAGGTTTCCCTGAGGATTCACAACACTATGCTAGCAAGGTGCTTAGAAAGTATAAGAAGGACACTGAATATATATTAATAGGCTGGATGATGTGAAATTGCTGGCATTTGGTCATTTGTGACCTATAAAAACGGCAATTTTGTATGACCTAACTTAACAAAATCCATCATTCATTGCATCTGCTAGGTGGCAGGCATGGCTGCCTCTGGGGCCTTGGACAGATTCAAACATTATCCCAGTCCTCAGGGAGCTCTCAGCCTGGTGACAGAAACAAGCCCTTCCATAAAACACTACAGCACAGTTGGACAATTGCTGGAGTGAAGCTGTTTCAAGATGCTACAGATAAAAGCAAGAGCCAGTGTATCTGCCGGGTGGCAGGGAAGGCTGGGAGGCAAACAGAGAATGGTTCTATGAAGGGCAGGACAGCGATTTAGGATGGATTCTGAAGGAAGAGTGATTCACCAGGTGGGCAGAACCCCAGCAGACAGAGGAAACAGCTGCGCAGAAACAAAGACAGGAGAGAGCCTATCTGGAAGAGAAAAAAGTTCATTTAAATATGAAACAATAGCAACATGAAGAGACATTAATCAAAGCCCGTGTGAATCACTCCTGTTACAATGCCCTCCCATTTACTCTTGCCTGGTTTCTAGTTATCATAGTTTGCTCCTGTTTGATAGGGCTTGCATGGGCTTTTCAGGATGGTTTAAGCCTCTTATTTTATGATTTTGGGACAGGATGGAAATGCAGCCTGTCTGACTGTGGGGATCAGATAACAGGGAGCTTCATTTCCCAAGAAGGAACCATGTTCTGTAGGTGATGGGCAGCACCAGAGAATTTTAAGTGTTGACATGCTCATGTTTGTCTTTTGGAAAAGAGCACTGCCGATGGTCTCATAAAGGAAAGCTGGCCAGCCGGTGCCAGTGGGGACAAAGGCTGGAGTGGAGAAAGCTGAGAAAAGTGGATCGAGGGGGTGGGAGCAGTGCAGACAGGGGCTCCCTGAGCCGGCGAGAACTGGCTCCCGGTGAAGCAACTTCCGAGAGAATAAATGTGGAAGCCATCCCATGGGCGATCTTAGCCAGTGTAGTTCCAGCGAAGCAGCGGAGGTCAGTGACAAGCAGGGAGCTGGCAGCAGGGGCGACGCAGCACCACGTCTGATTAAAGATGGCTGCCTGGGAAGGGAAGAAGACGGAGGGAAGAAAGAATTCGCGACTGCTGAAGCACTGAAGGAAGCCCCGGGATGGCTGTGTGCAAAGTTGAAGAACGGAAGTCAGGGCAACCAGAGAAATGGGGCTGAAATTAGGAAAGAGATGGCAGCCTTTTACAATGTCAAACAAATAAAGGTCCCCTCTTCCTTCCTGACTAGGAGAGGTAGGAGAGGTTGGTGCAGACACAGACAAGTTTGATGCTGAGGCTTGGAAGATGAAGGACTGATATCGTCTCAGCTTCCTTCTATGAGGTGGTATGGGAGGCAAGGTTAGCTGGGGGAACAGGAAGGAGGCTTGGGATGAGGGTAGGAGAGGGGAGCTTGCTGCTAGGTGGCGACCAAAGCAAGGAACACTTGCTTGCCTGGTTTTCTTAGAGGAACCAAGTTGCCTAGAGAAACATGCTATTTCTGAGATAAATACCACGACCAACAGCAACTCTGGGAGGAGAGAGGAGGGGGGGGGGGGTCCGTTTTGTGTGACATTTCCAGGGTCATCACTGACAGTAGTCAGGGCAGGAATTCAGGCAGAGACCATGGTGGAAGGGTGCTCACCGGCCTGCTTCCTCTGGCTTAAGCTCTGTTATCTTTCTTATGTTACTCAGGACTACTTGCTCAGGGGTGGCACCACCCACAGTGGATTACAGAAAGCAATTAGCAAGCAAGAAAAAGTCCCACAGACACGCCCTTAGGCCAATCTGATAGAGGCAGTTCCTCAGTTGAGGGTCCCTCTTCCCAGGTGTCTCAGTTTGTATTACACTGACAAAAAAGAGGGACCGGTTGGTTCCCTAAGAGTCCATCAGGAGCTGGAGACCATTGCGGCACATGAGACTTTGAGATTTGTGTTGTAACACTGTGGACCCTAGAGTTGCCAAAGCAGAGATAGATGGGCAAAGGTCAGACACAAGCAGGCAGGGACAAGAGATAGAGTCTTGCCAAACATGTTTTCTTGTCTAAGACAGCAGGAGAGTCAGAGCTGGTGGCAGGGACCATGAATCAAGTGCCAAATCGTTCTTCCCAGTGCCTCTGAGGGAAGTGTCTGACAGTGAGTTTGAGGTGTTGTAGCCTCCAACTGAAAAATGTGCCGCCCCTTTGTTCCTTCCTGGGGGATCACGGGTGACTCTTCTGTGATAAGTGATAACAGGACTCCGGCTTGCTTTCCCTTCTTCCCCAAGTTTCCCTCTGTTTTCCCTACCGTTTGCTGCCTTCCTAGGCTGCAGGCTGCCTCATTAACTGCCGTCTTCTGTTCTTGCCAATCTTGTTTACCTGCCTGCAAGGCTGATTCCAAGAGTTTTGAGACCTCAGACATTTATTCTCATATGTGAGTGACACTTCTCCTTTCCCAGCCCCCTACACCTCCCTGGGCTCCACAGCACATGACAATTATTTGTTTGTCAACCCATTCTGCTTCACTCAAAAAAAAAAAAAATTGACCAGTTCCATACTAACAGTTTGCAATTGATTTGCCAGCTGTGTGATGCGAACGCCTCATTTCCACAGAGGAAAGACTCAGCTCTCCATCTTTGCTTTATCGGCAGTGATCTCCCAGGCATGAGCCTCCTGAGCTTCCCTGTGCACAAGTGCCAAACATCGCCACTTTAAACGACACTGTCTGTCACAGCCCTGACCGCGATGCAAACCACAGTGCTGCATCAAGTTCAAAGTTGGGGGGTGGGGAGACTTCAGCAAAGCACAGCCTTACTTCCTTTGCTGCCAAGAACAGGACCTCTTCAGAAGCATTTCTGGGCGTCTCAACGTTCCTGCGCAAGTGAGCCGGAATATCTCTGTGTCTGCTGACTCCCTAAGGTTTTTGAAGCATCAAGGGGGCCGTAGTTTGTCCAAAGTCATCCTGCAGGATTGTGGCAGGCTACAGTCAGATCCAGAACTTGTTTCTACTAGGCAAGACCCCTTGAACCTACTGAAGCAGTTATATTGGTACAGGCCCCATGCTTCTATCTTTAAACAGTCAGCTGGCAGCCAGGGTTTGAAGTTCCTTTGTGGGAATGAGCTCAGGCCCTTGTATGAAGTTCAGACTGCTGTTTAAAGGGATTCTGACGGTGTCTGCCAAACAGAGCACGTAGAGCTAGGACCGAGAAAAGCGATGCAATAGTCAAGAGTACAGAGGAGAGGCTTAAACACACCTACTTCGTTCCTGTGGTTCCAGCTGGCCACTGTACCCCACACTCTTCACGTCTCCTGGGAAATTCTAAGTCAAAAGTCTGTTAAATTTTTCCTTGAAACAATTAGATTGTATTTCTCACTGAAAGTTTATTTGTGAGCACTGTTAGGATTTGTCTGCAGAAATTCCCTCTGTGCCCGGACACAGGGCCAGGGGGAGAGGTTTCACATTAATAACAGTATAAATTTATCGTGCAATTTCTTGGCCCGATTGCCTTGGGCATAATTTTGAAAAGACAGGAATCCAATACAATGGATGTGTTTTTGTGTTGTATACAGCTTGTCATCTTGCTAAATGTAAAATATTGTAGCCCTCATTCAGTAATAATTGATCCTAAAGTCATCAACAGTCACCATCAAGAGCAAATACCAAAGTTTAGGAAGGAGACTTTGGCCACAATCGGAACCTGCTATCCTCTTACCTTCTCTTACTGAGAGATCTGCCTCAGACGCCCTAAGCATTTGCTGTACATGAGAAACATCCTGCAGAAGCTGTAAGCCCCCCGGTCTGGACTCCACTCTAAATCAATTAAGAATTTCTGAACGTGAGACCGAGACATTGGCATTTCCTATAACCTCCCAGGGCTTGCCGCGTGCAGTCAAGTTCTGACCAGCCATCTATCTTTTCTGTAGCTGGACCCTGGGGTGGAGTCTGGTTTTAGGGGCTGGAGATAGGTTTGGCTGTTCACAGTGGATAATTCTTCCTGTCAGAATAAACACCTTAGGAAAAGTATGTGGAACCAAAGGGCACCTTTTAAAAAATTTTTTCTTTATTTACGTTTCAAATGTTTTCCCCTTTCCAGGTCCCCCTTGAGAAAGCCTCTATCCCATCCCCCTTCCCTCTGCCTCTATGAGGGCGCTTCCCCACCCTCTCCCCCACCCACTCCCGCCTTCCTGCCCTGGCATTACCCTACACTGGGACATCGAACACCCTCAGGCCCAAGAGTCTCTCCTCCCACTGATGTCCAACAAGGCCATCCTCTGCCATATATGTGGCCAGGGTCATGGGTCCCTCCATGAGTACTCTTTTGGTTGATGTTCTGGTCCCCAGAAACTCTGGAGGTGGGGTCTGGCCAGTTGACACTGTTGTTCCCTCCATGGGGCTGCAAGCCCCCTCAGTTCCTTCAGTCCCTTCTCCAACTCCTACAATGGAGACCCCCATGTTCTGTCCAATAGTTGGCTGAAAGTGTCTGCCAGTGTATTTGTCAGGCTCTGGCAGAGCCTCTCAGGAGACCATCACAATCAGGCTTCTGTCAGTAAGCCCTTCCCGGCGTCCACAATAGTGTCTGGGTTTGTCTGTACATGGGATGGAACCCCAGGTGGGGCAGTCTCTGGATGGCCTCTCCTTCAGTCTCTGCTCCACACTTTGTCTCCATATTTCCTCCTGTGAGTATTTTGTTCACCCTTCTAAGAAGCACTGAAGCATCCACACTTTGGTCTTCCTTCTTCTTGGGCTTCATATGGTCTGTGAATTAAATCTTCGGTATTCCCAACTTTTGGGCTAATATCCACTAATCAGTGAATACATAGTGTGTATTTTTTGTATGTGTGTGACTAAAATCAAGAATTGACAAATGGGACCTCCTAAAATTGCTTCTGTAAGGCAGAGGACACTGTCAATAGGACAAAACAGCAACCAACAGATTGAGAAAAGATCTTTACCAATCTCACATCCAATAGAGGGCTAATATCCAATATATACCAAGAATTAAAGGAATTAGACTACAGAGAACCAAATAACCCTATTAAAAATGGGGAACAGAGCTAAACAGAGAATTCTAAACTGAGGACACTTGAATGGCTGAGAAGCACCTAAAGAAATGTTCAACCTCCTTAGTCACCAGGGAAATGCAAATCAAAACAACTCTGAGATTCCACCTCACACCAGTCAGAATGGCTAGGATCAAAAACTCAGGTGACAGCAGATGCTGGTGAGGATGTGGCTAAAGAGGAACACTCCTCCATTGCTGGTGGCATTGCAAGCTGGTACAACCACTCTGGAAATCAGTCTGGCAGTTCCTCAGAAAATTGGACATAATACTACCTGAGAACCCAGCTATACCATTCCTGGGCATATACCCAGAAGATGCTCCAACATGTCATAAGGACATATGCTCCATTATGTTCATAGAAGCCTTATTTATAATAGACAGAAGCTGAAAACAACCCAGATGTCCCCCAACAGAGGAATAGAAACAGAAAATTTGGTACATTTACACAATGGAATACTACTCAGCTATTAAAAACAATGACTTCATGAAATTCACAGGCAAATGGAACTTGAAAATATCATCCAAGGGGCACTTTCACTGGGTAAGTCTCTGGGTATTTGAAGAGAGTATATAATTTACAACACACTAGGTTATTTCAGATGTACAGTATGGTCAGTGAAAAGGAATCTCCATCCTTTAGCTTTGGCTCCACTCATTGGCTACCATTCTTACCAATTTCACATTTTGGTTCTTGGATGAAACAACTGGAAATACTAGAGAGAGGAGTCAATTTGCTTGAAGTAAAATCCAATAGATTTTAATCTTTTAATTCTTGTGTATTAGGTTAGTGTGTGGGGGGGCGGGGGGGAGAAGCACATGCATGTGTATGCATGTGCATGTGTAGGCCAAAGGGCAACCTTGGGTGTCATTCCTCAAACACCATCCATTAATTTTTTTTTTATTATTCGATATAATTTATTTACATTTCAAATGATTTCCCCTTTTCTAGCCCCCCCCCACTCCCCGAAAGTCCCGCAAGCCCCCTTCTCTTCCCCTGTCCTCCCACCCACCCCTTCCCACTTCCCCGTTCTGGTTTTGCTGAATACTGTTTCACTGAGTCTTTCCAGAACCAGGGGCCACTCCTCCTTTCTTCTTGTACCTCATTTGATGTGTGGATTATGTTTTGGGTATTCCAGTTTTCTAGGTTAATATCCACTTATTAGTGAGTGCATACCATGATTTATCTTTTGAGTCTGGGTTACCTCACTTAGTATGATATTCTCTAGCTCCATCCATTTGCCTAAGAATTTCATGAATTCATTGTTTCTAATGGCTGAATAGTACTCCATTGTGTAGATATACCACATTTTTTGCATCCACTCTTCTGTTGAGGGATACCTGGGTTCTTTCCAGCATCTGGCAATTACAAATAGGGCTGCTATGAACATAGTAGAACATGTATCCTTATTACATGGTGGGGAGTCTTCTGGGTATATGCCCAGGAGTGGTATAGCAGGATCTTCTGGAAGTAAGGTGCCCAGTTTTCGGAGGAACCGCCAGACTGATTTCCAGAGTGGTTGTACCAATTTGCAACCCCACCAGCAGTGGAGGAGTGTTCCTCTTTCTCCACACCCTCTCCAACACCTGCTGTCTCCTGAATTTTTAATCTTAGCCATTCTGACTGGTGTAAGATGAAATCTTAGGGTTGTTTTGATTTGCATTTCCCTAATGACTAATGAAGTTGAGCATTTTTTAAGATGCTTCTCCGCCATCCGAAGTTCTTCAGGTGAGAATTCTTTGTTTAACTCTGTACCCCATTTTTTAATAGGGTTGTTTGGTTTTCTGGAGTCTAACTTCTTGAGTTCTTTATATATATTGGATATTAGCCCTCTATCTGATGTAGGATTGGTGAAGATCTTTTCCCAATTTGTTGGTTGCCGATTTGTCCTCTTGATGGTGTCCTTTGCCTTACAGAAACTTTGTAATTTTATGAGGTCCCATTTGTCAATTCTTGCTCTTAGAGCATACGCTATTGGTGTTCTGTTCAGAAACTTTCTCCCTGTACCGATGTCCTCAAGGGTCTTCCCCAGTTTCTTTTCTATTAGCTTCAGAGTGTCTGGCTTTATGTGGAGGTCCTTGATCCATTTGGATTTGAGCTTAGTACAAGGAGACAAGGATGGATCAATTCGCATTCTTCTGCATGCTGACCTCCAGTTGAACCAGCACCATTTGTTGAAAAGGCTATCTTTTTTCCATTGGATGTTTTCAGCCTCTTTGTCGAGGATCAAGTGGCCATAGGTGTGTGGGTTCATTTCTGGATCTTCAATCCTGTTCCATTGATCCTCCTGCCTGTCACTGTACCAATACCATGCAGTTTTTAACACTATTGCTCTGTAGTATTGCTTGAGGTCAGGGATACTGATTCCCCCAGATTTTCTTTTGTTGCTGAGAATAGTTTTAGCTATCCTGGGTTTTTTGTTGTTCCAGATGAATTTGATAATTGCTCTTTCTAACTCTGTGAAGAATTGAGTTGGGATTTTGATGGGTATTGCATTGAATCTGTATAGTGCTTTAGGCAAAATGGCCATTTTAACTATATTGATTCTGCCGATCCATGAGCATGGGAGGTTTTCCCATTTTTTGAGGTCTTCTTCCATTTCCTTCTTCAGAATCTTGAAGTTCTTGTCATACAGATCTTTCACATGTTTGGTAAGAGTCACCCCAAGATACTTTATACTGTTTGTGGCTATTGTGAAGGGGGTCATTTCCCTAATTTCTTTCTCAGCCTGCTTATCCTTTGAGTATAGGAAGGCCACTGATTTGCTTGAGTTGACTTTATAACCTGCCACTTTGCTGAAGTTGTTTATCAGCTGTAGGAGCTCTCTAGTGGAGTTCTTTGGGTCACTTAGGTAGACGATCATGTCATCTGCAAATAATGCTAGTTTGACTTCTTCCTTTCCAATTTGTATCCCTTTGACCTCCTTATGTTGTCGAATTGCCCGAGCTAGTACCTCAAGTACAATATTGAAAAGATAAGGAGAAAGGGGGCAGCCTTGTCTGGTCCCTGATTTCAGTGGGATTGCTTCAAGTTTCTCTCCATTTAGTTTGATGCTGGCTACCGGTTTGCTGTATATTGCTTTTACTATGTTTAGGTATGGGCCTTGAATTCCTGTTCTCTCCAAGACTTTAAGCATGAAGGGATGCTGAATTTTGTCAAATGCTTTTTCAGCATCCAATGAAATGACCATGTGGTTTTGTTCTTTGAGTTTGTTTATGTAGTGGATTGTATTGATGGATTTCCGTATATTGAACCAACCCTGCATTCCCGGGATAAAGCCTACTTGATCATGGTGGATGATCGTTTTGATGTGTTCTTGGATTCGGTTGGCAAGAATTTTATTGAGTATTTTTGCATCGATGTTCATAAGGGAAATTGGTCTGAAGTTCTCTTTCTTTGTTGGATCTTTGTGTGGCTTTGGTATCAGCGTAATTGTGGCTTCGTAGAAGGAATTGGGTAGTGTTCCTTCTGTTTCTATTTTGTGGAATAGTTTGAAGAGTATTGGTGTTAACTCTTCTTTGAAGGTCTGGTAGAATTCTGCACTGAAGCCATCTGGTCCTGTGCTTTTTTTGGTTGGAAGACTTTCTATGACTCCTTCTATTTCTTTAGGCATTATGGGACTGTTTAGATGGTCTAGTTGGTCCTGATTTAATTTTGGTATTTGGTATCTGTCAAGGAAATTGTCCATTTCCTCCAGATTCTCCAGTTGTGTTGAGTATAGGCTCTTGTAGTAGGATCTGATGATTTTTTGGATTTCCTCAGTTTCCGTTGTTATATCTCCCTTTTCATTTCTAAGTTTGTTAATTTGGATACTTTCTCTGTGCCCTTTGGTCATTCTGGCTAAGGGTTTATCTATCTTGTTGATTTTCTCAAAGAACCAGCTCCTGGTATTGTTGATTTTTTGTATGGTTCTCTTTGTTTCTACTTGATTGATTTCGGCCCTGAGTTTGATGATTTCCTGCCTTCTACTCCTCCTGGGCGAAATAGCTTCTTTTTGTTCCAGGGCTTTCAGGTGTGTCATTAAGCTGGTAATGTATGCTCTCTCCATTTTCTTTTTGGAGGCACTCAGGGCTATGAGTTTTCCTCTTAGCACTGCTTTCATTGTGTCCCATAGATTTGGGTATGTTGTGTTTTCATTTTCATTGTGTTCTAAAAAGTCTTTAATTTCTTTCTTTATTTCTTCCTTGACCAAGGTATCATTGAGTAGAGTATTGTTCAGTTTCCACGTGTATGTGGGCTTTCTGTTGTTTCTGTTGCTATTGAAGACCACTTTTACTCCATAGTGATCAGATAGGAGGCATGGGATTAGTTCGATCTTCTTATATTTGTTGAGGTCTGTCTTGTGACCAATTATATGGTCGATTTTGGAGAAGGTACCATGAGGTGCTGAGAAAAAGGTATATTCTTTTGTTTTAGGATAGAATGTTCTATATATATCTGTTAAATCTAATTGGTCCAAAGCTTCAATTAGTTTCATTGTGTCCCTGTTTAGTTTCTGTTTTCCTGATCGGTCCATTGAGGAAAGTGCAGTGTTGAAGTCACCCACAATTATTGTGTTAGGTGCAATGTGTGCTTTTAGTTTTAATAAAGTTTCTTTTACAAAAGAGGGTGCCCTTGCATTTGGGGCATAGATGTTCAGGATTGACAGTTCTTCTTTTTGTATTTTTCCTTTGACCAGCAAGAAGTGTCCCTCAGGGTCTCTTTTGATGACTTTGGGTTGAAAGTCAATTTTATCTGATATTAAAATGGCTACTCCAGCTTGTTTCCTGGGACCATTTGCTTGTAAAATTGTCTTCCAGCCTTTTACTCTAAGGTAGTGTTTGTCTTTGACCCTGAGGTGTGTTTCCTGTAAGCAGCAAAATGTAGGGTCCTGTTTACGTATCCATTCAGTTAGTCTGTGTCTTTTTATTGGGGCATTAAGTCCATTGATGTTAAGAGATATTAAGGAATAGTGATTGTTACTTCCTATCATTTTTGACGTTATTTTTTAAATTTGAATGCTTAACTTCTTTTGGGTTTGATGAAAGGTTACTATCTTGCTTTTTCCAGGGTGAAGTTTCCCTCCTTGTATTGGTGTTGTCCTCCTATTATCCTTTTTAGGGCCGGGTTTGTGGATAGATATTGGGTAAACTTGGTTTTGTCATGAAATATCTTAGTTTCTCCATCTATGGTGATTGAGAGTTTTGCTGGATATAGTAGTTTTGGTTGGCATTTGTGTTCTCTTAGAGTCTGCATGAGATCTGCCCAGGACCTTCTAGCCTTCATAGTCTCAGGTGAAAAGTCTGCTGTGATTCTGATAGGTCTTCCTTTATATGTTACTTGGCCTTTTTCTCTTACTGCCTTTAGTATTCTTTCTTTGTTTAGAACATTTGGTGTTTTGATTATTATGTGACGGGAAGTATTTCTGTTCTGGTCCAGTCTGTTTGGAGTTCTGTAGGCTTCTTGTATATTCATGGGCATCTCTCTCTTTAGGTTAGGGAAGTTTTCTTCCATAATTTTATTGAAGATATTTGCTGGCCCTTTAAGTTGTAAATCTTCACTCTCCTCTATGCCTATAATCCTTAGGTTTGGTCTTCTCATTGTGTCCTGGATTTCCTGGATATTTTGGGTTACAAGCTTTTTGCATTTTGCATTTTCTTTAACTGTTGAGTCCATGGTTTCTATGGAATCTTCAGCATCTGAGATTCTTTCTTCTATCTCTTGTATTCTGTTGTTGATATTTGTATCTCTGTCCCCTGATTTCTTCCCAAGGCTTTCTATCTCCAAAGTTGTCTCCCTTTGAGTTTTCTTAGTTGTTTCTACTTCTGATTTTAGATCCTGGATGGTTTTGCTTAGCTCCTTCACTTGCATGTTTGTGTTTTCCTGTAATTCTTTAAGAGATTTTTGTGTTTTCTCTTTCATGAGCTCAGCCTGTTGACCAAAGTTCTCCTGTATTTCTTTAAGAGATTTTTGTGTTTCGTCTTTCATGACCTCAGCCTGTTGAGCAAAGTTCTCCTGTATTTCTTTAAGTGTTTTTTGCATTTCCTCCTTGTTGGCTTTTGTATTCTCCTGGATTTCTTTCAATGATTTTTGTGTTTCCCTTGCAAGGGCTTCTAACTTTTGATCCATTGTCTCCTGAATTTCTTTATGTATGACCTTCATGTGTTCCTGTACCAGCATCATGACCAGTGATTTTAAATCCAAATCTTGTTTTACTGGTGTGATGGGGTATCCAGGACATGTTGGTAGAGGAGAATTGGGTTCAGATGTTGCCATATTGCCTTGATTTCTGTTAGTGACGTCCCTGCGTTTGCCTTTTGCCATCTAGATCTCACTGGTGTTAGTTTATCTTGTCAGTGCTGGACTCACCAGTGCAAGCTGCCCCTTCCCAGTTGGCCTCTGGTGCACAGCTTACCTCCTGCACTGCTTGTAGACAGTGTGCTGCTGCCCAGGCTGTTCAGATCCCAAAGCAGGCACCGGAAGGCTCCCGCTGGGGCCCGCTGGATTCACTGGAGCACACTGACTTCTCCCAGCTGGCCGCCGGGAAGCCCAGCTAGCCACTTGCAGGACTTGGAGATGTAATGCTGCCGCCCAGACTGATCTGGATCCGGAAGCGGAGAGAGTAGAGCTAAGGGCTTCTGCCTGAGGCCTTGCCCCAGATTGTGTCTGTGGAGCAGATGGAGCCCGTGTGCACTCCCAGGGAGTGCCGACGGTGTATGCTACTGTGACCTCCCCTGTGTTCCGCTCACTCCGGTGGGCAGCCGATCTGCCAACCGGGCTGTCGCACACAAGGTTAGCCTGGCCGCCCAGTTCCTGAGTCCAGGCAAAAGCCTGGGAGGCCAAGGTCTGAGCAAAGTTCCCCTACGGCTTTGACTGTTAATTGGGTTTGCCAGGTGACTAGGATGGCGGGCGTGTGCGCCCGCGCTCCCTGAAAGCGCTGGGAGAGTCTGCTTTGCTAACAATCACCTGGGCGGGTTGACTCACAGATGGCCCACCAAGCCGCCCAGTTCTTGGGGTCAGTCCTGTGCCTTTTGGGGCCTGGACCCCCGCTTTGTTAGCCTTAGGCTATGCCTGTTACAGGTCTGCCCGCCTGAGCTCTCTGTCGCCCTGCAGGCAAAATGGCGGCGGCGCGCTCGCAGGCCTGGGCAAAAAACCTCCTGGTTGGGTTGGCACCCCGATGGCCCCCCGACCCGCCCAGGGCCTGGGTGCAGGCCAACGCCCGTCGGGCTCAGACCACCGCGGTGTTGGCCTCAGTCTGTCCGATTCCTGGAGTACGGAACCAAGATGGATGCTCCTCTCCTGACTGGTGGGAGGCCGAGTTCTGAAGTGGCCTCCGTGCAGGAAAGGCGCCGCACAACTGCAGCTGCTTGCTGTCCGGCTGGTCAGCGAAGGTCAGTGGTCGTGGGCGCAGGGCCTAACTGGTCCCTGTGACGCCTTGGTTCCACTGCTGATGGCCCTTCAGCTGGAGCAGCCACTGCTGCTGCTGCTGCCGCCGCCGCCGCCCCCATTAATTTTTGAGGTATCACCTTTCATTGGCGTAGGACTTGGTAAGCTGTGTGGCCACTGGGCTTTAAGGGTCTTCGTGTCATTGTCTCCTCAATGGGCAATCCCAAAATAGGATTGCAAACATGTGCCACCATGTCCAGCTATCTTTATGTGGATTCTAGGGATTGAACTCAGACTTCCTGCTTCTTCACAAGGAAGCACTTTATCAACTGAGCCATCTTCTCAGTACAGCCAGCAGGTTTCTAAGAAGCTTGCATGACCTATAAGGTAGGCAATTTCATTTCTACTAGGTGTCTGTTTCTGGCAGTCTGTGTCCCTGACAGGTGATGGGCTCTTGACACTCTTCACCCATATTTACATTCAAACCTGGGGAAAGCCCCTAAAGGAAGAGGACAAAAACAGAGGAGGGGGTTGCCCTCAGCACACCCTAATATAAAGACCTTCCTGCTGAATTTCTGGAAACCTGAACCAGCACCATTTATTAACAAGCCAAATTCTGGAGTTATATATCTCTTAGAATTGGATCTTGGCTCACTCGTGCTTTAGGGAGGCAACTTTGGGCAAGAATCTTCACTTATTTTAGCCCCAGTTTCTTTATCTGTCAGCCCAAAGTGACACTTGTAGCCAATGTGATGCATCTGGTAAACTGTGTAAGGTATAGCTAGTACTTGACAAAACTCAGCTATTATTGCATAATCATAATCCCAGCCCTGCCTTCCCCTGCTACCCCACACTGCAAAGCTGTCCTTGATCTACAGGCCAGTGGTCCCCTCTCTCCTCCTAATTTAAGTTCCAGTGTGGTCTGAATACAGCACCATTGACGAGGTTCCTGACAGTCTCTTCTTCCGTTCCCACTGCTCAGCTTAGATTTTGCAGATCAAGCTCCGTGCAGTTCAGCAACCCACTGAGGGTCACATCACTTCCCAAAGGCCCCGAAGGAGGAACAAGTCACTTCATCTTCTTGCCCCGCTGCTGCACATGAGCTGGATCCTGCCGGACAATCTTGCTCCTGAGAATTTTTTTTCAGTCTCATTTTCTCAAAAGTCCACATGACATTGAATTTGGAGCTATGATTTGCTCTTCCTTTAATGCATGCCAGTGAAACCATTTAGTTTTTAGCAGACACTGGAGGATAAACGCTTACTTCCTTTTCCATTTAACAAACATTACATTTCTGACCAGGGTTTCTTGAATGCCAGCACTAGCAATGGCTGTTATTTTCCAGTCTTCTCCACTGGATTCTATCTATCCCGCTACGTGCAACTCTGGGATGTGCTTTGCTGGACATTACTCCCACCAGTCTGCTTTTAAAGGCGATGGAAGACAGAAGGCTTTTGCGCCGTTGGAGCAGTGACTCCAGTATGTATCAGTGGGCAAGTCAATGCTTCCTTGCGGGAATCTTTGTTCCCTCTGTTGGGTAAATGGATGGCTTTCCAGGAACACGGCGTAGAAGAATGATGAAAAAGAATGGCCGAAGGCAGCTATAATATAGTCTTTAACCTACTACATGTTTCTTGCTGTTTAAAACTAAGTTTAAATTGAGTCCTTTTATTATCCAGCCAGATTCCCTGAAGGCTGTGAGGAAGCCATTCACTAATGAAGGGAAAGATGGAGGAATACAAGAGTGCTAAAACCACTCTCACATCCCTGACACTGTCAAAATAGGTCTCCATGGGCAGGATCCTAATTACATCCACTACTTGACTATCACTGTGGGATTAAGGCAGCTCCAAAAGAAGCTGGGTGGTGAGGAGAGAGAAGGAAAAACATTAAAGAGCCACTTAGATGAGGAAACAATGTTTGGCTCCAAGAACTCAAAAATCAGAATAAATAAAGCAAACGCCAAAATCATCCTCATTCCAAATTATAGGTGCTGGAGGTTTTGGTAAAGGTTTTATGTGCTTGACTCTTGTGGTTCCTAGTCACAGAGTAGTTTTCACTCCTTTGTGTAGAGACCGGAATTTACCTTACTCAGCAAGCCACATGGACACACACCTTCATGTTTCCTTGCGGTCAGAGCTGCACAAAGCAATATGGCTTTCTGTGGCTTTCGTTAGTATGGCATATGTGAATTCCATAGCCCCTTCCTTCTTTTCTACAGAGGTGATAGGTGTGCCATTGACGCGTGGCTAGGTGGGAAATTCGCAGTGAGTGGTGCCTGCATACGAAAAGGTTTTGTGATACTAAATTTGTAACCCTATTCAGAAACCAACTGTGCTGACTGCTTTATGATAATTAACACACATACACACACACACACACACACACACACACACATACTTTAATTTGCCCTGAAATAGGCATGATGTCATTCTTTCTCACTTGAGTCCTTTATTCATTTGTTCACAGCACACGTGTTAACTCATTCATTACTAAGGCAGGCTTGAGAGAACGAGTAGCACATTTACTGTTTCTAAAATTCATGTGCGGAGTCTCCCTTGTCCTTGAGTTATATGGATACCAGGATAGAGCAAAATCAATATTTGTCCTATTCATCCTGCATAAATATTTTCTCAGACAAGTAGCTATTTACCATATTGAGTCAACACAGACAGCAAAAATATAAGAAGGTTGTCTGGAAGGTTCTTTTTCCCCAAGGATCTGATAACACAGCCAACAGGAGGGTAACAGACATTGATTGTGTGCCCATCATGAGTCACAATGCCAACATTTACATACATTACAGATGTCATCCTCATAAACACCCCAGCAGAGATGCTCTTGTTCACCTTACCTTAAGGAGGAAGTACTAGGATCCTGAAAAGCTCAGCAATTCTTATTTTAAAATGCTCTGTTTTCCCCTGGAATGGACAAAGCATTTCCATCTCCTATGACTTCTCAACGTCTTTGAGTCCCCCTCGCACTGGCCTTTCATTATCTGTAGCGTAGTGTTGGATACTGTTTCCTCCAATCCTGGTAATCTCATTTAGGGTGATAGTTCAATATCCCCCCCCTCACATCCTTGACTCTCCAAAGTATACATCCAGCCAATCCTCTCCCATTATCACCAACTCCTGTGTTCAGCTATCAAGTTGAAATTCACTTTTAGGTGAATGTCAACTTACGTTGAAAGAACATTTGTATTTTGCCCAAATATGAATCAAAGTTAAGAGAAGCCGTATATCTCCATCTACATTGTTGGTGTAGATTTTGCACACTTCATATGTCCACATTGGTGATCTTCATAATGTTTTTCTTTATCTTTACCTTTCTCCTTGAATTTGTAGCACTTAATATATTTGCTGTTCACTTGAGTGCTCATACAAAAAGCATATCATTTTTAAGCATGTCTAAATTCATAACAAAAACATAATTGACATAGTGTGAGACACCCAAAGTAGCAAGGGGTGTTGTCATTGTCCTTGGTTACCAGCTATGACTAGATTGTAAGATGCTATTGTTCAAGATGTCATTCACTTTGGATGCAGAATATAAAGAAATAGGCTTCAAACTGACTATGAAACCATTTCTCTGATGGCTGGATTACAGCGAGCCAGAAGGTACTGAGGAGGCTGCCAGGAGAAGACAGCGACAGCCTTGCCCAGCACTCGACCCCGCACGTTATAAAACTGACCTGATGACAAGATGCACCCACTGGCATGGTAGCTACAGGGCAAACAGGAGCTTTCTATTTGGATATGAGTCCTGCCTCACTGGAGGGATTTCACAGTGCAAACCAAAGACAGGGAGGATAACTACTGTTAGGCTAAATGAGCATGAGGTCAGCTGGCACCATTGCTTTTAGGTCTGTGGTAAGACAGCAGCATCATGGAGAAAGGATGCAGCAAATCCATCCTGCTTTACTTCAGGGCAGCCAGGGAGTAGAGAAAGCCAGGAAGGGATCAGGAATGAGATGCACCCTTCAAAGCCCTTCCTCCAGCCCATTTTTTTCAACAAGGCCCCATTGCCTAATGGCCTATCCATTGATGAATATGAATTCATAAATACATCAACTGACTAGGCATCCTTGCTATTCAATTGCCTCTTAATAGCACAACTGGTTGGGGACCAATTAATTATTCAACACATGAGCCTTTGGGGGGGAATTTTATGCCCAAACTGTAACATGTACTGTGAATGTTTCTGGGTGTACACATGTAAAAGACATGCCAGTTGGGGAAAAGCAAGCAGTGTTGAGATACACCAATGAACAGAACAAATGCCCTTGGCTCTGTGAAAGAAAGAAGCATAGCCACCATAACAATTAAGCAAATTACATAGTGTGTTAGAATAGAGATGGTCTGTACTTATGGGTAAGGATATGGCAGGGTAAGGTTGATTATATGTGAGGGATGCCATTTTAAGTAGCATGGTCAGGATGGCCCCAACGTGAAGGTGACATCTGACTGAGGAGATGGAGAGCCTGGATGATAATGGTATAAAGAAGTTACATTCTAGGTTCATTTTTGAACAGAAGAATCAACAGCATTTACTGATGGTTTGGCTGTAGAATACAATACTAAAAGGAATCAAACACTATTTCCAGATCTTTGTTTCCATAGCTGCTATTGGTACAGTTAAGAAAGGCTGAAGGCGAAGCAGATTTCTGCTCTGAGATAGACACCAGTGCTCCGATGACTCGGAGATGTCTGTCACATACATACCTGAGAGGAGATGACGTGGAGGAGGCGGTTGAGCATGCAGAGGAAGAGTTCAGTCGGCAGATCTGCACAGTCATGGTTTATTGGTGGAACAGAAAGCCATGGGGTTATGTGAGGTCACCAAGGAGGCTAATGGGGATAGGGTAGCAAGAGAAGCCAGGCCCCAGAACTTATGCATTGCATCATAAAGAAGTCAGAGAAGAGAGAACTCAGAGATGGCAAAGACAGAGGCAAGCAGGAAGCCAGGTAAAGACTCAGTGCTAAGGAGGAGAGGAGCCTTTGTGACTAATTTTCAAGTGAGATGAGGATCAAAATAAACCATTGGGGCTAACGACTCTAACCACTGACCTTCCCTGTGCCTTTCGGGGAGTAAGCCCTTTTAAGTTGTGCCCTTTTAAGTTGGTTTGGAGAGGTTAGAAGGACACTAATGGAAACACTGGTGTGAGAAAATTTATTGCAAAAGTGAGAAAAATTAGAGTGCATCTGGGGGGATTTTTTTAAAGGTGAGAAAATAAGAATATGCTTATGCGATGATGGGGATAATCAGGTAGAGATGTGAAAATGGATGGCAGGAGAAACAGAGCAAAAGCGCTAGAGCGGTGCCCTTGAGCACTAGAAGAAGGTTTGCTGAACTAGTGTGGCTCTCGAAATACATCTACAAATACTTTGGTATTCCTCTGTCCCAAAAGTTATGTTTAATGTTCTTCCTTCTGAGTATGGGATAGACCTTCTGAACTGCTTCTATCAGATATGAAAGGGAGGACTTTTGTGGCTCCCTTTCCCTAGGATGGCTCACCTCTGCCATGTCTGAGGGCCTTCATGGTGCCCTTTAGTTGAGCCCACGTGGTAAGAACCTGAGGCCTCAGCAGCACAGACACATGCATGCCCCATCTTAGAAGCTGGTACCCCACGACCACTGGAGCCTCCGGTAACTAAAGCCCACACAGATACCTTCGTTGTAATCTCGTGAGACTCGGACTAGAACCCATGCCACTACTTAATTCACAGACAATAAGGTAACAAATATCTCTTGCTTTAAGCTACGAAATTTGGGCCAGTTTGTTATGTAGCAAAAAGCTGACTCATACTGAGGGGAGCCTAAGATAGTCTATGTGCAGCAACATGCAAAAAGAAACATTACAGGTTGCTTCCATCTTCTTAGTGAAATGGGAAGAAAACAAACTAATTAGGACCTGGACAAAATCCCAGCAGCTCTACCTAAAGGCTGTAAAACCCTGGACACCATACTTAGCATGCCTGTGCCTTTTTCCTTGTCTCTAAAATAGTCACATGATAGTCACCTCCTTGACAAAGCTGTCATAGGATTAATGAACTCTTGTAGCAAATTAAAACAGTATCTGGGATGTAATAAAGGTCCTGTGCTTTATTTATTTAAAAGGTGCCTTCTACTTGCTGTCTGACTGGTTCTCAAAACCAACCCCTGGACTATCAATATCCCCATTACCTAGGAACTTCTGAGATGTATAAATTCTCTCCCTCCCTCCCCTCCTCCCTCCCTCCCTCCCATGAAAATTCCAACAAACCTTCCAGCGATGACTTACTCAGTCACTCAGGTCCTCAGGTAGGCTACTATCTGGCTTATCTCATCTTTTGATTTATTTCCCCGATTTCACTATCACAGGTAGAGATTTCCCTGTTTGTTTACACGATTAATGCCTCTATTGCCTGCTAGAGAGAAGCACTCCAGGAGTGCAGACTTGATGATCTTGTTCACTTCTGCATCCCCAACTGTTAGTAAGCAAGCAAGCAAGCAAGCAAGCAAGCAAGCAAGCAAGCAAGTAAGCAAGCAAGCAAGCAGAAAATAGAAATGGATAGACAGATGAACTAAATGACCTCGGACAATATTATTTATTTATAGACAGGGTCTTGTGTCTCCCAGAGTGGCTTTGAACTCATCCTCACATCCAAAGATGACATTGAACTTCTGGTCTCTGTCTCTACTTCCCCAGTGCTGGGATGACAGGCATTGACCATCACTCCTGGCTTGTACCTTAGCAAAGACTGCACCCAGGCTTCACGGGTGCTAGGCAGGTACTCTACCAACCGAGCTCTGGCCCCAGCCCCAGGGTCATGTATTTGTTGGAGATCAGAACTGATGGCTGTTGGCTCTGTGAGGTTACACGCTCTCACACACTGGCAGTGAACGGCAGTCTGATCTGTAGTCTTCACCCATCAGCCTTAAACTCCTCACAGAGCGCCGTGAGAAGCCAGCCACTGTACCTCAGTCCTGTAATCCCAGCACTTAGGAAGTCATTACAGGAGGATTGTCATGAGCTGGCACTGTGAGTTCCAAGACTATATGATCTACAGGGTGAGCCTTTGTCTCAATAAACAAGCAAATGGACATTGATTTGACTTAATTTGGCAATTGTATTTTGTTACCAGGAGTGAAGGCTTGGGAATCAGGGAGTCAACTTCTCAGGATTTCTAAGTTCTTTTCAAGACCAGGGAGAGAATTCAGAGAGGAAGCAAGAAAGAAGTTAGGAGGAAGTTTTATTGCTGAGCATAAATGCATACTCAGCAGAATTGTTCAGCCCTCCCACAATCTCAGGACATCAGCTAAGCATCAGACAGGCAAATGTTAATGGAGAAAAGTCGATTAATGGTTTATGGTGGTGGTTGGAGTCTGACTTTAGGAATGGGTCCGGATTTTTCCAGAGCAGACTTTACTCCCTCTTTCCAGCCTTGCATGGGTTATGTTTTGGGAGAAGGAGGTGTCATGATGGCAGATTTATGATGGTTTTCCTCTTAGGCATGTCTAGCCTGCCTCAATTTATGATGTAAATATGCCCACAGCAGAGCCACCGCTGGGCTCCAGTGGCCACCTGCTCCTCCTTTTGCTCCATGTTGGCTGCATCGTTACTTTTCTTGGAATTGTCTGTGGACTGTTTTTGCTGCTGTAACAACAGTGCCCATGCTCTGTGGCTAGGAAGGAGTCATCATTCTCTCGGAGGCTCTTCCCATCTGCATTTGGAGGGAATCCTGTCTTTACATTAGAGTTCAGAATCCAGAACACCCGGTGCCCGGGACCCAGCTTCTTTCCATGACCCTGGTCTCTCTTGGCTTCTTCTCAGCCCCTCCAACCCCTACCTTCTTCAGTTTCTCAAGTCTGCAGCCTCAACAGTTCTCAGGCTTGTCAGTTCTCCACGTCCCAGCAGTTCCTCCCTTTCAAACATATCTATTATCTCAGAGGAATCTCCATGCAGTGAGCTAGTGCATGTGAGGCAAGCACTCTACAGACTGAGCTATAGACCCAGCCCTTTAATAACTTTGGAGGTCAAATTATCCCCCACCCCTCCACGTTTTTACAGGCCTCTTTCTACAGAGCATGGCTCAAACCCGTTATCCAGCAAATTGGACCTTCTTTAGCAGTCTAAATATCTTGGTCTTTGTATCTTGCCTCACATCCTAGAGTTATGGATTGAATTATGCTCTCCTCTCCCCATCACTTATTTGTATGTTGAAATCTAAACTTCCTTGTGGTAGAATTTGGTCATGGGGCCTTTGGGGGGTGTTAAAGTCCTAAGGGTGTGGCCTTTGCTAGTGGGATTACTTTTCCTGTTAGAAGGCCCTCACTCGAGAGTCTTGGAAAAGATCTCTCACCAGCAGCAAAATCAACTGGGACTGAGCTTTCAGAATTGTCAGAAAAGAGTTCTGTTGTTCAGTGGCCCCCTAACAACCGTAGAACATTGTGAAGGCAGCCCAAGTGGCCAAAGCACTGCCCAACCTTCCTAATGACTCCGCCAGTTCTTAAAAGTCCCTTTCAACGATTCTGTTTCCTTAATAGGTAGGAATGAACATGCTCTTAAGTCCATCAATGTTGGTCCGGAATTGCCACAGTAACAGTTCCAAATTGGAATAATAGATAGGATGCTCTATTTGATCAGCAATGTGAGGACTGCAGATTGGCGTTCACTCTGCCCTGGGTTGTTATATTTATCTCTGCATCCTGAGACAGCAGACTGGAGAGGCAGCTGCTGCAGGGACAGATTTTTTTATGGACAGTGGAAAGCAGTGAATGAAAAGCTGTGGTGAAACACGAGGCCACACTAAAACTCCAGCTCACCTGCTGACTGCCACAGCAAACCTGGTAGCCAAGACCTTCGTGTGGGATTCGGTGAGGGCTTGGGAAACAGGCAGTCTGTAGCACTCCCCGACTGGTGGGTTTTTATTACAGCTCCGAATCCTTTCTTTACTGCCCCCCCCTTTTAACTTTTATGCTACTGGGGGGGGATGCATTACTGTTTGAGGCAATAATCAAAGATGGAGACTGCAGGATGACCACTGAGTTTGTTGGAGAAGGTGTGTTCCTTGTCTGTTGCACTTTGGTGGTGACCTGGAACAGCTGATGGCACCGCCATTTTTAACACAGTCACAATGCTGCTTGAGTTCTCTGTTGTCAGTGTAGAATCCCTCTTCTGGAAAAGGGATAACCTATAATGTTCAGATTAACTGGTTACTGTGATCTTAAATCTTTTTCAAGTCTTAAACAAACACTAATGGTTTTATAGTTGGCTATTTTCAGAGGCTATCATTAAAGGAAACTAATTAAGTTGTTGTAAAAGATGGAAAGCTATGTAATCTCAAAATCAAAGCAGAGGCGAATAGATAGATGAGGGAAGACAATTTTAAAATTTAGTCTTCTATGCTCTGAAATTGTAAACTGTCAGTCAGGTACCTATGTGTGCTTTCTCTAAAATATATTAGAGCTTATTGTCAGCTTCTTCAAAGTTCACAAATCACAAAAAAATTTAAATAATCTCATTATAAAAGCCAATACAGAGAAAACTATTCATTCTCAGGTGATGAAAATTGTTTATTGGATATTTACTTTATTCTTCTCAATAGTCCATGTACTTTTATGGATTTTGTCATCTAATGAATATTTTTGTTAACATAACGAGCAGGATTTAATGGCTGAACAGGACTTGGAAAATGTCTACCAGTTAGGTGAGGTGCTACATCTTCCCCTTGGAATCAAAATAAATTGGAATGCATTTTAATTTATAGATGAGGAGACTCTTGTTTAGAGAGGGTACATTTTGTAAGTTGTGCAACTTATGAATCCAGCTAGCAGCAAAGAGAGAGGCTCCAAGGCTGCCCCATAGCTACCCAGCTCTATTTTCTTTAGTCCTTACCTTCTCTCTTTCTCTTAACCATGTGGTCAGCAGACAGCTTTCTGAGTCTGCTCTGTGGCACCACACACTGCTCAGCTCCCAGGCTCTGTCAGGCCAGCATCATTTGTATGGCGTAATTATAACTGAGGCTATAACTAGACCCTTGGATCTCCTTTCACCACGAGCAATCCTCCTAATGGGGTTGCCTGGGTCTCGGGGTGGTGGGGGGAGGGGGAGTTCGTTCACCTCACCTAACTGGCAGGCATTTTTCAAGTCCTGTTCAACCATTAAATCCTGCTCATTACGTTAATGAAAAACAAATCTGTGATGCCTCTAATAAATCCGCTAATAAACGCATTCCAACAGTGATAAATCTGTGAAATGTGTTTGTCGGTTCTTGAGTAAGTAGCTGCAAATCGCCAGAAATAGTCTTGTGCCCTATGGAAATTCTCCCGCTGCAGCTAGCGCAGCCCGAGCTCTGGAGATCTTTCTGAGAGACATTTAAATGAGAGTGTTGAATGGATTGTGCCAGGTGCAGTGGGTGGTTGGCCATATCACCTGTGCACTTGAATGACTTCTGGGTTTCCGGTCGGTCTTCCTGAAGTTAGGGGCGAGCCAGCGTGGGGATCTTTAGCTGGAGAGCCAGCTTCACCCACACAGCCGTTCATCTCCGAGTGCTCACTGGATGCATTTAGCATTTACATGTATTTGCAAAGAGCCTTGCCTCTTAAATGTCACTACGGATGCAGGGTGCACTCTCTGATTGCTGCTTCAAAGATGGAGAGATGGACAGGGACTCGGGCAGGGAGGGGTTTAATCTGTGTGCTGACATTTCTTGAAGCTGTCACAGTGGTTGGTCCTCTGACATTACAGTCCTCGTATGTTTCTTTTGTTCGTTCCCTCCACCTTTCACTCTGTTTCTCACCTTTTATGCTTTCCAATTACGCTCTACAAACACAGCTGAAATTACAGGAGGCAGCATGCAGCATTGTGCTTAAGAGAAGGGCACTATGGCCTCAGACAGGCTTTAGCCAGCAAAAGAATGACCTTGGGAAATTCACTCAGCTCCCTTGAATTCCATCTGTTAAGTAAGGTTAATGTGATGCCACTTATAAAACTGCTACACATATTTTAATTTAGTTAGAGCCCATTTGCCATATCTACATAGAGAACACTCATGTTTTGTGGCTAACATCAACAACAACACTCAAAGGGACTGCGAAGGATACATAATTTCAATAGGCAGATGGGAAGGGAGAAAGGTAGTTTTTGCGTGTTGGAAAATTCTTTGTCACATGTTCCATAAGTTAGAGTCGGATCTCTGTTCTGAATGTGGACTGTTGTTGATGCTTCTAATGAGTAGAATGTTGTAGAAATGAGCCTGGGTGACTTCTGATACTAGATTATAAAATAAGCTATAGAGCCTGCTTGTCACTCATTGGTCCATCTATCCATCCATTATCCATCATCATCCATAATCTACCTACATACATATCTGTTGGAAAATGGTCCTAGTTTGGAATTGTGCAAGGGGAATTCTAAGTGCTTGTGAGAAAACATCAAGAAAAGAGGACAAGAATCTTTTTTTAAATCCAATATATTCTTTATTTACATTTCAAATGATATCCCCTTTCCTGGATCCCCCCTCCGTGAAAGTCCCATAAGCCCTTTTCCCTCACCCTGTTCCCTAGTCACCCCCTTCCCATTTTCCCTATCCTGGTAATCCCCTACACTGCTGCACTGAGCCTTTCCAGGACCAGGGACCACTTCTTCCTTCTTCTTGGGCATCATTTGATATGCTAATTGTGTCTTGGGTATTTCGAACTTCTGGGCTAATATCGCTTATCAGTGAGTGCATACCATGTGTGTTCTTTTATGATTGGGTTGCCTCACTCAGGATGACATTCTCCAGTTCTACCCACTTGCCTAAGAATTTCATGAATTCATTGTTTTTAATAGCTGAGTAGTATTCCATAGTGTATATATACCACATTTTTTCTATCCATTCCTCTGTTGAGGGACATCTGGGTTCTTTCCAGCTTCTGGCTATTATAAGTAGAGCTGCTATGAACATAGTGGAGCATGTGTCCTTATTACATGCTGGGGAATCCTTTGGGTATATGCCCAGGAGTGGTATAGTGGGGTCCTCCAGTAGTATCATGCCCAGTTTTCTGAGGAACCGCCAGACTGATTTCCAGAGTGGTTGTACCAGCTTGCAACCCCACCAGCAGTGGAGGAGTGTTTCTCTTTCTCCACATCTTCTCCAGCACCTGTTTGGCAAGAATCTTTTGACCTCAGTTCCATCAAAGTCACGGAATTGTTCATGGAATGTGCTTTCATGTCCCTCCCAGGTGTAGTGGATGTGAGTGAGATGACTTTAGAGCATTCATTAGAACGAGCTATTGTTACTTGTTTTTCTGGCTCTATGGAAAAATGTGTTTTTGCCATGCGTGTGCCTTGTTCACCACGTACGACTTTTAACTAGACATTTTACTTATATGACTCTTCTTAACTCTCAGAATATAAATTATCTGTTACTCTGAATAAAGCTGGCTATGCACGAGACTTTAGTCTGCTTCATTCTTAGGGTTCACTCTTCCAGGTTCACATCAACTAGAGCAGCAAACACCTACCTACTTACATATCTGTAGCTGAGTGATTGATGGCTTTATCTAGCTACCTAGATCTTCCTTCCTGTCTTCTTCCTTTGTTTCTTTCTGTTTCCTCTATCAGGATTCTCTAAAGGAACAAAACTGATTGTGTGTGTGTGTGTGTTGTGTGTGTGTGTGTTAGTTTTTAAGGTGGCATTCATTAGAGTGGCTTACAGACTGTGCTCTGGCTAGCCCAATAGTGTCTGTCTCTTGATAGAAAGGCCAAGAATCCCATTTGTTCAATTCAGAGGCTGGATGTCTCAGCAGTTCTGATCTGGTACTAGAGTTCCAGAGGACTCCTAGAGAGGTGCTGGTCTTCAGTATGTTGGAATCCTGAAGAAACAGGTTCTAATACCAGCTAAGAAATACCTTGGCAACAAAATAGATGAACTTGTCAGGAAGAGTAAGGGCAAGCAGTCAAAGAACAAAAGCTTCTTCTTCCACATCCTTTTTGGTAGAGTGGCACCGGAAGGAGTGATCCAGATTTAAAATGAATCTTCCCATGTCAAATGATCCAATCTAAAAATAATCCCTCACAGATATGCCCAGTTGCTTATATTTTACTTGATCCCAGGTATTATTAGACTGACAAGCAAGATTGGTCATTACACCACTCTACTTTGTATGTGATCAGGCTACTACCGTCTAAAACCATCCGGGGATTGTGCAGGGAGACTGTGGACTTAGATTTAGAGGAACACACCTAGGCAGCCACAGCTGTTCAGTCCCAGCTCTTTCACCTTCCTAATTTTCATCAGACATTTGAGAAACCTCCAGAGAGCTCCAGTCTGAGCCCCCAGAATCCAGTAACTGTGTGAGAGCTGCCTTATTGAATCCAGCCACCCACAAGAACGCTGAGATGTGGCAGTAAATTTGAGGGTGATTCTTTACTCAGCCACGGTGATTGGGACAATCACCAAAGGCGCTCTAGCATTTCTAAACCAAAGCAAATCTACAGATGCAATAATAAAATCACAAACAGTAGCAATCAGTTTACATGGGTGAGGCTATTTTAATGGATGATGCTCTATAGGATCCCAGCTGATGTTGACATCATCGTGACGTTACAGGGCTTGCCTCTGGGAAATTGACATTTGCATGCTGTGTGCTAACATACTTCCCTGGCAATTGTGATTCTATACCAGCTATCCGGAAACCTGTACTGTGCGGGTACAGAGATATCTGGCTGGCATGCAGCACATAGAGCCATAGCACTATGGCATTCTGTTCTTTTCCTACCAGCTATAGCCACAAAAGCTGTTCTCACTGGCTGTAGTGGAATCTCCCACAGGATCCCAACACTGAGGTCAGTTGTCACATTCAGTTGTCAGGGGCCAACCAAAGATCCTTGAGTTAAAAATAAATATATTCATCTCTTTTTATGTTAGCTTAAAAATAAAATGGAAAATCTAAAACTCTTATATGGGATTATCAAGCACTAGAAAGCTCAGGGTGCTTGGTGGCGTGAGAGAGGTGGTGCCTTCAGGTCCTTATAAGTGAAAGTTGATGAACTAGAGTTAGTTGTGCCACAACAGATGGCTCTGAAGGCCACCATCATGAGTCTGAACTTGTAAATGCAGCTGTTATTGATTCTTGGGTGTTGGGGAGGAAGTGACAGGAAGGAATCCATCTCATGGGCAGGTGCATAACAAATTTTACAAAGGCGAGGCTGCAGTCAGGAAGATGAGCCAATGGTTTCTCCTACCAACACCAGCACTTTGTAAAGAGACCAGTGTTTGGAAGATCACATTTTGCTCTGTAAGCATGTGTAATCACCGTGCTAATTAAAATTAAAAGAAAATTAAAATAAAAAGGTCAATGCTCACTGAATTCTCATGGAACATACGATTCTACGGTGAGCTTTTTGAAAACTACAGCGTAGAGAGTGAGCTCGAAGGGCTCAGGACTCAGATTTACGGAGCTCTTCCCTCTACTTCCGCCTGTCATTGACAAATGATGCAGCCTTGGCCAAACCATTCATGTCCCAGCACCTCGGAGCCTTCATTTATCAGGCAAGGAATAATGATATATACATCCTACCCATGTTATAAATATTAAATATATGTGTCCTAAATCTTCGAGAAGCTTCAAGCCTTCACAAAGTAGAATGAGTTTATATCCTTTAGAGGACACTTCAGTGTTAGATCCTACTTATCAGGAAACATTTAGACTGTTGCCAGAAGAGATGATTTTTTTTTATTGCAGAAAGTATATTGTAACAGCATTGATACAAATTTCAAAAATGAAAATAAAGTCTTCAGGTTTCCGTGGGCACCAAATGTCAGTGTTTTATTCTTCAGGGTTCTTGCTAGTGTGTGTGTGTGTGTGTGTGTCCACATTCACAATGCCTAGTGAAAAATGTACAGTTGTATTTTTAATGTAAACATTAGGACTTTCATGTCATCCTATGCTGCTCATAATGATAATCTTATAACCATCCATTAAATGCTGAGTGAAACTGATTAGCTAATTTTTATACCAGAGCACATCTATGTAGCATCTCCCTCTCTCTCCTTTTGCCCCTCCCTTCTTCTATTCTTAGGAAAGAAAAGGCAGTTTATGAAGCACCAAGGATGGCATTATTGAGGCAAAGAGAATGAATATTTTAAAACCATTTATTGAACTCCCTGTCAAACTTGGAAGGCATTGTTGTGTTTTAGAAAAGTAAGACTCTGGGCTATATTGAAAATTCAACATGGATGGGTTTAATTAATAGATCCTTTATTTAAAATGCTTAATTTTTTTCAGTCCTTGAAGCTCTTTTCCTCAGTGAGATGGAAGAAGGCAGACGTTACTTTTGTGTCCACTCTGAAGAACCTGCTGAGAATAATTCCTTGTGTCTGCCAGCAGGCTGCTGTGGGCAGAAAAGCTTGCTGAATGAGTTAAGCCAGCAGTGATGGATGCAGCCCTGACAGACGTGCACTTTGGCATTAAGCACAGACTTAACCTAACAATGATGTCAGACAGAAAATCTGCACCTCAGTCAAATGAGGTAAATCTCCCAGATTAATCTGTGGGTTAGCTGTTGTATTCAGGAATGAGGAGAAGTCTGTCTCCTGCATGCATGAGTTACTGGGGACAGCTGCTGGCCACACAACAGTTGCACAGGACACAAGTCCTTCCAATAGCCAGGCAACAAGGTCACCAGCTGCCTGGAAACACGTTCAGCTGGAGGAATATTATGCTGTCCCTCCACCGGTCACATCATTGGAGATTAATGAACTGTGATCTGGACCTTGGAATCAGAAAGTTTGATAGTTCCAAATACTTAAATCAGGGAGTCCAGACAGGAGGCTATACCAGGGAACAGAGGCAAAGCTATGATGCAGCAAGTTTCCCTGTGCAGCACCAGGCCAGCCATACTTAATTGTGCTGTATATAGTGTAAATATTGTGTGCCAAGCCTCGGTTAGGGGATTCTGAACTGGCCGCGATGACAGCTACTGAAAGCACATTCAATCACGTGACTGATTAGAAGGTTCCGGCTTTGTTCTTTGCCTGCTTCTGGGGGCAATGGGCAGGCACCTCAGCTCTCTAACACATCATCACTCACAACCCTGACATGCAGACAGCCAGGTCCTGTCCATATCTACTGCATTGGAAATTTCCATGGTATGTGGGCTGACTGGGGTGGAGGGGCTTCTGGAATGTTTGATTTTGGATCACAGCTGAAGAGTACTGGTTCTGTACTATTGCAAACGTCTTTGGAACCTGGAGTTATAAGTAACAACTGCTGGCTATTACCTCGAGTGCATGTTCCTGTGTGCTCTGTATGATGAGTGTGATGGTCACCCAGCCCCTCCCCTCCCCTCCCCCTCAGGACTAGCTCCTTATCTGCAATAAGCTCAGCGCGTATGTCTCAACTCTCTTCCAAACCACAATGTAAATTTAGGCAGGCACCACCTCTGATGTCTTCTAGAGCAGGAGCTGCAGTGTCATTAAATAACTATGAGAGTTCTGGTTCCTCCCGGGTAGAGAAAAAGGTATACTCTGCCAAAGGTGGAGGCAAAACATGGAGCTAATTCAGCTCAAAGAGGCTGGAGGGACTCCAAGAGCAGCCGGCAGAAAGATGTGGGAAAGCAAAGCTGGATATGCTGGCCAACAACCACAGACCTAAACTGGGAGGAGCCACAATAAACCTTTCATCTTTTTAAAGGTGATTGTCCAAGGTATTTTGTTACAGTGATGGAAAGCCAACTAATATAGCATAATGTTCAAGACACATTTTGGGCGCAAAGTGGGAGTCAAATCCATTTTTTGAGGAAGGGATGGACAGAGGAGACAGCTGAAGGTCCTGATAGGCTAAGCCAGGGAAAAGGATGAAAGTTTTCCAGATAAGAAAGAAGGTCAGGAGACAGATTACTGTGAGGAAAAAAAAGTTTGTGTACACAGAAGCTTCAGGATAACATTAAGACAATCCATATATTAGATCCATAGATTAGAATATAAGCAGGAGGCAGGAAACTGTGCAACCTCTAGAGTGCTTATAGGTCATGCAAGGTCTTTTGTGCATCGGGAAGGCATGGAAGAGTCGTAATTCCATAAGAGATGTGATCAGATTTATTCCATCTGTGACACATGTGAGAGTCTCCTAAGAGTAGTTATAGCCACTGACTGGACTGTTACTCAAGCAAGCACATTGGGAAGTAGAGGACTTCAGACCACAGAGCAGGTACTTGAAGATATGGCCGCCGTATTATGCATATCCCATCTCCATTATGCTTCCTTGCTGTTCTGCCTTCAACATGTGGACTCATTTTCCCCCTTTCAATACTGTCTTACTCTATACCTTTCTTTGGTTATTAGAATCCAGGGGTGGGGTGGGGAATGACAGTATGTCTGCCCCAGACTTTAAGAGTAACATATATACCCAGCACTTGGGATGCAGAGGCAGGTGGATTTCTGAGTTCGAGGCCAGCCTGGTCTACAGAGTGAGTTCCAGGACAGCCAGGGCTACACAGAGAAACCCTGTCTTGAAAAACCAAAAAATAAAATAAAAAAGTAGCACACACTTCTGCTCTTTCTTCTGTCCTGGACTTCTTACTCTCCCGTTTGAGCAAGGTTGCTCACATGCTCTGGGATGAGAGCTTGTGCAAACCAGCCTCAAGCTAGCTCTGTCATCCAAAGAGAGCCCTGGGCATGAGAGAAAACTGAGTCACTCCCTATGAGCACAGCAGAGCCCAGCCCAAGTTTCCAGTCCACTGTGAGCTAAAGAGAAGGTGAGTGGCTGATGAAACTGACTGATTATCCTAACTAGTAGCTGGGGTAGTTTAGTTGGAATAAGTTAGTTGAAACTAGTAGATGGGATAAAGATGAGGTAATTCTGATTGTTTAATCAATCACAGAGCCAATTACTCACAGCTGTTGACTGTTTCACAATTAGGTGTAACAAGTTCCTTGGAACACATTGGGCTGTTGCAGTGTGATAAAGAGCGGGTCTCTGAGCTGTCCTTCAAAGGCCTTGGGGAAATTGGAGCTGTTCAGGCACCATCCCATACTCCACCAAATATGACTGGAAACTCTGAATTCTATAGATAAAAAAATTAAGACTTGGAAGTGTAGAGAGAACGCAGTGGAGCCTGGGCTCAGAGAACTTGCTACTAAACAGTGACCACCCTCCTCTAGCCGGAAGTCACCGGAAGCACTGTGCTCCTCTGCTCCAGCTTCTATTCCCAATGGAAGTTTAAGAGTCTGGACTCATGCCCTGGAGCAGAGGGAGATGGAGGTGGAGGTGAGTCAATGTTCCCATGAGTGTGAGACAGGGAACAGGTCAGAGAGGACTGGGAGTAGGAGGGGACTTTCCTTCCTGCCAGCTGCTCATAAGCTGCTCCCTACCCACTCTGTGGCAATGGGGACCATCTGGGAGGTAGACTTCCATCCTGTCCCTTGCAGCAACAAGGAGTCCTCCTCCCTCCCTTGGGAATGATGTCATAGGAGGCCAAGTAGAAAGGCAGGACTGTCACCTCTGCCAGCAGTAAAGAGGCCACCCCACCAGAGCTGGCAGCAAGATCCACATGAAGAGCCAGAGCTCCCTTCTGTCTGGCAGCCATGACAGAGCCCTCTTTGGCAAACAGTCGTGGTTGGATGGAGAACGTGGCCTCTACCCTCACCTGACAGGAATGATGCAGCATCCTTCATCCCTTTCCACTGGGGATGGGGTGGGGTGGGATGGGCACCGCAACAGAAGGTTAAGTAAGACCCAGCGTCTTGTGACATTATAAACATGACTAAGTGTCAATAGCGAATGACCCATAATAGCAACGGTTGGCAAGCTCAGCACACTGACTAAAATGACCCAAGGTTGACAGAAACAACAGAATCATGTCACAGAGATTTCTGACCAGCCGCAGGAGGATCACTCCCATCGGTAATTATGAATGACCGTGGCTGGCACAAGAGGGAAGAAAGCCTCAGCAATGAGTTGAGAATAGAAAGAAGAGTTGAGCCAGATGTGGCACCTTATACCTGTAATCCTAACCCTTCAGAGGACAGGCAAGAGGATTGCCATGGGTTCAAGACCAGCCTGCCTGCAGGGTAAAATTCTGTCTCAAAAACCAAACCAAATCATCATCATCAACAACAACAACAAAGTGAAAGGAACATTTAGGAATGAACAATATAGTCACAAAATAATTTCATTGAATAGAGAGAAAGAATATTCAACTGTTAAATGGAGTAATAAAAATGACTACCTAACAGCAAAGGGGACACTAGATGACAGCAAAGGACACAGGACCCTAGGGACCAGAAGACTGGTAGGAAAGGTAGAGTATTGGCTTATCCAAGTGTCTGAAGCAGAGGGGCTATTTAGATGGCAAGTTTGATGCTTGCCCTCTGGATGTGGCCCTGGCCTGGGGCCTGAGAGAGACTTGGCTGTCCTCCATCCAGCTAGGGTGATGGCTTTGGGCAGCTCAGTAGGCCAGAGGTCTATACCACTGTGGCCAGTTTTATGGAGTAGGTCAGTGTCTGGCTGTGCTTCTTCTGAGGTCACTGTCTGTCCCTTGCCTTGCCAGCAATAAAGACGTTTCCAGGCAGTTAGGGTGAGGAATGGCATAGGCGAAAAATACTCAGAAATAATGGCAGAGACTTTCTAACTGGGCAAGAGGTATAAACCAACAGATCTGAATGCTGAGTAAGCCCTAAAGGATAACCATGCCCCAAATCCACAAAACCTATAACATTTAAGTTATTGGAAACTAAAGAAAATGGAACGGTTGTCTCTTTATTGGAGAACAGAGAATCCCTCTCTATGTGGCACAAATAATTTGGATATCAGGGTCTATGATGTCCAGAAAGATATCTGTTTACCAGATGCTGAATGAGCACTGTCATTCAGGCTTAAATCTGGGAACACTGTGATTGGTACATCAGAATTAAAAACTTCTGTTCTATGAAAGACTGTTAAGTATACTAAATAAAAGCTGCACGGTAAGAAAACATATGTTTAAGACTCATATCTCTCTGACAAAGAAAGCATCTGTGAACCCCTATATTCTATAATCTAAAATTGATAAATAACTCTTAAATTCAAGTTAAGCAGAAGCTAATAATTCAGTTAGAACATGAGCAAAAGACACAAAGAAACATCAAACTGATGAAAGCAAGCAGATGTTCAACATCAGCCTTTGGCAAATAGAAATTCAAATGGGAGTATCGTACGGATGCCAATCACTCTCTAACATAAAACACAGGGCCAGGTTCTCATGCTTGGGAAGCTGTGCAGAGGTTGGATCGCTCATGTATTGCTGTGGGTCTATAAAATGGTACAGCCACTTTGGCATAAAATGTCTTACAGAGAGGGTGGTGGGGAAGGATTGTGGGCGTAGCTGTAAACAAGCATGAGGACTCTTATGATGGAGTGCTGTGTGTCTGACTGTGTCTGTGTGTCTGTCCTGGCTGTGTGACTGCGAGTTGACTTTACAATGTTACCACAGGGAATTGGGGACATTACTGTGCTTTCTGCTTCTTCCTTCTTCACCACCTTCCCTTCTCCACTCTTTCTCTCATCTCCAGAACAGGGTCTTTCTGTGTATCCTGAGCTGACCTAGAATTCACCATTCTCCTGCTTCACCTTCCAGACTACTGGGGCTGCAGCTCTGCACGGCCCAGCCTGCCTCTGTGCATTCTTTTTTTCCAACTACTTATGAATTATATAATTACCCTGTAATAAATTTGAATTTAAAGACAGGTTTATCTTTGAAGTGACTATACTGTATAGTTAATGGTTCTCTATGGAATAGCATTTCTATGATTAACCATGTTTGGCAACAAGAAGCTAATGAAAGCTTGCTAGCTTTCTTTGGGACTGGGCTCCTCAGAGGCTGCATCTGCATGTTCTGCTGTAAGTGCTGAGAACCTCTGTGGAGGGCTTCCCATAAGGCTGCTGTAAGAATGAAAGGAAATCATTCCTGGAGAGCTGCTCGCCTCCTGACAGACAGGAAGGGTCTCATTACCCTGTCATTAGGGCCCAGCCATATTAAGTTGAAAACAATAAAGTTGAGGCTTAGAGAAGTTTTACAATGTGCAAGGGCACAGCTGGTAAAAATCAGAGCCAGGGTTTGCTCTCAGATCAGTGTCCTGGTATCTACTGCGAATTTTGATCCAATACTTTCCCAAAAGGTTGATTAAAAATACCCAAAAGTGCAAATTAAAAGGTAAGGTGCAAAGCAGGAGACTATTACAGCTGCATCATTTATAGGGCTTTGTTTATTGCTATACAAACAGCCTTCATAAACCAATATTCAAACTTGCCAATACAATAACAAATGTAATATCAACATGGCAGTTCATGACAGTGGACAAAAGGTCTCTAAAAATGTTCAGATTCAAAGCACACACACACACACACACACACACACACACACAGCTACCAACTATTAATGTTTGATCAGCATGGGGGAAAATAGAGAGAAATAGCATTTGTGTATTTGATTTGAAATCATATATACATATATATGCACACATACATATATACATGTGTGTATAAATTTGTTGTAGAGTCTATCTTTTCCCAGGGCTCAATTTTAGCTGCTGCTTTTTCTTTTTCTTTTTCCTTTTCTCTTTCTTTCTTTCTTTCTTTCTTTCTTTCTTTCTTTCTTTCTTTCTTTCTTTCTTTCTTTCTTTCTTTCTTTCTTTCTTCCCCCCTCCTCCTCCTCCTCCTTCTCCTCCTCCTCCTCAAAAACCAGGTAGTATATTTGTGTGGATCAATATCTTGGTCCTCTATGCACACATGTGTATGTAGACAAACGACACTTCTTTCCATTCCCCCCAGCTGGTAAAGCTCTAATAGTTGGTGGTTCAAGAGAAGCACAAACAAGTGGCCCCCATCATTACCAACACAGCTTTGGTGGTGGGTGATTTGACTTCAAAATCTTTGGCCTAGCTACTTAATTTCTAAGAATTACTGTGATCAATTAAACATCTGAACACAAAGGCAGACATCCTACTAAAACCAGTGTAACATAAACCAGAATTCTAGGGCTTTTCTTCACAGACACAGAAACAAACATGTCGAAGTTTATATAGAAGCACAGGTTACCAAGGAGAGCCAAAGAAATCTCGAACAAAAAGAAAACTGCAGGAAGAGCCATTCTACCTGATTTCAAATTACACCACAGTGTATTCAAAGCAGCACGATACTAGCATGAAAGCAGCCACACTGATCAATGGAATAGAATAGAGGACCCGATATTGGTCCACACAAAGAAACTACCTGGGAGGGGGGATGTAAAAATGAACACTGAGAAAAGGTAGAAACTACAAGAAATGGTGCTAGGAATGAGGATTTTAACTTGCTGAGAAGTGAAACTGGACCCTTACCTCCCTCTCTCTGCGACACTCCGACTGTAATGGATCAAAGACCTCATCAGAAGACCTGATACTCTGAAAGTGTTCCAGAACGAAGTCCGGAGATGCTGCAGCTTGCAGGTACAGGCAAGGACTTTCTGCAGTGCAGGAAGGAAGGCTGACGAGCAACCAACATGATCTCCTGAAGTTAACAAAACCCTCTGCTCAGCAAGGGAAACCACCAAACGAGAGAACAGGAAGTCGGGAGGAAAGCTTTGTCTGTCACACATCTGACAAGGTACTGATGTCTGAAATCGCTAAAGAACTTTCAAATTTCAACATCAAGAAGGAATCAGCCTCATTAATAACGGGCCTTGGAAGTTATCAAAGCAATAGCCAGCATGGCTACTGTGGTAGTTTGAATGAGGCAAGTCCCCTATGGGCTCATGAGTTTGAACATGTGATCCCCGGTGAGTGGTACCATTTGGAAAGTCAGTGGAACTTTTAGGAGATGTAGCCTTGCTGAAAGAAATATATCACTGACGGTGGGCTTTGGGTAAATATGGTTAGGCCCCACTGCCTGCTTGATCTCTCTGCTTCCTGTGTGTGTGTGGAGGAGATGTGATCAGCTTCCTGCAGCCTTGCCTTCACTACCGTGATGCAGTCCATCCCCTGGACGTAAACTAAAATCAGCCCTTTCTTCCCTGACTTGTTTCTGCTCATCCTGCTTTATTAAAGCAACAATAACCAACAACAGAGTTAGAAACACGTTATAAAGAGTTCAACAACTTCAGTTATCAGAAAAATGCAGATGAAAGCTGCTTTAAGATTTCATCATTCCCTAGTCAGAAAGGCCAAGATCAGGAATACAAACGACAACAAGCGCTGGTAGGGTCATGGGGAAAGTGGAACCCTTAGATATTTGGTAGGAATATGAACTAGTGTAGCCATTGTGGAAATTCTAAAACTAGAAGTAGAGCCCCCAGATGACACATGTCTACCACTCCCAGTCATATACTCAGAGACCTCATATCCTAACTACAGAGATACTTGCATGTCATGCTCTGATGACTCAAGTCACAGAAGATGGGACATGGAGTCCACCAAGATGTTCATCACCTGATGAATGGATAAAGGAAGTGTGGTGTGTACATGCAACAGAATGGAATATGACCTGGCTATAAAGAAAAATCAAATTCTCAGATAAATGGACACAACAAGAAAAAAATTATACAGAGAAGCCCAGTTTTGTGCCCGTGCCCCGAGCTGGGTGGACTGCAACCACTAGCTTAGCATTGTCTCCATCGCACCCAAGGTCTGCATGGCCTTGAGCAGTGGCTCCCACTGGCGGCAGAAGAGCATTGTGTGAAGAGCCAGCAAGAACTCACCAAACCTGAGAACCACACCATGGAATTTTTGTTGTTAAGAGACAAGGCAGGGCTGGAGAGATGGCTCAGCAATTGAATAAATCTTTAAAAAAATAAAGAGAGACAGACAGACAGACAGGTCTAAGGGAATGGGGGATGGGATAGATTTTTGGAGAGGAAACCAGGAAAGGGGATAACATTTGAAATGTAAATAAAGAAAATAACTAATAAAAAATTGAGAGGGAGGGAGGGAGGGGAGGGAGGGAAGGAGGGGGGAGGGAGAGAGAGAGAGAGAGAGAGAGAGAGAGAGGAGAGAGAGAGAGAGAGAGAGAGAGGATGTCTGCAAGCAGCCAGAGCTGAGAAGCTCATCTCCACTGACCAGATCAGAGCAGTGTGAGCCACACTTGGGGAGCTACAGCATCCCTGCTGGTGCAAAGGGGTGCTCAGGAGCCCCTGGAATGGAGACAGAGTTTGATACATTCTATGCCAGCGCTAATGGCTTTCAGTTGATATTATCAGAAGGTAACTTTTGAATTTGCACTAGAATTTATTTCGTTATTTATGAAGGGAAGTTTTAATCTTCCATCTCATGGAGAGACTGAAATTCAGTGCTATGGCTTGGGGCCAACATGGGGCACTAATTACTTTGTTAGAAGCAATATTGCTTAGTAACTGGGAAAGCAGGCTCTAGAGTCCAACAGACCTAGGTTAAGGTCCCAGCTTGGCCACTTCTTCAATCTGTCAGCGAGAAATGAGATTAATAGCAGCAGCTATCTATCTGATGAGGTCTTTGAAAAGATTAAGGAGGCTTCTATATGTAAAGCAGATTGCCTGGTAACTAGCTCAATTAATAAAACACTCACTTAGCCCCCTCCAACATCAGCCGTGCTATTTTTCTTAGCTGAAACCTTTCTTTAAAGATCACAGCTTTTTTTTTTTTTTTAATGTTCACACTACCCTTTAGGTTATTTTCTATGAACTTTCAGAACATTCTTTTGTGTTAATTGGGGTTCCTTTGGTCACAAAGAACAGCAAGCAACTCCGGCTCATTAAGGGGGAGAAAGGTAAGTTACTGGGAAAGCTACATCAAACACAGACCGGCAGAGCTCTGCTAAAGCCACTCACACTAGTTCTAAATAGGAAAAGGATGTGTAGTTGGAAGATTTTCCAGCCTTGTGTCTCTTCCAGATTTTATGTGTCTAGCATCTGATTGTTTGAAGAGGAGCTGGCAGGAACAGTCACCAATATGATGCTTTTGTATTCTGTCACCACGTGAAAAAATTGTGTTAGCTATTTCCCCTACTTCTGTGGTAAGTGCCTAACCCCAAAGCAACTTATGGGAAGTGGGTTTGTTTGGGACAGAGCTTTCTAGTACAGTCCATCATGACGTGGGAAGGCATGGAGGTAGGCGCTAGATGCAGCTGGTCAATCACACCCACAGTCAGGAAGCAGAGAGGGGCGCTGGGGCTCAGGTCACTTTCTATTTTCCATCCAGTCTGGGACTGAAGTCCACGTTTGCAGTTTTCTCACCTCAATCCACATAATCTAGAAAGCCCCTCACAGACATGCCCAGAGGGTTGATAAAATGGTAGTTCTAAACTCTGTTGATTGACAGTTAAGATTAACTACCACATAGATCATTACAAACTCAGCAGCATTTTGATGGCAAATTCACACCAAGCATAGGAACCTGGGTAGGGTTACCTGAGTCCCATGCTCAGGCATTCGTCTGGCTGGGTTCTTATCTGAAGGCTTTGAAAACAAACAAACAAACAAACAAACAAACAAACAAACAAACCAATCATTTTCAAGCTCATCCAGGGGAGCACGCAGTTCCTTGTGGTTGTAAGAATGTGTGTCTTGTCATCGACTCTTAGCTGGGGTCATTCTCAGCTCCCCAAGTTTAGCCTCAGGTCCCAGCCATGTGGGCTTCTCAAGCAGGGTAGTGTCCTTGCTCAAAGCCATCAGGTGGCAGTCTCTTCAACATGCTGTGACCTAATGGGAACCCAGAGGGACATCCCACCTGCCCTCAACGTTGTGCTTGGCATAGGGCATGGGCACTAGAAGGTGAGGATCTTGGGACACTGCACCAGATTAAACTATGTTGCCCTAAAGCCATGGTTTTGCAAAGGCAGTGAATGTGGCCCTGTTTGGAAACTGGCTCTTTGCAAATATGACAGAGCTAAGATGAAGTTACACTAGACTGAAGGTGGGGTCAAACCTGAGGCCTTTTACTTAGAGAGAGGGAAAATCAAGCTCAAAGGTGTGGGAAGGAAGGCTATAGAAAGATTTAGGAGAAGCTGGAGGTGTGCTGTTGTGAGCCAAGGATACAGGCTACTGTCAGAGGCAGAGGAATTTAGCAGGGGATCTTCCTGACCCTGAAGAGACTTGTCTTTGTCGGGACTTTGATGTTACACATATAGCTTTTAATACTACAAGAAGACATCCATGCTGCTTTAAGCCTCCAGTTTGCCTTGGTTCACTATGGCAATACTAGGAAATGAATCCATCACCTGTTTAGAATTCCTCCCATGCCTATGAGACTGCTATGGCTGCTAAGAAGAGGCACTTAGAACAAACATCACCCATTGAGTGTGGCAGCACATGGAATAGATTCCTTCCACCTTCCAAAATATTTTTTTACACATTTTTTATTTAAGGAAAAAAAATCATATTCCTCCAACAATGACAGGAAGAGCGCCACAGCTCCTGACCTGATTTGCAGAGACACATCTTCGTTTGTCCATTTGATTTTTGAATAGTTTTCAGTCTGCAACCATGGACGGGATAAAGCACCAAGTGAGAAATGTATGACTATAGTTAAAGCATTCACCATCCCTGGCTTTGTGGTATGATAAATGTTACTTTTAAATCCCTTGAGCTTCTGTTTAATCACGTGCAAAATAAGACTAGCAATGCCCTTTCCTGGAGCAAGTTGGCATCAGATAAGGAAGCAGCAGGAAACAGCAGCCGTGAGCTTCATGCAGGGCTTTTCAATGCTTCCGGTGGGTTCTTGGAATTTTTACAGTGAAACTTTCATTGACTCACTTTGCTTTGTTAGGACATCTCTCTGGATTCTTCTATCCCCACTGGCAAGTATCTTTAGGTTGCAGCTGTCTGTCAAGATGAAGGGTGTGGGTTTCACACTGAGAGTCTATGCTGGCCTTTGTATGTCTACTTTCTCACACAGTACCTCCCGTGTCTTGACATGCCGGCCTCGCTTCCCCATTGCAGCAGTGGACCCTGGAAGGTGTCTTTCATGAGTCTTCTGACCACATGACACTACTGGCCCTCACAACTCCCTTTTCTTCCACATGAGCAGCCATGCTCTCCACTATGACCCTTGTACCTTCTCCTTGCACATTGTCCTATAGCCACCGGATGTGTCACCATTCTAGAATGTTCCAGTGACCACATGCAAAGTCACTCAGGTATGATCATTGGGGGGAGACCAAAAACCCAACTTATTGTCTTAAAGCCTACTCATGTGTACCTAGCACTTGGTCTGCTTCTGGAAGTCTCATGCCTTAGCTTTCTTCTCCTGAGACTCAGACAAGGTCTGAAGATATGGTTGGGGGAGGGGTGAGTCAAACAGTAGCAATTCTCTTGAATTAGCAGTCCTGTACATTTCTGTGGCTAACTAAAGGCTGGAACATATAGGCCTTTTTCTTTTTTCTTTTCCCAATATGTTAATGTTTAATTAAAATTCACATCAAATGAAAAATGCCTGATACAAAAGGACATATGCTATGCAATTGCACTTATAAGAAATTCTAGATGAGCTGTAATGATCACTCATAGCGTGAGGAGGAGCAAGAACTGGATTGGGAACGGCTGAGGTGAACTTACTAAGGAGACAGGGCCTGTTTTTCTTAGGATAAGTATCTCTAAATGAATGGGCTCTTCAACCTACTCCTCCTCCTGGGCTCCCATATGCTCTCTCCTGTCCTCCAGAAGTACACAGATGTGTCTTAGTCTCAGCAGTGACCAGACCTGGAGCTATTTCCAAGAGGTTCCTTAGTAACCATGGCAACAGACCACAGTAAGCCTACCTGTCCCCTTGTGGCCAAGCCCTACAGTGAGTAGAGGCTTAAGTCAAAATCAACATCAAAGCATCATTTAATTCACTGCCTGCTCTTCATTGATCATTTGTCCTCCCTTTATTTCCTGCAGCTCCATCAGAATTTTAACCCAAAGGGTGCCTCCTCCTGAATCTTCTCTTAACAAAGGAAGAAATCCAGAAAGGGGTAAAGGCAGAGAAACAACGGGAAACAGACCAAACAATGTATTTACATCAGTTGAATTTATCAACTTGGCACTAATAAGAAATATTAAGCTTGAACAGGAATAAATGGAGCAACACAGCTTTCTCCCCGTAGTTTACAATGAGCAGTAGCACCGGCTTTCTGTCTACCATGTGAAATGTCCCACGTGGGATACATTCAAAGCCTAAATCTCCACCAGCAATGTAATTCAGCACTTAAGAAAAATAACCATGTGTCAGGCACTCCTGCTGGAGAAGTGTTCCGAAAAGGAAAGTCATGTCCACATAAAACAGCCATTTCAATTGCACTGACTCTGGAAGACTCCAGTTCCTGCTCTTCGTTAGTGGCTTTCTCTGGGGTAGCCTTAGGGTTCTAAGACTTAAGAGGCAGACAATTATAGTCAGTTTTTCCATCTTTTTTTCAAGCTTCTAAAAATATCTTTTTAAAAAAAAGTGGTTTAAGTTGACATCCAAAAGAAAATTCATCATTTTAATTCACTGGTGAACTATTCTGTACCAGTTGCATGCTAATCTGAAAACAAGGTTCTTTCTTCAGTGAGAGACTTTAAATTATTCACAAGCTAATTCACTGGCACTATTCAAAACTAGGATTTTATTGAATATTGTAGTATTATTAGTGTAGAGTTATCCTTATCTACACCTTTAGTTGTAAACTGAGGTCAAATCTAGTTACTCTTAAGCAAAGAACGCTGTGTGGCGGTTATTATTTAAATCCCACCTAAAATCTGCCAAGAAAGAAAGCATATGGGATCTGACAGCATGAGGAGCATGTGTGCGCTCAGTGCGCATGCTCCTAGGGAGGTCCGTGGGAGCCTGTTGAAAGCCAGGGAAAGAGCAGAAACAATGATTAACTGACACAGGCTGCGAATCAATTATCTGCTTTCAACAGATCCAGTATCAAAGTGAGCAGATCTCACTCTGTCAGAACTACAGCACAGAAACGGATGATGGCCTGTGACCAGCTACCTCTCCCAGTGCTCCACTGGTGGGCAGGGGAGCGATTGAACTGCGCTCCCGATACTCAGGTGCTGGCGCCCAGCTCAGGGTGCTCCCTCTTTCCGGGTCAGCAAATATAATCTGAAATTGTGCTCCTCGGCTCCGCACCCCCCGCCCCCCGGCCCAGCCACACAGAAATGCTCAAATGTGGCTTTTTAATTATCTAGCAACATGTTGTTTAGTAGCAGATGAAAATCCAGAAATCTTTGGAAGGAGAGATGTTTACAGGACTATGAGGCTAAATTGGAAAAATGCAAATTGGTTATGATTGAGTAAGTATCTCTGCCGGGGCTTTTGTTTTTCCAAAGCAACCTCGTCTTTCCTCTGTGAGGGAGAAAGACATAAAGACATAAACATCCCTCTTTATCTAAGTAGTTTGTCTTTTGAAGCAGGAAACAGGCTACACATTTCAAAAAAGACTTCGTTTCTCTGAGAGCACCTACTTTGTGTCTGCCAGGTATGCTGTGGCCAGCTTTCTGTGTTGGTGTGGAGTCTGTAGAGTCCAATCTTGTGATCTGTGCTTTGGCATAACTAGGGGAAAAGGATGATCGTAAGCCAGGCTGTGAGGTTCAAAGACTCCATCTACAGTGGGGGGATGTGTATGTGTGAGTGTATGCTTGTGTGCATGCATATGTGCATTCTTGCACATGTGCACATGTGCATGTGCTTGTGCGTGTGCGTGTGTGTGTGTGTGTGTGTGTGTGTGTGTGTGTGTGTGTGGTCATCTCTGAAATCCTGGCATGTTGGTACAGACAGGGAGGCTCAATTATAAAGGAGCCTCTACTTGATTTTCCAGAGGATAAAGCAGCAAGATTAAGATTATGTTGGGGCTACTTCTTGTAACTGAAGCTACCTTGTATGGTTGCTCCAGGTCAGGTGAAATCAGGGTGTGTGTGTGTGTGTGTCTGTGTGTGTGTGTTATGTGAAGGAGGAGAGAGGAGACAGCTCTGGGACATGTCACTGTGAGTAATCCTTAGTGTTTGCTCCATTAATTTGAAGATGCTAAGCATTCAATAAATATTTGAGTTAGTTTCTTTTTATTTGTCCCTGCCCCTTCCCAGTTTATAGGTAACCTAAGGAACTTCTCACAATGAATCTTGGAGAAGCAATGAGGCCACTTATAGCTGTTATGCTGGGAGAGTGTCTCACAAGGAAGGAATTGGGGCTACCAGTTTAGAGATTGGATTAGTCAGTATTTATTCTGGAGAACTATACGACAGTCATTAAAATCACAGAGGCTCTGGGGTCAAAGAGCTGGGTCAGTGGTAGAGAGCGCTGGCTGCTCGTGTAGGAGCCCCAGGTTCAGCTCTCTGCACCCACGTGACGGTGCATAGCAACCTGGAACCTTATTTCCAAGGGCTTAGACATCCTCTTCTGGCTTCTAGGAGCAGCAGACATACATGTGATGTGCACACACATGAGCAAATATTTATGTGCATAAAAAGAAAACAAATGCGTATTAAACAAATATAAACCAAAAAGAGACTCAACACAACAGAAAGAGACCAGATGGCACGCAGGTGCACCTAGTCGGCTGGTTCTTTGGGTGGCCATGATACAGGAAGGGGCCCCAGGGAGGGTGTATTTCCACTGAGTACTCTTGTTATCCTCTGGGTTGTAATTTTCTTATGCTCCATACTTTCCAAACTGCTAAACATAGAGAAGAGCATGTTTTGAATATTTAATTCTAGAAGGTGTGCATCACTTTCTAGGTCAAAGTTGTCCCATTAAGAACCATTCACCTGTCTCCAGAAGACGTGAATGAAGAAGATCTCATTGAGAGAGATAAAAAGCTTCAGTGAGTATCTAGCCAAGTTTTGTCACGATAGAAACCTGAAAAATATAATGAGAGTACACAGACAGTTAGTGACTGGAGAAGCCTGGCCGCGGTGCTATCTATGTGTCAGTGGTCATGAACAGACACCCAGAGAGAAAGATCAGGTCCAGTGTAGCCAGGCTGACGTGTAGCAGATGAGCAGAAGCTAAGGCTCACTAGGCATTGGAAAACAAAGGCCAGGGCCAGGTAATGTCAGAGTCTTCAAGAAATATTTAAGGTAGTGTTTGGAAAAGGAAGCTACCGAGGAGGCGGGGGCTGGGAAGGTATCCTTGAGAAAGCCAGATATACAGACCACTTTCGTAGTTAGCCATTTAGTAGCTATAATCTCAGGATTTCAGACAGATGGGATCTGCCAGATATGAATCCTGTGAGCTTGAAGCTACATGTGGACATAAACATGTTAGTATCTTTCATTGATCAAACAACAAACATTTGCCAGGTACGACACACACAAGAGCGAGAGCTCACACACACGTACGCACTAACACACCCAAGCATATGTACACACAAGCATACACACACAAAAGCATATACACACATGCATGCACATACATGCGCGCACACCACACACACACACACACACACACACACACACACACACACACGTGCGCGTGCACATGCACACACAAGAATACCCCTCTTATCCCTCTAATCTTTCTTCAGTCTACCACTTCTGCTTACTTGCCATGAAAAAACAAAATTTAGAGAGATTATTTTGCCACACATTCTGAGTGACAAAGCTAGGATCTGAGCATTCAATCCAACCCTTTATCCCGAGGCACAATGCAATCCCATCTAGGCCCACACACCCTGAAAAGCCCACATACCTTCTACATGCATATGTAGAAGGAATATTTAATAACACAGTGCATCAAATCACCGTTGTTGCATAACAAACCTCCCCAAAATATAGTGCTTTAAAAACAATTCATCATTATTTTCCACAAAGCTGTGGGCTGGCTGGGCAGTTGTCTTGATGTGGGCTAAAGTTGGCTAGCTTGGGATACTGTCTTTCCTATATCTATGAGCAGCCAGCAAGTTGACTGAGGAGCTGTCTGGCCCAGCATGGCCCCCGCTGGGTGATCTGCCTTAGCTTCCCTTAGTTTCTTCTCCACCAGGATTTTAGTCTTGTGTTATTATTCACATGGTGGTGGCAAACTTTAAGGAGAGACTGGAAGCACACCAGGCTTCAAACTGGCACACTCATGAGGCTCACAAGACCCGTTTTATTCAAACGTAGTTAAGAATAATCCATGATTTAAAAAAAAAAGTACTGAAAAGTTTCCTTCCCAAAGGCCTGAGTAGAAAGAAGAGGAGAGAATGAGGCCATTTAATTTTTTTCAGTCAGCTAGGATCTGAGCACATTCAGAATCTAATATCTTTAGACATTTTTCTCATAACAAAATAAAAGCAGACAGTAGAACAGAGTGCTATCCTAAGGTATGGCTGCAATGGTTAATCTGTTGTCTACTTGGCTGGGTTTAGACACACCTCTGAGTATGTCTGTGATGCTGTTTCCAGAAAGAACTAACCTAGAAGGGAAGACCAACGTAGAAGGATGTGATGCTGTCCCAGTGGCTGGGATCACCACTGAAGAACCAAAGAAGAAAACCAAGTGTAGAGGTTAAGTGCTGCAGAGGCATGCCCAACTCTCAGCTTCCTCATGTGTAGGACCCACGAGCTCCCCCTCTCTCTCTCTCTCTCTCACACACACACACACACACACACACACACATCCTTTCTGTGCTTACGTTGCTTTTGGTCATGTGTTTGATCCCAGTGACAAGAAAAGTAACCAGCACAATGGTTTTCCTGACTTGTGCAATAGCACCAGAATCTTGTTCCTTCCCATTGGCCTAAGAAGTGTAGAAACAGACAATGTGTTAAACGGATAAACAGCTCTTTCATTTAGGGAGGCAGGGCATGAAAATAACCACTTCTGGGCACATAAAATAGCTTTGCAGTAGAAGAATTTTAAAAAGCAAAACAAAACTGAAAATTTGACTTCCTGTGTGCCCTGCAGAGAAAAGAGGGGGTGGGGTGAAGGAAGAAGCTGTGAATGTGTGATGAGCAGCTGGCTTTTATTTTTAAACACATATTATTGCTGTACAGATTTTTTTTTTTTGTACAGGGAGACTTACTAAGGGCTTCTAACAAGCAGGAATATCATTTCAAGTGAGTGCTAACGAGATTGACTATATTTTCAGAATAAAGTAAGGCTTTGCTTTGTAACCTTTTTTTTTTTCCCCTTCAGTATATAAAATGGAGAAAAGAAACACAAGAAATGCTGAGGGGTACAAGTGCCACTGGGTCATCCGTGTGGTCAGGACTGTTTAGAACCTGAGTCAGGCTCTATTCACTGGGGACATGCATCATCGGTCCACACAAGGTCCTACACGGGATACTTGTATGAGCCTTCATCTCAGGAACCTGTTAACACTAAAGACTGCTCTGAGGGAGAAACGCAAGGGCACTGTGAGAACTGGGGTGCCACTGGACTACTCCTTTGAGCCACACAAGTCTGAGCAAAGTAAAAGTATAGTAGTCACAAGATTCCAGAGAACAGAGACCAAAGGCTCTCGTTTAGGTTCTTCATCCACTTAGTAACAAAGTTGGAAATGGTCAGGCAGTTGACCCATTAAATTGTTTTGCAGGGCCTTTGTTGATGTTTATTCCTTTATTCTGGTAGAGATGGGAAGTACAGTAGACTGAATGTAAGGCCCTGTGCACACTGAGCCAGCGCTCTCCCTCTGAGCTACCTCTCTGGCCCATCCTAATTTTCCAGTGACAGGAGCAGAGCTGATTCCTACAGCTCTCACCAAGGCGGAGTGGGAAAAGCATCCATGAAGACGAAGGGAGGAGACAGAAAGCAAGGAAGGAGAGTCTAAATGAGCGGTCATGAGAACAAGGGCTAAATCTAAAGAACTGAATACGATTGAGGGTGGGGGGGCTGTGCAAACCAAGCCAAGGGTGGGGAGGGCTCTGTGCAAACCAAGCCAAGCAAGCCTTTGGGTCAGCCCAGGCTGATGGTGCTGATTCATGACCTCTGCTCCACCACCCACGTGCTATCAACAAAAATCTAGCCATTCCTTTTTTTCTTTTGTTTGTTTGTTTATTTATTTATTTATTTATTTGATATATTCTTTATTTACATTTCAAGTAATTTCCCCTTTCCTGGATCCTCCCTTCCCGAAAGTCCCATAAGCCCTCTTCCCTTCCCCTGTTCCCCAATCCACCCCTTCCCACTTCCCTGTCCTGGTATTCCCCTACACTGCTGCACTGAGCCTTTCCAGGACCAGGGGCTGCTCCTTACTTCTTCTTGGGCATCATTTGATATAAATCTAACCATTCCTAACCACAGCTTCTTACCTCCCAAATCAACACAACGGGTCAAGAGAATTTTTTTTCTAATTATAATTTTCATTCTTTCTTCTGGAAAAAAAAGTTAAAATAATGTTGCAAGAGTATGTGCCAATTTCAAGAAGCCTGTGAATATATGATTGTCAACACTGAAATGTCACCTTGGGCCTTTCCGTAGCTGAGCACAGGCACCAGGAAAGCAAGATACATTTCTATGGGTAAGAAAGATTTGGAAAGCTCTGGAAACATAAGATTGAGACCAAAAGGTTATTGTTTTTTGAGTTGTGTAGGTAAGATTTAATAATACAATTGTGAAGACAGACTGCTGGCCTTCAGGTTTTGTATGCTAATGATGGAAATGGCAAAGAACAGCAGTCTACACGTCCTCCTGGAGAGTAAGTATGAAGAAATCCTGTTTTTCTCATTTAAAAATTACTGAAAACATAACTATATTCTTTTTGACTCACTACCTGACCCCATGGCATATCTGATTTCTATTGGAGAAACAGTAATTGTTATTTTTTTATCAACTGTTTTCTTGAGGAAGGACCTTACTCTCTTCTCACAATGCCTGCTGCAGACTCGCCTGCTGCAGACTCGCAAGACATGGCATTACAGGTGTGCACCTCTATGCCTGGTGATCCAGAATTTTGTGATGTTGTCTATGAAATCATAACTGGAAATGTCCTCTCAAGGACTGAGTATCCATTCAGGTAAAATTAGGCCACTTGTCTCCATATTTGCTCGTCTTGTTGGGGTTAACCTTTGATGTCCATGGCACAAGCATGCTATGTTTTGACTCTTGAAGGCCTTTGAAGGAAGTGTCCATCCAGGTTCAGCCATGACAGCCATGACAACACTCACACACACACACACACACACACACACACACCAGTCAAACAAGTGCCTTGCTATTTAGTCGTTTGGAAAAGATCAAAGGGATAGAGGTGGGACATTGTAATGTCTAGCAAACCCCCCTTGTCTGCTCTCTACCTGTCTCCGTCTTGCCCATGGGCAGCAGCTGTGACTCTGGTCCATCCCTTAGTCTCTGCTCCTCACTACAGAACCCTTCCCCAGTACACACTGGCTCAGTGTCTCCCACATGTTGGTGGATGGCTATGTTTTCTCTTCCATCTCTGTCTTCTTCTCACACCTGCATAGCTCATCTTTCCTCTCCAGACTCTATCTGCACCCCAGAACCTCCATTTACACTCCTCAGAGTGTGATCTGATCTCTTCTACCAATTGTTTTTCTTGGAAAAATCTGCCCACTGCCCAGATTCTGAGAAAATGTTAAGTCAAGGTCCTGACAAGCAGAAAGAAAGAACCCTCACTTCTTGAGGGGTAGAGAAGGCTGAGAAAGCCAGTGTGACCAGTAATCCTTTCTGACTGCCAGGCTGGCAGGCCTGCATCTTGTCCTGTGTGCCACCCCGTGGTAACACACAGCCACATGCAACCCCTCCACGCTACTAGGATGCAATGCTTCTCAGACACAGCACTGATGTTGTCTGCTGACTTGCATATATATTTCAATGAGAATTTGATGGCTGGAAAATGCAAACTCATGCTCCAGAACCAGTGTCGACTGGTTGAAGTTTCACCTCACTCGCTCCCCACATAAGAAACAAGCCAATTCTGGGACTTTACTGGGTCTTTAAGTGGAGTGAAAAACTAACTGGGAATTAATTCTGGGAATGGCTGCCTGTAACCTGTCCTGATGACTCATAAACTAACTTCAAAGAACAAGCAATCCCTTGGGTCATGAATGGGGACAGGACTGAGCTGGTTAATTCTTCTGCCCATCTGGCTTTATCTGAGGGACATCAGTTAGGTCAGTGGATAGTTGCTCCTCCTGAGAAGAACAATGACCATGCCATTCCTGTGCCTGACCCGTGGTGGTAATGGTCCCTGTAGGGCTCTCTCCTCTCCACACGCTCTCAGAGACTCTCTTCTTAATCTCTCCAGGGTCTCTGGATTTTTCACATGGTGCTTCAGGGGTTCATGGGTGTTCCAAAAGACAGAGGAGGGATCTGAGTGTCTTGAGGGTTGAGAAGGAGTGGACAGATACACCACCTTCTGGATCATTCTCCGCTGACTATCAGCAACAAAACCACAAAAATCTATGAAGATACAGCTCATGTTCTTTTTTCCTTTCCATAGCAGAAGTTGGCAAGTTGTGGCTTTCAGGTCAAAACTGACCTTGCATCCATCACTGCACATATAGCTTGTTGGAAACAGTTGGAATTATCAGTTGTGTGCTATCTATGACTGTCTTCATGCTATCGTAGCTGCTATGGAGATCACATAGATCATGAAGTCCAACTTATTTACAATATGGCCCATTCTAAAAATAGCAATTTACTGATCACTATTCTATAGCAGGTTTTCATGGAACAGTTCCTTTGTGGCCCCAGTAAACTGCCTATTGGGGCAGAGAGGACAGGAGGAGAGGAAAGGGCACCCTGGACAGATAATTCTCCACCCTAGGGCAAGTGGCTTGCTCATCTGATTGTTCTAGTGGTTCTGGTAGTGGGGAAGACAAGTCAAGTTCTCTAAACAACCTAGACCCAGACACTACCAATGGCAGGGTGGAACACTACAGCAGGCAGGCTGAGCTAAACATCCTTGTGAGGAACACACTAGGGGTTGTCAGGCCCTGTTAGCTTCAGTACAGAGTACACAGAGGTAGACAGCCCTTGAAACAGCTTGGAAATTTTATAATATGAAGAACTATCTGAAATAAGATACATCCCTGTGATGGCTATCCAGGGTCCGGACTGGAGGTTTGGCTTGCAAACAGAGCCTGGGGAGTCTGAAGCGTCCCTTCTGCACACAGGCCCTCCCACTGCAGGAAGTTGAAGCCATAAATTGTGGCAAATTCATTTTTTAAAACATGAGCCCCACCCCCACCATCTGCAACTCATCAGTCAAATGAGTCCAAAGAATATCGGACTGTCTATAGGAAGCAGACTTCATTACTGTATTTTATACATCTGTGTGTAGAATATAAACCTTATGCCCTGGTACCGTGAGTTGCTGAGCTTCTCAGATTCCTTCAGGTTAAGTCTACACTGGAAAGGTCATCATTGCAAGCTTTAACTTCAGCCTCCTGAATAGAACTGGAATGAACCTCTCTTGGGGAGAGGGAGCCCATTCCTGTGGTTGGTCATAAAGTGCAGTTTATGAGCACCTTGGCCCAGATCCACAGTAGTTTGGATGGGTAATGACCTTGGGCACTGCAGTGTAGTGTTGATGTGGAAAGGAAGCCATTAAGGCTGGGCTCCTACCAAGAAAATAACAGTGGGGTTAATTCAAATGACTCTCCAAACTTCTGGCCTCCATCCCAACCACAGGATCACTTTGTCTTACAAGTTAAAAGCTGCAAGGCCACTGTCCTCCTTTGCTAATGAGCAGATCACTGGGTGCCCGAGAACAGAGTGGCAACAGAAGTTCTCAGCTGGCTGGTCCAAGTGCAGAACATAGTCCATGTCCCTTTTCTCCAATGGGGCCCAGCATGGCTGGAAGGAATTGCCAGAAGACTTGGGGAGGGAGGGCCAAATTTTAAGGCAGGTTGTCTACTACCGTGCATCAAACAAACCTCAAATATTAGTGCTTTAATCAGTTTTCTTCAATGCTCACTATGCCTTGGCTGGGAAGTTCTGAGTCATCTTGGGCAGCAGGCCTCTGTGCCTCACATGATTTTGGAAAATGCAAGATGGCGCTAGAGCTGCCGGGGGAGCTTGTGATGAGAGCGCTGGACATCTCTCATCTTCACGGCCACTATAAGGCCAGGCTTTCTCAAAGCATGGCAGCTGGGTTCTAAGGAATCAGGAGTTCCAGTCCAGTCCTCCAAAAGCCTGGACTTCCAGGGTGTCCGATCTGCCATATGCCACTGGCCAAAGCAATCATAGGCCCAACACACACTCAAGAGGAGGAGGGACAGGCCACTGCTAGTATAGATTGAGTCCAGGGCGTCATGTACCCCAGGCAAGGGCTCCAAGATCAACTCATATCTCTAGTTCTCTTTTTGTTTGCTAGTTTGACGTGGTGCCATTAAATTGCCCAGGTTGGCACTGAGCTCACTCTGCAGCCTAATAAGGCCTTGAATTCTTGATCCTCCCACTTCAGTGTCTAGAATAGCTGTGGTTTCCAGACCTGACAAGCCCATGTCCTTTGGCGTGAATAGTGACACGGAAACACATGAAGAAATAGATGGAGGCTTCTTGTTTAAAGATCTTCAGAGAGACAGAATCAATAGGACTAGATCCTATCTTATTCTGCCCAGACTGATGAAGTGCACTTCAGAGAACAAGACAGAGAAGGAAAGAGAGGGTGAGGTGGGGGCGAGAAAAAGGAGGAAAGAAACGTGAGAGTGAGGGAGAGAAGGAGGGAAAGAAGAAAGGAGGGAGGGAGGAAGAGAGTGAGAGAAGGAGGGAAGAGATTATTGCCAAATTTTTGGGGAAAGGTGGTCCATAAGTAATTTGCTCTACTACCTCCTCCTGCTCAGAGGAGGTCCACCTCTTTCTATTTAGGTCTTTCACTGATTAGAAGAGGGGTCCACATATGATAAAAAGTCACCTGCTTCACTCGACATTCACCAATGTAAATGTTTACTTCATCCTTCCCTTGCCAAAAACTAAGCCAGAACCACTTCCATCAAAACAGCCAGTATTATATTTACCAAAATATCTGGGTATTTTTACCCAGCCAGGCTGTTGTATACAATTTTGTATCAACTTGGCCAACCTTGGATGCTGGTGACCACAGCAAACCGAGGGTTACCTCTTCTTTGCATACTTCCATCCTGTATTTTGTTCATATTTCCCTTTATATTCCTGGGTTTCTTCCTCCAGGGCTCTCCTCTGATCCTCAGCCTCCCAACCCATGGCTCTCTCTCTCTCCTCTCTCTTTCTCTCTCTCTCCCATTCTTTCATTTTTCACAGGCAGCAAAGTCATCACAATCCCAGTCCCTGGCTGCTGGACAGGGACATCTTACTGTGTGGTAGAATCATGGTGAGTGAGGCAGGAACATCAAACTAGATAATCCAGCAACTCTCAGCCCTGGGTACCCACACGGGCGCTCTCCACCCAGCCCCTTGAGCTTCCCCATCTGTCTTCAGACTTATCATTCCGGAACATTAGCCTGTGGATTAACTGAAGAAGACTAGAGGAATCCAAGGAGAGTTTGTTCCTCTCAGGTCCCTTATGTGCTGTGCAGTAGGGCCCATCTAGAGAGATGGTTGTCTTTTTTCTTTTCTTTTCTTATATATATGTATTATATTCTATATTCTTTGTTTACAATCCAAAAGCTTTCCCCTTTCCCAGTTCCCCCCTCCCTGTATGTCCCATAAGTCTTCTTCTCTCCACCCATTCTCCTATCTTTCCCCCTCCCTTTTCTCTGTCATGGTACTCCCCTACAATGCTGGATCAAGCCTTTCCAGGATTAGGGCCCTCTTGTTCCTTCTTCATGGAAATCATTTGATATGCTAATTGTATTTTCAGTATTCAGAGCTTCAGGGCTACTTAATATCCACTTATCAATGATTGCATTCCATGTGTATTCTTTTGTGATTGCGTTACCTCGCTTAGGACGGTATTTTCCAGTTCCATCCATTTGCCTAAAAAAGTCATGAATTCATTGTTTTTAATTGCTGAATAGTACTCCATTGTGTATATATACCACATTTTCTGTATCCATTCCTCCACTGAGGTATATCTGGGTTCTTTCCAGCTTCTGGCTATTATAAATAAGGCTGGTATGACCATAGTGGAACATGTGTCCTTATTGCATGCCGGGGAATCCTCTGGGTATATGCCCAGGAGTGGTATAGCAGGGTCCTCTGGAAGTGTCATGTCCAGTTTTCTTATGAACCGCCAGACTGATTTCCATAGTGGTTGTACCATCTTACAATCCCATCATCAGTGAAGGAGTGTTCCTCTTTCTCCACATACTCACCAACACCTGCTGTCTCCTGAGTTTTTAACCTTAGCCATTCTGACTGGTGTGAGGTGAAATCTCAGGGTTGTTTTGATTTGCATTTCCCTAATGGCTAATGATTTTGAGCATTTCTTAAGGTGCTTCTCAGCCCGAATTTCTTCAGGTGAAAATTCTCTGCTTAGGTCTGTACCCCATTTTTTAATAGGGTTATTTGGATCCCTGGGGTCTAACTTCTTGAGTTCTTTGTATATATTGGATATTAGCCCTCTAGCGGATGTAGGATTGGTGAAGATCTTTTCCTAATTTGTTGGTTGCTGTTTTGTCCTTTTGATGGTGTCCTTTGCCTTACAGAAACTTTGTAATTTTATGAGATCCCATTTGTCAATTCTTGATCTTAGAGCATAAGCTATTGGTGTTCTGTTCAGGAACGTTTCCCCTGTGCCTATATCCTCAAGGGTTTTCCCCAGTTTCTTTTCTATTAGTTTTAGTGTGACTGGTTTTATGTGGAGGTCCTTGATCCACTGGGAGTTGAGCATAGTACAAGGAGATAAGAATGGATCAATTCGAATTCTCCTGCATGCTGACCTCCAGTTGAACCAGCACCATTTGTTGAACAGGCTATCTTTTTTCCACTGGATGTTTTCAGCTCCTTTGTTGAAAATCAAGTGACCATAGGTGTGTGGATTCATTTCTGAGTCTTCAATTCTATTCAATTGGTCCACTTGCCTGTCCCTGTGCCAATACCATGCAGTTTTTAACACTATTGCTCTGTAGTATTGCTTGAGGTCTGGGATACTAATTCCCCCAGAAGTTCTTATACTGTGGAGAATAGTTTTAGCTATCCTGGGTTTTTGTTATTCCAGATAAATTTGAGAATTGCTTTTTCTAACTCTGTGAAGAACTGAGTTGGGATTTTGATGGGGATTGCATTGAATCTGTATATTGCTTTTGGCAAGATGGCCATTTTAACTATATTAATCCTGCCAATCCATGAGCATGATTTTTCCATTTTCTGAGGTCTTCTTCAATTTCCTTCTTCAGTGACCTGAAGTTCTTGTCGTATAGATCTTTCACTTGTTTGGTTAGAGTCACACCAAGATACTTCATATTGTTTGTGGCTATTGTGAAGGGTGTCATTTCCCTAACTTCTTTTTCAGCCTGCTTATCCTTTGAATATAGGAAGGCAACTGATTTGCTTGAGTTGATTTTATAACCTGCCACTTTGCTCAAGTTGTTTATCAGCTATAGGAGTTCTCTGGTGGAGTTTTTTGGGTCACTTAAGTATACTATCATGTCATCTGCAAATAGTGATAATTTTACTTCTTCCTTTCCAATTTGTATCCCTTTGACCTCCTCATGTTGTCTAATTGCTCTAGCTAGAACTTCAAGTACTATATTGAAAAGATATGGAGAGAGAGGGCAGCTTTGTGTAGTCCCTGATTTTAGTGGGATTGCTTCAAGTTTCTCTCCATTTAGTTTGATGTTGGCTACTGGTTTGCTGTATATTGCTTTTATTATGTTTAGGTATGGGCCTTGAATTCCTGTTCTTTCCAAGACTTTTAGCATGAAAGGATGCTGAATTTTGTCAAATGCTTTTTCAGCATCCAATGAAATGACCATGTGGCTTTTTTCTTTGAGTTTGTTTATGTAGTAGATTGCATTGATGGATTTCCTTATATTGAACCATCCCTGCATCCCTGGGATAAAGCTCACTTGATCGTGGTGGATGATCGTTTTGGTGTGTTCTTGGATTCGGTTGGCAAGAATTTTATTGAGTATTTTTGCATCGATATTCATAAGGGAAATTGGCCTGAAGTCCTCTTTTTCTGTTGGATCTTTGTGTGGTTTTGGTATCAGTGTAATTGTGGCTTTGTAGAATTAGTTGGGTAGTGTTCCTTCTGTTTCTATTTTGTGGAACAGTTTGAAGAGTATTGGTGTTAGGTCTTCTTTGAAGGTCTGATAAAATTCTGCACTGAAGCCATCTGGTCCTGTGCTTTTTTTGGTTGGGAGACTTTCTATGACCCCTTTTATTTCTTTAGGGGTTATGGGCCTGTTTAGATGATCTATTTGATCCTGATTTAATTTTGGTGATTGATATCTGTCTAGGAAATTGTCCATTTCCTCCAGATTCTCCAGTTGTGTTGAGTATAGGCTTTGATAGTAAGATCTGATGATTTTTTGAATTTCCTCAGTTTCTGTTGTTATATCTCCCTTTTCATTTCTAATTTTGTTAATCTGGATACTGTCTTTGTACCCTTTGGTTAGTCTGGCTAAGGGTTTATCTATCTTGTTGATTTTCTCAAAGAACCAGCTCCTGGTTTTGTTGATTCTTTGTATGGTTCTCTTAGTTTCTACTTGATTGATTTCAGCCCTGAGTTTGATGATTTCCTGCCTTCTACTCCTCCTGGGTGAATTCGCTTCTTTTTGCTCCAGGGATTTCAGGTGTGTCATTAAGCTGCTAGTGTATGCTCTCTCCATTTTCTTTTTGGAGGCACTCACAGCTATGAGTTTTCCTCTTAGCACTGCTTTCATTGTGTCCCATAGATTGGGGATGTTGTGTTTTCATTTTCATTAAATTCTAAAAAGTCTTTGATTTCTTTCTTTATTTCTTCCTTGACCAAGGTATCAATGAGTAGAGTATTGTTCACTTTTCATGTGTATGTGGGATTTCTGTTGTTTTTGTTGCTATTGAAGACCACTTTTACTACATAGTGATCTGATAGGAGGCATGGGATCATTTAGATCTTCTTATATTTGTTAAGGTCTGCCTTGTGACAGACCTCAAAAAAATTATATGGTCAATTTTGGAGAAGGTACCGTGAGGTGCTGAGAAAAAGGTATATTGTTTTGCTTTAGGATGAAATGTTCTATATATATCTGTTAAATCTAATTGGTCCAAAGCTTCAATTAGTTTCACTGTGTCCCTGTTTAGTTTCTGTTTTCCTGATTAGTCCATTGAGGAAAGTGCAGTGTTGAAGTCACCCACAATTATTGTGTTAGGTGCAATGTGTGTTTTGAGCTTTAGTAAAGTTTCTTTTATGAATGAGTGTGCCTTTGCATTTGGAGCATAGATGTTCAGGATTGAGAGTTCTTCTTGGTGTGTTTTTCCTTTAACCAGCAAGAAGTGTCCTTCTGTGTCTCTTTTGAAGACTTTAGGTTGAAAGTCAATTTTATCTGATATTAGAATGGCTACTCTGGCTTGTTTCCTGAGACCATTTGCTTGTTAAATTGTCTTCCAGCCTTTTACTCTAAGGTAGTGTTTGTCTTTGACACTGAGGTGCATTTCCTGTATGCAGCAAAATGTAGGATCCTGTTTATGTATCCAGTCCGTTAGTCTATGTCTTTTTATTGGGAAATTGAGTCCATTGATGTTAAAAGATATTAAGGAATAGTGATTATTACTTCCTGTCATTTTTGATGTTATCTTTTATATTTGATTGGTTATCTTCTTTTGGGTTTGATGAAAGAAGGTTACTATCTTGCTTTTTCCAGGGTGAAGTTTACCTCCTTGTATTGGTGTTTTCCTCCTATTATCCTTTGTAGGGCTGGGTTTGTGTTAAAATATTGGGTGAATTTGGTTTTGTCATGGAATATCTTGGTTTCTCCATCTATTGTGATTGAGAGTTTTGCTAGTTATAGTAGTTTTGGCTGGCATTTGTGTTCTCTTAGAGTCTGTATGTGATCTGCCCAGAATCTTCTAGCTTTCATAGTCTCTGGTGAGAAGTCTGGTGTAATTCTAATAGGTCTTCCTTTATATTTTACTTGGCCTTTTTCTCTTACTACCTTTAATATTCTTTCTTTGTTTAGTACATTTGGGGTTTTGATTATGATATGATGGGAGGTATTTCTGTTCTGGTCCAGTCTGTTTGGAGTTCTGTAGGCTTCTTGTATATTCATGGGCATCTCTCTCTTTAGGTTAGGTAAGTTTTCTTCCATAATTTTATTGAATATATTTGCTGGCACTTTAAGTTGTAAATCTTCACTCTCATCTATGCCTATAATTCTTAGGTTTGGTCTTCTCATTGTGTCCTGAATTTCCTGGATGTTTTGGGTTACAAGCTTTTTGCATTTTGCATTTTCTTTGACTGTTGAGTCCATGGTTTCTATGGTATCTTCAGCATCTCAGATTCTTTTTTCTATCTCTTGTATTCTCTTGTTGCTAGTTGCATCTATGGCTCCTGATTTCTTCCCAAGGTTTTCTATTTCGGAAGTTGTCTCCCTTTGAGATTTCTTAGTTGTTTCTACTTCTGATTTTAGATTCTGGATGGTTTTGCTTAGTTCCTTCACTTGCTTGTTTGTGTTTTCCTGTAATTCTTTAACAGATTTTTATGTTTCCTCTTTTATGACCTCAGCCTGTTGACCAAAGTTCTCCTGTATTTCTTTAAGTGATTTTTACGTTTCCTTCTTATTGGCTTCTGAATTCTCCTGAATTTCTTTCAATGATTTTTGTGTTTCCCTTGTAAGGGCTTCTAACTTTTGATCCAGTTTCTCCTGAATTTCTTTAAGAGATTTATTTATGTCCTTCATGTGATCCTGTAACAGTGTCATGACCAGTGATTTTAAATCCATATCTTGTATCCATATCTGGAGTGTTGGTATATCCAGGACATGCTGCTAATGGAGAGTTGGGTTCAGATGCTGCGATATTGCCTTTCTTTCTGTTAATAATGCTCCTGCGTTTACTTTTGCCATCTAGTTCTCACTGGTGTTAGTTGGTCTTGTTGTCAGTGCTGGACTCACCAGTGCAATTTTCCTCTTCGCAGCTGGTCTCCAGGTGCACAGCTGACCTCCTGCACTGCCTGGAGACTGAGTGCAGTTGCCCAGGCTGTTCCTGATCCCGAAGAGGAGGCCTGAAGGCTTCTTCCAGAGGCTTCAGGGCTGGATCCTCTGCTCAGCAGGGCCTGACTGGTTGTCTTTTTTTCTTTTGCTTTGCTTTTTAAAGGCAGAAATTTCCCAGTTCATGGACGGAGAGAGCAGCACCTGTCTGGGAGGAGGGAAAAGCGAAACGGATGAAACAGGGCTGATGCTAGAGGAAGCTTTCTGGTAAAGGCCAGTGTCCGTGTGGCGGTATGGCACCCTTCAGGGCGGGGTAGAAAACATGGCTGTAGCTTGCTTTGCTTCCTTTTCACTCAGCACCTGGCTTCGAATACAGAGAGGCAGATCCGCCTTAGCACACTGTTAAAGCTTTCCTACTTCATGCACTTTGCCCGGAGGAAGCCCTTTTGAACTTTTCTTTCTTTCCGGGAAAGGTTATTTAAACACACAGCTTTGTGTATGTATGCACATACATACAGAGACATTCCTGCAAAGCCCTTCAATAGGTAGCTGAAGAAAAAGAACTCTTGAACCAACACCCAGCAGAACCATAAACATCATCTAGGTATCTAGACAACAGTAGCATGCAGTGAAAACTCAGAGGAAAGAGGAGATGTGAGCCATGGAGGGAGCGTTGCATGCAGGCCATGCAAGCATGGGCATCTGCATGCGGGTCCCAGCACCCGGGTAAAGGTAGGTGTAGCTCATGCTTGTAATTTCAATGCTGGGGAGGCAGAGACTAGTGGATCCCTGGAGCTTACTGTTTGGCCAGACATGCTAAATTGGTGAGCTGCAGGTTTGTTCAATAAGAGACTTTGTCTCAAAAAATAAGGTAGAGAGTGACAGAGCAGACATGCAACGTGGAGCTCTAGCCTCCTTCCACATATACATACATGTATGTATGTATGTATGTATACACACACATATGATCACAGATATCACACACACACACACATGCACATGTGTGTGGGCACACACACACACACACACACACACACACATGCCCATGCACACATAAATAACTATGGGTGGGCACATCTACAAATATATGCAAGTACATACAAAATGTTCTAGAAGGATAACTATCTATTATAACCATGGTTATACTGAGGAGGGTGTTGGATGGAGAAGGGGACCTTTTACATTTTGTTCTATGTATTTATATTCTTCTCGTAGCTTATACCAAGCACTAACACATTAATTTCTTCAACTTGAAACCTTGTGAAGTGGGCGTGTGTCAACTTGTAGTTAGGGCTGCTGTAGCTATGGGCCCTACTCTGAATACCTTAAAGAACGGGGATTTGTTAGCTCACTTATCTGGAGTTCAAGATCCGAGCACCAGAGGACAGTGGTCTAATCACTCTGCACCTGTAGGGTAGAAAGCCTGTGCTTCCATTCCCCAGGGAAGCATGACACAGGCCAAAGTGCATGAGGTAGGTAGAGGGCTTTATCCTGAACAGAGGCCTTGGCCAGGGCCGGGTAGCCATGCTCTGTGAGAACTTGGGGTCCAACACCAGGAAGCCACACCTGGAATAGAGAAGAGAGGAGACAGGTATTTAGTCCTTGTGACCAAGAGGTGACAGAGCCACATTCAGCTTCTCTTTAGAATTGTGAGGTGTTATCATCACTGGAGCCTGAATAAAATCTGCAAGTTTTAAGGTTTTAATTCCGTGAACAGGAAGATTATTCTCCTTTGAACAGATCTTTAATTCTTTTCTGTGTGCCAAAATGTGATCTAGAGAAGATGTAACAGCTGAGGGGAAGCAGATTTGTGACCTTGGCTTAGAGCAATTGTTCTTGGCCTTAATGAGTTTTTGTACAAACTCTTTGTAGAATCTGATTTATAAAAAAAGAAAAAGAAAAAGAAAAAAAGAAAAACATAGATGATTACTTCAGAAAAGGCACCTAGAAAAATTTGCATATAATTTCCAGGTCATAAACCTCATCTGACAATCCACCCCTCAGCTGCCTTCACATTTCAGAAAGGAGCCTAAGGCCTAGGCAAAGCCTTGACATCCGGGCTGTATGCCCAGTCATTCTTCCTTTCTTGTTTGGTTTTGTTTGGGGGTTGGCTAAGATGTCAGGCTGGATTTGAACTCACTCTGTAGCCTAGATGGGCCTTGATCTTGTGATTTTCCCATCTTACTCTCCAGTGTAATTGAGATTCCAGGCTGGGCCAACCCTTCTGGTCCTTTGAAAAATCTACATAAGGCATTTTCATAGTCACCAAAAGCTTCAGAAAAGAAGCAGCTTAGTAGAAGCTAGATTCATTTTCAATAAATAAAAAACCAACAAACGCCAAAAAGAAAAAAAAAAAAAAAAAAAAAAAAAAGGTCCCCAAACTACTACCTTTATTTGTAGTGAAAGAATTGTAAAAGTTTTCTAGGCATCCTATTGCTGTGTGATGCACTTTAGGGGACAAGGTGTCTGAGGATTGGAGGTGTCTGTGGAGTTGAGATTTCCTTGGTATTCCTTGTAGATGATACTCTGGTTGGAAGCAGGGACATTGTCACACTGCCCTTTCTCTGTACCATCGGCATCTTTGAGTGGCAGAATTGGGAGAGTGTGGGATGCACCTGGCGTACCTCATCGCTGTTCTTCAGGGGAAGAGAAGAACACTTTGCATTTGGGGTCCACAGGATAATGGGGCTGCAGCCTCAGTTCCCAAATGCCTCTACTGAGAACTGGGTCTAGCCTTGTGTACCTCCTATCATGGTTGGCATGGTGGCAGCATGTAGGAGGTAAAGGGTCACTCAGTGCTTTCTCCCATGGAGGTGGCCTGAAGCAGCATTTGGTCCCTGGGGGCCTGGGAAGATCAAGGAGGAGCCTAGGACAAGCAGGACCCGCAAAGGTCAAAGGTCGTGAACGAACACAGCTGTGCCCATTGTGTGGACTGACAATCCGCAAAGGTCAAAGGTTGTGAATGAACAGAGCTGCGCTCATCGTGTGGACTGACAATCAAGAGTCAGAGAGACTCTGAGAGTGTCTCCAAGGGCAGGATGTAAGAGGACTCCAGAGGGACCTTGGTAAGTGACACCTTTTCCCTTGTGATTTCCACCTCCCAGCTCTGAGGCTCGCCTGTGTACATTGACTGGCTCGGCTGAGTGGGAATGTCAAAGGGAAGCAGAACTAAGCTCCTCTCTGCAGGATAAACCATTTCCCTTCCCTTCTCTTAATACCTCTGACATCAGGTGTCTGTTCTGCAGCAGATGTTCTGAAGATCTGGAGACAGATGACAACACGAGGAGAACAGCTTACAGTGAGACCGGTTTCTTTGAGACTCCGCGAACAGTCCAGCTTCTGGAACCCCACTGGCCCTTGATTTCTCCCTCCCTTCTCCTGCCTCCTGCTTAGGTTGTCCTGGACGACCTAGTGGGGCTTCCCTCCCCCCTCCCACCCCAGGTTGCTGAACCATGCAGCCCTTTATCTGTTCTGCTTTCTTTTTCATTATTTATCAGGACTTCCTATTCACATCTGAACGGGGCCATTGGCCACACCACCTGCTCTCCCTAAGAAAGTCTCCAACTTCAGCACTTGAAGCTCTGTTGTGGCGCTGATGCTCTGATCCTTCTCTGGAGAGAATGGCCAGGCAGGTGCTCTGCCCTGCTATGGCATAGCTGTTGCATTATGATCTCCAAAGCGAACGAGCTCTTCCCAGGCCGTCACCTGCTTCCTGTGTACTTGTGAGGGCCTGAGTGAGCAGCATGACAACACGGCCATCGTGTTCATATTGCTCATGTCTTATTGATCCGGAGGTTGTAGATCAATCAGGTTTATAGAAACCTGGAGTCATTGTTAAGACAACCAAAGCAGACAGCGGCTAACACAGCCAGGCCCGTTCACACGCTCAGCCCGTGTCCTTCCGCGGGCAGACATGTGTGCCTGAGCTCCTTTACTGGAGAAATGAAAAGAAAAACTGACAACCCAATAGCAACAACAAACCACCACCACCACAACAAACACACAAGTGCTGAGCAGAGAAACCACATGTAAAATAAACTGGGAAAAGCAGCCATGCAAAATGGTAGAGCTGTCTAGACTCCTAAGGCAGAGCACAAGTCAGCCATAATTACCACCACGGAGCCTAGCTTTATTTTCTTTGCAGTTCCACATTGCATATCCTGCACACTAGAGGTCTGACTAGAAGGAATTTATGTAGATTATATTGAATATGCTGTTAGCTGGAAAATCATGTGGTTGATGTTGCTAATGCTTGCACCCTGAAACAGCCAGGGTTCAAGGAGCCACCCTACCCTCAGCTAGAGCTCACCTGTGGGTTGAATGCCTCACAGTGAAGGAAGGGCCTCAGGTAGCTCCTGCATCAGGACCTGGGACTCTCCCCATCACCATGGTATCAGTCTCCTTTGCAGAAATCCCTGCAATGTCTTCACCTAGAGAAGGACCAGTTTAATAACATTAGTGAACCACGGATGGAAGCAGGAGGTTTGCAAGTTTGAAGTCTGCGTGGGATACCAATGGAGTTCAAGACAGTTCTGGGACATATACTAAGTAAGACACATTCTCAAAGTTAAAAATACAAAAAAGGGCTAGAGGTATAGAGCTCAGTGGTAGGACACTTGCCTAGCCTGAGTAAGGCCCTATGTCTAATCCCCAGTGGAAGGAAGGAAGGAATGGAGGGAGGAAGGAGGGAAGGAAGGAAGGAAGGAAGGAATGGAGGAAGGAAGGAAGGAAGCAATGGAGGAAGGGAGGGAGGAAGGAAGGGAGGGAGGAAGGAAGGAGGGAAGGAAGGAAGGAATGGAGAAAGGAGGGAAGGAAGGAAGGGAGGGAGGAAGGAAGGAAGAAGGAAAGGAAGGGAGGGAGGAAGGGAGGGAGGAGGAAAGGAAGGAAGGGAGGAAGGAAGGAGAAAAAGTACTATTTTACTTCCTTTAGGATGCCTCCAAAATAGGACCACCTACACAGAAACACATTTCTATCTTTTGGAATTTAACAGCTGAGAAGAAAGGAGAGCAGCGTTTTGGCACACAGAGGAAGCTGAGGAAAGGTGTACTCAACTCCAGGAGCCGGGATGGCCTTCACACAGGCCCCGCTAACTACGGTGTAACACACACTCACAGAAGGGAGTGAGGTCCTTCTTAGCATCAGCAGGGAAATAACTACAGAATATAAAGATCAATTAAAAACAACAACAACAACAAAACAAATCCATTTACGCGGCACGCATAAATGAGGGTGAGAAAGAGGATAAAAGTAAGAATGTTTCTGTATTTATTCATGATCTCATTTGCATAAGCTCTGGAATCATATACCCAACATTAATAAAAATGGTAATTTACAGAAAGTGAGGATGGTTTATTGTGGGAAGGGGAACAGGTACAGATAACGGTGAGCCTCAGACTTCTCAGTGTATGTCTTGCTGTAGTATTTGATTTCTTTGACCCATGTGATGCTAGCCGCTCAAAATGTAAATTATTCAAAGGAAGGAAAATAGTAGCGAAGCCAATGCTTACTACACTCACTCACTACATTCAGTCTTTTCTGTCCTTGAGGGCATAAGTTACTTCATTGATTTACTCATCCATAGACATGGCCGTGTGTGCTGGGCGCTCTGGGTTCTGCTCAGCACCTACAGGTGAAGCTCGCACACTCACCCTGCTTGCACACTCACCCTGCTTGCACATACTGACTGTCTAGCTGCTGGCCACTGATCAGCAGCAGAGAAAGGGCTCGTCTGGTCCCAACACCCACCGTGTCACCCAACGCTGTCCCCCTACGTTCAGTCTCTAGTTAGGCAGCTCTACTATGCTGGTCTTTTGCTGAGTAGCGCCTGTAAGGTCAGAAATCTTATACAGTCGTGATGGCCCTTGCTGGGAAGCTCCTCGTACACAGTGAGCACCCAACGACTACTGTTTAAATGAAGGAAGGAAGGAAGGAAGGAAGGAAGGAAGGAAGGAAGGAAGGAAGGAAGGAGCTGCTTCCAGGGGTGCACTGCCTGAGTGCAGAGGCAGTCAAGGGACTGGAAGGTAGCAGGGTGGTCTCTTGCTGATGAGAAGTGACTTCTCCAGGCTCGGAACAGGTGGAGGATGAGAAGAAGACTGAGCTTTTTTTTCTTTTAATTAGGTCTGAGCAGTAGTGGGCTACCCTCAGGTCTCTGCCCAGGGGCTGTGTGTCCCTACACAAAACTCAGAGACACCCACTTAGAAATGACGAGCCTTTGTACCTAGAATTCTAGATCTATGGAATTTAAAAAGAAATTACCTGTGTGTCTCCCAAGGTGGTGAATCCTGATAGATTCCCCACTTATCTTGTGCCACCAAGGCCATTATACAGTAAATACAAATGAGGTCACGTCCACTTCACACAGGGCCCTGCTGAGAGGCAGACGCCCACGCCAGGAGATAGCAGGGCTGTTATCTGTCATGGAAATTTACGTGCCTCGAACTGCCCGGGCTGATCCTTAACTTGATCCGTTTCAATCCTAAGCCCTGGTTTTTCAAATGTGGCAACTTAAATCTCTTCCTGGAAGGCAAGCATTTCTTCAAGCTTTGTGTCTTTCTTAAATAAGGATCACCCTTTGGGGTTGATCTTCATGGATGTTTATGACAAGCCAGATTCTGGCTTTCCCTCCCGGTAGCACAGGTCAGGTAGACAAGTCTCCCAGCCTTGGCCATCAAAGCAAAGCCGATGACAAGGTGTTTCTGCCCAGTAAGCATTCATTTTTGTGATTTTCGCCTGCCGTGCTGATTCACCGGGGAAGGCTAGCCGGTGAGAACAGGTTTCCCTCCAGCTTTAATTACTTACTGTAGGCCCAAAGATGAATGACCGTCCTTGGAGACTAACCACAAAGGACCAGGGTCACAAAGGGAAATGGCTGAGCTGTCAGCTTCACCTGTGGACTGGAGAAGCCGCGGGGCGGGGCGGGGTGAGCTGCAAAGCGAGCCACTGAGCTTGGTCAGCAGCCGGGCGCCAGCATCAGCATTAAGCTAATGAGACAGAGACAAATTAAAACTGTTTTCGGGATCAACAGCTGTCCTTGGGCCTCTTGCTCATAACTGCCTGTTTTCCCAGGGCTACAGCAGGTACAGATCTGAGAGGGGAGGGAAAATGAGTTCTGACTGCCAGAAAGGGCCCTGGGCTGGGCAGCTGCCTCCCCGCCTTCTTCCCGCTCCCATGTGCTACTTGAGAGCAGAGGGACTCATAAGCACATTCGTAACAGTGAGGGAGAGAAATGATTCAAACGAACCAAGAGCAAACCAAATAACCAGGAAAGGAAACTTCACGATGGGTAGAAAACAAAGACAAGACAATATTTAAGAGTGACCCCAAGAGAAATAAACCAAACCGCATGAGAAGCAGGGAGAGGCCAGATACGCTAACACCCGTGCACCGGATATGCACAGCCCTGCAAAGCCAAGTACCTGGCAAATAGAAACTGGAGAGACACTGGGGCTTCAGAGTGAATGCAGAATTAGCCAGAAGCAGAGACACTTAGAAGACACTGCAAAACCCGAGGGCAAGAGACAACAAAGTAATGGATATAAGACAGAAAGGATAAATATGCAATGTGGAGCATTAAAATATTCTGAAATGTATACTTTTGTGCCACTCTTCAAAATACCAGTCCCAGCTCAGAGAATCTTCAAGAGCAGCCCAACTGACTTGCCCTCCCACAGGTAAATGAACAGATATTAGCAGAGGGAGGCGTGTGGGGAGGGTGTGTGTATGTGAGAGGAGACTGAGCCTGCAGGAGACAGCAGGAAGCTGATGTGGAGGTGTGTCAGGGCCTTAATTTTGACTACTTTGAGGTACACTCAGGGTCTTCAGCTAGGCATACCCTGGCATTTTTCAAACTGGAGGTCTCTGGATTATACCTCTCTTCATATCTATAACTATAACATACATTTTCAAGTTACAAGCTCTATAAAGTCCCTCAGAAATGTAAATTGTTTAATTTCCCCGCAACCTCTTTAGCCCTAGCGCTTATTTCTATGGCATATGTGTTTGGAGATGTCTCTGTGCTTTCAATTCTTCTCACCTGACTTGGAAAGAGTTTGAGATTTCTATGTGGTCAGGACACTATGAGAATGGCCCGTTTTACCAGTGACAGTGTCAGGAGGCTGCTCCACTTCCTGACAGCCCTGCTCCTACCCAGGGTAGCTCTATACCCACTGTATGGGGAAAGAGCTGGTGCGTTGTGACAGTATATGCATTTGAGAATCTGTGACAGTCTTGGGGTACATCACTTGAGACAACAGGGTCTGAGTTTCTAAAATAAACATTTAGTAGCTGACCAAAATGGAAAACCAAAAGTAACACAAAGGCAGATGAAGCAAGCTTATGTTCTGAATAAAAGCAAGGAGGCTGGCTGATGTAATTGGCAAGGAAGGAGGAGGGTGTGGCTTCGGGGCAAGCAGGGGAGTGCTGGTTCCCTTGCTCAGGTCATCTTAGGATGCTGCAGCTTCATTCTAGTTGAGGGCTGTGCTCAAATAAGCCATGATTGTGCACTTTGGCGTCCTTTCATGTGCGTCGTTTTGATATTCTTTTATGGTGGTGCACTGTCCACATCTGAGAGCAGACATGCGTTTTCAGAGGCACCCAACAGTAATTTTCAAAACATTAGATATGTGGGTGGATTTTCAAACTCGGGTGGGACTGCCAAGGTTAGAACCTCTTTTTGAATATGGTCTGTAAAGGTCGCTGCAAAGCCAGAACCAAATGACAGGGCTCTTATGCTTTTCCTAACCATAAATAATATTTTCTCTGGCCTAGAGCCCAAGCAGAATTTCAACCCCTAATCGCTAAATTTCTCCATTATGGGCTTTTAACTCTATGCTAGCCACACTGTAACATGCAGGACCCATCATTCAAAAGACTCAGAGAGACTGCCAGATGCTATGAACCTCACGCCATAAATGCATGTGATATTCGTACACATGTGGAAGTCCCTATAGCTATCAACCCCAATTGTCTTGAATACCTTGTGGTGTATGTCCTAGATAATTTATTTTCCACTTTAAAAACGTATTTATTTTCTATTTTATTTATTTATTTATTTACTTATTCATTTATTGTGTGGAAAATAAAACAAATACATACTCTCATGCTGTTTGGTTTGGGTGATTTTTTTTCTTATGAATTTCATACAGTATTTACATCACTTACACCCTACCTTTTGTGCTTCCCCCATTCCCTTTCTAATTATTGAGTTCTTCAATTGTCTTTTTTATATACATACATACATACATACATATATACATAGAAACACACATGCATGTAAATACACATACAACCTGCTGAGGTTAGTATTGCTTGTATGTGCCTAGGGCTAACCACTTGTGATTGGGTAACCTTTTGAGGGGGCTCATCCCTGGAGATGACTGTGTCTCCCTTTTCCACAGCCATCCACTGCCTTTAGCTCTTCATCTACAGATGGCCTGTGGGATTTCCTCCATTTGGGTTTGCATGTCATGTTGACTGGTGTTGTCCTTATGCAGGTCTTGAGATTTCATGGGTGCAACTTTGATGTCATGTCTAGAAGACACAGTCTTTCAGCAGACACCCTGGCCCCCTGGCTCTTACATTCTGTCCCCTCTTCTATGATGTTGCCTTAGCCTTAGGTGTAGGGGTTTGGTTGTAGACATATCAGCTGGGGTTGGGTACCCCATGGTCTATTGTTCTCTGCATTTTGTGAATTTAATGGTCACCATCTGCTGCAAAAAAGGAGACCTCTTTGATGAGAGGTGAGGATGATACTTATCTGTGAGTATAAGGACAGATATTTACATTATGGTTAGAAATTATACTTGCTTAGGAAAGTGACAGTAGTTGGATCTCCCCTATGGTTCATGATACACTACATACATACATACATGTGTGTGTGTGTGTGTGTGTGTGTGTGTGTGCATGTGTGTGTGTCTGTGTGTGTCTGTGTGTGTCTGTGTGTGTGTCTGTGTCTATGTGTGTATATATTATATATGCATTTAAGTAAACATAAAATAATGCTTCCCTATGGCTCTTTTAAACATCATTAGTGTTAGTTATCCCCCTTCTTTCCCTCCCCTCTGGATTACCTTCTCTTCCCTTCCCCAGTTAAAGCCTATACCACACTTTCCCCTTATCCCAACATCCTAGATTTTAAAGGAAACTTCTTCTATATCCTTTCAGCACCTGAGTCCCAATTTCATTTTACCTTTTAATGGACTGATGTACAAGTTTTGGCTACACAACTCACCTCAGCCTTTATTAGGCAGGTCTTTAAAGACAGCTTTATATTTCATAAGGTCCTATATAGTAATTGGGCTTCTTAACTGTACATGATAGAATGATCTTAGAACACACAGATCATCTCCTACTCCATTTTTCTTCCTTAAAGAAAGCTCTTAACTGCTGAGGAAGGGTTTGCAGTCCCATGGAGGGAACAACAGTGTCAACAGGCCAGAGCCCCAGGAGCTCCTGGGCACTGGACCACCAACCAAAGAGCACACATGGAGGAACCCATGGCTCCAGCCGCATATGTGGCAGAGGATGGCCTTGTTAGCATCAGTGGGAGGAGAGGCCCTTCGGCCTGAGGTTATTCAGTGCCCCAATGTGGGGGAATGCCAGGTGGGAAGAAGGGAGTGGGTGGGTGGGGGAGCACCCCATAGAGGCAGGAGGAGGGGAATGGCATAGGGGGTTTCTGAAGGGGAGATCTGGAAGGGGGAGAACATTTGAAATGTAAACAAAGAAAATATCCAAGAAAAAAAGAAATAGATCATATTGATGCCATCTTACATAAATATCCTATTTATCCCTCTTTTAAAAAAAGAAAAAAAAAGAAAAAGAAAGCTTCTAATTACTCACTATGAGCTTTGAATTTCCTAGCTGATAGAGAAGACCAAGTCTCTAATCCCAAAACCAAATTATTATCCTGAAAAGCATTCTGTTTATATTCACCTTAACTCTAGGACACATAGCTCTCTATTTTGATTCTATCCATGCCCTGAAGTCCTTTGCAATTCCCAGCACTTAAAGAACATCTTAAACCTTTGGAAAGTTAACAGGTTACTGTTGGCCTTGAATTTCTGGTATGGCCTTATGGGTAAGCCTTATATAAGTCCTTAAAGAGCCTTAATGATCAAATTGTCCTTTCTTGGGAACAAGAACAGAAAGCTTTTGATAAATTAGAAGTCCCTTTGTTCAAGACTTCCAACTTGAAGGGTTACCACAGTTCAACAGACCTTTTAAATTGTATGTTACTGAACACCGCTGTGCTGCTCATAGTTCTCACGCAGACTCTGGGTCAAATCTATGACCTACGGGATATTTATCAAAAGAGCTTTGGAACTGGATCTTGAGATTTTTGTGATGAAATTACTGAGATCCATTATAGTCTTGGTAGTGACCCTATATCATCCTTTGGGCTTTCTGTGTCTAACTGCAGCCTTCATTCTCTCTTCTCTCACTTAGAATCCACTCAGTCCCCTTAGATAATCCTGTGGCTGTCTAACATCATGTATCTTGGATTCCTTGGTTTGTTCTCAAGGCTGAAAGTCAGTAACAGCAGGACCTTAAATCTGTCTACACTCTATCTCAGGTATAAGTAATCTGATCATTTTAAGACATCAACTCTTGAGGGAAAGAATTAAGTAGCTAGCCAGATATTAATAGGTTTGAAGGTCACTGGGAATGGACCTTTCCCCATACTCAGTTGTGGGTAAAACCAAGCACTGAAATTATAAGGCTCTGGTTCCTGGTAAAATGAAGGGGATCTGAGTTACACCTCTGGCCATGAGTGGAGACATACTATTTGGAACTGCCTTAAAGTTATACACAGCTATGGCTCAGACGATTACTATCTAGCTAGACACTTTCTGTTTAAGAGCCAAAAATTCCCATTTGTTCCCTTCTGGAAAATTCAATCCTAATTGTCTTCTCATCTGGACAGGAAACTATCTTTCAGGAAAAGCTGCCTGTTCTGGTGACTTTAGAAATAATATAAGGTCTGCTTAAGCAGTAGGCTGGCATGTTGGTCCCTTTAGCTAGTGTCCATTCATAACCCTTGAAAATGCTCTATTTTACTCTATAAAAACTCTTGTGCATGAATGCAAATGTACACACACACACACATACACACACACACACTGATCTCTAAAGACATTTTCTGTTTGAGAGTGTCCAAATATTTTGACCAATGTCTGGGAATGAGAGTTTAGACTTATCTAGGTTACTTCTCTTGAAACACAATATTTCTTTGGCTAAGTAAAATTTGACTCAATTCTTAAAAAAAAAATAGCTTGCAGCATTACTGGATAATTCTACTCTTAGGGTGGATAACAGAATGGAAGGTGCAGTTGTGGAATGACTGGATTAATGTTCCATATTGTGGGTACAGAAAAGATAATTTGAGCGTACATCAAAGAGCACAAGAGGCTTGAAAGCAGGGATCAGAGAACCGGAGCCTGGCAACCCGCAGTGTGCAGGGTAATCGGCAGACAGAGATGAGGGATGGGCAAGGCATAGGGAAGGTAACGAATGAGACGGGGAACAGTGGTGAACGGGAGAAAATCTTACATGGGTAATTAGAGACGTTCATTTTATAGGCAAGGAAATGAGGAAATGGAGAGGAATATTAATAAAATTAATCACGGCAACTCTAGCCATGGGAAAGTCGACAATGGATGAATCAATAAGTAGAAAAAAAATACAAGAAACCATGGAAAAGAAAGAGGGGAAAGCAGCCTGTCTAAAGATGGAAATAACATTCAATTGGGGGGAGTGGGAATCATGGGATAAGGAATACCCTTGGGATGAGAGATCTGCACTGAAGAGATAAAAGGAGAGGGGTGGAGACTTTGTTCCAAGCTGATTAGAACCTGTGTCAACTTCCAATGCGTTCTTTTGGAGCTGTCTGCTATGTCTCACTCCTTTCAGATGGCTGGAGTGTCCTGGGTAGTGGGGACAGCAATTCTGGAGTCAGAGAGGAGGCACCCAGCGACAGACAAAAGCTCCAACTGCAACATGTAGTCAATGCCAGTCTCCATTTAAAATCTCCGAGGAAGAGGAAAATCCTAAACCTTACACACACTGTGCCATTTTCCTTTCCATTTGTCTGGTTATTTTCCAATTGACTTTCATTCTAATCTTGATCTGTTGAATCTTATTAATTTTTATTCTATATATTCTTTATTTACATTTCAAATGATTTCCCCTTTCCTGGATTCCCCCCTCCCAAAAGTCCCATAAGGCTTCTTCCCTCCCCCTGCTTCCCAATCCACCCTTTCCCGCTTCCTGTCCTGGCATTCCCCTACATTGCTGCACTGAGCCTTTCCAGAACCAGGGGCCTCTCCTTCCTTCTTCTTGGGCTTTATTTGATATGTGAATTGTGACTTGGGTATTCCAAGCTTCCAGGCTAATATCCACTTATCAGTGAGTGCATACCATGAGTATTCTTTTGTGATTGGGTTACCTCACTCAGGATGATATTCTCCAGTTCTATCCATTTGTCTAAGAATTTTATGAATTCATTGTTTTTAATGGCTGAATAGTACTCCATTGTGTGTATATACCATAAAGCACGGGACCAGATGGTTTTAGTGCAGAATTCTATCAGATCTTCAAAGGAGGCCTAATACCAATACTCTTCAAACTATTCCACAAATTAGAAACAGAAGGAACATTATCCAACTCATTCTATAAAGCCACCGATACCAAAACCACACAAAGATCCAACAAAAAAGAGAACCTTAGACCAATTTCCCTTATTAATATCAATGCAAAAATAGTCAATAAAATTCTTGCCAACCAAATCTAAGAACACATCAAAACGATCATTCACCATGATCAAGCAGGCCTCATCCCAGGGATGCAGGGATGGTTCAAAATACAGAAAACTGTCAATGTAATCCACTACATAAACAAACTCAAAGAAAAAAAAAACCACATGGTCATTTCATTAGATGCTAAAAAAAATCATTTGACAAAATTCAGCATCCTTTCATGTTAGAGGTCTTGGAAAGAACAGGAATTCAAGACCCATACCTAAACATAGTAAAAGCAATATACAGCAAACCGGTAGCCAACATCAAACTAAATGGAGAGAAACTTGAAGCAATCCCACTAAAATCAGGGTCTAGACAAGGCTGCCCTCTCTCTCCATATTTATTCAATATAGTACTTGATGAATCTTATTATTGGGAGTCCAGAAAACAAAACTTTTATGCTGTCCCCTCAACCTTTTGGCTTGGCATGGGCTCAGCCATCCAATCTGAAGTACGTTTCCCAGCCTCCTTTGGACTAGGTGTGGCCATGCAACTGTACCAATAGGCTGTGAGCAGAATCAAGCTGACCGAGACCAGGTCTGGACTTAGCAGGACTGGATGTGTATTGCTCTCTGTTATCTGCATATCCACCACTGGAGACAGTGATGAGTGAGGGTGGTAGCCACTTGAGCCCAGCAGTGCAGTCCACATGACAGACAAGCAGAGCCCTCCTCCAGACCTGTCCAAAATACATCTGGATCTTGCTGTAAGACAGAAATTGTCTCTTAGGTGACTGCATTTTAATGTCTTAATGTCAGATTAACCTAGGCTCTAATTAAATGTATATTAACTGATCCTCAATTTAAGATACAACTGATTTCTTTTAGTAAAATGTTGTGTATTTATAAATATAGATCACTGGAATATGAATATATGTTTATATCTCTCTTTCTCTCTCTCTCTCTCTCTGTGTGTGTGTGTGTAAGAGAGAGAGAGAGAGAGAGAGAGAGAGAGAGAGAGAGAGAGAGAGAAACAGAGAGATTCAGTTTTTAACTAGTCTAAGGTCTGTGTCTCCGACGTAGTATTCTTGACTCCACGCTCAAATCACTGCAAACATTCACCCTGAGTGTGAATTGACTTGGCTGGGATGGCAAGGTGTGAGACAGTTTGTTCAAGAGTTGTGAACAGAGATTCTAGAAACGGCTTGGGATTGTCAGCCAAGCAGAATAGCCTTGGAGAACTTACTTTCCTAGGACGGTCTGTTTGCTTGCAGAGGGGGATGGATGAAAACAGTGCTCACCTTATGTTGTGGTCTGAATAATTCAAGTTGGGGATAAGGAGTGCTCAGGATGGGGCCTGGGACATGACAAGCATAAAAGCACTTGCTATAATTAGTTTTATTAATTATTATTAACATTTCACCATTACAGCACAGTCTTGAAAACATCAGTAATGTCCACAATTAATGGGAAGAACACAAGTGACTTGGGAAACCCCTCCTGAGTTCTTAGAAGCAGCTCTCAGACCTGAGGTTACCACAGAGCCTTCTTTATTGGTTTTTGTTCCCTCTCCTCTCTCCCCTCCTCTCCTCCCCCTCTCTCATTTCTGGGACTCGGGGACTTAGACTCACACTGAGCAAGCCCTGGACCATTGAACCAGATCCCTAGCCATTGTAAATTTCTTTAATTTTATTTTGGGAGGTCTCATTAAGTTTCTTAGACCGAATTTGAGCTTGAAATCCCCCTGCCTCTGCTTCTTTAGTGGCGATGCACATCCTCGCACCAACCCTGTCTAGTAGTTGCCCTCCCTATCATGTTTTATATTAAAAAATATTTTTGTCTCACCAAGATGGAGACCGTTATATAACCTCCAAAGACTAAACTACAAGTCTCATTACTGGTAAGTATTTGTTAAGAACCTGAAACAGAAATACAATTAAGTTAGCTCAAATAACGTATGAGAAAATTTTACCATGCCTTCCCCAAGGTGACCTGGGGTGCGAAGCTAAGATGTCAGCTTGACATGATTCTAGAAATATTCCTCCCGGCTCCCATTCCCAGATGCTTTGCTTTGTTACCATGTTCGCAGTTTCCTTTCCATTTGAGCTTGCCCTGCCTGAGGCTTAGCCCTGCTACAGCCAAATTATCAGGGTAGGAGCTGTATTAGTCCCATTGGCTAGCTCTGATTCTACCAGCTGAGGCCAATGGCCTGGGTCTCTTAATACAGCTGAGCTTTCCAGACCCCTCTCTGGGTAGAGGCTGTGAAGGGAAGTGGCTACTTGAACACCTAACTTCTAAAGGAGATGCTCTCCTTCGTAATGCTGCAACTCTTTAATACAGTTTCTTCCCTATGTTGTGGTGACCCCCAACCATAAAATCACTTCATTGCTACTTTGTAATTCTTTTTGCTACTGTATGAATCATCATGCAAATATCTGATATTTGATATGCAACCCTCACAGGGGTCACAATCCCACAGGTTGAAAACTGCTGTTCTAGTCTGCGCCAAAGGCCCTGTGGTTTGTAACTAGATGAGAAAATAAGTTGACAGGTTCACAGGAAGAGATCTGGGAGAGATGGCGTTAGCTGCCGCACTCTAAAGGCAGGTTCGTGGACCATGTAAGAGACCACGTTGAGCCTCAGAGGAAAAGCCAGTGGGACTGTCAGAACAGCCCTGGATGGAAGAGAGGGTCCTGTTGAGGCCCAAGCTTGTGGCAAAAAAGACGTAAGGGCTGCCCTTTGGATGCAGCAATTCAAATGACTGGCAGCTCTCACAGGAGTGTATGAGGGAAATGGGGGCTGACCAGAGTGTCATGGAAAGCCGGCTGCATATAAAAGACAAGAGCCTGGATTTTTCCGGCCGAGTTTGGAAGGGAGTGAGAGTTCTGGGGCAGTAGGTAGAGGGGCGTGATGGAGAGAAGCGGTCCTTAACGTGTGTTAAGCATGGTTTGGAAACCGGAGTAAGTCAGTGGGAAAGCGTAGGCTGAAGATGACAGCAGGTGATGAATGAAAGCGGGTGACAGTGGAAGTCTGGGCATGGGCAACTACCAAAGGCTACCCCAGAGGCCACCAACTGCCAGGAGCTCCTCAGTTAGGGGTGGAGACTGAGATCTCCTCCCCCTCTGCCTTGGAATTTTAAACTGCTCCTTGTATAGACCTAGGGACCAGAAGTGCTGTGAGCTGAGGGAGGAGTGCCAGCCCTCCACAGCTGTCTCCCCCTCCTCTGGCTCTCCTTCCCAGGGAGGCTCTGAGCCTTGGGCAGGGGTTGATATATGATATAGTGTCCTCTGAGGCACAAGCACAGGAAGACACTTAGTCTCAGCACTTTGACCAGTTCTGAGTGCCCGTTGCCCTTCCATAAGATAACCGGATGCCGTTATGGTGCTGTGTCTTTGCACACGGCCCTCTCTAGTGCCACTGCAGAACTGTTCTGGTCTTATCTTTAAAGTCAATATTCTGAGATTTCCCGATTTGCTGTGTGTGTCGTGTGTGTGTGTGTGTGTGTGTGTGTGTGTGTGTGTGTGTGTGTGTGATGGTTTTGAGCGGGGTATCTGGTAACTGGAGTGGAGCTGTCTCATTCTTCTGGCGTTAGATGTTCTTTTGCATTTCTCAATAGTTTTTTCCCTCTTTCCTTTCCCTGTTCTCTCACTAGTCCAGCGTCCTACACTAATATCACACAGCTTTTATTTATCATTTTATATCCCCCTTTGGTCTTTCTGGAGCTAGTTCTAATTCTAATATTAACTCGCATTTATTTTTTTAATTTCAATGATTTATTTTTCATATCTCGGTGCTCTTTTCCTTCTGTTTCTTATTCATGGCATTCTATTTTGTTGTTGTCGTCCATATTTTGTTTTTAATTTTACTTACTTAGAGAGAAAATAGCCCAGTCTGGCCCTGAACTTTTGTCAGTTCTTCTTTATCCTGCTCCTGGGTGCTGGGTGTTTGCAGGGCATAACCTCCCATGACTGGCTTCCCACATGTCTGAACAGTACAATATCCTCTCAAGAGTCTCTGAACATGACGTTTTCCGTTTCAATCTTCAGTTACCTCTGACTTATTTATTCTTTGGTGCTATACTTTTCCCTTTGCTTTTTTTTTTTTTTGCATGTTTGTTTATTTTTTAATCTCCATCTTCTATGTTGGAACTTTCCAGAGACAGATCATAATTTTAGCCATTCATTTTCTAAAGATGAGATCTTGACACGACGTGAAGGAGAGTGCTGACTGGCAGGCTTTACTGTTAATATGATTAAAAGCAAAACTGGGACTTAGTCGGAAGTGTCAATAATAGCAGAATTCAGAAGTCTCTGCCTTGTGGCCATTCACTTCTGTTGAGAATGCATTCCAATTAGCCTGGGGTGGAGCCGATTGCATAACAGCGTGGTTGCCCTGAATTGAATCTGGAGTTTTACTATGCAGCCTTCTGTCTTTTCTCTTTTTAAGAGATAGACAGTCCTGGTTCCCAGGGACTCATAAGATACAGAATTAGAATTGCTTTGCTTTTGATCCCTACAGTTCAGTAGTGACACAGAAGCCATGACACTCATTTTAAAATATACTTTTAATTTTAGATGTTCAAATGACATTTCCTGGTATCACACGCAGAGCTCTTCATTCCTAGCACTTTATCTCGGCATGATACTTTTGCCACAGCTACGGAGACAGCCTGGTGTAGCCTTGGTAAGTACAGCCTGGTGTAGCCTTGGTAAGTACAGCCTGGTGGTGTAGCCTTGGTAAGTACAGCCTGGTGTAGCCTTGGTAAGTACAGCCTGGTGTAGCCTTGGTAAGTACAGCCTGGTGTAGCCTTGGTAAGTACAGCCTGGTGTAGCCTTGGTAAGTACAGCCTGGTATAGCCTTGGTAAGTACAGCCTGGTGTAGCCTTGGTTAGTACAGCCTGGTGTAGCCTTGGTTAGTACAGCCTGGTATAGACTTGGTAAGTACAGCCTGGTATAGACTTGGTTAGTACAGCCTGGTGTAGCCTTGGTAAGTACAGCCTGGTATAGACTTGGTTAGTACAGCCTGGTGTAGCCTTGGTTAGTATAGCCTGGTGTAGACTTGGTAAGTACAACCTGGTGTAGCCTTGGTAAGTACAGCCTGGTGTAGCCTTGGTAAGTACAGTCTGGTGTAGCCTTGGTAAGTACAGCCTGGTATAGCCTTGGTAAGTACAGCCTGGTGTAGACTTGGTTAGTACAGCCTGGTGTAGCCTTGGTTAGTACAGCCTGGTGTAGCCTTGGTTAGTATAGCCTGGTGTAGACTTGGTAAGTACAGCCTGGTATAGACTTGATTAGTACAGCCTGGTGTAGCCTTGGTTAGTATAGCCTGGTGTAGACTTGGTAAGTACAGCCTGGTGTAGCCTTGGTAAGTACAGCCTGGTGTAGCCTTGGTAAGTACAGTCTGGTGTAGCCTTGGTAAGTACAGCCTGGTGTAGCCTTGGTAAGTACAGCCTGGTGTAGACTTGGTTAGTACAGCCTGGTGTAGTCTTGGTTAGTACAGCCTGGTGTAGCCTTGGTTAGTACAGCCTGGTGTAGCCTTGGTAAGTACAGCCTGGTATAGACTTGGTTAGTACAGCCTGGTGTAGCCTTGGTAAGTACAGCCTGGTATAGACTTGGTTAGTACAGCCTGGTGTAGCCTTGGTTAGTATAGCCTGGTGTAGACTTGGTAAGTACAGCCTGGTGTAGACTTGATTAGTACAGTCTGGTGTAGACTTGGTTAGTACAGCCTGGTGTAGACTTGGTAAGTACAGCCTGGTGTAGCCTTGGTAGGTACTACTTGGTGTAGTATCGTAAGAACAACCTGGGCTCTGCTCAGGCTCCCTTTGGTTTGTTCTGTTTCTCTTTGTTTTAGGGTCCCTTGGGACACTTATCCATCATGGCTCCAAGGCTCCTTTTGGCCACATAACTTCAACCTTTCTTTACTTTGGGTGACCTTGAGGAGTTCTGGTGAGATGTTTTTTTGAATGTTCCTTGCCTCGGGTTGGTGTGACCTCCTTGAACTGTAGAGTTGGGAAACCGAAGAGGTACAGTGCCATTGTTCCTATATCATGTCCAGGCTGTGCCAGCAGTGTTTGCCTGTGTCTGTGCTCTGGTGCTAGTTTCCTCTTTCCTTCTGATTTTCGGAAGGAAGCCAGCACGTACAGCGTGCTCTGAAGGTGTAGGAACTTCTGGTTCACCCCTGTTGAGTATGGAGTAGCTACAGCAATCATTTGGGATTCTTCTACTCAGAACATACTTTTAAAAGACTAACTATGGGCTGGAGAGATGGCACAGCAGTTAAGAGCACTGACTGCTCTTCCACAGGTCCTGAGTTCAAATCCCAGCAATCACAAGATGACTCACAACTATCCATAACGAGATCTGATGCCCTCTTCTGATGTGTCTGAAGACAGCTATAGTGTACTCATATAAATAATAAAATAAATCTTAAAAAAAAAAGAATTTATAAAAAAAAAATAAAAGACTATACTATTGCAAACTTTGATTCAAATGTTCCAAAGGTTTCGCAGCATGAATGAAATCCAAACTTATCAGCATGAACATCACTTTTGCTACCCGGTCCTCAATTACCAAGGTTCCTATAAAGCACAGTGCTACATCATTTGCATTTACTGACAAGCTGTTGATTAGGCCCCAGGCCTGGTATGCTCTGTCAGTATCTTCCTTCTGGGATCAAGCGCATCCCACTTGCCCCCCACAGGTACATTCTCTCCTAACTTCCTCCTGTTTTTCTGTTTGGTTGGTTGGTTGGTTTTCTTTTCAGGGCTAGTTTTGTGTCCTTGAGGAGGTGCCTAACTGACGGGCCATGCCCGACTCCAGTTCACTCTGTTCACGTTGCTCCTGACAGCTTCAGGTCTATACTGTGCGTACTGTGCCTCTCTACCCATTTAGAGTGTTTAATACTCTGAGAATTGTCTTCCCGAGCTGTGCCCGCTTTTCTAAGCTATGCACTCAGACCTCCACCAGACGCTGTCACAGTGAGACAGATGCTGGGGGAGGACAGAACAGTTTGGGCGGCCACCATCTTGAATCAGAGAAGTGGAGGAATGGGGAAAACTGATGCTTAGCTGACACTCCAGCAAAGAAAAGCAACACGGAACACACATGTTAAAAGAAACATGCCAACCCAGCAATGTGCTCTCTCTAACGTGTGGCTGGACCTAATGAGGCTGTGAACTTCCTGATTATCACCTTGCAATATTACCCTTTAAATTCAAAGCAGAGTTCTCAGACTAAAGACTACATTAATATATTCCATGGCCTTGGAACAAGTTAGGCTGGGAATGAGGTAAAGATTTAATCTTTAATTCCGTCTCAGCTATTCACAGCAGAAAAGCTTTCAGCAATGCGAATCGAACATTTCTGCCCTGGACAACCACTGACCCTTGCTGTGGGCTCGCTCTTCTCTTTCAAGGCTATGGCTAGAGGGGATGCAGGGAGGGCTCTGTGGTTGAGAGGAGGACCCAAGTTGGATTCCCTGCAGCCACAAGGCAGCTTAAACACATCTGTAAATGGAATTCTGAGGGATCTTCTGGCTCCCACTAACAATTTATGCATGTGATAGACATACCCACAGGTAAAACACCCATACATATAAAATTAAGAAAAATTTAAAGACTGTATCTGGATATATGTATAATAAACACACAAATATGTCTAGACACACACATGTAAGATATGTAGATTCTTTAGTCAGCTGAAAGGGAAAGCGGGAGACAGCTTGCACCTTGCTTCTTACATGGACAGCATAGATCCGTGGGGCTTGCCCTAATCTTCACACAGCGGCTGTGTGCTTGGCACACGGGCATCATGGTGCACTTTCCACTTGGGCACTGTTCTCTAGAGCCCTGTCTGGCTAGCTGCTGGAAGGCAGCACTCCAGGCCACACCCATAACATTTTCACAACCATCATCCAGCTTCTCCTTCCCCACCTCTGAATAGAAACAAGTACAGCATGAATCACGGATTCTGTGTGTAGAGCCTCGCAGTGCTTTGTCCCCAGAAATCCAGTCACCTTGACAGCCCACCATTGTCTGTTTAAAAATCTTTGTGTGTGTGATGTGCATGTATGTTTATGTGTATGATATTTGTGTGATAATATATGTGTATAATATGTATTATATATGTGGTATGTGTGTGAATGTGTGATATGCATGGGTATGATAGTTTGTATGTATGTGTATATATGATATGTACATATGATATATATGTGTGTGTATATATGTGTGTGTATATAAGATATATATATACATATACATATACATATACATATACATCATATACATAAATGTCTCTGGTTCACCACTGTGTCTGTCTGGCTCATTGGCCCACTAGCTTCTGGTGCTTTCTCTGCTTCTGTCCCCCATCTTGCTGTAAGAGCAGGAGGATTACAGAGACATTCTACCAGGTTTGCTTTAATGATGTCTGGGAATTTGAAGTCAGGTCCTTGTGCTGGTGCAACATTTACCCACTGGGCTGTCTATTCCCCAGCCCAGGAGATCTGTAGTTTCATATTACCACCTGAAAATGAAGGGTCTTCTGTTATTGTTTGTAATTATTTCATCTTTTATGACATGTTATTGCTCCTTTGTTTCTGCTATTTATTTTATTGCTGCTACATGATGCAGCCTGCATAGCTGTTTACATCTTTGTTGCTTCGATGGTCCTGGGTGTCCCTTGGGAGCTGATTAGAAATATGGCACTTGGGTCCCACGCCTGACCTTGTGAATCAGAATCTGCATTTTACAGCATCTCAGGTGTTTCCTGTGCACCTCAGAGTCTGAGAAGCATGCATCAGTCCTGACACACACAGTAGAAGGCACTGCAAAACCAGTAGGATTTTAGGCTCCTGTGCTGCTCGCCTGCTTAGTTCTCAGTCGTTCCCCGACCTTTGGGATTGACTATAAATGTACTGAGAGGTAGGAGGACATCTAAGAAATAATTAGGGCACGGGGTCACTAACTTTTCAAGTGTTAGGTCTCTCAAGGTTGAGTCAGGTTTCATAGGTGTGAGTAGGAACTTGAGGGATGGAATTAGTTACCTCAAGAGCAGATTGTTCTAAAGCAAGATTATCCATGGTGATTTGGCCTCTTCTGTTGCTTTCCTACCTGAGACTCTCACCAAAAACAGAGCACATGCTAGCACCATGTTCTTAGACCACAAGAATGGCGAACTAAATAAACTTTTTTTTTCTCTATAAAGTACCCAGTCTCAGGTATTTTGTCCTAGCAACAAAATCAGATTGTTTCTGAACCTGTGGCTTGTCCTTCCTTATGAGACCTCACTGCTGATATCTAACATTTGCTGCTGTTGCTGCTGTTTGGATTTTTGGCCTTTTTTTCTGTTCTTATTCAGGATGGGGATTCTTCTCCAGGTCTGCTCACAAAGATGAGGAGAGTCAGATGTGAGAAAGCCAAAGAGGTTAGAAAATAATAGAAGTGACAAACATAAGTAATTTTGAAAGTATCTCAAGAGAACTTTATTAGAAAACTACACTATTCCTGGAATACAAAATGCAAATTAAGGCTCTAGGACTCAGGAACTAGGGATATTCCAGGTCCCTCGCTGGCAATAATGAATGGGAAGTCACATCAGTGCCCCACTGCTAATTAGCTCCCTGCAGTAGTGTGCTTCTCTTTGTATCATAAGAGAGCTGAAAATGGAGAGCCGTGGTTCAGGGAGTTCCCATCATAGAAATCCCATAGGCAAGGCTGAGGGTGAGGCAGGCTCTCCCACTGGGAAAAGTGGTTAGTGTCTCTAACACAGAGCCTTGCACTACAGTGAGGAAATGTGTGCACTGAGCCTTGGGCTGGCTTCTGTTTCAGTTTCTACAGATCAGATCAGCATAACGTGAGCTTAAACTTTAGGCCTAGGAAGTTGTAGTGACAACTCTACCATGGGTTCAAAACTGGCAATTTATGTCTGGTGTGCTCAACAGAGATTTTATCTTCAGCCATCTTGTAAGACTGTATCCAAGTATATATAAAATGCAAATCTATTGATGGCTTGGGGAGGGCTTGAAAATCATTTAAATATCAGTTTATTTCAGGCTTAATGTGAAAGATGCTGATGTTCTGGTCCAAAGATTGCAAATGAGCTCAATTCTGGTTCAGATAGTTTCAGTAAACAACTTTTAAAAATTTCTGGTTTAACAAAGAAAAAAAGGGCTGGGTGGTGGTGGCACACGCCTTTAATCCCAGTACTTGGGAGGCAGAGGCAGACAAGGCCAGCTTGGTCTACAGAGTGAGTTCTAGGACAGCCAGGGCTACACTGAGAAACCTTGTCTCAGAAAAAAAGAAAAAAGAAGAAGCATTGCATATGGGTTGGTTCATAGTTCTACCAAGAAGGATGGCTCATTCTGGTTTTGTTCATGGATGGAATATTGAACTCAAGGTCTTCATGAATGTGTGGACAACACAGAAAGTTCTTATTAGAGTTCTCCAACAGGCAGGGAGACAACCTAAGGCTTTTTATGCTCTTCCAAAGAACTGAACTGCATGTTTAGTGGGTTTGGGTAATAATTTTAGAATTCTTCCTAGTAATGGAGATGCCAAGTGTCTCTGGCCAGACTGTTCCAGCATGCTTTTCCCATGAGACTTCTTCCATATAATTAATTACCTGCAGTTCCTCACACAGTTATTCTTGGCATCATTTAAACAGTGAGGGTTACTGCTTTACAAACGGCTGTTGAGGACATGAAGACTCAGCCTTCTCAAGTCTCAGGGAAATGGTGCCTCTGATGCACAAGGGACCTTAGAAATTTTAAGTATGAGGTTGAAAGCCACACCCTAATCTAATGCTGGGCATTCCTAGCAGAAAACCCAAAATACACTTAGCAAGCCAAAGACTCCTGAAGCTTTTGCTGTCATCGAAGGGCACCTTATGAATGAGTAGCCAAGGAAATAGTAACCATTGGGAACTTAAAGCCTTTTCTATGCTTTCCCCAATGACAACTTCTTTCTGAAGCAGCAATACCATGGAGTCTAAGTGAGCGAAGCAATTGTTAAGGACTGCATTTAATTAGAATTTCTGTTGAAATATTTATTTTTCTGGATAAAATTGCTCCCTATCTGTTAGGTGGATAAGGAGAGTGAGTACATCTTAATAACAAGCGAGAAAGACTAGAATGGAATGGAACTGGCCAGCCACAGTTACTCAGCAGAAAGAATGGCATATACCTCTGATCAATTACGAAGACAAGGAAGACATTCTAAAACCATCCAACAGGACCAGAGACATTTAAGGACCATGCTTACTTTGCTTATGAAAACAAACAGCCTTGGTTTCTCACGTTTAATATGCAAATCTTAAGGCATTCTCCTGTAGCAACTTGGCCAAGAGCTTTTATATAGGGAGACACCAATGATGATCTTTGCCATCATTCTATGGTCTGGCCCAGAGAGCCGCATAGCCATGGTTAATAGCCATACCAAGCCAGAGCTCTTCACTACATCAAAAGCTATAAAACACCCTGCTGCAAAGTCTATTTGCATGCAGCCCCCTTCAATTGCCTTCCCCAGCTCAGCTTTACTGAACGATGTTCCAGAAAGACATGTTTGAGGGCAGTGGGACAGAATAATGCTCAGGCAATTTTGTCTCACAGGCACATGTTTCCAAACCAACCTTCAAGGAGAATCGTGATGAGAGAAAACACAGCTACAAGCTGGGAATTACTCACCAGAACCAGTCTGGACTTGGGTAAACTAATATCACCTCCCTTGAGTTTTTAACGTGACTTCCAAGCCCAGATACAAGACATTGTCTAGTCGCTTAAAAACTAGGTAAGATTTCCTGAGACGGAAGGTTAGATTATATAAGGGAACAGGTTTATCCTGAAAGATGTGTAGCAAGCTGACAGAAGTGGCATCAGCTGTCAAGGCCTTCAGTTACTTCTAGAAGCTGGGCCTGTCACTTTGCCTCCAGGCCTCAGGGAATACAGCTGTCTTCCTGGCCTGGAGGGTGGCCGGATGGGGTCATGGCTGTGTCAGGCCACCACAGTGCTGGCTCTGAGCTGGCAAGAGAGAAGGCGCCTGTGATGGTTGTGTTTAAATGGAAAAATCTTGGCAAGAAGGCGGCACAGCAGCACCTCTGAGTGGAATTCTAGCTCCCTAGAGCTGCTCTGGTTGGGCGCTCTGGCCCTCAGCCTTCATCTGTTGATGAGGTCAGTAACCTGTACTTTAAAAGCAAGATTTCAGCCCAGCTGGCCTTGAAGGAGTCTCTTAAAATGCTGTTTATAACACACAACCAACCTAATTCTATTTGCAAATGCAGTGTCATACATAAAGAGCCATTTGATTTGCAAATTTCCTAAGGCTTCCCTTCTGACACCCCGCACCAGGTCACCCAGCTGGGAAAGTGACCTCCCAGGGGAAGGTGGAAAGGAGCAGGTTCCCCTCCCCCCCCATTTCCCACACACATGTGTTACAGAAAGAGAATATTCTAGAAGGAAGGGTCTCTTCTGCACCCTTGAATCAGACCATCTGTCTGACCTTGTCAAGGCCTCCAAGCTTAGAGGATTAAATGTTGGATAACGAGATTCTATTCTGGCTTGTGTGATCTTGGATCAACCCCTTTACTGGTGACTGGGCTGAAAGGGCATCGCAAACGCCTCTCCTCCTGGTAGCCCTTCCTGTAGACAACTTCTCCCTACACCTCAGAGTCTCTGCACCATGGCCTCTCTCAAGTCATCAGAGATCCAATCCTAAGGGAAATCTCCATGCTGGGTTCGAGTGTCTTCACCAAAACTCACTGTGAGGCTACCAATAGTGGCTCATGTCTTTAATCCCAACACTTGGGAGGCAGATCTCTATATGAGTTCAAGGCCAGCATCTTCTACATAGTGAGTTCAAGGTCAGCCAGAGTTACATAGTGAGACACTGTCTAGAACAACAATAACAACAACAACAACAGCAACAACACTCATTACACAATAGCAAGTTGGCAGAAACTGGGGTTCAGGGACGAGGACATTTGATGCATAACCCCAGGGACTGGATTTTGGGTCCGAGAATCCACATATCGAGTTGGACATTTCCCCTAAAAGCTTGAAAACCCAGCTGCAAGGCAATGAAGGACTAGGTGGGTTTCTGGCTTCCATAGGCTTCAGGTTCAAAAAGAGACCCTGCCTCAGAGGAACAGGAGGAGAGTGATAGAGGGCATCTGTCTACTCTCCTAGTCTATATGTACAAGTTACGCACGTGTACACACACACACACACACACACACACACACATTCGCCCCAATAATGATAATACCCTAGAATAGAAACTTAATTCACTACTACATTTGGAGGTGAGGTTATATGGAGGTAACGATGAAATAAGGCAATAGAAACTCGGGCAAGGATACTCTGTCATATTACAGTCTGTCCTGCTCCTCCTTAGGACTCTACCGAGTCCTTATCAGAAAGAAGAAGCTCACATTTATTGATACATTTGCTAATCAGAGATGAACTGGGTCTCTTTCAGCCATACAAGTCCATGATTCTAAATTGGGTACAATTTAAGAAATTCAGAGAGAAATAAAATAACAAATATAACCAGGCCATATGTTCTCACGAATCTTACCATGAGCAATGACCAAGAAATTTGAAGGTAGTGATTTTCATGCTTTGAGATACATTAGGATTCTTTAGAGAATGTAAAATCAACAAAACAAGCCCATTTTTTTTGTAGGGTGGAATCACAACTGACTTGTAATCTCCAGTCTTCAGAGACTTCTATGGGCTTCCAGGTTGAAAAGCTCTGGGCAAAATCTTATTTAAAGAAAATATCATACTATCAAATATTCTTTTAGCCATGTAAAACTCTTACATAAAACTTTGAACAGCTCATAACCACGTGCTGAGTGTGAGAAGCAGCGATCCTTGCTTCCTTAGAGGAGTGTCGAGACTCAGGGTAGGGAACGCAGAAAAGTGAAGCAGCGGTTTTTGTTTTACTTGATTTTGTTTTGTTTTGTTTTTGTTTTATTAGTATATCAGCCTATAGAAAAGACAAAAATGGCCGGTATGACAATTTCCTGAAAAACACTGTTTTTTTTAGAATCCCTTATTGAAAAGAACTTAAAATTGTTTTCTCTAACACAAATAAACTGATAAACATCTTCATCCCTCTGCCATCTCTCTCTTTATACAGCGTTTCCTCAAAGGAAGGACGGACTGTGTTTTTTTTTTTTTGTTTTTTTTTTTGTTTTTTTTTTTTTTGTGACTTGCTTTTGCACTCTGGTGTGTAAGGAAGGACGGACTGTGGCTTTTTTGTGACTTGCTTTTGCACTCTGGTGTGTAAGGAAGGATGGACTGTGGCTTTTTTGTGACTTGCTTTTGCACTCTGGTGTGTAAAGAAGGACGGACTGTGACTTTTTTGTGACTTGCTTTTGCACTCTGGTGTATTGTAAGCATCTTCTGTGTCAATAAAGGCATCCCTTCACCACAGCCGAGGAAAACTTCATGAGCAGAACAACATGTTGTGTTTGCTTCAGTGTTCCTCCTTACACACCTAGGTAGAGCACACACTTATTTACACACTTAGATAAGTCACAGAGTCATTTACACATCCAGGCAGGCGCACATTTATTTACACACTTAGGCAAGGCACAGAGATTTTTACATACCCAGGTAAGATACAAGGTTATTTATGCACCTAGGTAAAGCACATGGTATATTCATACACAGAGGCAAGGCACATGGTATATTTACACACCTAAGTAAGGCACACATTACTTACATATCTGGGTAAGGCATAAGAATTATTTTCATACCTAGATAAGGCTCAAGTTTGTTTACCTAAGTTTTAAACATCTAAGTGAGGCACAATGTTATTTACACACCTAAGTAGCTCATATGGCATATTTACACATTCAGGTAAGGTATATGGTGTAGTTATAGACCTAAGAAAGGCACAAGGTTATTTACACACCTAGGTAAAGTACAAGTTTATTTACATACCCACAGAAGGCACAGGTTATTCACACACCTAGGTAAGGAACGGGTTATTTACAGGGCAGATTTGATTTGAAAACAAAATCTCCAACAATCATTTCCTACAAGTGGATTTATTATGGAATATTTACTAATTTATTGGTATCTATTTCTTAGTGTGTATAGTTTTTTAATATAAACCTGAGATTGGGGCATAAAAGATCAAGGTAGGTTAGATATTCCATTCTCTCTCAAAACTCGATTTCTGTGGTTAAATTAATGTGAATTAGCTTATACTTAGACACAAAATTTTCTTGGTAGCTTTGAAAGAATTGTCTTGAGTTATGCATGTAAGTATGTGAAACCACAGTGCTAAGCAGTAAGAACCTGTAAAAATTATACAGGTAAAAAGCTAAAATAAGTGCTATATAAATAAATTTACTGTTTAATCTAAAGAGCAATTAGGAATAGAATACAGCAAAGTTGCAAGATAATATTTGGAAATAGTAAAAGTGAGAATAAAATATTTTTTTAAAAAAATCACTGAAGACAAAGTGTACAAGTGTGTGTGGGGAGAGAGAGGAAAGGGGGAAGGGGAGAGAGGGAGGGAGGGAGAGATATGTCCATGTGGTATTGTGTCAAACAAAACCATGCAGAGGAAACAGAGCAGAGGGGTAGCATGGTGATTGCCAGGGGCTGTTGAGAGCAGGGAAGTTGGTTAGTGCAAACACAGCCAAGCTAGAGGAAGACATGTGCTTAGGGGAGCTATGACAGAAGAGCCATACAGTTCCCAGGACAGCAGCGCTCAAGTACCTAGAGGGAGCAGAAAGGGTTCCAAATCATCCACCATAAAGAAATGACAGATGCAATGGTGATGAGGATAATAATAATAATAATAATCACAATAATAAAAAATGACAGATGGGATGATGGGTAAGCTAATAATAATAACAATAATAAATGACAGACGGAATGCTGGGTAAGATAATAATAATAATAATAATAATAATAATAATAATAATAATAATAATACAAGTGACAGGTGGAATAATGGATAAGCTAAGACTGATAATTTGATGATTATACAATGTATAATGTGTCAAAACATCACACTGTACCTCATAAGAATTCATAGTAATTATCTGTCAGTTAAAATTGTGCTTTTATCTACATGAACTCTTTCCTCACCATTCCCTCTCCAGACCTGGCAACACTGCTTCTAAGTGAAAATTTATTAAGTGGAAAGCATTTTTTCTTGTATTTTTTGTTTATATTTTTGCTTTGTTTTAACTAAAATTTTAAAAATATTTATTTATTTACTTACTTATGTTTCTGTGGATGACTTGGCTAGCATGCATATGGGGGTAAAAGACAATTTCTTTTTTTCTTTTCTTAAAGAAAAAATAGTTTTTAAAATATCTTTTGGAATAAGGTGCATTTAATTTTTTAAAAATTATTTTTTATTGAGATTTTTGATATAATCACATCATTTCTTCCTTCCTTTTCCTTCCTCCAAATCCTTCAATATACCTTCTTGCTCTCCTTCTAACTCATGGCCTCCTTTGCATTAGTAGTTGTTACATGCATATTTCTAAATACATCTTCTTAGTCTGCATAATGTCATGTGTATGTATGTTTTCAGGGCTGACCATTTGATATGGGATAACCAATCGGTGAGTTCTTCTCTGGAGAAGACTCTCCCAGTCTCAGCATTTCTAGTTGCCTGTAGTTCTTTGTAGGACTAAGACCCCATGGAGTGCTCCCTCCCCACTCACATCCACCTTAGCATGTCTGCTGGTGTCATCTTTGCTCAGCTCATGTTTGGAAGGTCATGCTGGTGAGACTTTATGCGTCACTTTATGCGTTGGTGAGACACACCATTACAGCCAACTCCCTGATCTGTTGGTGTTTACAATCTTCCCATCCCCTTCTTCTAAAATATCCCGGACCTTTAGCTGGCAGAGTTGTTTTGTAGATGTATCCATGGGACTGGGCTCCACAACTTTGCATTCTGATTGGTTGTAGTTTTCTCTAGTAGTCTCTGTCGGTTGCAAAGAAAAGTTTCCTTGATGAGGGGTGAATGCTACACTTATCTGTCGTATAAGGACAAATATTTAGAATGTAGTAAGAATCACGCTGGCTTAGTAAAGTGGTGGCTGTGGGCTTTCCTCTAAGATCTGACTTCTCCAGTCCTGGGTAGTTGACTAGGCTTTTAGTTCCAAGCATGGCTTTCCTTCTTAAGAGGAAGTCCCATTAGAGAGCTGTTGGTTACCTGTAAGGCATGTGTGCCACTACTGCACTTGCAGTATCCTGCCATGCTTCTCACTGTTGTGGTTCATAGTCACCATAGCTGGGCAAATATGCGGGATGATTCCTTCCTTTGGAAACTTACATGGCAGCTCTGGTGCCATGAAAGCTAGTCCCGAGGATAACTTTAGAGAGTCAGTTCTTGCCTAGCCTTGTTTTAGTTTGCTTTGTTTTGCTTTGAGATGGGGGTCTCACTATAGAGTCCAGGTTAACTGGAATGTGAGAGCCCCTGTTTCTGAAGTGCTGGGGGTACAGGGAAGAGCCACCACCCTGGGTTTCATGCACTTTAAATGAAATAAAAGATTAATTTAACCTCAAGTCAAGATATCTGGCCAGTGTTCACAGTTGAAAACACTTCAGTTGGATGCTTAAGAGAGGTTTATTTAAGTGCTATGCGATAGGAAAATAATAAATTAAATTTGTAGATAAAATGAGGCAAAGGGAAAGAAAAGGGCGGGTGGTGGGTGTGGAAGGGTAGAGGGTAAAAAGTGGGGGCACTGAATGTCAACTCAGATGATGCTTTGGGGCTCTTGAATGCACTCAAACTACACTGAACAATCAAAAAAGAAGCAGAGGAACCTCACTTTGGGGGGGCGTTCTAAGATGGTTCAGGAAAACATGCAAACACTTTGCATGCTCACCTCACACTGAGAAGCCAAGGCCTGTACTACCTGTCTGCCTCATTTGTCCACTGAATAGGAACTGTTATATCAAGTGAACGGAGAGAGAGAGATGCCATACCATCAGCTTAGGATTCCTCATAGAGTGCCTCATTGCTGTTCATTTATTTTATTTTAACAAAATAATCATTATACCAAAAATTAAATAAAGACATGCCACTCTCTGAAAATAATTTTAACTTTCCGGGACATTGTGGGAAACTATAATTCATTAACTGGAAGCCTCTCTGTCATGCAAGTCTGTACAAATATGCCAGTGTCTGGAACGAGGTATGAGTCGTTCAGAAATGAGGAATGTGGTTTGGGACATGTCATTCGTATGGGTCATTTCACTCTACTGGATAAAGGCCAGGATTTTTTCATAATGAGCCTGCTTTTTAATTTTTCTAATTTTAATTTCCATTAAAGAGACAATTTACGGGTAACTCAGAGATTTATGCAGCACAGGATGGATTTAAGATAACTGTGGAATGCAGAATGCATACACAAACAGAGGAGCTACAGAGAAGCTTTGTGGCCATCATGTTTGTCAAGAGTCTCAGAATGCCGTGGTTGTTCACTGGTGTGTGGCCCCTTAGATGATTTCGGCTCCATCATATTCACGGGCATTTACATATTTACAGACATACACATTCCATTTTGTTAGAGCATGGGAAACTTTTGACATTAGGAATAAAAATGCCTTAGCTATGACTTCCCAATTGCTCGGCCATGGCTGTTAAGCAGTCAGCAGCATCTTTTGGGAGGGACTGAGGGAGGAAGCTGAGTGCTGGGTTCACCCAACTTCCGATAGACTAGACTGCGTCCTCCGAGTGAGCAAACCTCCGGTCCTCTCACTTTTAAGTGATGTTCTGCTTAACGTCTCAACCAAGTCAGAAACAGAGCGAAAAGTATGTGGGAAATAGAAAACAATATGTATTTTTAAAATATATGAAAAGAAAACCTTAGAGAGACTCTAAAATGGAAGCACTCCTTTTGGAGTTCTTTAAACAGCTCATCAACTGTAACCAAAGCTCAAAGGGGGAAGAAAGCTTCTGTGATTTTTTTTTTTTTAATGACAAAAGTGGGGGCCGGAGGGCAGAGCCCAAGGAAAGCTGTGGCTAGCTGCTCTGCAGATCCCTGTGAATTTATTGGGTGTGTGCTCTCCGCTCTGTCATACATTATGCACTCCCTCTAGTGTCAGAGTTTGTATATGATCCTGAACCCAGTTTGACAAAGTGTTGCTGTAGACATTAGAACAGGGTTCAGGCTCCTAATTATGCCATATTTCAAAGATATTAAAGGCCACCCAATAACACAAAGAACAGCCCTCTGTGAAGTCTCCTGGCTCAGGAAGGATGCGTATTTTAACTATAGAGAGACTCTTCACAGCCCGATCTCCTCCTCCTCCACCCAAGTGGCTTATAAATAAGCCCAGTGCTTTATTAAGGTTTTAAAGTCCTTTAATAAACTGAAGTATTTATTGCATTCTAAATTCTCCAGCAAAAAGAAACCCCTGCACAAATTCAAATAACCCACCGTACGTGAAGGAACATCTCAGGAAGGAAATCAAGCCTGTGGAAATGTAAAATGTATTGTCAGGATTTTGTTTGCCTTCATTACCTGGCTGTCTTCGCAGCCTTTCCAGAACTAGACATTTAGGTTCACATGACACAAACACCACTCTTGGTGGCCTGCCCACTCTAGGTTCCCCCTTTCTCCTCCCTGGCTCTTATAGCTCTTTCCCACCCAATGCACAGGGCAGTAGAAAAGGCGACACCAAGTTTTAGCAGCAGGCTGACCCTGGGTAACCTGCAGTCAATCCCACTCTCCTTCCTCTTGGGGACTTAGAAAGAGGCAATGTGACCCAATTCTGGCCAATGGTGTACATTAAGAGAAATTCTTTACTCTTCCAGGCAAGCCTCCAGAAGCTACACTTCTTTATTTTATTTTATTTTATTTTATTTTATTTTATTTTATTATTTGGATATGTGCTGATGTAAAGCTTTAGACTATGGCAGATGTCCTGTCACCCCGCAGGAGGATGAGGTGGTCACTGCGCTTGTTTGGGGTACAGGAGGGCACTGGGGCAGAAGTTTCTGGAGAACTTCATTCTAGAGTTCACTTTCTGACTGAGCTTATAGGTATGGGTCCATACATACCACTGTTCAGGTCAGCTTGAGATTTTTATTGCTTGTAGTCAAAATTAGTTTCATATTTTAATTCTTGTCATATTTAAGTAAGCCATCCGCTGATATTGAAAACCCAAATACATATAATTCCAATTGTGCACTCAGCATCATGCTGTTCTGGAAGTCACAGTAGAAGACAATGGTCAGTTAGTGACGGCTGTGCCCAGTAACTACTGTTATTCACAAATCACCCCGAATTCAATAGCTCAAATGGTTGTAATTTATATTTATTCTCTCGGCATTTCCGAGGCTCTAGGACCCAAGAGCTGCCTGGCTTTGTGGCTTCTGTGGAAGCATTCACAGGGGATGGATTTATGTGACAGCTTGGCAGTTCCTGTCTGTGGCTGTTGGGGTGTCCCCAGGACATGGCAACTGACTGCTCTCAGGACCCGTTCTCCTCTGATCCAGCCTTCAGAAACCACAGGACATTGTTCTTCACTATGTTTCACTCATTAGAAGGGAATTTCTGAATTTGGGGAGGAGAAGAAGAAGTTCTTAATTAATAAAATTTTAATGCACTTTAAAATTTTAAGTATATTTTAATTAATAAATTTTATTGTGGAAGCATATTTAGGTTTACAGAAAAATTCATGGAAATGTACATGGCTCCCATGAGCCCCTGTCCTCACACACAGTCTTTCCTAGCACCAGCATCCACACCCGGGGAACTTATTTGTTGTAATCAGTGAGTGAACCTTTTCTGACCCATTATTTTTGTTCAAACTCTACAGTCCACTTTAGGTTGGGGCTGTGAAGTCCAGGGATGTTATGACATTTAGTCACCATGTGCCATTATAATACCATACAAAATAGGTTCATTGCCCTAAAAATTCTCCACTCTGCCTCAGTGCCTTTTATATCCCATAATCCTTCACATGCAAGGATCTTTTTGCTGAGTCATTGTGTACTCCTTTCCAGACTTCAGCTGGCTGGTATCAAACCATTAATAATTCTTCTCAGGTTGCCTTCCCTCACTTAAAAAAATGCATTTGAGCTTCCTCTGTATCTTTTCCCAATGTGTGAGGTCATTCCTTTATGGTCATCCTATCCACTGGCTGAACGTACCACAGTTTATTTATCTATATACCTACTGAAGGTCACCTGGATTGCCTCTAAGGGACTGTGTTTAATTTTCCAAGAAACAGCCAAACTGTCTTTCCAAGTGGCTGTGTCTTCACTTGCAGTCGACTGTGTTCAGGATTTGCATATTTTGCATAGTTGCATCTCATTCTTTTAATTTGCGATTTTCTCATATTGCATTAGGCTGCATTTGCTTCATTTGCTGACTTGCTGCCTGTGCCTCTTTGCTGACGTGTCTGCTCAGGTGCTTTTGCGGTTTTTAAATTGGTTTAAAATTTTTCCCTATTGAATTTTAGGTGTTATTTGGATATGGAGGAAAACACTTTTAATTAGTTCTTCTATTTGTTACTTTTGGAGTCAAGAGCCACTGTGCAACCCAATTAGCTCTAAACTCGCCCCACCTCCTGCTTTGGCCTCCCCAGTGTGGGCACTGGAGTGGTTCAAGGCCATCTCCAGCTTTGGAATAGTTTCTTTGTCAGATGTGCTCTTTTGAGAAAGTGCCTCTCCCAGCCTGACACCTGTTTCTCATTGTTCTGCCACAGCCACTTCCAAAGCAGCATTTTTCAGAGAAGTTTGGCTTCTCAAAGAGACGCCATTGCTGCACCCAAGGCCATTTAGACTTTTCTCCTGCATTGTCTTCCAGCAGTTTTCCACCTCTCCCTGACAGTGAGATCTACGACACTTTCAGCTCTGGACTTATCTAACCCCTGGTGCCTCGTGATTTCAGCACTGTTTCCTGAAGAGATGTCTTTTTTCATGGTATTGTCATTTTCAGATTCCAAATATAGACTCTTTTCTGCCCAGGAGACCTATTGGTCTCTTTATACTAACTTTGTGGCACAAAAGAGTCCTATTTGGTTCTAAGATGGAGTCTGAGTAACAAGAAGCTTTGAGTTTTCAATAAATGAAGATAGCACAAATTGATGATGATGATGATAACAATAATAATAAATAACCCACAAGATTGTTGTTTGGGAATGAGTTAAATTTATGATAGCTGCTATATATCCAATAGAAATGTTTTAATGACTGTTGGCTACAAGCCTGGAGCTGGGCTGGCACAGTGATGTGTTTGTGGTATTGAAAGCCTGAGGACAAGACTGCCTCATGGAGGAGATAAAACAGGCAAGAGAAGATATCTGAGGATCAATTTTGTACACCCCATGTTAAAGAGGGAAAAGACAGAAGAAATCTGCAAACAAGGTCATTGGGTGGTCGAGGAAGAGGCACCCAGAGTGGTATCCTGGAGGTAGAATCAACAAACTTAGTAGAGTATTTATTCTAGGAGGTGGGAATCTATTGCTAAATAATACTCATATGATGATAGAAGTGGCTAGTAAGAAATTCCATTGGATTTGGTAAAAATGGAGTTCATTGATGAGGTGCTGTGAATGAAAATGGCCCCATAGGCTTGTAGAAAGTGGTACTGTTAGGAGGTGTGGCTTTACTGGAATAGGCATGGGCTTGTCAGAAGGAATATGTCACTGGAGGGGAGCTTTGGGGTTTCAAACACTCAAGCCAGGTCCAGGGTTGCTTTTTCTTCTGAACTCTCAACTCCCTGGTCAACACCCTGTCTGCCCGCTGTGCTTCCCACCATGATGACAAGGGACTAACCTCTGATCTGTAAGCCAGCCTCGGTTACATGCTTCCTTAGAAGAATTGCCATAGTCATAGTGTCTCTTCACAGCAGTTCAAACCTAAGAAGAGTGTGTGTGTGTGTGTGTGTGTCTGTCTGTCTGTCTGTCTGTCTGTGAATGTGTGTCTCTGAGTGTTTGTGTGCATATATGTGTGCGCATGTAGAGGCAGAGATTTATGTTAATATCTTCTTTAATCTCCACTCTCCACTTTATTTTTTTGCTATACTTGATCTTAGCCAAAAGGCCTAGAAGTGACCCACCTTATTTTTTGAAACAGGGTCTCTCACTGAAACCACTGCTCACTGAGTCTGCTACACTGGGCTGCAAGCCAACAGATCCCTGGGATTTACTCCTCCCCATACCCATACTCACACACCAAACTCTGGGGTTAGAGATGCATGCTGTACCTCTGATTTTATGTGGGTGACAGGGTTTTGAACTCAGATAGTACCACCTCCTCAGCTCCAGATCTGAATCTTGTGTCCCTGTTTGCAACGATGCTGATAAGCACAGCTGTATGTGCTCCTTCAGCTTGCTTCACCAATTGCTTGGGAGTTGGTGAGAAGGAAGTCCAGGGCTTAGTTTAACTAGGTTTGCATCCATCCAAGAATAAAACAGTGGGTACAAAGACGAGCCAAGAGAAAGAAACTGAGGCTGTCACAAGGCCAGGTGGGCTGTCAGATGGGTAGTCAGTAGAACACTGGTCTGATGGGATTAAAGAGTTGAAATACAGGACCTTGGAGGAGATAGAAATCTCGGAGATGATAGTTCAAGTGGTATGAATGAAAAGGAGATGCCGATAAGAGCGTTCTCATCGCGACACTCAGTCCAAGCCATGGCTGCGGCAACGGAGCAGTTCACAGTGGGGAGTATATGGTTTTCCAAGGGTGGTCTATATGGATTCTGAAATCAACAGCAACCAGTGAGAGCTCCTGTTGAGGAGGAGTGAGTAGCTCATGTGCTAACATGGGGTGGGGATGACTGTGACAATTTTACCACAGGCTTTAAAGGCAAAAAACTGTAGCACACTTTACTTCTTCAGAGGTGGTGAGCGAGGCCATTTGTCTGTGCTGGCAGATAAGCATAATCACTCTTTTATAGATACCAGTTAGTGCAGGGAACCATAAGACCTTGGATTTCATGGAAGTGCTTGAGTGACTTCATCAGTGGGGACGAAGCAGAAGGCTTGTGCAAGGTGTTTGTCTAGTGAATTGGGAAGTAAAAGATGGTCACTAAGTTCACTGGGCCTCCAAATTTCTACTTTTAATTTTCTTCTTCAAGATTTCCAGATGTATATATGTATATAATCCTTCCTTTCAGTGTGTGTGTGTGTGTGTGTGTGTATGTGTGTGTGTGTGTGTGCCTATGCATGCTCACATGTGAAAAACAGAGATGTCATATGTCTTCCTGTATTGTGGTTCACCTTGTTTTTTTGAGACAGCTTTCTCACTGAGCCTGAAGCAGAGCTTTGGTCAGGTGGGCTGACCAGAAAGCTCCTGGGATCTGCCTGTCTCCACCTTCCGGTGTTGGGTTTAACAAATTCTCATGGCCCTGCCTGGCTTTTACATGAAAGCTGGGAATTTGAACTCAGATCCTTTTGCTTATACACCAGTGCTCTTCCCAGTTGTACAATCTATCCAGCCCTACACAGCTCTTACAAACCTTTCTGTTTGCAAGCTTAAGATTTCAAGGTGATTCCAAATATGCCCAATGCAAATGCATTCAGTTTCCTATCTGGGTTTTTATCAAGAAGACCAATTACGATAAGGTGCACATGGCTTCACTCATGACCTATCTATAACTGTGAAATAATGAGTTGGACTATAAAGATATTCTAGTCTATTTCAAATAAACTTTTCATGAATTCCACTTTTATTGGAAACAATTTATCACTCTTATTTCATTTGCAAATGGAACTCTCCCTTTCGTCTCAGCAGAGAAACTGAAGACGGAGGTGTATAACACAGCCAGACAAATATAGCCATTGACTTGTTTCTCTTGTTTTTCAATGATATAATTTTATTGTGGCATATGTTTTGTCAAGATGTTGTGACATTACCTCGGGTTAGGCTGACACATTATCCTGACTTCACAGTCTAAATGTTTTGACTCAGGGAATGTCTCCTTCAGGACAGACATTGAATACTGGCAAATCCTTTTGCTAAAAAAATCTCCAGGATTATGTAGCAATCATTTCCGAAGAAAAAGCCTGACCACTGAAACCTTGGTTTTTGTTGTCTTTAAATCATAGAGAAAGGCTTGGAGTTTTATGGTCGCCTCTCTGTGTGAAAGTCGAAAAATTGATCTTGTCTCTACTTATCTTCTCCTGAGACAGTGATCTTGTCTCTTTTCTTAACAACAGACTTCAAAAAATGTCCCCAGAGAAGAAACTGAGAGAGCATCAGCTTCCCTGCTCCAGCAAGCAGTGAGCAGGGAGAAAAGAGGCTTTGTTTGCCTGATATCTGGGTCAATTTGCTTGGAGGTAATATTATTGGCCTGACACTGTGAAGTCAAGCAGGGTGTCGCCTTCTCCAGGGATCCATGCAGATTGGGTCTGCCCTGCCCACAGCTGGATGTGTGGAGTGGCGTGCTGGAAGACAGCAGACAACTGATTTGATTCATGTGGACCTGCCTGTGCTGTTATTCCTTCACTAAATCTCCCCGAGAAGGTTCAAAAGAATCTTTGGTGGATTTGCGTGTGGCCTGGGCTCTACAGTAAGAAGCCTGGCAGTGGCTTAGTCCTGCTCTTCCTCTCAGCTGGTGCTGATGAGGCTTAGTTGCCAGCTTGCCAGTGCAGAGCACAGTCTGCATCATTGGGTCTCATGGCCATTCTCTAAACCTCAATTGACTACTGTGACTAAGAAAGAGCTGAGGATGAAGAAGTATAGACATTTAGCCCAAATGCCCAGGCATGCTGCACAGTTCTACCCTCACATACATGTATGTGTGGTGGGGGCTGTTCTTTATTCAAATAGGACAGAGCATTATCTCCCTCTACTCCATATCCAATAAATGCAAACATGACAGACAACTTCCACAGTCACCGAGACAGCTGAGATACTATCTTAGGAGTTGAAAGACTTCAAGGCAAGCTCTGCCACTAATGGTACAATCATCAGACAAGCACTTACGTGAGTGTGTCAACCTTTCCTGTCCTCACAGCAAGTGGGAAATCTCAAATGGAACTTTCTAATGACTGTTCAGAAACAAAGGTGATTGATTAAGAAGCACTTGCGTGTACTGGAAAGACACTCCTCCATCACTGTTGCTTAGTCTCTTCTTAGAGACAAATAGATGCTGAGTGCTTCCTATGGAATGAGCTCGATGCATAGCCCATGTCCAGCATCGTTCCTGACACGTACATCCTGACATATTTGCTACTCATTTGGTGTGTGAGCATGTGATGCAATGAAATGTTTGGAGACATGAGTGTGTAGGCTTAACTGGCCTTTTAGTTGTGCCCCCTCCCCCACATCAGTTACTTGTTTGAGATAGTTTAAGTATTCCCACATACTGTGGTATAAATAGATGGCCAGGTTGGTGCATGCCACCGCAAACCTTTGGCACAAGGCTTACTGGTAGGGTTTCTTCAAGAATTGAGGATTGTGGAAGGAAGACTTGAGGGGGAGTTGGGGATTCTTTGCTTCAATATAGACCTCTTTGTTTTCTTCTAAATTGGTTCCAGACATTCCCAAGGATGGCCACTGGTCTTGGTGTGCTGAGAAATGTCAGTCAATTCACTTCCAGTGAATGACTGAGGATGTCCTCTGAAGATGTTGCACAGCCTTCAGTGTTTCCTCACAATGGAGGAACGAGGATTTACTTTCAAGTGCAGTACATCAAGTTCGACTTACTCCTAGGATACAGAAGGTTGGGGTGTCATCCCATCTCAACAGATAAAAAGTTTCGTAAACAAGAAAAGGCATTATCATTGTTGAAAACATTAGAGAGCTGACAACCTACTAGAATGAAATCTAAGATAAGGCAAAGTCTTCTAACAAGAGAAACAGGAGGATAACCTGTTGGACTGAAGAGATTCCAGGACCACACAGGTGAGCAAGGAATAATCACCTAAAACTTTTTTTTTTTGTTTTTTTTGTTTTCGAGACAGGGTTTCTCTGTGTAGCCCTGGCTGTCCTGGAACTCACTCTGTAGACCAGGCTGGCCTTGAACTCAGAAATCCACCTGCCTCTGCCTCCCAAGTGCTGTGATTAAAAGCATGCACCACCACCACCTGGCTACACCTAAAACTTTAAATAACTATAAAACCAAGCATGGACTAGACTGGGGGCATAGGGTCCTCAACAGATACAGTCAGTATGGGAGGCATAGGCAGACCTTCGTATTGGCCACCAGGTACTCACTGTATTCCAGGTACTGGGAAGAGCCTGGTCTAGAATAGGGGAGCATTCCACTTCTTTAGGAGATAGAGGGCGACTGGCTTCCAAGGATCAGGATCAAAGAAAGTGAGATTGCAAGCCTACAATGGAGACAACTTGGAAGCGATCAAGGCCACTGGCCACCAAAGCAGACATACGAGTTCAGCACTATGGCAAGGGCACTTCACCTCCGTGGCACCCCAGTCTCATGCAAGGGCACTTCACCTCCGTGGCACCCCAGTCTCATGCAAGGGCACTTCACCTCCGTGGCACCCCAGTCTCATGCAAGGGCACTTCACTTCCGTGGCACCTCAATCTCATAAGAAAGTCAACTGCAGATAACACAGAGTACTCTAATGATAAAGTTTGAAGGTCATGACAAAGGAAGCTCAGAGTGTGGAAACCTGGTGACTAAACACAGGCAGGATCTTGGCTGGGAACTGGAACAGAAAACCAACATTAAGGAAATGTTTGTAAGATAGGAATGGTGCCTTCAGCTCACTTACAGTGATTTTCTAGTGTTGACTTCTGAGTTGCACTGTGTGCACAGGGTTTATGTAACATGTTAACTATATATGAAGATGCATGAAAGGTACATGAGGATTTTTTGAGCTAACTTTGCAAATTTTCTGAAAGTTCAAAATTGTTCTCAGAAAGTTGAAACAGAAGCGATACTCTGGTTAGCAGGAACAGAGCGTGGCTCTGCGGAAGGTCTGTTTCTAAAAAGGAAAGGGAAGGCTTTGAAGAGATAGAAATGTTTTGTGTGATCTAGATGAGTTTGACACTAAGTTAAGCTTATTCAACTTATTAAATTATATCCTCAGAGATGGATGCTTATATACAAACTAGTACATTTTAAGTTATATCTCAATAAACCCGACTTTTAATCTGTTGTGTGCTATGTTGGGGAGATGGTCATAGGCCCAATGCTGGCCATGCAAGCGTGAAGATGGGAATTTGGGTTCCCAGACGCTGTTTGCTCCCATGGCAAGTTGGGAGACAGAGGTAAGAGAATCCATGGAGGCTTTCAGACCAGTTAGCCTGGTTTATGTAGTCATGCACATGTACACACACACATGCCCACACACATATACACACACAGACACACACAGACACACACACACACACACACACACACACACACAAAACAGACATACCCCTCCCCACACATACCCACACACATAAACACACAGACATACACACACACACACACACACACACACAAAACAGACATACCCCTCCCCACACATACCCACACACATAAACACACAGACACACACACACACACACACAGAGAATAAATGCCATTTATCCTTATTGGGGACTTACTGGTGAATAGAGATGAAAATGCTTCTCATGAAATCACCATGCCCTTGTCCTTCCTGTGCCAACAATATTTCAACACAGAAAAAAATTATCCCAAACTGATTCTTCACCAAATGTTCATACTTTGTGATATAGTGGGGTTATTTCTAGGATTCTCAGCAGTTCTGAGCCAATGAACTTCCATTGTGACAGAGACTTGGGGTAGGGATGGGGGTGAAGGAAGGCCAGGTTCTCCTCCACACCAGATACTACTAAAGCTCCAGAAAACTTCTCCTGTGGACCCCACTTTTAAAAAGAGAACAGAGAAAAACCTGACTACTTTGTTGTTTCGCCCCAGTTTGTTGTTTTTACAGCAAATACACAGATCAACCCCCTATGCCGAGTGTTGGCTCATTTGGGGCAATGTGTTAGTCAGGGGTCCTCAAAGAGGCCGGCCAATGAGACATAAGCAAGTATGTCAAAGATGGTAAAGATATGATTAGATAGGACACTGGATACATACACACACACACACACACACACACACACACACACACACACTATATCATATATATGATAGCGTGCTGGGATGGATGGATGAGAGGGAAGGGCATGGATTAGGGAAATTGACTCACAGATTATGAGGACCATCTTCAAGCTGGAACCCTAGATGCTGCTAACCTGTTTTAATCTACATCTTGGGCCTCAGAAGCAGAGAAGCTGATGGAATAGCTCTTAGTTTAAGGCCAATGACCTGAGGACCTGGGAAGTCGGTAATGTAAGCTCCCACACTCTGCCAGGCATAGAGAGGAAGAATAAATCCCAGTGCAGGAGATGAGGAAGACGGACTATTTCTGTTCCACTCTCCTCAGGCCTGGGCTGACTGGATGGTGACTGGTCTAGTGAGGGCAGGCTCATGAACTCCTGCTCTGGTAACCCTCAGAGTTGCTCATTGAAATAATGCTGTTCCAAGGATTCCTTAATACAAGCAGGTTTTCACCTAACTGCTCACCACAGAGGCCCTGGCAGGACACTGATGGCATATCATTATTTAATTTATCCCCTGTTGGCACCTACAGTGTTTCTAGGATTTTGCCCTAGATAAATTCCTGCAAGCATATTCTCTTGGGAAATGGGGGTGACTATTGTTGATTTTGACAACTGGCACAGAGTTGATCTTTCAAATCAGTGTAACAATGTTTACTTTCCTCTTTTACTCTCCACCAGTAGGGACAGGCTTCCATGAGTGAGTGACCCCACTAAGGCCCTCTGTTTAGAAGTGTGGATGGAGAGATGGGCCATTTGGTGAACTGAAGGGACCCTGTGGGACTGTCCAATCTTTCTTTGCCACAGCTCTCACCTCTAAAAAAGCCTCCCCGCACTGTGTGTGGCAGTAACCCAGGCCTTCAGGTTAAGAACTTTAAGAAAGCCAGTTTGGCCCAGCCCCCCATAGCCCCAGCGGGCCAGCGTGTGCATCCAGGACCTTGCCAGGACCATGGAGATGCTACAGGTTTGTGCTCTTCTCTCAATCGATGCTATTGCTAGATGAGATTTCTAAACACTCTGCCTGCTTGCTTACTTCTTTTCTTCCTTTCCTCTCCTTTTTCCTTTTGTAAGGGTTTGCCCAGGAAACATGCCCTTCTCTGGGTGTTCCACTAGAGGGTGCTTCAGTTATGCATATTTACATATGGGTAAATAAAGGAGGCCTATGAGTGGGCGGCACGCACAAACAGCTGCCTTTTCCGTGAACCTTCCTCTGTGCTGTAGAACTACAGCCAATTTCTCACTCTTCCTATTGCTTCTGTTTACTCCCCCCTGTGGGACTTTTCCAATATTCTCCCTCTCTCAGGACCCAAGGGTGTGGGAAACTAGAGATCTACCCGGATGGAAACCAGTACTGATGCTGGTGCTTATGACTTGGTCTTATGCCCTGTTCCCTTTCCCTAGAAGATGCTTTTGTGGAAGATTTCTTGGGCTTCTCCAAAGATTGCTCTGAATCATGGGAAAGCGATGGCTAAATCATAATAATGTATATTAGAACCACTGGTAGGGGAGGGGCTCAACGTTCTGGAGTTCCTGTGTGCAGTCAGATGGAGCTGTAAGAGACTGGTGCTACTAGAAGTGACCAAGGGTCCCTGGGCTGTGGGAAGTGGGGTAAAGGGATGAGAGCTGCTAAGGCAACCATTCTGGAACCAGGAATCATGGGAGAGAGGCTAAAGGATTCAGATTTTAAAAAGAGATTTCTTTTTGAGCAAAAGAGTTGGAGAAATGAGTTTAAAAGAAAGCTTTTGTCCAGACACTCCAAGTAGAATAAATAAGAAGACTGGAGAGTCTGGAGTTTGGTGTGAGACGATGACAGGTGCCATTTTACAATATTTGGAGCTAAGGAGGAAGCATAACCGAATGGGAGGCTGAGTGGCATCCTTACAATATGTTAATGTAGATTAGAACCACCGGGAAGATGTTACACAACTTTTGTTGTCTAGGGATAGGAACCCTACATACAGTTTTGTTTTTTTAAGTTTCCCAGGTGCTTCTGTTGCATAGCCAAGTTCAAAAGCCGTGGCCTAGATTGATGGATGGTTCTTACACCTAAGTGAAGACCAGAACCACCTGAAGGGCTCTTGAGCATACAGCTGGGCCACACCCCAGTGTTTATGCTTCATGAGGGTACGACTGAGGGCTGGAAATGTGGTTAGTCTTGATTGAGATGCATGGTGAATGCTTTGAAACACGTAACAGACTCAGAAACTGGGTAGAACAACTTCGTAAAGTTATCTCAATATTTTATATTGATTGCATGCTAAAATGATAGTATGTTGAATCTAGTGGGTGAACACTAACCATGTTAAAGTTCATTTCATCTGATTATTTTCTCCTTCTAAAATGTAAGTATAGAGACTGTACATCTCACGTGGGTTCACACTGTATTTCTGTCAAACTTCCCTGGCTTGTGGACTGACTATGTAGCTGAGGATGGACTCATGCTGCGCATGCTCTCTACTACGACTCTACACTCGCAGCTCTTGTGCTGGCTTAGAAAGCGTTTCACATAGGCCACCTGCCAAGAAATCCCAGGGGAGCCTGTGTATGTTTACTTGTGCATGCGAGCATGTGTGCGTTGAGGGAGGTGTGTGCTGAGAGAGACGGGATGAGCATGTCTATGCACATGTGCAATGCCTGGAGATCAGAAATTCACAGTGAGTGCTTTTCCTTTTTGATTGTTCATCTTTTCTTTTTCTCTTTCTTTCTTTCCATCCCTTTTCTTTTTTTTTTCTTTGTCTTTTTTGGGGGGGGTGGGGACAAAGTCTCACAAAACTTAGGAATCTTCAATTTGGTGAGTCAAACTGGCCTCTAAACTACAGGGATCCTCCTGTCTCTGCTCCCCCAGCACGTGACTGCCAGCCCAACATTTACACAAGTGCTTGGAATCTGAACCAGATCTTCATGCACGGCAGGATCTCTTGAACAGCTTGCTAAAAAGACAGGTTTCCTAGCAAGGACTCAATACTCAGAGTATCTGGAGGGTGAAGGCCACTGCATATTAAACAGCACCTCTGGTAATCTTGAAACTCTAGACTTTAGGGTTTGGTACAGTGATGACCATAATGTTGGGAACTGGGAAACAGAAATCTGAATTCACACTTAACATTTTGAGCTAAAAAAAATCAATGTTTCATCATCAAAGTCTTTCTGATCTTTTCCTGTTTCAGCTTTCCTCTAAGCTGACAGAGAGGAGTTGGAGGTGGTGGAGACTCTAAGTCTCCATCTTCCCTTAGGCTCGTGCCTCCAGATTAACTGAAGGAAAGTAGGCCAGCCTCACACACCGTGCTCGGAGTGCAGCCACCTCTTTTGCTTCCCTAGGCCCGTTCATTCTCTCTAAAGTATTTATTCTTCCTTTAAAATTACCTCCAGTGCCCACTTAAATCTTCCCTATAAACTTTTAAATCCCACTGTCTTGCCGATACCCAGGAACCCACTTTTCCTATGGCGCCCTTGTGCACTGTTGCATGTCTTCCTCCCCACTCTTAATCTACTACCAGTTTACTCTCACAAATTCAAGTACCAAACCCAAAGAGGATAAAAAAAGAAGTCTCCTCTGCTACTCTGCTTGACACAGAGTAGGTGAAGAATTATGGAGAGAGAGAGAGAGAGAGAGAGAGAGAGAACATTAAAGATTCCCCATTTTTATTTTTCTGGTTAGTTAATTTATAAAATCAGGAATTTGGGACACTGGTTTCTTTGCCACTCAAAATGTGGACTTTGAGCCAACCACATTGGCATCATTTTCAAGTTCATTGGAAATGAGAATATTAGGCCTCAACTGGAACCATCTAGAACTAGAAGTCCAAATAAACCCTTTCTTCTGTAAGTACCTGGTCCTGGTGTTTCACCACAACAACAGAAAAGTAATCAGCATGCACAGCCAGCCCGCTGTGGTCAGTGGAAAGCTCTTGGAATGTGAGTCTAAATACATTTTCTTCCTTTAATTTGTTTTGCTAGGAATTTTGCAGTGCCCCAAAGGAGCATAAAGGGACACCAGTGTGTCACTGTCATTGCCTCACTGCATCCCATCCAAGAAGATTTCCCCATCAGTGTGATTTTGCTTTGGTAGAGCCAAAAATTCTTCACAGGCAAAGTGAAACCTTTTTGGTTTATAGTCTTGGGACTGACAGCTTCAAGTGTAGAGGCCTTTGCACGAGCAGAGGCCTCAGAGTCGGGAAAGGCCTCAGAGTCGGGACACACCAGTGCACATAGCTTGATCGTAGGCTCAGACCAGTTCAGGAGATCTTTGAGAGCTACACCTAAAGAAAGACTCACCGGAACCCAGGGCCAAGTTGATTCCTTTAAACAAAGCAGAGATCCACCCTCAGCAACTCTTGGGCTACACTGGCCATTGTTTCCAAATAGTTTTAAGACCAGCTTTCTAGAACAAAGTGACTTCTGCCAGTGCTTCAGTTAGCCCCTGTCACCTGCAGATACCTTCTGTTCTCTCCTCACTGTAGTTTAAAGAACTCTTGCAAAAAGACCATTATGTACAGGAACATAGCTGCGCCTCCCTGGGATAGCTGCACACAGTGCTTCCAGAGGCTGACAGGCTCTCTGCCCTCCCTGTGGGCAGAAGAACCTCGTCAGTGACAGTACCTTCTGCAGCCATGTAACAGTCTGGCCTGACCTGGAGGTTTGCTCACTCGCTCGGCGGACAGAGAAGGGGATCTTTCTTTTGCTCTCCTCTTGGGAGCTGCTGCTATCCGTCTGCTCTGCTGCCTCAACACAACAGCTTATATACCATGTGCCTTCAGTGCCAGTAACTGATTTTCTTCCATCCGTGGAAACTAGAACGTTTTAGATCGATGTGGCAAATTCAGTTCCTGCCAAAGGCTCCTTCCCCCAATGCAGACGGCCTCTTTCTCTTTGTATCCTTTGTAGTAGAGAAAAACACAGCAAGCCTCTTGAGTGTCTTTCTATAGAGATGCCAATATTATCCCATCCGGGTCCATATGATCTCACCGACTCACCGTTAGTTCCTTGTATTGTTATCTGCAAATATCACCATACAAGAAGCCAAGATTCTGTCATCCAAGTTGGAAGGAGAGGCATATGATTCTGTCCCTAACAGCCACACGCCAGGAGAGATGGTGTGGAAAGTGCCCAGCCTGGTGTGTGCAATTACTCTCCTCCTCTGCTGTGTGTGTGTTTGTGTGTGTGTGTCTGTGTGTGTGTGTGTGTGTGTGAGAGAGAGAGGGGGGGGTGGGGAGAGGAATGGAAATTCCTGCTGTAAAGACAATTCCAGTCCTGAGAGGAGTGAAGCCCCTAGGTCAGTTGTGCTTTCAGGCCTGTCATGGCAGACAGGGAGAGGAAGAGTGGTTATCTCTCCATCCTGTCCAGAACAAAAAGGATGAAAAGGAAAAGGAGGCCTTCTAATTCAGGCACACATTGGGCTGCCTCAATTGTCTATGTGACCAGGGTGACACAGTCACATCTCGGCCTTTAGCAGGAGTATTAAAGTGTATCAGATCTCTGTTGGGGCTTAATGACAACAGGAATCATCCCATGCAGAAGGCAATTATTTGTCTGGTGACCTTTTACATAGTGGCAAGTGTTCCTTCAGGAATTTTGTGGTTTGTTTTTTTTTTCTCTTTTCCTTTTTACACTGACTGATATTTCCAATAGACTCACTTCTCTCCCTTCCCCCCAATCAATTATTGCTGTTTGAATGTCATGAAACTAAAAACTGTGAAATTAAGCCTGCTGTGCAAGCCATGACTGTCGGGTAGCCGAGAACAGACTGTATGTCCCTCTCATGTAATAGCAGCGTGCCACTATGATGCACATTATGGGAGACAGTACCAAACTGAAGGTGGACAGGCCACTGTGAGGATGGCGCTGCACACTGTGGAGCATGGGAGTCTGTGTGAAGGGGCTTAGGCTGTTTTCTCCAGTGTAGCCCTCCCTCAGAGGCTGGCCATGGTGGGGGCTTCTGTGGTGATTAGTTCCCCAATTTCCACACCCACTGACTGTGAGATAGCAATTTCCTTTATAAGTTGTATAGGAAATACAAGTTGAGGTTGACCAGATGGGTGCGTGGATCAGCCCATAGCAACACATAGAGTGTCTGAAGTTCTGTGCACATTGGCTTGAGATGCCTCTAATTTCTAAGGACATGTGCTTGGTGTGTCTGCACACATAGCTCTGTCTTTAGTGTAGTTCAGAAAGAGGTTCCCCTTCCATGTGGGTGAGGATGCTGTGGGCCATAGTGTTTTATTGTTGTTGTTTAGTTATAGCAAGGCTGGCAGATGAGAAAGCTGCTTCTGTGGGAGGCACCAGCCAGCATCTAGTCATCCCTGATAGGACACCAATGGCAGACCATTGAAACCAAAGATTCCACCAGTAGTCTAGCCTAGTGAAGCACTGGGTTTACTGAGGTCAATAACAGAAGCAGTGAATGACTGCTAGGAGCTTCTTCACCAAAATGCCCACCCAACATGGGAGATGACTCAGGAAAAGTCTGTCCCTGGGGTTCCTTGCCCAGCTTGTAGGCAGTTTTGCTGAAGATTCAATAATCGTTTACTGTTTATATAACCTTGGAGTCAGTAGGGCAGATCTCATAACTTTTTGAGTTCCTTGAATCTTGTAAATTTCCTAAGTAAGTTTCACTGGTTTTCCAAGCCTTAGGAGACTCCCTCTTCTCTCCAGAATGGGATGTTTTAATTCAGAGGAAATGCCCACGAAACTGCCATTGGAGACATGGTTCGCTACAGTTTCCAAGATGATACTGTATGCACTATGGGCAGGGCAGTGCACAGTGGATTAGGAGATGGAGATACAGGGGTGGGGGTGGGGGAGGGGGAACCTGGGCATAAGCTTTCATTGTGGCTTTTGTAGAAAGGGGTAGGTAAAGCGGGGTAAGGTGACCAGGGAGAGGCTAATTTGAATGCTCTCAGCAGGCTCTGGCTAAAAGGTTGTCTTTAGTCATCTGATGCCTGGCTGTGGGGTGATTAGGATTTGGGGGACAGAGATTCACAGAGCCCATTAAGAGCCTAATAAAGAAGATGGTTAGGGTATGGCTTTGGTTGGTTGGTCAGCTTGTATAGGCTATCTCTAAGAACTGAATTACCCTCTTCAGGGTCAACAGCCCCCAACCATCATGATAGCAGAAACACATGGTGGTCCATACCACGTGTTTTGCATGAATGCATCAGAATTCATGCAAAATGCAGAGGTTTCTCGTGTGCCAGAACAAAAACATGGCTCCATCTTGGGAAAGAGATACCAGTCATTTTCTTCCTGTAGTTATAAAGGAAGTTGAAGGCCAAATAGACCAGATGACCAGCAAGATCAGCAAGAATTGTGACTTCTTCCATTCTGGTTTCTTCTTATGGTGTGTCCCCAGTCTTACAACTTCAGCCCTCTGCCATCCTTTCCCAGACACATACACACACAGATGCTTTGCCAGTTCTGCTCACTCAGTGTCTTTAACATGAGCTGTGGCGGTATAATTATGATTCTTCACGAAAACAATAATATGGAACTCTCCTTTCTGCATAGATAATCCTCCCAACAAGTCTCAGAGTCCTTCAGAAGTCTAGGACCCCATGGAATGTGACCTCAACTCTGTAATTTTTTTTCTTATTCTGCCAAAGATTCCAGAATCTAGAAACTTCATTCTGAACCAAGGCAGAAGGGTGATTTGAATGTTATAATATGTAGGTTACCAGCTCCATTAGATTTCAGGTGTGCTGCATAAGTAACTTTCCTCTGTTTCTTCATGTGGTGGAGGGACTCAGTGAGACCATCTCAACATGGAATATCTTCTGAGACCACTTAGGGACCCTGAAACACCCAGATGCCTTGGCTCCCCTCTCCCAAGACATTCAGATCTTGTTGATCTGGGTTAGGATCCAGATTAGAAAAAAAACTTTAATGTTCCCCAAAGACTCTGCAAAGCCAGGGATGAAGCCAGTGAGGAGACAAGGGTGAATGGCAAAGCTGACCTACATGGCCCATAAAGGTAACAACTGAGACCCACCTACAAAAAAGATCCTCAGGTGGTACAGAAACAACAATGGGATGGCCCAGTTTTTCCATAAGGTCCCCTGGTATTGCTTCCCAAATGGGAATAAAAGACTCCCATTGCACTCCCTTGAGAAATCATCCAATGGTTCTACATAGGCTGAAAATGAAATAAATTCCAAAGCCTGGTTGTACTGATTGCTTTTGCCATATGACAGATCACTTCCAGATCTTAACTATTCTATCACATTTTGGGTTCTGTAAGTCAGGAATTGTGTCAGGATACAGAAGGGATCACTTGTCTTGTGGTTAAGCATCTGGGGTCTCATTGAGACCACTCAAGAGCTCAAGGTAGCTTGACAGTGAGCAGCTAGAATCATCTGGAAGCATTATTACTTTTATGCCAGGAGGTTGATATGGCTGTCAATCTCAGCTGAGGCTGTTGACGTGAGCACCAATATGCAGGCTTGGCTTATAGCCTGGGAAACTGCATGGCGGCCTAAGGTTAGTGGGTTGGAACTGGATGCTCAGCACAGCAAGTGTCCAGAAGGCAAGGGAGTGGCAGCGTTGGCTTCTCTGAACTGACCTCAGTAGTCATCTACATCACTTCACCACACCCTATTTATCAGTTGTGATCCATGAAGAGGAAACATGACTCCACATAGGTATCCCACACAGATCCAAAAGTGTCATCTGAACTCAAACTGTCAAGGACAGTGCCTGCTGGGGATGGGAGTGAGAGTGGGGGTGGGGATCAGGATGTGGGCACTGGAACTAAATTTTGAGAGTTGGGTCTGCCACAGTGGTAGCAGCCTGTGGTCAAACACTTGCATCAAGGGTTTTCTGCTTCCTCAGAATGTCCTTCTTTATCCCTACCCCAGTTCTGCCCTGCTCTCTATGGGGTTTAGCTCAAGCACAGCCTTAGAAAAATGGACTTTCCCGGTGGCCCAGGAGTCTCTCTGTGTGGCCATGCCTCTATGATACCTCAGATGTAGACTCTGAACCCTTGTGTACTGTTTGGTGATTCAGGGGTCCTTCTTTCTCCCTCATCTTCAAGTTTCTTTTAAGGAATGGGATTTTTGTTTTTTGTGTCTGGACAGTGAGCAGGGTTTGATACAATGTTGAAAAATAGTAGCCGTTCTTACATAGTCATTACCACTGTTAAATATCCACACTTATAAAACTCAAGACGAAAAATTGTACTTGCTTACTTGGCTTGCAATAGCTCTTCATTCTTCAGGAAGTTGGGGGATCAGCCCACTTGTGATAGAGCGTTGTCGCTTTGTGCCACAGTGAGACTTGAATGTTAGTCCTAGGCAGCCATTACTTCTCTCTTGGTTTCTCATTCCAGTTTTAAAAACACCTCCCTTGGGTGCTGATGAATCAATTTATTAATGTTGTATGGTATGCAGAAGATTGAAGGAACTGTTTGTGAACTAAATTTTATTATTAATAATGGTATAAGATTGATTATTCATTCCCATAGCACTTCTATTTAGCCTGTGCAAAACTGGAAATGGTTGTGCTAAATTGGCTTACCTGCTCCATTTGCCCCTGTCAGGAAAATCAATGAGACATACATGAATATTCTCCTGTGCGTATAGCCGTTTCCAAGGCTAGATAGTCATCAATATTTATTGTAAGTGGTTATGGAGAAAATGGATGAAGAATTAATAGATGAAGGCATTTAGATATTATTAAATGTACTTGCTCAAGAAAATTTGAGGCTATATTTGGGCTTTAACTTAAAGCAGAAAAATCTATATTTTAAAATTAGATACACAGATGTATTTGAGAAACTGTCCCTGGAAAGTTTTCAGAATCTGAAGGCAGAGATGACTTTTGAATGACAGGAGCTATATTTTATACCCAGCTAGAAATTCAGACAATGTGAGGACTGCCTGTAGAGAGTTCCTGGTCTGACTGACAACAGAGTAGCATCCTAAAGACCAGTAAAGGAAATTCCCATTTTAGCACCACACAGTCTTCTATGGGCTCTAGATGCCCTGTATGAGAACTGATGGCAATTTTTATAAGAAGGCATGGAGTCCATAAATAGTTTGAAGGAATGGATTATTGTTTCAAAAGCACAAAAAGACCGTGAAGCAGATGTAACTGCCCGCAGTTACATCGAACAGGTTACCTGGAAGGGAAGCTGGTGATGTATGGGAAGGCGGCAAAAAGAGACAGAGACCAAGACACCTGCTATTCAAGGTCTCAAAGTTTAATGAAGAACTCACCTTGTATAGGCAGGGTAAAAGGCTGGAAGCTTCTCCACAGGATCAGTTCAGTTGCTCCACAGGTGGCTAGTGTTTCTCAGGAAACTGCAGGTCCTTGAAGAACAATAGGCTTCACCTTTGTCTGAGCACTCCACCCTAGGTGGAGGGGATTATGGCTGACACAAGAGTTCCTACTCAAAGGCTGGGAGAGGAATTTCACATTAGTGTTTATCAAGTTCCTCCCAGGTGGCATGGCACCTCAATAAGGCTCTATATAAGCAGAGGCTGCAAGAGTGTTCGGTGAGAAGCAGAAAATCCATGAGTTCCAATCCACCCTTGCTACTGCCATGTCTCGTAGCTCTGGGAAGGGAATTCAGTTCTGTGGACCCATGTTCTCCTTCTCTGTAACTATAACAGATCTAAGCAACTGAAGATCTTTGCCATCTGTATTTGACTTCTATCTATCGCTTTGATAAAATAAACAACTGACAGAAAGCAGAAAGTTATTTTGGTCCTGTTTTGTAGTGTTTTAGTCCTTGTTGTTTGCTCCTGTTGTGAGGCAAACATGAGGCAGGGTCTCATGGGCAGGAACTCAGAGTGGAGCAAGATTCTCATTCCAAGGCAGCAGGAAAACAGGGGAACATAAAGGGGCCCGGGGCCCTACTAGCCCCTTGTAGCGGCCAGCCTCTGATGATCAGAAGACTTCTAGCTAAACTCCTAAGGATTCCACTACCCTCTAACCTTGCCATAGGCTGAAGTAGGGGTGTGTCTACATTGTGTCTAAGAGGAGCAGCTGTCCTGAAGCCATACTTCTCTTTGGAGAAAGACCCACCTGTGTTTTTCCATAATAAAAGAGGTGAGGCAGGACATGTCCTGTGGGGTCTGTTTTATCTACTTCTCTGAAGACACAGGGTTTTAATAGGGTTTTATTGCTATGAATAAACATTACAGCCAAGGCAACTGTTATAAAGGGCAACATTTACTTGAGGCTGGCTTACAGTTTCAGAGGTTTCATGGTGGGAGTCATGACAGTGTGCAGGTAGATATGGTGCTGGAAGAGCTGAGAGTTCTACATGTTGATCAGGAGACTGTACACCATGCTGGGCATAGCTTGAGCATAGGAGACTTCAAAGCCCACCACCACAGTGACATACTTCCTCCAACAGCTTTACACATACTTCAACAAGGCCACATCTCCTAATACTGCTACTCCCTATGGCCAATCTTTCAAACACAGGAGTTTATGTGGCCAAACCTATTCAAACCACCTCATACAATCTGTTCAATAAGTAGCTCTCTATTTCTGTCTCTAGCTCTGTCATTTCACTGAGGTCTGAATAGGAGCAGCATCTCAGAGAAAACACACTTTACTGGGGAAAGGGCCATGTTACAAGTCTACGTCTTGCTCCTTAGTGATCTATCCACAGGGAACTCCCCGGAAAGCAGCACAGATAGGATGAGCAATGTGGGCATCCTCTGTGTTGGCCAGGTCTCTCCAGAGAAACAAAAACAGTCTTACAAATGTATCACAAGCAACTGGACTTCATAATGATGGAGTCCAATGAGTCCCATAATCTTCTGCAGAGCGGATGGCCCATGTTTCAGTCATAAGGCAAAGGAGATCAATGCCTCAGGTAGGTATGTGAAGTCTCTTCATATTCCTTTTATCCTAGTGAACCATTCTATTATGTTGATGGTGCCCATCCATGTTAGAGCAGTTTGCTCTACTCGGTCTGTGGATTCAGTGCTCCTATCATCCAGAAACATTGTCATAGACACACGCAGAAAAAATGTTTGACTATGTGTCTGGGAAGACCATCTTTATTCAAAGTTCACATGTAAGAATCGAGGCTGGTCAGGTGGTAGTGGCATACACCTGTAATCCCAGCACTCTGGGAAGCAGAGGCAGGCAGATTTCTGAGTTTGAGGCTGGCCTGGTCTACAGAGTGAGCTCCAGGACAGCCAGGGCTATACAGAGAAACCCTGTCTCCAAAAAACCAAATCCAAAAAACCAAAAAAAAAAAAAAAGTCAGTTGATGCTGTACAATCCTGACAGCACAGGGAGTCAGTCTAGACCTTCTTACCTTCAGTCTTACCTAACATAAACCCAATAGAGATGTGAACTGAATAGAGATGTCCTGTCTGGCAACCACACTGAAATGTGGTGACAGTCATTGACTGAGGATTGCTGAGTTCATTCCCTGGCATGAACAAAGAAGTGAATGACTGTGAAAGACAGAAGACCAAGCCTTAGAGAAAGGAGGAGTTACAGCTTTATACATTCGGGATTGGAGAAGCCAAAGGCTGGATGTCCAGTAAGCAGATGCTGGCTTGAGAATTTTATAGAGCTCCTGGTTCCTCTCCTTTCCTATTTATATACTTGCCCTTCTGTCTTCCTGCTGTTTCTCCTTACATCTTCTAAGAACAAGAAGCAGCCACCTCAGGAATACCACTTTTTCTTTTCTTATCTACCTATTGTGACAAAGGTGCTTGTATGTGTGCTGCCCTCCTCTAAATGACAGCTGTGTATCTTTTCAGCTACCAATAAATCCCTGGTACTGCCTTCTCATTTCCCTCAGCTAATGATGTTGCTTTTTATTCCACTGAGGAAACAGAAGCACCGGAGGGGAACTTGCTAGAATTCCCAGTGTCAGGTTACTAATGTTTGCTCATACAATCTGCTTCCCTCCTGACTCTGTCGAGTAATCTCGCCCACTCCTATCTGTGTCCACATTCTGTGTATGCCCCGACTTTGCATCACCTCATAGATTCATCCTTATTTTGCTTTCATAATGAATTTTTCTCTTTTCTTAATTATTCCCAAATGCATATAAATATAGTATTATTTCCCATCTTCAATACCTGCATACATCTGCACACATACAGACATATTATCTCTCAACCCATTAGTGCTTGCAGCTACTTGTGGCAGGAAATATAAAAAAAATGAACCACATGTTCCCATGCTTGGGCTGGCAACTTTCTGTCCTGGCAGCCTGGCCTGCCATGCATTGGCAGGCAATGGCCGACCTGTTTATCTTGTGGAGACTCTGACTCAGAACTCCACAATCTCTTCACCCAGCTCACTAGGTTCCCTCTGGTGGGTTGCTACCATGCCAACTCAGTGGTCAAATCCCCCACGGCTTTTGCAGTGCGCATCAGGCAAACCCATACTTTGCTACTGTACCTTTCACTTTTGAACGCAGACAAGTCACCACATGAAGGAAAACACAACACAAACTTAGTTCAGAAACAATGATAACTCAATTGCTGGATACAGCAACTAAAATCCTAATCTTGTAAATTTAAATTTAAATCCTCTGGTGGTAAATCCTGATGGATCCACTATTGAAACACTCAAAGCTACATCTTGTCCTCACGCTATCCCTGTCCAAAAGGGCCTAACTCTTTCCTGATTCCTTTCTTCCTCTATCTAACCCTGAAGTCCCTCCTACTTGCCCAGTGATTGGCGCCTTTGCTCATTAGGGAATTGGTTCACAAGAACAGCACCAGGCCCATCCACAACAGCTACTGCTCAGCTTTTTTGCTTCCTTTATAAAAAGAGCTATCGCAGAGTTTTTTGGGTCACTTAGGTAGACTATCATATCATCTGCAAATAGTGATAGTTTGACTTCTTCCTTTCCAATAAACAACTTCAGCAAAGTGGCAGGCTATAAAATCAAATCAGTAGCCTTCCTATACTCAAAGGATAAGCAGGCTGAGAAAGAAATTAGAGAAATGACACCCTTCACAATAGCCACAAACAGTATAAAGTACCTTGGTGTGACTCTGACCAAACAAGTGAAAGATCTGTATGATAAGAACTTCAAGACTCTGAAGAAGAAAATCGAAGAAGACCTCAGAAAATGGAAAAATCTCCCATGCTCATGGATTGGCAGGATTAATATAGTTAAAATGGCCATTTTGCCAAAAGCAATATACAGATTCAATGCAATACCCATCAAAATCCCAACTCAGTTCTTCATAGAGTTAGAAAGAGCAATTCTCAAATTCATCTGGAATAACAAAAACCCCAGAATAGCTAAAACTATTCTCAACAACAAAAGAAATTCTGAGGGAATCAGTATCCCGGACCTCAAGCAATACTACAGAGCAATAGTGCATGGGATTAGCACAGTGACAGGCAGGCAGATCAGTGGAATAGGATTGAAGATCCAGAAATGAACCCACACACCTATGGCCACTTGATCCTCGACAAAGGAGCTGAAGACATCCAGTGGGAAAAAGATAGCCTTTTCAACAAATGGTGCTGGTTCAACTGGAGGTCAGCATGCAGAAGAATGCAAATTGATCCATCCTTATCTCCTTGTACTAAGCTCAACTCCAAATGGATCAAGGACCTCCACATAAAGCCAGACACTCTGAAGCTAATAGAAAAGAAACTGGGAAAGACCCTTGAGGACATTGGTACAGGGGGAAAGTTCCTGAACAGAACACAAATAGCTTATGCTCTAAGATCAAGAATTGACAAATGGGACCTCATAAAATTACAAAGTTTCTGTAAGGCAAAGGACACCATCAAAAGGACAAATCGGCAACCAACAAATTGGGAAAAGATCTTCACCAACCCTACATCAGATAGAGGGCTAATATCCAATATATACAAAGAACTCAAGAAGTTAGACCCCAGAAAACTAAATAACCCTATTAAAAAATGGGGTACAGAGCTAAACAAAGAATTTTCACCTGAAGAACATCAGATGGCTGAGAAGCATCTTAAAAAATGCTCAACTTCATTAGTCATTAGGGAAATGCAAATCAAAACAACCCTGAGATTTCACTTTATACCAGTCAGAATGGCTAAGATTAAAAACTCAGGAGACAGCAGGTGTTGGTGAGGATGTGGAGAAAGAGGAACACTCCTCCACTGCTGGTGGGGTTGCAAATTGGTACAACTACTCTGGAAATCAGTCTGGCGGTTCCTCAGAAAACTGGGCACATCACTTCCGGAGGTTCCTGCTATACCACTCCTGGGCATATACCTAGAGGATTCCCCAGCAGGTAATAAGGATATGTGCTCCACTATGTTCATAGCAGCCCTATTTATAATAGCCAGAAGCTGGAAAGAACCCAGGTATCCCTCAGCGGAAGAATGGATGCAAAAAATGTGGTATATATACACAATGGAGTACTATTCAGCCACTAGAAACAATCAATTCATGAAATTCTTAGACAAATGGATGGAGCTGGAGAACATCATACTAAGTGAGGTAACCCAGTCTCAAAAGATCAATCATCGTATGCACTCACTAATAAGTGGATATTAGCCTAGGAAATTGGAATACCCAAAGCATAATCCACACATCAAATGAGGTACAAGAAGAACGGAGGAGTGACCCCTGGTTCTGGAAAGATTCAGTGTAGCAGTATAGGGAAAAACCAAAACAGGGAAGTAGGAAGGGGTGGATGGGAGAAAAGGGGGCAGGGAAGAGGGCTTATGGGACTTTCAGGGAGTGGGGGGCAAGAAAAGGGGAAATCATTTGAAATGTAAATAAAAAATATATCGAATATAAAAAAAAGAGCTATCGCCAATATTGCCAGTGTCCCGTCTCCTAATCTCTGTGACCTACTTGGCCTTCACTACTCCTAGTCTTTAGTGACAATTTTCGAGTTTCATTTAAAACACAGAAATATTATGAGACTATGGTTTCATTTTAATCCCAGGTATGGAATTATATGCCAGGAACTGCTTTAGATTTATAACAGCTGACTATGATTTGCCTCATGCTATAGCAGGGGTGTAATCTTGCCAGCTGCAGATAGTGTAATGTTTGGAATTCTGAGGACTTTTTATAGGCTATATAAATGCTAGGGTCCCAAGATGCATATTGGGGTTGTTGGTTGGTTGTTAATGGTCACCATTTGTTAAGTAGTTGTGTGCAAAGAAAAAAACAATAAGAAGAGGAAATTAGGTATCCTGACTCTGAAGATTAATCTTGCCTGAGGAACTCAACACCCCTAATCATCAGGAAGTAATCTAAATAGCTTTGTTTCCTTTCTGATCCCTGACTTTATTCAAGGATCTCTCTTTTCTCCTCTCTTACCTGGTGTTAGGGAGTTGAATAGGGAAGAAAAAGGGTGGAGAAAGATGGAAGAAAGAAGAGCCCACAAAGTAACCAGTGACTAGCTACACTAGTCCATGAGAATCGCTAATTCACCTACATTGCTAACTTCAGTGGTCTCTTCCCAATTATGATCTTACACACTGGGACATGTTATGTAGCTGTTCTCTCCATCTGTCCTAAAATCTTTTCTTCCTTCCTTTGTTTTCCACTCACTTTGCAGGTGATTCTTCGCCTCCTTCCCTGGTCCTTTCTCCAACATTGGCATTGAACTCCTCCTCCTTAGAACTCTTCCTCTATCTTCATGCTTACCCTGAGCACTGGTTTTATTCTGTCTATTTTTGTTGTTTTTTTTTTTAAGTCAATATTGGAAACCAAACCTACAGCTAAGGAAGATGCATTATGCAAGAACTCTACCACCGAGCTGTACTTCTGTTAGCACTCACCTTTCGAAGTCTTTAGATCTTGTCTTTTTCTTGGCTTTAAGCACCATGGTCATACTTACAACTCATAAAATGAGCCTCTAGTCTGAACCTCCTTTGTGGATTTGTATGTTTGACCTGGAGATGACCTACCTTTATACCCAATCTTACATTTCATAGCCACTTCATACTGAGGGGACTTTCCACTAGTTTCTGATAGCTTGCTGGCAGTTCTTGGTATTTCTTGATGTACATATCTTGTTCTTCAGCTTTAAATGATGTTCTGCTAATGTGTCTGTCTAAATCTCTTCACCCCATTTAAAAAGACATTCTTTCTATTAAATTAGAGGCCCAGCCTATTATAGAATGACCTCATGTCAGCTAATTACATCTACAATAAATTGTACTTCCAAAAAGGTCAGAATTGGAGTTAGGACTTTACCTGTGAATCGTGGGGGCACTTTTCACGCAGCCTTTTTCATTTCACTTGATGCCAGCTCAACCCTTTCTACTGTCATTATTGAATCCTGTCTTTTTTGTCTCTGTGACTAATCTTGTCAAGAGGTTGTACCAACCTTGCCTTTGAGATGAGCTTTCCAACCATCTCTCACCAACCTTCCTGCTGGATCTGGTCCAGGCAGATCTCTCCTCTCTTTTACCCTGATTGCAACATTTATCCAGCTTTCTAGCTTCCTTTGCCACTGTAGTCTAGTGAGTGTCTCTCACTGAAACATTGACAAGAATGATTCCCATGTAGCAGGGGCTAGAGCATGCCATTACTTTGCTCAGAACAAAGTAATGTAAATGGTGTTACATCAACTGACAGACAGCTGAAGTCCCAACAAAGCCCCCCTACTGTCTGATACCTTACACTCCAAGAATTCTCCTTTCTGGAATGTTTCTTCCCACGTTTCATTTTTTCCCTTCTTTCCATTGTTTTCTGGAACACACCCTCGAAGTGAAGATTTTCCAAAGCATAAAATTTCAATCTTTTCCATGGTTTTTCTTCATGGTGTTTGTGACAAAATTAGGTAAGAGAAATTCAGAGTAACACACCTTGTTTTCAAGTACAATTAACCTTAGATGTGCAAATATTTGAAAACAGTACCTACCTGATGTGTCCACAAGTCAGCAGATGCTGACCACACACAGATCAGAGAGATCTCAAAATGTCATCATTTTTCTTCTTTTTGAAGTGAACAAGCTCAGATCTGCCAAAATGTAAGGCCATGAATTGGCAGCAGCCAACATTGTAGGAGATCATAAATCTCGCTCAAGGCCAATGTGGATGGCTCTGCAGGCTCATACAACATTCATGGAATCCCAGCTATTTTCAGCCTGGATACTCTTAATAGCCTGGAGATTTGAGACTTGGTCTCAAAGGAATTAAATTTATGTTTTCATTCCCTGATTTCATAAACAACCAAATCTTTGGTATGAATTTAATAGAAAAATCATGGAATGCTTCTTATAAGCATGCACTTCATGTAGCCTTTGGCATTCACTAGTTTCCTGAAATGCTACCTGTCTCCCTAACCAGGGCTCTGACCCCTGTGGCACTGCCGTGAAGCCTTTTGCACTGCCTTGGTATTGAGGGTAGCAAACTCCTTGCCTTCTTGCTGGCAGCTGCTGGTTCACAATGGCCTGCTGTGCTTTGTAGAGAACAGTCATGCTTCCTCAGCTTCTCCGTGCTCCTCTCTCAGACAGACATGTTTTCCTCCCTCTCATCTCTAGGTGCCTTCAGCTCCCCAGCAGTGTGTAATGGCTTGGCCTGCCCTGCCTGTGCTTTGGGGGTTGAAGAAGACCTTTTCCCTGGTTTAAATGTTGTCCCCAAAGGCAGGTAATCTCTATTCCAGCCTCACCTTTTCAAACACAGTGGTAGGATCCATTATCCAAAGGACAATGCTATAAACATAAAGGGAGTATGGAATTTTTCCAGTAACCCACAGCCTGCACCTGAGCTTTGAATCCCAGACTTTTCACACTGTGCAGAAGTGTGGCTCTCTCCCAACCAGTATTGTTATTACTGATATTTGCAGGCATTTTGGTCCATTTTCTGTTGCTATAGCAAAAAACTTTGGGACTGGATACTTTATCAAGGAAAGAAACTCATTTGGCTAATGTTTCTGGAAACAGAGGAACCCAAGAACATGGTGATGTCTAGGGCCTGGTGTAACTTCTGCTGATGGTAGAAATCAGCAGAACAAGCAGGAACACACAAAAGGTGTGGGATTCCAGGGCAGACTTATCTGATAGCAGCTAACTAGCTCACATCCCCTGAGAACCAAGCTCCTCGCAGAAAAGGTGTTCGGTCCTCTTTAGGGACTTACTGAACAACACTGTTAGACTAGGGACCATATTTCCGCCTTTGTCTTAGAGAAGATGGTCCACAGCCATCCCTCTGCTGCATCATAGGTACCATTTACCCTCTCTGGGATGACTGCATCCTCTGTATCCTTTAATCCTTAGCTCAGTGCCTTCCTGCTGTTCTCTGCCTTTCTTTTTGGAAAGACCCATTTATTCCGCAGGTATCCTCGTCACTTTTAAAACTGTTTCTAAGTGTTCTCCAGGCTCATAACTATCTCTTCATTCCTCCCATCCAAGTTTTTACATTCCCCCTGGGACCAGTAGGCATAAGAACTTGAGCACAGCCTGCCTTAGATTCAAACCATCAGGAAAAAAGAAAAGAAAAGAAAAGAAAAGAAAAGAAAAGAAAAGAAAAGAAAAAGCCTCGGTCGGCCAGCACCTTCCCATGTTCTCAATGCATTTCCACTTGCCTGCTCGATTTCACACCATCTGCTCCATTAAGAGGCGGTTCTCAGTAGAGTTGTCATAAGCATTACAAAGCGTTAGCAACAGCTGGTTAAGCATATTTATGCTACAGTAGAAGCATGAGGGCTGGGTACAATAGTGCAACATGGACTTTTCTGGCTAGCAAGAGTAATGGGAGACAGATGTGCTACATGATGTCTCTGTGCTAGACACCAGCATGACCCGGGCAGATCTCAGAGGTACTATAAATCCAGCTCAGCCGCGTGGAAATAAAAATCAGTGCTGGGCAGCACCAGGCCTGGGAAATAAAGCTAGGCCATAAACTTTTGGGCTGAGGAGAAATGATGATTTGAGATGGGAGGTTTCAGAAAGCTGCTGAGTTTGTCTGTGCCTCAGTCTCCTTGCCTAAAAATGCTAAGTATAAAATCCACACAATATGATTTTAATGAAGTAATAAATGCAAAGCTCCCAGGACAGAGAGTCCAGCAAATATTAACAATGATCATTGTGATGGTTTGTATGTGCTTGGCCCAGGAGTGTCACTATTAGGAGGCATGGCCATGTTAGAGTAGGCGTGTCACTGTGGGTGTGGGTTTAAGACCCTCATCCTAGCTTCCGGGAAGTGAGTATTCTGTAGCAGCCTTCAGATGAAGATTTAGAACTCTCAGCTCCTCTTGTACAAGGTCTGCCTGGATGCTGCCATGTTCCTGCCTTGATGATGCTGGACTGAACCTCTGAACCTGTAAGCCAGCCCCAATCAAATGTTGTCCTTTATAAGACTTCCCTTGGTGATGGTGTCTGTTCACAGCAGGAAAACCCTACCTAAGACGATCATCTTCATCTTCCTCACAATAAGAGATAAGGTACGAAAGGCGAGGTATGTGTACACAGTGTGTACACAGGCACACAGTGCAGTTCTGTGGCACTTGATGTGGGAGAGCTGTTGAGGAGAGCTAAGAAGGTCACCAGACTTGATTTGGGGGAACTATTTACCAAGTGCTTCTGTGTGCTGGACTCCAGTCCCCCCACATTGTGCATATAGCAGTGGGCAATCCTGGAAAAGGCCCTGTCACAACGAACACTTTGTTCGAGTGAAAAGACAAGTACCCAAGGCAGACGCTAATGAAACCCACAAAACGGAACATAAGAACAAATGAAACCCACAAAATGGAACATAAGAACGGCTCGGCAGGTGAGGGAGTTGGCCATCAAGTCCAAAGATCTCAGTTCAGTCTCCAGGACCCACCAGGTGAAAGGACAAAACTGGCTCCTGCAAGTTGTCCTTTGTCCCCTACCCTCTCCACCACTCACCTCATCCACAGCAAAAATAAAGAAATTAAAAACTTCTGAAAATGTTAGAATGTGACATGCATTCTGCAAATAACCAGTGGCTGTACTGACAGCACACACAGGCTCCAAGATCCAGACAGAAAGCACAGCAGTGCCAAGAACTGTGATTGGAAGTGGTCAGGTCTGAGGCATAGAGGCCTAACAGGGAGTGGTGATGGATGGGTTCAAGGAAGAGGGACCAGATTAGATGGCGTTTTGTATAAACCAGGGCATGAGGCTTGGGTTTTATTATAGTGCTCTCTATGAGCCCTTGGTATGTGGTTAATCCTTCTGATTCTCTGTCTTCATTTCTGATGTGGGTGGATGGAGCCTCCTGGGAGATTATGAAAGCACACCTTGTGGTGTGTCTGCCAGTGTCTTCCCAGAGGACTCTGCTCTAATCAGTGGTTCGCTTAAAGGGATCTGACTGTTGAGGGACAGGGACTCTATAGAAGTGGGTTTAGTTGGCAGAACAAAGTCTCTGGGGCTGTGTCTTTGGAGCAAATATCCTTAGGAGAATTAATGGCCTGACAGTCCTAGAACCTAAAGTCCTAGAAATACATCCTTTCTTGCTTAAGTTGCCATCTCAGATAAGTGGTCACAGCATAAAAAAGACTGGCTGACATAGTTCTGTAGTGACAAACTACTCTATACCTGGAAAATACAGGAAGCAACTTCTTTCAGAGCATTGGATAAAAGGCAGAGTAAATCAATGTTCTCTGAGGGGAAGGAACCCTATGAGGTGTGTTAGCTTGTCTCTGTGTCTCTGCATGGGCTCTCCTGGAATGCTGCACACCAACTGGAGTGAAAACCTAGCAAGCTAACCCTGCTGAGCCGAGCATCGGTGTGCGCAGATCCAAGGGCACAGGCTCCTCCTGGATCCACAGGGCAGCGTGCTGATGGCTACCAAGAGAGAAGAGGTGCACAGGAGGCAGATCAGTAAGCCAGTGGGTGAGACAGTGATGAGAGAAGGAGCCTTGATAATGTATACCACTTCTCTGGAGATTTAGGCTAAGGGCTCTTGAGGAACTGACCTTTAATCAGAGGCTGGAGGAGAGAAACAGGGGGAGGAGAGAGGAAAAATATTACAAGCAGAAAAACACAAAGATCCATGGGAAGGAAGGGTAGAGGGCTGATTGAGAGAGTTACAAATAGGCAGAGAGAGAGAGAGAGAGAGAGAGAGAGAGAGAGAGAGAGAGAGAGCATACATGCATGTCTGTGCATCATCTGCATGCGCACATGCATGTGTGTGGGTGTGTGTGTGTGTGTGTGTGTGTGAGTGTGTTGGAGGGAGGCAGAAAGACAAGTTTAAAAGACACTGCAGAACCAGAAGGCTCCAGGCAATGGAGTTTTTCTTAGGAACTGTAAAGTAGTGGGCATAGTAGAAAGCTGTAAGTTTTAAATAACAGTTCATGATAGCCTCAGAGACTGGTCTCTGGGAGCCTACTGTTTGTTGTGACCAAAGTCTGAAATGTGATCATCCTGAGCTTTAGAGTCATAGAGAATCAACACACAGTTCCAGGGTCCTTGTGTTGCCCTGGTGGGGACACATCTAGCCCTGGATCTTCCTGATGTTTTAGGAGAGCTCCAGATGCATTGTCTTAGGAGCTGAGGGAAGCACCTGGATACCAGACTGAGCTACTCAGGAACACAACATCCTCTACCATTCATAAAATGTCATAATTCGAAAGGGGGTGTTCAAGATGAATGGGAGTTTTTAACATTAATCACCACCTAACGATGGCAAAGCCTGGGAGGTGTCAGGTTTCATTTGATAGATTTATCCTGAAGGTGATATGTGTACTGACAGTTTGAGGAAATTAATGGTTTGATTTTAGGGAGGACGGACAGGATAAACCGATCCTGACAGGTTAAATTAAGACAAGGCTGTTAGAGAATGTAAAACCACAACTTCATATTTCCAGCGCAGTGTTTCAGAGGTCTTGATACTTATGCCTAAGGCTGGCAAAGTGCGTAAGTAACTGAAAATTTAGAAGCCGCTGTTTGGAAGTGATCACCCACCTGGCATTATCTCAGGGTGATATTATATCATTTGTAAGTGGCATCTTCATGTGCATGTCTACAATTTATAGAACTGTAAATAGAACTGAGTAGGGGAACCCCAAGCAAACAGATCTCAGGCATATGTCTGAAGTTTCGGTGTGTATGCAGGTCCTCAAGGGCAGGCCTTGATGTCTCATTGGCCTCTTTCTTTTCTTTCTCCTGTCCTTCCTTCCTTCCTTCCTTCCTTCCTTCCTTCCTTCCTTCCTTCCTTCCTTCCTTCCTTCCTCTCTTTCTTCCCTTCTTCCTCTTTTGAATTTTAAAAAAAATTATTTATGTACTCACTTTACATCCCACTACCAGGCCCCTTCCTCCTGGAACTGCCTCATGCACGTCTCCCCCATTCCTCTCTCCCCTCCTCCTTTGAGTTCCGTTTCCCTCCCACCCCCATACATCAAGTAGCTGCAGGACTAGGAGCATTCCTCTCACCGAGGGCCTCTTTACTTCTGATGCTTGCACACTAAGAGGCATACAGCTGGTATTCCATAAATGTTCACTACAAAAACCTATCTATCACACATAAATCACTCTTCATGACTGACACCAGGTGACTGATAAACACCCATTATCTTCTGCTTTGCCTAGTGCTGCCTACTAAACACAAATTATTTCACTGGCAAGAATGACTTCCATGGAAGACACACCTGGCTACACTTCCTAACCTCTAAGAAAATTTGAAAAGAAAAACCTGCTTAATCAGGATGATGCAGTATCTTTCAGAGACTTCACTGATTTTCTGTATAAAAGATATGCTGCCTTTATTTCTTTCCATTTTTTATTTTTTTCAGGATTATTTTCAATGTGATGGATTCCTTTTTTAAAGAGGGACTGGGGTCCTGTCAAACTCTACTCTATAGACACTCTTAGGTGCTTCTTTCTGAGATCATTATTAGTACCAGATCCAGTTTACCTGCTTTACATTTTCCAGATAGGACATCTGATACTATTTCTTGTCAGTTTTTAGTTACACAAAATTCTACCATGTATGGTTTTAACTACTATGAATTTTATTTTGTGATTTATCTTCCTAAAGTAATCTTTGTGGTTTGGAGAAAAATCTATTAGGAAATCATGGAAATATGGAAGAGGAGAGAGACCAGGGTAGTGGGAGACAGGTGTGCTTTCCAGGACTATGAGATGAGCCCTGAGTTAGGACAAAGAACAATGCTCTCTTCTATTGTTAAGGGAAACATTTCCCATTGGTTGAGGTCCCTTGATTCTCATCCTTGAATACCCTTGTGAACAGTTAGCCATATTTTCACCAGCAAGTGTAACTTTAATTCTTTCAAACCTTATTTTTAATGATGATCCCTAAACATGTTAACTTCCCTTGTAGCCCACCACCCACCAGAGGTCGTGGGAAGGAAAGGATACAGGGAAGTGGACCTGTGTAGAAAGGTTCGTTGGAGCAACTCCAATCTGTGTTGTCTGGAAATCAACAGTTCAAATTATAGGTTAGCAGGCAGTGGCAGCTTGATCCACTCACAAACACTTCAACAGTCTAATTCAGGAGAGTCAGGTTAGCAACAGTAGTGACATGACCTAGCAGACACAGCCAGGCCTCAGCCTCAGTTCCAGTGAGCAGGAGAGACCAACAGGAAGACCAGACGTTCTCAGCTGTGCCTTTCTCAGGGAAGTGAAGATCAGTGACATGATAGACCCACAAGTGTTGCACAGCTAGCTTGTCCTGGCTGGTTTTGTGTGCCAACTTGACCCAGGCTGGAGTTATCACAGAGAAAGGAGCTTCAGTTGAGGAAGTGCCTCCATGAGACCCAGCTGTAAGGCATTTTCTCAATTAGTGATCAAGGGGAGAGGACCCATCATGGGTGGTGCCATCCTGGGCTGGTGGTCTTGGGTTCTATAAACATGCAAGCTGAGCAAGCCAGGGGAAGCAAGCCAGTAAGGAACATCCCCTCCATAGCCTCTGCATCAGCTCCTGCTTCCTGGCCTGCTTGAGTTCCAGTCCTGACTTCCTTTTGTGATGAACAGCTGTGTGGAAGTGTAAGCAGAATAAACTCTTTCCTCCCCAACTTGCTTCTTAGTTGTGATGTTTGTGCAGAAATAGAAACCCTTACTAAGACATAGCTATACCAGCAAGCCAAGCTCTGTCTCCTCACTCTGTGGAATCCTATTTATGCTCTCCAAACTTGTGTCCTCCCCGTGCCTTGCCTCAGCATGTGTATCCAATCATCCTGAGTTCTCAGAGTCCTGACAAATGCAGTTCAACTATACAATGTAAGGTGGACCAATACATGTGTGCTGTTAGCAAAGATGTCTTTATCATGTGGCCTTTCATGTGCTTGCTTTGCCAGAACATCCTCTCCTGTGTCTGCTTCAGTGAAACATTCCTTTACTAGTCTGCCTTAGTCTTTCACCTGTGTCCACTTCAGGAAAACACTTCTTCAGGAGTTTGTCCCAGCAAAACACCATCCAACACAGCTGACTCTCCAAAGAACCCTTAAGTTTCTGCTTCAAGCGAAGACTTTCCTAAGTGTGGAATTTTAATCTCCTTGCAGATTTTCACAACAGTTCCTTAACGTGAGCAGGGTCCTTTCTGAATTTCATCTTAAAGGCAGCTGCTCAGACATGACTGAGGTGAAAAACTCAGCCTTGGGCAGAAACCAGGGACTGAGCTTGGCCTGAGCCAAGGCACCCAAGGGCCTTTGACCAACCAATGTAAATGTTCTTTGGGTACATAATAAGAGGCAGTCCTTGTCCTATAGATTTCGACCACACCCTTCTTCGTGATGTCTACTCAAATAGTTCTCCCCACCTCACAGTGTGCTTTGTCTGCCATTTTTAAATGAATGTGCAGGTGCTTTTCATATCTGTGAATATTTGGTTTTTGTTGTCTCCTGAGCCGTGTGGGTCGTTTTTCTCTTTGGCAATCCATTGATGAATAGAACTAGATCATTTTGATGTAGTAAAGTTTAACCATTTCCTTTCCTGGATCCATTTTTTGTTAGTCTCATATTTTTATTAATGACATTTGCCCTTTGTTTCACGCATGGGCATAAGGCACACTGACCAGGGTCACGCCACCCTCTGCCTTCTCCCTGCCGCCCCATCTCTCCTCCCCTTCCCTGCTTCCCTTTCTCACCTTCATGCCTATTAGTTTTCTTTCTTATGAAGTTTGACCAGGGCCATACAGATGCTTCTTCAAAAAATACTCTCTTACCCTGAAGTCTTAAAACCATATTCGTATAATTTCAATCTAAAGACCTTATTGTTTTGTCTTTCCATTTAAGAATTTAATCTACTTAGAATCAATTTTGCATGCTCTGTATGTTATTCAGTAGAGGTTCAATTTTATTATTATTATTTTTTTTTTACCACAAACCAATTTTCTCAGATTCATATGTTGAAAAGAGTAATTTTCTTAGCTGGTTTCCTGGGCTTTGTCACATAGAATGTCTCTATACAAATCTTACTTTTGCTGCTTTGGTTTTTGTGTTCTTAGAACTAGTCAATCCCATCTTCCTACTTCAAGTAAATTCTTTAGAAAGCCTGGTGATAAAAATTTAAAAAAAGTGTCAGTTTTGTTTGAAAATGTATTTTACTGTTATTATTTCAAGAAGACATTTTTATTTATTTATTTATTTTGCTGGCAGGCTATGGAGTTCTGAGCCTGTAATTGTGCTGTTTTGTTTTGTTTCATCACAGCCTGTTTCCCTACTGTATTTGGCTGCATTAATGTTATTGCAAACAAAGTCATAGGTCTTCTTGTTTCTTTATAGGCAGCTCATTCGATGCAACTACCATACCTGGCTAGTTTTAGGATCTTCTCCTTGGCTCCACCATTCCATGATGTCTCTAGTTTGTATAGTTAGCTTGGTATCATTAGGGCTCCCCCACTAACGGACATTGTATCAAAGAAGTAGAGGGTTTTCACCCCCTTTCCTTTTTTGCACCTGGAATATGAGTGAGAGTGTGTGTGCGCTGTGTGTGTGTATGTGAGAGAGAGAGAGAGAGAAGAAGAAGAAGAAGAAGAAGAAGAAGAAGAAGAAGAAGAAGAAGAAGAAGAAGAAGAAGAAGAAGAAGAAGAATGGAAGGCAATGAAGCCTTAGGTGGAGGAAAACATTGGTGTGGGATGCTTCTGGTGCTGAGAAATGAGCAGAAAGACAATGCCTTGGTTGGAAGACTGCATTGTCTGAGGAAAGGGAGGGGTCACTTGACATTTGGTAGCTCAGTCAGTGAGTTTGTGTGTGTGTGTGTGTGTGTGTTTTCCACGATCATAAGTATCTGAGAGAAATAAATTACAAAAGAGAAGATTTGTTGGGGCTAGTGTTTTCAGAGGCTTCAGGCATGGTGGACTGATTCAGTTGTTTCTGGGTGGTATTGAAGCAGAGGATAATGCTGGAGGATGTGGGGCAGAGATGTGTACAGCACAGCCTCTCAACTCACAGGGTCAGGAAGCAGCAGAGACATACACATAGGGTCATACACCAAGGCCATGTTCCATGCTCCCCTGTTAGGTTTTATAATAAGCCTTAAAAGCACTTAATAAGCACTTAAAAGCTGGGAGATGTCAACCCTCTGTGCTATTTTTTCTACTTCCTGGTCAATAACCCCAAGATATCACTTGCCCTGTTCCACCTGGGCTGCTTCTACTCCCAAGAGGCCAGGCCTCATGGCCATGTGCTCACAGTCCACCAACACCCCCCCGCCCCCCACACACACACGGTGACTTCTTCCTTCTTCCTCCTCTCCTTGTAGTGTCTGCCTGAGATCGCCCAAGCTCAGGAACCTTTGCTCCACCCCTTCTCTTCTGCCAGGCTGTAGGCATCTTTATTAACCAATCAGGGATAATTCAGGGGGCAAGGTTTATGCAACAAAAGCTGGTATATGCAAGAATCTCCTCTTCTTTAAGGGAGACAACCGGATCCTGCTTTACAGAATTTAGCCTTTGAATACAAGTAGCGTCTTACCAACCTCCAGACTGAACAAAATAAACTCCCAGATGGTGCTGGTACTCACCTTTAATCCCAGCAGTCAGGAGGCAGACAGATCTGAGTGTGAGGACAGCCAGGTTTACAGAGCAAGTTCCAGGACAGCCAAGACTACACAGAGAAACCCTGTGTAGAAACCAAAACCAGCCAACCAGCTACGCATACTTTTAACCTTCCATGTCAGAGAAAACTGACAGTTTGTGTTAGTTACTTCCAGCATTTCTGGGACAGAAGGTCTGACAAGAGCAAATTAAGAAAGTTAGGTCTATTTGGGGGCCCAGTCATCATGGCTGGGGCGTCGATGGTGACAGGAGCTCAGTAAGAATAATGACACTTTATCTACAGAGGGAAGGCAGAGAGATGGAAGCTGGAATTCAGTTCCTTTTCTAGTTTTTATTCAGTCCAGGACCATGTACTTTTCATAAGTTTTTGAGACCATTTATCTTTCCATTTAAAAGATTTCATTTACAGCCTGCCTCCTTAAAAGATAGATAGATAGGTAGGTAGGTAGGTAGATAGATAGATAGATAGACCCAATGAACAAACCAAAGACTCTTGCAATAGCTTTGTCCTTAAGAACCCAAGGATGACTGAAATTTCTGGGCCTAGGTCTCAGGAGTTCCACCACATGAGCTGCCCGTCTCAGCCTGGACGGTCCAAGGCTTGTCTTGAGTAAGGAGAGGTCTGAAGGGATTTGTTTTACTGCCAAAGCATTGGAGGTACCTTTCTCTGCTCTGCTCTTTCTTTTAGAGCAACACACCTGTTGACCAGGAGTTTGTAGGTCAGGAACAGGCATCTCTGTGACAGGCAGCGGCTGCTGCTCCTGATGCTGGACATCCTGGCTGCCCTGGCTTCCCTCTATTTCCTTCAGCAAGCTTTAATTGCATTATGCAGCGGGTGCTGCTCTTCATCAATCCATGTGCATTTCAAGCATTTGCCAATACAGTGGAAGGCCATGACAGATCAGAGATGCTTCTCCCACGCACTGACCTTTTCATAACTCTCCTGCGTTTATCTTACTGAGTACTTGCAACCTGAAAGGCCGCAGTATCACATCAGCTCCTTTTCCTTTTGTGCTGCCTAGAGTTCCAATACCCCAGCCTTTGTTTTCCAATACTCCTAATTCATTTGCTAAACACTTATTACTTTATCTACTGCATCACTGAGTCTGACCATTTGTCTCCTAAATGAGCTTCGGATGGCTGCTTCCTCTCCTTCCCTGCCTCTTTACCCAAATCATCACCTGGGGCTCCTGCTGCGCAGAAGGTCCTTGTCTGCACAGCTGTTACTTTTGGGTTTCAGCTCCATCTCCATCTGTATTTGTCCAGGATGTAGCCACCCAGATCCCCTAAAAGTAACACTCTAATGAGCTGTAGGCCATGGAGGTTCCAGACGAGTCTGTGTGGTCATAAAGCAGATGGTGATTTCCCATGTAGACAGCAAAGGGGATGGAAAACTCAAGAGAATCTATTTCCAGAGGAGAGAGGGCCTTCAGTAAAGAATGGCTTGAGATAGACTCGTTAGCAGTCAGCTGCGTTGAATGTGGGTTCAAAAGGGAACAACCTGGCTTCCACTAAAAATCCTCACTGGGTATCTTGAAACCTTCTCATCCTAAAAGTCACTGGATAAAATCTTCAAAACACCCTTCCAATGTGGTTTAAGTTGCAACAAAATTAAAGAAATTCTTCGAAGGCACATATCAGACTTATTTATCATTGCGGTGGGAATTGTGGGAGGAGCTGAACACAGACCTCTTCAAGCCCGTGAAAGTGTTGCTGTGGGCAGGAGACTGGCAGATTTGTCGACAGAAGCTGACAAGAATTCTTCTTCAGAAGGTGGAGAGAGACCCTTGTGATAGTGGACAGCCATTGTCATGTCTTGAAATTGAAGAGATGGCCACATGAAAATCCTGAAGCGGGAGGCAGACCCTCCAGTTCCGGGGCTAAAGGAGACTTCCTCACCCTGTGTGGTCTAACTTATTCTCCAGGCATGAAGACATTGATGAGAAGTGGGAGCTGTGGGATACAAGTTCTCGGCCAAGGGCTCTCCAGAGACCCCTAAAACAGCAAAGACTATACCATTGCTCTTGGATGCCCACCAGAACATGAGAGTAGGACTCCAGGCTGAAGACATCACATTCTTTGGCTACAGGACATGAAAACACGAAGTTGGTGCCATCCAGGAAGCATCTTCCATACTGGCCAACATTTAGAAGGAATTATACATGCTGCTGGGAGAAAACAGATCAATTGTCTTATCCTGCTGGGAACTCTGTGAGCTGCAGTAATGACTCACATGGTAAGATAGGCCCCTTGTGCAATGGCCTGTTGGGGAGGCTTCTGAACAGATTAAAGGTCACTCCACAAAGGAAAGTGAGTGCCTGGCACTGTGTCAGTCTGACCAAGACCTGGTGCCTGGAGAACTCATAAGCCCCAAGGGTGAATTTACTATAATTTTGCTAAATGGATGTGGTTTCAAACTGCCCTCTGACTTTGTGTCTCTACACCCAGTGATAAATACTGCTCTCAGCCCTCACAGGCAAGTTTCTTTGTGTTATGGGCAGCGGTTAACACAGAAACTTAAAACTGTGAGAAAATCAGCGTCCACAGAGTGAGTGCTCAGTCACAAATCTGCATCTGCATTGCATCCTCTCACCCCAAGGCTCAGGGACTGAAGGATTGTAAGGGTCAGACAAGGGCCAGAGCAAAGCAGCATCTTCTCCATATGGCAGCACTGCTGCGCTCAGGAAGTCACCGCATCTGTGACTTCCTGTGCAAAGCCTTCATAGGATCAAGTTAGTCAACACCCTAGCATGGAAGGAGGAGGGGCTCATGAAGCCCCCACCCTAGCTGAGGAGATATAGACAATTGATCTCTTTCAGGGAAGTGAGAGTCAGGTTTTTTAAGGGTGCAGCCCCTGTTAGGTTGACCATGCTCTAGTAAATGATCTCATACCCATGAGCAGCACACATCAGGGGGATATTAAAAAACAAAGTGGACACAAGGTTGGAAGGGGGTAGGGAACAGGGAGTGGGGGGCAGGATTCTGGGTTGGATGGATATCATCAAAATATGTGCATAAGTGAAATTCTCAAAAAATATTTAAAGTTTTGTATTAGAAATATGTATAAACGAAACAGTAGGGGAAAAAGTAGAGAGGGCATTGTACTTGCCCTTGATCCTGGCAGCAGGAGAGTATGCTGAACTGCCTCTAAGAGCCAGCGCAGATACCTGGATCTGGGAGAAAGGGGAAGAAAAAGCTCCCGGGAGAATCTGGAGCCATAGGCCAAGTAGAGTGATTTTCAGAGTAAGCTGCTGTCAGGACTTCCTTCACACGTACGGGAGTGTTCGAGGAGACTGTACCACGGGGCGGGGGGATGAAACAGAACCAATCCTCAGGAGAAAGGCATCCTCAACAAGTAGTCAAAGAAGTTCCCCAAATTAAGTCCCAATCATGGTGTGTTTGTGGTAAAACACGAGACAAGTCTCTGGGTGCGAAATCAGCAGAACCAGTTTATCTTAGAGGCAGGCACACAGAATGGCATTGCAGGGACTCATATGCATAATACTTGAAGATGTGGTTAACGAAGAAAGTGTGGGATTTATACTTGAAAGCTGAAACTAAGCTACAGAGGAAATTTGTTTACTAAACTTGAAGATCTAGGAAACAATTGAAATAAAATTGAAAACAAAATATATCGGACACTACTAAATAAGGAGGAAGGTATGAAATCTAACTTTACAGACTGACACAAAACAGGTAAAAGTATCTTCTGAATGAAAAAAGATGAGGACATAACTGCTCCGAGGTATGGTTGAGGAGAAGGTGTATTTTAGATATGAAGGAGAAAACAGCCACAGGCACCTGGAAGGGTCCAGACTGAACTGGGCCATGATGGGCGACAGAGACTATGACAAGCTAAGAACCCAGAGAAGTTGGGAACAAGAGGACCAAGAGGGGTATAGGAGCAGAGCCAGCCAGGAGCCCAGACACCAAGGGGATGTGTAGCCAAAGTGGTTTAGTTATGTGGGTATCAGGGAAGGACGTGAAGCCCTGCCCTTGGGCTGAAGAGGTTTAAGGTTTAAGGTTTAAGGCTGGGTGAGGAGCACTGGAGGGAGGCACGGGTACTGAGTGAGACCTAAAGTATTCCAACAAGACACATGAAGTTTACCATTAAAAAGAGGGAACCTCTCCCATCAGCCTCACTGAAAGAGGCTAGTACAATTTTAATAATTAAAATGAGACAAGGACTAAAGGAGGAGAGAGAAGGTGGGTCAAGCACTCGCTTGAACACTGATACAATCAATCACTGGTCTCCAGTTTAGCTTAGCAAACAGCCTGACAATGTATGGAAATCTAACCTATAAGGACCAGGTAGAGTTTATTCTAAGACTTCCATGGCAAGGCCCATGGTACACTTTACTACGTTAGCAGAATTAAGCAAACAATGGCATGGTTCCAATGACTTAGTAACTGGTCCACATTCTCTCAGAGCATCTGATGTGTAATTGTTAAAATTGATAGGTAGAGAAAGCATCCAATAAAATGGTAAACATATCATACCTTAAAAAAGAATAAAATTAAGAACTGGGATTAAAGGTCATTTCTATAACGTCATACTGGTATCCATTAGAAATTGATGCTTTGTTTGCTCTATCTGTAAGACTAAAGACACATTGGCCATCACAGCTATTCTGCTCTTACACAAGTAGAGATTCTGGAATTACAAATGGGAATGCTCGAAGCAGTGTTTTCTTTAAAACAAAAACAATTCAAGAGTAAACTGGTAAATTACTCAATGAATTGTGGTGCCCTCATGTAAGAAATAGCACAGATTTCTACTAAAAGATAAAGGCATATTAACACACACAACAGAAGTGGGGAGAGGAAATGTCAAGAACCGACTTTGGATTATCACCAAGATGACATGATGTTCCAACCTTCAGTAAGTCAAATGTAAGTATATTTAGAAATGGGGCCTTGAAAGTAAGTGAGGGTCATCTGAATGGGTCTTGTTCCAGTATAACTGATGGCCTTTTAGGAGGCAAGTAAGATATGAGCATGAAGGCCAAGAGTCAGCACATAAATACACAAGAAGAAAGTAGCCTCAGGAAAAGGGCTTGGGAGAAAGCCTGCTCACCTCTTGACCTGTACTTGCAGTTTCCAAAGTGTGGGCAAGCAAATCTTCCCTTGCTCAAGCCTCCAACTCTATGGTGCTGGCTATGACCATTGCCCTAGCAAATTATTATGGGTTTCAAAATACATAAGTCAATAAGGCAAGCTACAAAAATAGTTTGATAACTCTTTGAAGTTGAAAAATCAATCTCATTTGAAGAATACATATGTAGCATAAGAAACTACAAAGGTAAGTAAGGAATAGAGAGCATTCTATGGCCTGTCAGAGTCAGCTCCTTCTTGACAAAGCAGGAGCAGGGCAGGCCAGGAGCATGCCATTGAGCCTGGGCACACAAAACACAGTCAAGTTCTGTCTAGAAGCCACCTCTCCTGCCCCTGACTTTAGAGACTTACTCATGCAGGAAGCCCTGCTAGGACTGCTAGAACTGCAGGCTCCAACATGGCTGCCTGTCCAGCAACTCCTCCAGACTGGGCTTACTGGCAAGTGCATTGGCGCTGGAAGGCAGCGGGAGTAGGCTGCACATGCGTAGCAATATTCCCAGATCCTGAGCTACCGTGGAGACTGGCCAGATACCTCCGTGGGTAAAGGCACTTTCTGCCACACCTCATGACCTGATGTGATGAAGAAAGAAAACCAACTCCAACAAACATATAAACCTTCCTCTAACTTACATACACAAGCACATATGCAGTCAATCAGTCTCTCTCCCTCTCTCTCTCTCTCTCTCTCTCTCTCTCTCTCTCTCTCTCTCCTCTCTCTTTCTCTTTCTCTCTCTCTTCCTCCCTCTCTCTCTCTCTCTCCAACCTAAAGTTTTGTAATGCATGCATGTTCCCTCCTGGCAATATGGCACTAGCAGGGAGAAAGAGGTCAGTAGAAGTTGAACCGTGTGTAAAATAAAAGTCTCTTTTATTCACCTGATATGATTGTCTTGGAGGCTTATTGTCTACGTCCACTAACCTAGGTCTAGTCCTGGAAGCTTCTACCCTCCGTACAATCTAATCTAGGCCTAGATTGTTTTTCAGCCTCTGAGACTTACTGTGCTAAATAAGCTCAGCCTTTCATAGTTTTCTGGACTCAGTCTGGCTTCTCTACTGACCTCTAATTGAATTCTCTGGTTGGCTTCATACTAACTCTGGCAATCTGTTCTAATCTTCTGACTCCTTCTCATTCTCTGGCTTGTTCTGTTTTCTGTCCAGATTGTTCTCTCTTCAACTTGTCCCTGTACACTGGTGAAACTGCCTCTTCCCTCTCTGCCCTGCCCCTCAAGTAGCTTCCCTTTTCTCTCTGTTCTCTTGAGAATTGAGCATATCCTATTCCACCAAATCTATCTCTGATCCACCACATTGTCAGCCACTCAATTAGACATCACTTTCAAACATGGGTGTTCCCTTTTACAAACTAACTTTGCCATAATTGTCTGGGATTAAAGGTGTGTGCTAAGGGCATGTCTATTTTTATCAAGAGGGATTAAAGGTATGTGCTAAGGCTGAACCACACCATAACTAGAATCAGGTTTTTCTAGTAGACAACACACGTTTGGGGTTCCCAGTGTGATTAAAATATCCTGCAAACCCTTGTCCTCGTGGAACACCATGTCCAGTAGGGGAAGCACACTTTATTGGGAATCAAACTGAGGCAGCCATGGCAAATGTGATGGACATAGAGGGGCCCAAGCAATAAGGGTTTAATCAGGGATGCTTGAGGAGGCTCTCCTGAGAGCACAGCTCTCGCACAGAGGTGTATAGGATACATTGGAGCTTTTATTAGCAGAAGGGCTTTGCCGGCTCAGTGAATGACTTGTGTGCTACCCTGATGGCAGGGGAAGAGGTCAGACAAGAACCTAGGACACAGAGTTGGGAGCAAATAGCAAGGAACCTAAGAAGACATGCACCACATGGATCACAAAAGGAGCTTCGCTTCATGCTTGTCTTAAACCTAGTGGGAAGTCATTGATTAATAAGAAGACAAGGGAACGGTAGGAAGTCAGAAGTGATCAGATTGCATTTTGCAGAAGTCATTGTGCCTTGGATGTAAAAAGGATATTTTGTGGCACGGTGGGAAAGAAGGGACACACAATGTGGGTGGCTTAGGAGTTTCAATAGTGTAGGAACTCAAGAGAGTCCTATCAACCCAAGGGGATGGTGTCTTGAACTAGTGTAGCTAGAATGAATCTGGAAGGAAATGAATGGATTAAAAAATTCAAAATTGATCTGTTTGTTACCTATTAGTGCTCAGGGCATCCCTGGGATGTAGGTTCTAAGACCAAATCTCAGCAGAGAAGACAAAGACACAGACATCTTAAGCCAGTCAGTCACCTAGGCCAGAAAATGGTTTCTCCATTTGCAATTGAATTGGATATAGGGCAAGAAGATGAAGGCAAATAAGAGGGAGGTGCTAGAGTGACAAGAGTTCTGGCTTATTCAGGCTGGCAGCACTGTAGGTAATCACTGTGGGCCATGCCCTCTGGCCATGCAGTATGGGCTATGCATTGGGCAAAGAGCCTTTAGAAGATGCCCAAGAGTAGAGAAGGAGTTTAATTTTAGCTTAGACTTTGAACATGATGCATTTAAAATACTTATGAGATATCCAAGAAATGTCTAGAAGGCAGCTGCATATGTAGATCTAGGCTCAGAGGAGATTTCCAGGCTGGGGATGTAAATGTTAATCACCAGCATGGCCATCAACATCACAAATGCTGTGGGCACCAATGAAATCTTGGGGAACAGAAGAAGAGAAGGAAACACCTAGGATCATGCCTTGAGTATTTAATGGCCAGTAAAACGATGAATCTGGGAAGCAAAAAGTATAAAACTCAGAGAAATCAGAAAGCCAAGATTTTCAAACCCAGGGTAGGGAGAGGAGAAAATGGTTAACATTGTTAATGCTGCTAAAAGATAAATTAAGGGGATGACAAACACAATGAGAAGTCTGGGTGTGTGAGAAATGAAGGAAGTGATACAGAGAACAGATAGAGAGACCCAGTAAGTGTGGTCTAGATGAGGTAATTTTGGCTATAGAAGGTCATTGTGGCAGTGGAGGACAGAGGATGGATTATATACAGGTGATGGGCAAAGCTTATAGATGGATTGGAATCAGGTATAGCTTCTGGATTCCAGACTAGCAAATGGTATTCTCCTTGACAACAATGGAATACAAATGTGCTGCACAGAATAGATCTGGGTGGGGATCAATTCTGTTTAGGCCATTTAAGTTTGAGATGCCTAAAAACTATTTCATGAGTCTGTGAAGCAGTTTGGAACACAGAGATGAAGCCATGTCAAGACTTAAAAATGTTGGGATTTTCACTATTAAGATGACGTCGAAAAGTTAGGTCTGCATGTATCAATCCCAGGAAGAACAAACGTAGCATCGACAGAAAGGGAGATGAAACGTGGTAGAACATGTGGCTCAGAGAGTGTGCTGATGGTTTTGGGAGTAGGGGTGGGGTTAGGAGAGAGAAAAAGAAGAACTCGGTGGCCTCATACACTGCAAAGGCTCCTCATATTAGTGGCACTGTATATATCCAACCCCCAAACCCAAACCTTGGAGGCAGTGTTGCTGTGCAACTGTGAGGACCAGGCTTCACTTCCTTGTCATCCCAGTGAGTGTGGAGACAGGGAACTCCCTGAGAGAAGCTGGTGAGCCAGGCTGACTAAAGCAGCAAGCTCTAGGTTCAGTGAGAGACCCTGCCTCACCTCCCAGTAAGGTGGAGAACAATCACCACAGACCACACACGGCCTGTGCATGTCCAATGTGATTTCTCTCTCTCTCTCTCTCTCTCTCTCTCTCTCTCTCTCTCTCTCTCTCTCTCTCTCTCTCTCTCTCTCTCTCTCCTCTCTCTCCTCCCTCATCTCCAGCTCTCTTTCTCATCTTCATTGTCAAGCAGAGAGCTGAGTCACTTGAATGCTAACATTGTCCCTAGCCCTTGCAACTTCTTGATTTTTCAAGCCTTAAAACACTGGCAGGATTCTGCAGTGAACTGACTAGCTGAGAAAAACACTCATGTGGTCTCCTTACTGCTGGACGATCTGCTCACAACTGGAACACAGTATTTCCTCAACTCTATTCCCATTCCCATTCCCCCCCCCCTCAGATTCCCTTTTCCTTGTTTCCAGGGTCCTAGTATCCAGGGTTCATGATTCACAGGCAGGCCTGCCTAAGTTATGGCTTTCATTACCTCTCGTGAAGATTGTGGCAAGAGTCTCATAATTGCTTTTCCTGCTTCTGGTCTCTTCTCTCTCCCATTTTTCTTTCAGTTGCCAGATTAATCTTTTTGAAACATAGCTCTAATCCGGCCTCTGCCCAGTCCAAACACCTCTAATGGCTCCTATTGATAGACCAGCAGTGTTCAGGTTGAATAGCATTGCCTGTGGGTTTTCAGGAACTGAGTAGGTGTGTGGCCGGATAGGCTGGTCACCCTGGTCACATCTGACTGGCTCTGTGTTGACACCTGCTTTCACTCCAGCCCTACTGCCGAATTTCAGGATCTAAAGAATGAGAACTCGCTGCTTCCTAGAGAAGCTAGGAGATGCGAGTTCAGACCCCAGGCTCTTTTCCACTGCTTTCCCCACCTCTCTCACTGCCAGTTTCTGGTTTTAGATCTCTTCATACTTTCTTGCATCATCTTCTTTACTTAATTTTTTTCTGCTGTCCCCAAAAGGCCAAACCCAACCCATGTCTAAAGGATGGTCCAGTCTCTTCTCCATGCTGCAGGCTTCATCCCTTCTGCTGGAATCATCTCTTTCTGTCCTAGACAGCAAGAGTGTTTACCATGCTCCTTCCTGGGGTGTTTAACTCCTTCTGCTTTATGCTTCTGTTCATTTGGAACACAGTTGAATGCACTTTCCAAATTGGTGTGCAAACTGGTCCTCGTCAACTTCAACAATGTATGTTTATTAAGTACCTGTTACAGACCAAATAGAATCCTGGGTGTTGATAAAATAGCAGGAAATAGCAAGCACCAAGTGTCTGGGAACTGAACTTAAAGAGGAGGAGGGAACTGGGAGTTAGGCAGTTTGAGATACTGGCTCATTCTGGATAAAGCAAAGGGAACATGCAAGGGCAGGAAGTTCTGCAAGACCACTCAGGAAGACTTCGCCAATATGGTGGCGTGTGAGTGGAGTTCTGATAGGCAAACGGTTTCCAGAAACAGCATCTGAAGCACAGGCACCAGCAAGTGCAAAGGCCCTGAGCTGAGTGTATTTAGGGAAATGCCGAGGCAAGCTAGAGCCCAGAACAGAGGGTATGAGAGAGAGCATATATACTACTGTGAAGCTTTGGGGTTTTGCATATATATATATTCAATTAATGGTTTGAACACCCATTCGTTTCTACACTTTTGGGACCTGACTTCCACCCCCTGCCATTAATAAGTGAACATTGATTTGGATCCAAAAGGCTACACTATTTACTTCTAAATGTCCATTTCCATTGTTTGTTAGTCACCATTGCTTTACCTGTCCCCTGTGTGGGGCGTCTAGTCAATTTGATACAGCTATTGTCATCTGAAAAGGGAGTCTCAACGGAGTAATTGTCTTCAGCAGGCATGTCTGTGAAAGATTGTCTTGATTGTTAGTTATGTACGAAGACCTGGCCTACCGTTGGATGGTACTAGTCCCTCACCAGGTTGTTCAGGAGGACAATAAGAAAAGTAGACATGCAGGAACCTATGAATGAGCTGGCACACAGTGTTCTTTCATGGTTTCTACTTTAACTTCTGCCTTCCCTCAATGATTGTGTTGACCTGAAATAAGCTCTCTCCTCTAAGTTACTTTTGGTTAAAGTGTTATATCACAGCAACAGAATATAAACATGGGCTTATCATGGGATAATTATCCCAAGAAACTTAATAGATGATTTTCTACTGTTATGGTCATGCCTCAAAAGCACTGGGTAGGCCACAGTGGAGCCCCAGGCTAGAGCCAAAAGATTACAGTTGTCTCATTTTCTCAGCCACTGTTAGTTTAGTGGCTCAAATATACTCAGGCTTGTTGTTGGTAAATAATGAGACCTTGCTAAAGACTCGGCAGAGAGACCACCTGCCCACCCGCTGTAGCAGGACAGTATGCTAGTTGTCACTCTGCCCCACACAAATTCATAAATGAACAGAACTATATCCAGCAGAGTCATGCCGCGCATCTCCTCCAATCAAATCAGTTCTATGTGTTCAGCTCCGAGTCCCAATCCTATGAATGTCAAATATCTTAAGATGCCTTCAGCTCTCGACATAGGTGAGAAGGCTGGGAAACTATCAGGCTACATCTCACCAGGTGTCACAGGCTCATTTCTTTGAGGGGAGGGAAGTTAATTGGCCCAAGGAATCTATGTGGTTTGTCCTGAGTTAGCATCTCAGCACCCATTCGTGAATGACACTCAGAAAACATTTGGGGAATGAAATCTGATATGTTTAAAATGACCCAATCAATCTTTCATTTGTTGTGAAGTGTTTTCAAATGGGCTACCAGGGAGGAAATGATTTTTCTGCTCTCCTTCAAGCAGCTGATATCTGGGCACTGGCCAGCACTCGGTGGTGGTTATTTCGCATTTCATTCCAACACCAGCCCCTGCACCTCATGCTCTCCCATCTCTGTTAACTATCCAAGAGACTCCTAGAGGGTAGTTCAGAAACAAGGAAGGGGAGAAGAGGCTTGGGGAGGCCATAGTGTTTGTGTCTCTGGAGGGCAGAACTGGAACACTGCAGAGAGAGAAAGAGAACTGTGGGGAGGAGAAGGTGCTTCCAGAAAGCAGCTCCTTCTGAGAACCTGAACCCCAAAAGACAGAGACACCAAGACAGTGTGCAAAGGCCCTGTGGTCACCACGAATGCCTTCTCGGGAGTTGGTTGTGTTGTTTTTCCATCTTGAATTTGGTTGGCTGGGAAGTTGCCTCAGACTCTATTTATGGTTGCCTCCAGAGAGTTCAGGCAAACCAGCCTCCCAGAACTGAACAGAGGCAGAGCACAGGAGAGAAAGCTTCCACTTGCACAGCCCTGTTGGGAGAGTCATCATTTCTTCTGAGAGCCCTGAAACCCTGGGTTTATCTGCTGTGTGGTTTTCTCTTTAATCTATCCCCTGGTGCTCCATTAATTAGCAAGCCTCTTATTTAACCAGGACTGGCTCTTCATGCTGGCGCCTCTGATCACTGTGAAGTCCTAATGCTGAATTAGGTGCTCTTCCTTATTTCCATGGCAACCCACAATAATCACCCATGTAAAAGTTTGTGCCTTCACTATAGGCTCCTGGGAGAGAGAGGCAGGGTGAAGAGAGAGACAAGCTCTTATTCAAATACAAAGGCCGCCCAACAATAGCTCCATAAATTACTCTGTGAAGTAAATTGATTTGCTAATCACTTTTTTTAGTTAGATTTGACACATGGTCTTCTCCTTTCTCTCCCAGATCACACTGTCAGAAGTGCTTAAAAGAATATTTTCTATTTACCTCTTTATAGAAACTCTTCTTTTATATGTCTGCTTCTGGTGAATCCATCAGAATTGCAGTATGCTAATATTCCTGGTGTTCTACTTAATTTAAGAAGACTGTCTTTTCCTACTTTTCCCATATCTTTTTATCAGAAAACAACAACAACAAACAAAACCAACCTCTCTAAGTAAAACCCAGCTATCAAATGTGCTCATGAACACACATATGAGCACACAGGCCACAGAATAGTCTAGAAAGGCTTCAGCATAACCCTTCCTGCTTTCTTTGACTTCATCAATTATTTGATCCTAGGATGGTGATCAAGCCCAAACTAGAGCACAGATTATGTGTTGGCATACAAATCTAGTCTTACTTTCTAAATTAGGATTGACACAGATTTCCCATTGTTCAGATGACTGCTCTTTCCTGAAGTGTTTTTGATGGAGCCAGAGACCCCACTAAGCCTTGTGGCTGAGGTGAGTGACTGTCATCACACACTCTTCCATCATCTCCTTCTCAGCGGTCAAGTACGACTCATGCCAGTAGAAGCAAAGCCTTCTGGGATACCTGCCTGCTCCCCCTGCTGTCATGTGCAGAGCGAGGCTCTCATGCCAGAGTCACTGCACAAGAAGGCAGGTGTCTGACTTGATGGTTAGGGATTGGATTCTTCCAGGATCCAATCCGTCACACTCTTTGCTCTACCTGTCAAAAGGCACAAAGGCTGGGTTCCCAGGTGGTCATTCTCCAGCCTCTCTTAGCCTCAGGACTCTCCGCCGTCCTTCTTCACCGCACTCCCTTCTGTACCACTAATGTTTGTGCATGAGTGAAGAAAGCAGCTTCAGGACCGCTTGCTATGCCACAGTAAGAACTGTAGCCTCCATCCAGGTTAGAAGATGTTCTTGGCCAATGATGACTCACTGAGGTACAGAGAGTTTAAGGTTTAAGGAACAGAATGCACAATAAGTACAGGTCTTTTCAGTGTGACATGATATATTGTCATTATATAATGTCCATAGCTGGGCTGGAGAGATGGCTTAGCGGTTAAGAGCACTGACTGATCTTACAGAGGACCTGAGTTCAATTCCCAGCAACCACATGGTGGCTCACAACCATCTGTAATGGGATCCGATGCCCTCTCCTGGTGTGTCTGAAGACAGCTATAGTGTACTCATATACATAAAAATAAATAGTTTAAAAAAATAATGTCCATAGCTGACAGTCTTTAGGTACAATGTACACAGTATCTAGGGCCCACAAAAATAACTTGTTTTCTTATAAACTTAGAAGGAAAACAAATATCATCTAGCCTGGACCCTATTTCTGTTTAAACCAATGTAATCCCCAAATATCATTTTAAGAAAAGTATGTGTGTGTGTGTGTGTGTGTGTGTGTGTGTGTGTGTGTGTGTGGTGCTGAAGGTCTTCTAGAGATTCCCATATCCTTGACCTTGGTCAAGTAACTTTCCTCTAAATTCTTTCTGAAAATTTAAGAGTTGTCTCTTGCTTCTTAAGACTCTCAGGAACCAAGCTGGTCATTTCTCATTATGAAACGGTTCATGTTCCCAGCTCCCTCGAAGGGCTGGAAGGGTGCGTTTGAAAGCTGAAAGCTGGCTATTTTAGTTGAGAACATTAATCATGCTGGTTCTGCTGTCGGCTGAGGTTATAGCATCTGATCTTCCATTTCCCCTGTCAGAATCATTTATGCTTTGCCCCTTGACATGACACATAAGTCCTTTTTATTATATTACATATTAAATACACCAGAACACACTAAAAATCTCTTTGTTACCCAGTAAAGTGTAATATACAGCAAGCCCATCTGTATCTGCTGTTAAAGCAGCTGGTTACTAACATGTCTTAATGCCCTGTTTAAGTACTGTTACCTATGGGGTCATGCAGATATGCAAACTTAACAAAGACTGAAATAAAAGGACTTAAAAGGACTGAAACTTAAAAGGACTCCATTGGTTTTATGTTTTGTTCTTGTTTTACTCTTCAGGGAAAGCATCTGGGGGACTAGAGCCATCCAATATAGAAAGCAAGCCAGTTTTCATTGCCTGTGTCTGTGACGGATGCTGGGGTATTTACAAGGTTATCTTTGTTGGGTCTCATAATCTACCTGTTGCTGCCCAGTCAGATAATTGACTTGCCCTAACAACTTGTAAGTACAAGTAAGATTTTGATCTAGATTTGCTCTCTTAAAATGCTTGTGGTGCCTTTTCATTTCACTCCAGGTCAAACCCAAGACCCTGAAAGGTGTATCACCGTGTCCTCAGTCTCATCTTCTGTCCTCAGCACTGGGAGCTCAGCTTCAGCTCTCTTGACTTCCTCTAATGCTTGACCATCCAGGCATCAAATCCCCCCAGTGCCTTTGCCTTTCCTCTCTTCTTGTTCTTCTCATTCTTGTTGTCGTTATTGTTCTTCTTCTTCTTTTCCTGCTTCTTCCTCCCCTTCCTCTTCTTCCTCTTTTTCCTCCCTCCTCCTCTTACTCCTCCCTCCTCTTCTTCTTCCTCTTCCTTCCCCCTCTCTCCCTCTCCCTCTCTCTCCTTCCACAACAACTCACCTCCTTGATATCCATGTGGCCATCTTCACTTATTTGGTCTTTGCCCAACATTTTCCTGTGAGGTTTTGTGACTCTCTGGACAATGGCTCTCCCTCCACCTTCTGATACCACTCTCACATCTCTCCGTCAGGCTTCCTACCTCATGACTCAGGGAGCGCATTGCTTACTTTTCTTGTCACTATAACAAACCTGAGAATCCAACCTCAGGGAGAAGCTCATAGCTTCCCAGGCTCCACCCACGGTTGCTTAGACTCCCGCAATTGGGCAAGAACATTGAGCGTGTGGAGGAGGGGGAGGTCTCTCATCTCGTGGTGGACAGAAGTAGAATTAAAGGAAGAGAGAGGTGTGGTTGAACCTTCACCCTGAGAACCACAAGAGTATCATCAGCTGGCGACCAACAGGTCAAGACACAAAGCCATGGAAAGAGTTTCGTATTCAAATCCAGCCATGTATAAGGTAATTTGCATATGGCTGACTCCTGTAAGAAGACAGGATCCTTGCCTGTTTGGTTTGTCTGTTTGATGCCTAACCCATAAAAAAGAACAGTTGTCACTGAGTCAAAAACAGGCTGTCAGCTTCATGGCAGTTTCCTAGATGCACATGTGGCTATGACAGTATGTGTAGTTATGGTGCATCGGGAAACTGTTCACCTCTGTAAAGGCAATAGAATCCTCTGGTCTATAAAAGTTTATGCTATTTGAGTGGAGCCATTTTCAGTCTACCCCAGGTCAAAGGGCAGGCTCGTCTTCTTGGCAAAGCGTCTGGAATTATTGGTCTAGAACTGAGCATCTACAACTCATGCCAGTTCACATAGTGTTTGTGACCTTCTTGAGTTCAACAGAGATCATTTCTCCATTGGTGTTACTGAATTTGCAGGATAAGAGTCTGGGCCTTTTCTCATTATGTGGCAAGGGAGAAACAGAGGGAGAACTGGAAATTTGCCACTATGATTTGATCTCTGGATGCACAGATTTCTAAAACAAAATCTGCCTTGAGTGTGTCAACTAAATGCATTTGTGTTATCTAAAATAGGATTTCTGTTCAGATTGAAATGTAAAGAATCTTTCTGGCACAAGAGAAAAAATAATCTCAATTCCATTGCTAAACTCTTAATTTTTTTCCTCCATAGAATAATTATTATGAGAAAATAGTCCATGCAATAAAGATTGGATATGCATGTAATTTATGAAAAGATGTTTCAGAGGCGTTTTCTATTGCTTCATAGGGAATGGTGTCTTTAATTTTTTGTAATTAATTCAGCCAGCATACTTAGCATTATTAATTTTTAGTGAACTCTAAATTAGCAAAAGAATACATGGTACAAATTCTACAGCCCTAAATAAGGAACCACTATGCTAGGTTAATAGCAGGAAAGACTTCCACTGTGATGCAGCTCTGGTCTTAGTAACTGCCTTGCACAGTGCCTGCCACATTGCTGCTAGCAAATTTCAATGAGTAAATCTAAGAAAAATTGAATAATAAACTAAGTAAATTATTCCTAGCACTTTATTGGGCAATGGAAATGAGTGAAAACCTTTACAAGAAAAACTGCACGTCACATGCATGTGCACATGTGGAAACACACAACTTGGCATGAACTGTGCTTTGCAGTGTCCTTGAGGTCCCCATAAAGTGTTCTTGAGGTAGGAATTGCTCTGTGGTAGAGTTCAAAGATGGCTGGGTGGTTAAGAGCACTTGATGTTCTTGCAGAGAACCTGGGCTCAGTTCCCATTATCCACACTGTGGATCACGACTGTCGCTAGGTCACAGGTCCAGTGTAGCCAATGACCTCTTCTGGCTTCTCAAAGCTCTAGGCATGCAATGTGGTGCACATACATATGTGCAAGCAAATACGCATGCACATAACATATTTTTTAATCCCTTAAAACAAAATAAAAATCTCATTGTGACATACGATTTGTGGTAGTTTAAATAAGAATGGCCCACACAGGCTCATATATTTAAATGCTCCATCACCAGGGAGTGGAACTGCTCCAAAGTATTTAAGAGGTGTGGTCTTTTGGGAGTAGGAGTGGCCTTGTTGGAGGAAGTGAATCCCTGGAGGTGGACTTTGAGGTTTACAAAAGCCCATGCCAAGTCCAGTCTCCTCCCTCCCTCCCCTCCTCTCCCTCTTGCCTCCCTCTCTCCCCTCCTCCCTCCCTCCCTCTCTCTCTGTCCCAGCAGATCAGGATGTAGCTTGCAGCCACTGCTCCAGCACTGTGTATACCACCATATCACTGCCATGATGAAAATGGATTCAATCTGTGAAACAGTAGGCAAAGCTCTCAATTTAATGTTTTCCTTTCTAAGAGTTGCCTTGGTCATGGTTTCTCTTCACAGCAATAGAGGATTGGCTGTGACATTGCCCAAGGAGGACTGCCATCAAAAATGTGATATTAAAGAGTGGTAAATCCTTTAACTCTAGACTGTTGAGGCAGGTTATTGTATTGGTGGCTGAGTGGCTATGTAGCTTTGGAGACAAAAGTAAATAGACATGACTGGAACACACACACACACACACACACACACACACAGAGAGAGAGAGAGAGAGAGAGAGAGAGAGAGAGAGAGAGAGAGAGAACACTTAGTTAAACCAATTTGATCCCGTCTTAAATATGTAAAACAAAATGCTCATCCACCCTCCTTCTGCATTATGGTAATGACCAAATGAGAGGATATATTAGAACAGCCAGTTCAGGGCATGCTCCGTAGTAGGCAGCCTTTCAATGCTAGCTGCTAATGGTGTCAAATCCATTTACGAAAGGCAATATTTTAGATAGAATGAGCTCATTTTCTCCACCACAGCACGAGTAGGAATGCTGCCAACCAAGAAAGAACAAAGTGAACTTTTATAGCTTTTGGGGGGTTCTGTTACTGATGACATGGGATAAAATGACAGTTCTTTTAGGTAGTCATCAAACTAATGTATAATCAGGAACTGATAGATTAAACTTGTGTTAAAATTAAAAGCCAAATAAGTTAAAAAATTGATTAAGAAGCCTGGTGTAAGACACAGCCAGGGTTGTCACCTGGTTACTTTCTGTTTAGAGATTATTTTGAGTTAACTGTCAGTAAAGGCAGTTGCACCAATTGTTCAGACCACAAGGACTTTCATTTTCTTGGGGTAAGTACCTCACTCTGAAAGGGAGCTTTGGATGGTTACAGAGATCCACAACTGGTCAAAATTCATAGCATAAGAACTGGGATGCCCAACCTCAGAGGGTATGGCTACAATGTAACCCTATGCCTAAGGCTCAGAGAAAGCATGGAAGAGGGGTTAGAAAGAGTGTGGGAGGAGGACCCAGATCCCTATTGTAGGACAGTGTCTTCTAGACATGGTGGGGAAATGCACCCATGAAATCTCAGCAATATAGCTGCCTAAGCAAGACTTACATAAGGACAACACTAGATGACATGCCAACACAAATAGCGGAGCTCTTACCAAGCCCACCCCTAGATAAAGAGCTATCAGCCATCAGCGACTGCAGAGAGAGGGAGGATCTCAGTTTTTCTCTAGGCATGAGTCCTCAGTAGATTATCCAATCCCAAGTGGTCAGCCCTACATGGTGTGCATATGAGCATCATCAAATGCACTTAATAGGTCATATAATATATATATATTCACACACATATATATGTATATATAGATATACATATATGTTATGTATGAGAGCAATAATTGCTGAGATTCTGTCACATGCTAAGTGCTGCTGTAGATTCTGAAGGCCAATAAATATGGATGGAAAGGGCACTACACAGCTTATTTCAGTATCTCTCATAATACCTGAAGATTTCCCACTATGCCTGAGGTTTTGTAATGAAACCATCTCTGATGGTGAGGTAAAGGAATGGTCCAGGCTTAGTACCGAGGCTGTAAGGCCAAGCCACACATCATTCTCCTTGTCTCTCCCTGTCTTAAGTGATCTTTCTCTAGATGAGTTCTTCAACCTCCACTCCCACCAGCCACCAAGCATCCTAACTGCACCGTGCTCACAGTGGTAGGAGTCTGTGATGTTAGGAAAGCTCTGGTGGCGTCCGTCCGTCCGTTCTGTTCTATAAAGCGTGGTCCTTGCCTATCAGTCACTCACTTCTAACATTGTTCTTAATGGACAGCCATGGGGAAAGGAACTGAATCAGGTATAATAATATTTCTCTTCGAAGGGCCAAACTGTAAGTATATTTTTCCTTTTCAACCCACCCAGTCTGTAATAACATCTCAGTTCTGCCATCATAGAGGATGACATAAACACACGAGCCAACTCACATGCGTTGCCCTGCAACTTAAGATGCTGGTTGAGGTTTGTCCACTTCTGGCGTAGGATTATCTCCTTTGTAAAAAGGAAGCTCAACACTCCAGATGCCAAGCAGTACCTAGGACATGGCAGGTACTCAAGAGATGGCAAAGGACTCAGTGAATTCAGCAGAAGGTGTATTGCTAATGATCAAGACAGACTTACCACTCCCATTCCAGAACGGAAATGAAGAGTGATGTCTCTAGCTGTCTCTACAAAGAAAAGTCTGGGATTGGACTAAACAAACTCTGAAGTCCTATCCACGTTTGAAAACCTTTAGGAAAAAACAGGAGGTGGAACATAAAAGCTATTGTGCATTTCCTTTGTTCCAGCTCCCAACATTAACACATTAAGAGACTCTGGGGACACATAGGGCAATGTTTTTTTTACTGATTTGGAGCCCAGAGGATGCATCCCCTGATCAAAGTAAGTCTCAGGCCAAGTTAGCTAGAATGCACTGCAGCATGCCCACTGCAATCAGGTACCTGTCAGTTGCTCTCCACGCAGGTTGTCCTCAGTAAACCGCCCAGCGCTGCTTTTGGCTTGCTTCACAGAAAGCAAACAGTGCTTGCCCCAGGCAGGTGAGCTTCTGTTGTCCAATGTCAACAGCACAGGCTGGGCATAGCTTGTTTAGAGAGCTTAGATTTTTGTAGAATAGCGAGAAAATGCCTCATCATGTCCTTTTAGGTAGAACAAGAGGAGAGAGAAAAGCCAAATGAAAAGACCACACTGGCCTCCGCTAACTGAAGCCAAAATAACAAGAAGGCAATGAACAGCTGCTGTAATCACAAAGGAACGAACCTGAGCCCGGGACAGCGAGGTGTTCAGAGCAGAGAAGAGCAACTGAACGCTTTCCTACACTTCAGGCTGTGTTTATTCTCCTACATGTAGCGTCAGTCTCCTCTAAATCAGTGCGCCCTCTCCTACTGCTCGCTAGGACAAGGACACAGCAAAGTCCAAAAAAGGAGCAGGAAGAGCCTTTGGAAGAACACTGAGGTATGGAGACATGAAAATATGTGGCGTTCATCTCTCCACTCGCCAGGATTTAGAGTCTCTGCTCTATAAGAGGATTGTGGGGATACAGGATAACACAGAACCTGCTGTGACGGTGCCTGCTTCAAAGCCAGCTTGGCATCAGATCCTCAGGCAAGTCACCTACACCTCAGTTTCCCCATCTGTAAATCTAGAGGCAACACTACAGCACACCACAGGGTAATCCCATGGATGACTAGTGCTCCAGCCGAAGCAGGGAGCGTGAGTTGTGTAGCCTATGCTCTTATGCTGGCTGCAGCCCTTTCACTGACAGGTAAAAACAGCGGGTGACAGTCTCAAGAGATATTTTTTAATTAATCTACATCTTTCCCTACTATATCTGGAGGCAAAGATCCTTTAAATTTTTAATATTTTAATCTGTGAATATACACAAAGTTAATTTTTCTTTTTGGTCAACCAACAAGAAAAACCTAATGAAACAAATTTATATTCTCATTCAAATTCCCAGAATGCTACCAGGGCTGGAGATACCGTGTTTCAGCAAGATGGCTTAGACAGGACCTGGCACTTTGATTAAAAACTTCCATGAGAAAAATTGCCCTATAACTTTAGGTCCCTAAAGCACAAGCAGAACAAGCCAGGTGGTAACCACCCTCTAACAAATATAAATGACACAGCTGTTTATGGGACATAGTTTTAATTCAGCCTTAAAGCTCTCTGCAGTCAATTTTAGTAACTGATCCCCCTCTAATGCTAGAATAAGTGCCTCGAGGCAAAAAACAGAAGGGATTTGTTCTGAGGTTATAACATCAATAAGTGCTAGAAGCCACTAAAATACAAGGTCCTAAGTAAGGACATATGAAAATGTACAGTTCTACATGAGTACAAAGACTATCAATGTGGTTTAAAATATATGGAAGGAATTAATATTAGCAAGTGAGAAATTAATTTTAAGTGTGGTTCCACCTTATTCTTGTCCATGATCTTAGGACAAATTTATCTGCTAAGTAATTTTTCTTAAAAGGTCAAATCAAATTAAGACTGAGGTTCAGAAAAGCACTGCTGAAACATTGTCCATTTGATTGTGTCTTTCCCACTAAGTGCTCTTGAATATTAGCACACATTTACTTCTGTCAGTCATGGACGAGTGCTTCCCTCACACAGATTAGGACCATGGGATGTGAATTTTCATTAGTGATGGGCATTGCTATTTTCAGTTCTGTGACTCTCTGCAGTGGCTTCCCCTATGCAGGGATCTGAGGCTGTGTTGGAGCCAGGCCCTGACCTCAGTGATAGCTCCACGCTGTTTTTTTTTTTCTCTGTGTGGTGGTAACCTTGCAAAAGACCAATCATCTTACCCCACCTTGAAGGTCAAAGATAATGGAACACCTTCTCCTCCAAGAAATGAGGCAGCGGTGTTCTCAGCCTTGCTCCCTCGGGAGCGATAATTGTCCACATATTTTTCAAAGTTTCAGTGAGTATGTTAGGCAAGCACGCTGGTGTTACAGTGGCTGTCCATTTCTTTAGAGGCCTGCTTTTCTATTTTACAGTCCCTGCTTTGGAGGCCAAGCCTTCAAGCTCTACTTATTCAAGTAAAGTTTGGTCAAGTGTGGCTGGCATAGGAGGTAGAGTCACCGTGCTCTCCTCCTTGGCACTGGTTTTCTATTCAGGGATTCTAAGTCCCAGCATCCTGGTTGACCAGAGCTTCTCTGAAAGTCCTAAAGCACAGGGGTGAAGAGTTATACAACTACAGAGACTGGATCCAGGAACCAGATAATTCTCCAAGTTAGACAAGCAACTGAATTATAGCTGGCCTGGATGGTAATGAAACTTATGCTCATGCTGAAATGGAGAAACTCTGATTAACAATATTACTAAAGAAACCCCCATGGAAATGTTTAAACATTGGGAACATACTTCAGTCAATAGGGTAGTTGGGGAGAAGAAAGACTGGGGAGAGGAGAGAAGGAGAAGTGCCGAGGTGACAGGAGCAAAAGCCAGCGAGTGTGGCCTGCTCTTCACCCAGGGAACTGGCTTTCTTTCCTAGCAGCAGGAGTTTCTTGTTATGTTGTGTGATTGTGACATGCAAACCATGCACAGTGTTCACTTAACAGGGCCATAATAGTAAGCCAACTACTCCATGCTACTCAACAAAAGAGGCCCATCTGTTCCAAGGGAGAAAGAAATGCTAGTGTCAGTGACCTTATAGACAGACTGAGGTCCTAAAGAAGTTTTAAAGAGTAATCATGAGAGACAATGTTTGCTTAGTTTTCTCTTTATATAGAACTCTTGTGAGATGTCTTTATCACATGTTTTCCTCTGTAGATGGCACTCATAAACTGAGTCTAGAGAAGGCATCCACTGTTCACCTTATTTAAGGGAATTTTTTTTTAACTTAATATTGCAGAGTGCATTGGGGTTAGAGGACTCAAATACCACATATTAATAACAGAATAACATTTTTGTTCACAGATCTAATTTTATATCTTCTGGAACATATCCCACGAGAAGTAGGGGGATTCAGAACTGAAAAATATCTATTGGCATTGACTGATGAACTCCTGGGTGGACACAGCCCAGCTTGCTTGTCATTTACATCCGTGTCTTGGATGAAAGTTTAGAGGGCACATTGATTTAATTTGTGGATGACAGGAGTCTGGAAAGGATAGAAAAAGCACTGACTGACAGAATTCAGATCTGAAAAGATTTTGACAGGCTGTAGCTATGGGACAATCTAACAAGATGGATTATAGCAGCAATAGAAGATCATGTGCCCACCCCACTACTGAATATCTACCCAAAGGAAAGAGATCAGTATAACAAAGAGACACCTGCCTTGCTATATTTAGATTCACATTGTTCACAGTAACCAAGGTACAGGACCAACTAAAGTGTTCATGGACAGACAAATGCATAAAAATATGTATACACACACAAACAAACACTGAATATTATTCAGTTACAGAGGACATGAAACTGTCATTTCTCACAATATGGATAAAGAATATTATACTAAGTAAAATCTAGGCACAAAAAGACAGATAGTATACACTTTTACTGTGGAAAGTAGGCTTCAGAGAAGTAGAAAGCAAAATAATAGCCTACAAAGGCACTGTCCGAAGGGGTAAGAGATAGCCAGAAGACAGCTAACAGATGCCAAAAGGTAGTTACTAAGAGGAATGATGTCTAGTGTTTTATAGCATAATTCAACCACACAGTACTGTATGCTGTATGTAATAGTTCACAGTAGGATATTATATATGCTATAAAGAACTAGCAAAGGGATCTGATATATGTATCAAGTCAAGTAGATATCTGAGTTTAAGGCCAGTCTGGGGCAGAGCATGTTGCAAATCCAGGCAAGGTACATACCTTTCATCCAGACCATACCTTCTGCTTGAGGTCTACATAAGGACAATGAAAAAAAGAAGTGTTTGCTCTTTTTCGCCTGCATGCACTCACTTAGCCAGCACATCTGTTGGAACCTACTTCCTCAGGATTCCAGCTTATATATAAGACCAGCTGAAGCAACTAGCTTTGTGGGATGGAGCAACCAGTAGATTCTTGAATTTTCCATTCACAGCTGCCCATTGTTGGGTTAGTTGAACTGCAAACTGTAAGTCATTCCAACAGTTTCTTTCAATATATAGAAATATCCCATAAGTTCTGTGACTCTAGAGAACCCTGATATATATATATACATAGATGTACATAACTAGTATGCATTAATTTAAATAAAGCAGGGACTCAGTATATCCATGCAGGTACCTGGGTACAGCAGCAGGTGTGGAGAAGATTGGAGGATTTTGATTAAGAGCTAGTGCAGTCAGATGAGGCTATGGAAACCCAATGAAATTGACTTCAGTTCTTTCTTGCTGTGATGAAACATTCTGACAAAAAGCAGCCTCAGGAGCAAAGGGTGGACTGCGACTCACATGGCACTGGGCCTGGTCTTTAACATCTGAGACCTCAAGGCCCATCCACACAGACACACTTTCTCCAACACACACACACAAACACACACACACACACACACACACGTGTATATATACATATATGCATATATAATGTATATATATATATATATCATATGATTAGTCGAGTAAATGGGAAATTTTAGCATGGAAGGATTAGAGTAACATTAAAATACTATTTGAGGGAAAACTCCTGTAGTCAAGAGAATAGATTTTCTGACCTGAGTGGACGTCTAACATTCCTGTTGTGGAAATATTCAAAAAGAACTGGCTCGTTCCTGTGCTTGTGCCAGCAACTCTCTGCCCCGGTGGCCTGGCTGGCCATGCACTGGTGGGCAATGGCGGACATGTTTTTATCTCATGAAGACTCTGACTCAGAACTCCAAAATCTCTCCACCCAACTTGCTAGGTTCCTTCTGGCAGGTTGCTACCATGCCAACCCTGGGCTTCAAATGCCCCAGTGCCTTTGTGGTGCACCTCAGGCAAACCCATGCTTTGTCACCATACCTTTCACTCTTGAACCAGTCACTGCATGAAGGAAAACACAACACAAACTTAGTTCAGAAAGGACTGTAACTCAATCTCTGTGCACAGCAACTAAAATCCTGATCTTGTAAGCCTTATTAAATCTAAGGCCTCCAGTGCCCAATCCTGAGGGATCCACCATTGAAACCAGGAGACACTAGTCATTACACCTTATCCTCACTCTTTTCCTGTCCAAAAGAACTAACTTTCTCCTGCTTCCTCTCTTCCTCCGTCCAAACTGGAAGTTCCTCTTACTCACCCATTGGTTGACTCCTTTAATCATTAGGGGATTGGTTCACAACAAGTCACCTGAGTATGTGTGACTCACTCCTTGTCAGCAGTTCCTCCCAGGAAAGTGGAATTAGCCTCAACATACCAACAGCACCAGGCTCATTCACAACACAATTACAGTTGGGCAGTGAGTTGGTTTGAATAAAAATGCACCACCTCCCCCTCAGGTCCATAGGAAGTGTCACTACTTAGGAGGTGTGGCTTTGTTGGAGGAAGTATGTCCCTGTGGGCAGGCTTGAGGCTCAGTGGCTCACAGGGCTTTTTCTGCTGTTTGTGGATCAACATGTAGAACTCTCAGCTATATCTCCAGTGCCATGCCTGCCTACATGCCACCATGCTTCCTGATGCAATGATAATGGACTAAACCTCTAAACTATAAGCCAATCCCAATTAAATGTTTTCCTTTATAAGAGTTGTTGTGGTCAAGAGTTGCTAAGACAGTGATTTGGCTATGGGACCACCCATCAGAAAGGCAGGACCACCTGAGGAGTGTGGGTCAGCTTTAGCAATGCTTAAGAAAGAGGTGGAATTCCTTTAATGATGCAATGGTACTTTTCATTTCCAGGGCACCAGCTCCTCTGGTGCAGTCTACATAGACTGAACAGCCATGATGCTGGGGTGGGAGGTGGTAGTTGTGCATTGTTTTGAGTCCTAACTCAGAAATTACAATTTTTTGAAAAGTATGTTCTTTTATTAAAAAAAAGGAAGTAAAATGTTTTATGATAAAATTGAAGATTTGCATGGAAAATATTTCTGATAAAATAGAATATTTCTGATAAAATAGAATAGATAATATAGAAAAACACATTAAAATTGACAATTTCCCTGGAAAATTGAAGAGTAAAGTGGTAAACATAAAAATATGGCTAAATTAATTGAAAAATGAAGAAGAAATATTTTATGATAGAACTGAAGATTTACGTGGTAAATATTTCTGATAAAATTGTAGAAAAATGTAGAGAAACAACTTAAAATTGAAGATTATGATGGAAAATTTTATATAGATATAATAATGGTAGGCATAAAAGTATTCCTAAGTTGACTGAAAGTGGAATTATAAACATTTTCTGATAAAGTTGAAGATTTACATGGAAAATATTCCTGCTAAAATTCAAGAAATACATAGAAAAACATGTTAAAATCGACTATTTCATGGGAAATTATTCAGATAAAATGGTAGACATAAAAATCCTTTCTAAATTAATTGAAGGTATAATTAAAAACATTTTGTGATAAAATCAGGGATTTATATGGAAAACATTTCTAACAAATAGAAATATATAGTTAAAATTGAAGATTATCATGAAAAATAATGCAGATAAAATGGTAGACATAAAAAACATTACTAAATCAATTGAAAGAGGAATTACAAACATTTTCTGATAAAATTGAAGATTTACATGAAAAGTATTTCTGTTAGTCTATGTCTTTTTATTGGGGAATTGAGTCCATTGACTTTAAGAGATATTAAGGAATAGTGATTGTTGCTTCCTGTTATTTTTGATGTCATTTTTATGTTTGTGTGGTTATCTTCTTTTGGGTTTGTTGGAAGATTACTTTCTTGCTTTTTCTAGGGTGTAGTTTCCCTCCTTGTGTTGGCGTTTTCCATCTATTATCCTTTGTAGGGCTGGATTTGTGGACAGATATTGTGTAAATTTGGTTTTATCATGGAATATCTTGGTTTCTCCATCTATGATGATTGAGAGTTTTGCTGGGTATAGTAGTCTGGGCTGGCATTTGTGTTCTCTTAGGGTATGTATGAGATCTGCCCAGGATCTTCTACCTTTCATGGTCTCTGATGAGAAGTCTGGTGTGATTCTGATAGGTCTGCCTTATAAGTTACTTGTCCTTTTTCCCTTACTGCTTTTAATATTCTTTCTTTGTTTAGTGCATTTGGTGTTTTGATTATTATGTGCCGGGGGAACTTTCTGTTCTGATCCAGTCTGTTTGGAGTTCTGAAGGCTTCTTGTATGTTCATGGGCATCTCTTTCTTTAAGTTAGGGAAGTTTTCTTCTATAATTTTGTTGAAGATATTTATTGGCCCTTTAAGTTGAAAATCTTCACTCTCTTCTATACCTATAATCCTTAGGTTTGGTTTTCTCATTGTGTTCTGGATTTCCTGGATGTTTTGCGTTACAAGCTTTATGCATTTTGCATTTTCTTTGACTGTTGAGTCAATGTTTTCTATGGGATCTTCAGCACCTGAGATTCTTTCTTCTATCTCTTGTATTCTGTTGTTGATGCTTGCATCTATAACTTCTACTTGCTTTCCATGGTTTTCTATCTCCAGAGATCTCTCACCTTGTGATTTCTTTATTGTTTCTACTTACACTTTTAGATCCTGGATGATTTTGTTCAGTTCTTTCACTTGATTATTTGTGTTTTCCTTTAATTCTTTAAGGGATTTTTTTGTGTTTCCTCTTTAAGGGCTTCTGCCTGTTGACCCATGTTCTCCTGTATTTCTTTAAGGGAGTTATTTAAGTCCTTTTTAAAGCCCTCTATCAGCATCATGAGATATGATCTTAAATTCAACTCTTGCTTTTCTGGTGTGTTGGTGTATCTGGGACTTGCTGTGGTAGGAGAACTGGGTTCTGATGTTGCCAAATAGCCTTGGTTTTTGATGATAGGGATCTTGTGCTTGCCTTTCACCATCTGGTTATCTCTGGTACTAGTTGGTCTTGCTGTCTTTGGCTGGAGCTTGTCCCTCCTGTGGGCTTGTAAGCCCATATCCATACTCCTGGGAGACCAACTCTCTTCTGGCAGGGTCTGTGCACAGAAGGCTGTGGAGCAGCCTGACTCCCTGGTGCAAATGGCAGCCTGAAGACATCCATCCCAGCTGCTCCACTGATCATGTGCCCTGTGCATTCCCATCTGTTCCCTTCCAGGACGAAGATCTCTGAGACTTCAACTCTGTGCTCAGAAGTGAAGGTGCTGCTGGGAGATCACTCTTTCCTGGTGGGCTGTGCATAGAAGCCTGTGGAGCCACCTGGCTCCCCAGTGCAAATGGCAGCGGGAAGACTGGTACAATTTTTTCTTTCTCCTTTTTTGATGCCTCATTCTTTCAGATGCTGATCAGAACCTAAATGTGCTTTTTCTGGTCTTTGGGCTTCCTTGTTTTTTCTGTAAAGTCCCTCTCCCCATCACATCCTGGTCCCCTGCTGGACACCCTAATGGAAGAGTTTTTTTTTCCTTTTCTCCCTCATTCTCCTCCAGGCATCTGCTAAAATGTATAGCTTACCTGCCTGTTTGGAGATTTGTCCTAATGCTTTGATTCAATTGGGAATCTGTGTGTTGAAATGCTAAAGGTCCTTTTCCCCAATTTGTTTTTTTTTTTTGTTTGTTTTTTTGTTTGTTTTTTCTGAATATTCTTTTTTTTATTAGATGTTTGCTTTATTTACATTTCTTTTTTTTAATCTTTTTTTATTCGATATATTTTTTATTTACATTTCAAATGATTTCCCCTTTCATAGCCCCCCCACTCCCAAAAAGTCCCGTAAGCCCTCTTCTCTCCCCCTGTCCTCCCACCCACCCCTTCCCACTTCCCCGTTCTGGTTTTGCCGAATACTGCTTCATTTAGTCTTTCCAGAACAAGGGGCCACTCTTCCTTTCTTCTTGTACCTCATTTGATGTGTGGATTATGTTTTGGGTAATCCAGGTTTCTAGGTTAATATCCACTTATTAGTGAGTGCATACCATGATTCATCTTTTGAGTCTGGGTTACCTCACTTAGTATGATGTTCTCTAACTCCATCCATTTGCCTAAGAATTTCATGAATTCATTGTTTCTAATGGCTGAATAGTACTCCATTGTGTAGATATACCACATTTTTTGCATCCACTCTTCTGTTGAGGGATACCTGGGTTCTTTCCAACACCTGGCAATTATAAATAGGGCTGCTATGAACATAGTAGAGCATGTATCCTTATTACATGGTGGGAATCCTCTGGGTATATGCCCAGGAGTGGTATAGCAGGATCTTCTGGAAGTGAGGTGCCCAGTTTCGGAGGAACCGCCAGACTGATTTCCAGAGTGGTTGTACCAATTTGCAACCCCACCAGCAGTGGAGGAGTGTTCCTCTTTCTCCACACCCTCTCCAACACGTGCTATCTCCTGAATTTTTAATCTTAGCCATTCTGACTGGTGTAAGGTGAAATCTCAGGGTTGTTTTGATTTGCATTTCCTTAATGACTAATGAAGTTGAGCATTTTTTATGATGCTTCTCCGCCATCCGAAGTTCTTCAGGTGAGAATTCTTTGTTTAACTCTGTACCCCATTTTTTAATAGGGTTGTTTGGTTTTCTGGAATCTAACTTCTTGAGTTCTTTATATATATTGGATATTAGCCCTCTATCTGATGTAGGATTGGTGAAGATCTTTTCCCAATTTGTTGGTTGCCGATTTGTCCTCTTGATGGTGTCCTTTGCCTTACAGAAACTTTGTAATTTTATGAGGTCCCATCTGTCAATTCTTGCTCTTAGAGCATACACTATTGGTGTTCTGTTCAGAAACTTTCTCCCTGTACCGATGTCCTCAAGGGTCTTCCCCAGTTTCTTTTCAATTAACTTCAGAGTGTCTGGCTTTATGTGGAGGTCCTTGATCCATTTGGAGTTGAGCTTAGTACAAGGAGAGAAGGATGGATCAATTCGCATTCTTCTGCATGCTGACCTCCAGTTGAACCAGCACCATTTGTTGAAAAGGCTATCTTTTTTCCATTGGATGTTTTCAGCCTCTTTGTCGAGGATCAAGTGGCCATAGGTGTGTGGGTTCATTTCTGGATCTTCAATCCTATTCCATTGATCCTCCTGCCTGTCACTGTACCAATACCATGCAGTTTTTAACACTATTGCTCTGTAGTATTGCTTGAGGTCAGGGATACTGATTCCCCCAGAATTTCTTTTGTTGCTGAGAATAGTTTTAGCTATCCTGGGTTTTTTGTTATTCCAGATGAATTTGATAATTGCTCTTTCTAACTCTGTGAAGAATTGAGTTGGGATTTTGATGGGTATTGCATTGAATCTGTAGATTACTTTTGGCAAAATGGCCATTTTAACTATATTGATTCTACCGATCCATGAGCATGGGAGGTTTTCCCATTTTTGAGGTCTTCTTCCATTTCCTTTTTCAGAGTCTTGAAGTTCTTGTCATACAGATCTTTCACATGTTTGGTAAGAGTCACACCAAGATACTTTATACTATTTGTGGCTATTGTGAAGGGGGTCATTTTCCTAATTTCTTTCTCAGCCTGCTTATCCTTTGAGTATAGGAAGGCCACTGATTTGCTTGAGTTGATTTTATAACCAGCCACTTTGCTGAAGTTGTTTATCAGCTGTAGGAGCTCTCTAGTGGAGTTTTTTGGGTCACTTAGGTAGACTATCATGTCGTCTGCAAATAATGATAGTTTGACTTCTTCCTTTCTAATCTGTAACTGTTGAGTCCATGGTTTCTATGGTATCGTCAGCGTCTGAGATTCTTTCTTCTATCTCTTGTATTCTGTTGTTGATATTTGCATCTATGTCCACTGATTGCTTCCCAAGGCTTTCTATCTCCAAAGTTGTCTCCCTTTGAGTTTTCTTAGTTGTTTCTACTTCTGATTTTAGATCCTGGATTGTTTTGCTTAGCTCCTTCACTTGCTTGTTTGTGCTTTCCTGTAATTCTTTAAGAGATTTTTGTGTTTCGTCTTTCATGACCTCAGCCTGTTGACCAAAGTTCTCCTGTATTTCTTCAAGTGTTTTTTGTGTTTCCTCATTATTGGCTTTTGTATTCTCCTGGATTTCTTTCAATGATTTTTGTGTTTCCCTTGCAAGGGCTTCTAACTTTTGATCCATTTTCTCCTGAATTTCTTTAAGTATGCCCTTCATGTGTTCCTGTACCAGCATCATGACCAGTGATTTTAAATCCAAATCTTGTTTTACTGGTGTGATGGGGTATCCAGGACATGCTGGTAAAGGAGAATTGGGTTCAGATGTTGCCATATTGCCTTGATTTCTGTTAGTGACGTTCCTGCGTCTGCCTTTTGCCATCTAGTTCTCACTGGTGTTAGTTGGTGTTGTCAATGCTGGACTCACCAGTGCAAGCTTCCCCTTCCCAGGTGGCCTCTGGTGCACAGCTTACCTCCTGCACTGCCTGGAGACAGGGTGTTGTTGTCCAGGCTGTTTAGACCCCGAAGCAGACACCTGAAGGCTCCTGCTGGGGCCTGCTGGATTCATTGGCGCACACCAACTTCTCCCTGCTGGCCGCCTGGAAGCCCCACCTGCCTCTTTCAGGACTTGGGAGATGTGGTGTTGCTGCTCAGGCTGATCTGGATCCGGAAGCGTAGAGGCTACTGCCAGAGGCCTCAGGACTGAAGCCTAGGCTCTGTGCCACAGGGAAAGAGCTGTGCTGTGAGCTCCCAGACTGCCTCTGGGTGCACACCAGGTCCCCCGCACTTCCTGGAGACCGAGCGCTGTGGCCAAGGCTGTCCAGATCCCAAAGCAGGCGCCTGAAGGCTCCCGCTGGGGCCAGCTGGATTCACCGGAGTACACTGACCTCTCCCGCTGGCCGCCCGGAAGCACCACCTGCCTCCTTAAGGACCTGGAGATGTGGCACTGCTGCTCAGGCCGATCTGGATCCAGAAGAGGAGAGGTCGGAGGGCTACCGCCAGAGGCCTCAGGACCGAAGCCCAAGCTGGAAAGAGCTGTGCTGTGAGCTCCCAGACTGCCTCTGGGCGCACACCAGGTACCCCGCACCTCCTGGAGACTGAGCGCTGTGGCCCAGGCTGTTCAGATCCCAAAGCAGGCGCCTGAAGGCTCCCACTGGGGCCCGTTGGATCCCCAATTTGTTTTTGATTGATCAATAAAGATGCCATCTGCCAATGGGTAGGCAAAGGAGGATAGCACAGGACCCTTAGAATTGTGTGATCTGGGACAGAGAGGGGAGGACAATGGAGGATTGGTATAAAGTGGTGGGAGACAGAGGGACAAAGATGCTACAGAAGATAAAGCCAACCAGTCATGTGATAATTCGGGTGGGTGACCACTGGCCACTTCCCCGATTGGGCCTGGGATAGCAGGGGAAGGTTTAGAAGTATCAAGCCCTTGAGGTTGCCAAGGCATTTTAAAATGAGCTGGTGTGTGTGTGTGTGTGTGTGTGTGTGTGTGTTTTCCATTCACAAATACAGATAACTCTTGGGTAGGTACGTTCATGTGACCCACTGGGAGCCAAAGTGGTGTAACCCAAACTAACAACTATACCTGCCTTGGAGTTTTTTCTTAAACTCTAATAAAACTGAACTTTAATTTCTAAATAGCTCTAATTACTATTAAGTCCAATCATGTTCTTTTTTGCTTGCTTAATAATTTTATTTTTTAAAGAACTTCTTGCAGGAGCACTGCCTCTCCCTCACCCCCACCCTGCCCTCACTTCTTCCATGTTTCTTCTCTCAAATTCATGATAACCTTTTTAGTTATTATTGTTATATCCTGGTATTGTTTATAAATATATATACATATACATATGCATATGCATATACATATACTCATACACATGCACATGCACATGCACATGCACATACACATACACATACACATACACATACATATACATGCACACACTGACACATGCATATATATCCTACCCAATCCCCACTTATCTTTGTTTATACATACTTATTTCCAGGACTGACTACTTATGATTGGATAACATATATGAAAATTCACCCTGGAGGACACCCATTTTCCCTCTTTCAGCAGATGCTGAGCACCTGCAGCTTTTCATCGAGGCATGAGACCATGTGGAATTTCTCCTGTCCACGTTGACACATCAACTGGTGTTATCATGATGCCTACCTTGTTTAGGCAACCATATTGTTGAGAGCACATGGGTGTAGCTTCTCATGTATAGAAGACATTGTTTCACAGAAGATGTCCTGGTGCCTGACTCTCAATTTTTGGCTTTCTCCCTCTATGTTTTCCAAGCCTTTGATTATATTCTCAATGTATCGGTTGGGATTGTCTATTCCACAGTCTCTTGTTCTCAGCGTTTTAACCAATTATGGATCTCTGCTACAAAAAGATGCTTCTTTGATGAAGGGTGAGAGCTATACTTTTCTGTGAATAAGTATTTAGAATACAGTTAGGGATTACATTGGTTCAGGAAAATGGTAGTAGAATGCTTTCTTTTGGGGAGAAGTATGAGCTCACTCTTCAGCTTTCACATAAAATCTCATTATGTTTTCTTCCTATGAGGAAATTTCTTCTCTTTGTTTTAAGAGTTTTTAAAGCATGTGGTGTATCTGATTGACAGCTTTTGGCTTCTTTTTTTAAAAATTCAATTTTATTTTTTACATCTGTACACATTTAGCCTGAATGTCTGTCTGTCTGTCATATGTGTGTCTGATGCCCATAGAGGCCAGAAGAGGATGGTGTATACATTCTAAAACATTTTCTTAAATTATTTATTTTCCTTCATTTGGTCCTTCTAGAATTATTATTATTTTATTTTTCCTCTTCTCTGCTCTCCACATGCCTAACTTTCTTTTTCTTTGATCAGATAGCATGAGCAAGGCAACTTTTTAAAAAAAGCATTTAATATCAGGGTTGGGGTACATGATTGTCATGACAGGGAACATGTCAACAGGCAGGTAGGCAGGCATGGTGCTGGATCAGAAGCTAAGAGCTTACATGTTGAGACAACAACAATGAGGGAGAGAGAGAGAGAGAGAGAGAGAGAGACATACATACACATACATACATACACATACACATACACATACACATACATATACATGCACACACTGACACATGCATATATATCCTACCCAATCCCCACTTATCTTTGTTTATACATACTTATTTCCAGGACTGACTACTTATGATTGGATAACATATATGAAAATTCACCCTGGAGGACACCCATTTTCCCTCTTTCAGCAGATGCTGAGCACCTGCAGCTTTTCATCGAGGCATGAGACCATGTGGAATTTCTCCTGTCCACGTTGACACATCAGAGAGAGAGAGAGAGAGAGAGAGAGAGAGAGAGAGAGAGAGAGAGAGAGAGAGAGAGAGAGTCCTGAGAATGACTCAAAGCCTAGGCACAGTGACACACCTCCTTCTACAAGACCATACCTCCTAATCCTTCCCAAACAGTTCCACCAACCAAGGACCAAGTATTTAACTATGTGAACTTATGAAGACCATTCTTATGCACAGCACTACTCCAAGCATTGTTCTAACCTTTAAATGTCTTAATGATTCTAATTATAATTACAATCCTATTTTCTTTAACACTTTGCTTTATGATGAGAAATTCCAAACCTTTCTGGTTTTCATTTCAGGGACATTGCATCCCTAGAGAGGATATTTTAGTTGCTTGACTTGTTAAAGTAGCTTTTAGCATTATCAGAACCTAGCAAAAGAACAGGGCTATTTAGTAGGTAAACATTTTTTGTTTATAGAACTCTTTTGTTTTCTTTGTATATGCCTCCATCTTCAGTTGTCCCTGAATCTCATAGAGACCCTGTGATTTACTTTAAGGTAGGGAGCACAGAGGATTATTTAGAAGTTGTTAAAATAAATCATTTTGTTTTGTATTAGCTTTGTATTAGTCGTGTCTATATGCTTTTTAAATAAGGGGTTTTTAATGTAGGGGTTTTAAAATGTATGTTTCAAAATGTAGGGTTGTTTTTTTTTGTTTTTTTGTTTTTTTTTTTTGTTCTTGTGTAGGTGTTTTTAGACCTTTAGCAGAGCAAAGAACATAGTCTGACCTGGGTGAAAATGGCCACAGGAATGTGTAGAGTGTAATAAGATTCCTGATGGCAAAATGTCCAGTGTAAATTGCTTGAGCAATCACAGCCAGGTCAGCATCCTCTGGAACTTGAGCTGTTCTTAAGCAGCAAGCAGCCTATTTGCAATGTAGTTTCCTTAAGGCGTCCATAGAAGTTGGAAGGGCATGAGGGCAGTACAACTGTAGCTTGACTTGCTCAAGACAATCAGGGCACCAGAGAAGAGTCAAATCATCATCATCTAGGGAGTCAAGTCATCCTAGCCCCAGCGTCTTTGGCTATTCAAAAGAAAAATGGCTTCTTCTGGAAAACGCCAAAATGGCAGATGACACCAGTACAACAAGACTGCCTGGAAGACCCAGGGTCTGGGATTGGAAGGACTCAGCTGCTTCTGCAGAGGATTTGGCAGTAGTGCTAGGCTGTGGTGGAGGCTGTGGGGCTCGTGGAGATAAAGGGGGTACAGGATGAGATAGAGAGTAGGGAGTAGGAGATGGGGATAGAGAGTAGGGGTAGGAGGTGTGGGGGGTAGGGATAGAGGCGGGATGGAGAGTAGGGAGTAGGGGTGGAGAGTGAGGCTGGGGGTAGGAGTAGAGAGTGGATCCATGGACAGGATCCCTATCAACAAGTGGGCAGCCTGGGCAAGGACATGAAGATCTAGTCCCTGAAAGAGATCTACTTGTTTGCCCCGCCCATTAAGGAATCTGAAATGATTGACTTTTCCTAGTCACATCCCTGAAGGATGAAGTCCTAAAGATTCTGCCAGTGCAGAAGCAGACTTGGGCTGTCCAGCAGACAAGGGGCAGGACTTTTGTTGCCATTGGGAACACTGATCTTGTTGGTCTTATTGTCACATGATCTAAGGAGGTCGCCACTGCCATCCTAGAAGCCATCATCATGGCTGAGCTCTGCATCCTCTCTGTGTGGCCAGGCTATCTGGGAAACAAGACTAGCAAGCAAGGTGACAGGCTGCTGTGCCTCTGTGTTGGTGCATTTAACACCTCCACCCCCACCCCTTACCCCCACTCTCCACCCCCTACCTCCCACTCTCTACCTTCTACCCACAACCCATTCCCTGACTCTCCACTCCCACCCCCTACCTCCCACTCACCACCCCCACCCTTCCTGCCCCCAGTGTTGTCTCTGCTGCTGCTGGGCAGTATTGATGACTGGTAAATATCAGCCAGAGGCTGCACTGCCACCCTGGGAAACTTTTGACACTATCTCCAAGACCTGCAGCTACCTGACCTCTGACCCCTGGAAAGAGACTATGTTCACCAAATCTCCTTATCAGGAATTCATTGGTCATCTTGTGGAAACCTCCATTCAGAGAACCCAGGCTACAACTGTGGCTACCATAAAAGGGGTTTTATACAGGAAAAAATAAAGTGAATAAGTATTTTTTTTAAAAAAGGGAAAAATAAATATTAAAGAGAGCTTGCAACAAAGGCTTAACATTAACACAAATAGTGATTTAACAGCATTTAACATTGCTTACTCTGGGGGGAGGGATGGTAATTTAAGAAAACATGTCATAGGAAAAGCTTCAGATTGGAAAGTCTTTAACAAGTGCAGACCTTGCACAAAATGAACCATAAATGGACATTGAGTGTTTTTTAGAGTCTCTGTCTTTCTTCCTGAAGAAAGTACTCCAGGGAGAGACTTGTTCCTCAGTCTATCCTAGAGGTACATGAGGAAGAGAGAAAGATCTCAAGGGGCAACGTGGAGGTGATTTGGCATCAGGAAGGTAAGAAAGAAGAAAATGTCTTAAAAACCTTCCTCATCTCTAAGGTTTTATAGTTTGCTTGCTCTCATTTTTCAAATCTGGTCACTCTTGAAGAGAAATTTAATTAACAGGATATGCAAATTACATATCAGCTATAATAGTAATTAACATTTTCATATCAACAGCTAGTCCATTCCTGAACATGTGTAAATCAAGACATCAGTGTCTCTGCAGATGCTAGAATGTCACACTGGAAAATTGTAATTATGTTTCTATCAAAACAGAAGCGAGCGGTGTGGGAAGGTGGACTCCGGAGCACCCTCAGTTCTCAGCATGAGCGAGCGGTCAGCAGACTAATGATGGCATGGAATTTTATCATGGACAAACCCGGAGGGCAGGGGACAGAGCAGAGGCATCCTCTCCAGCACCAGAAGGTGGACCCCTCCCTTACTTTTCTCCCTCCTGGCCTCAAAATTTGTACCTACCCAAAATGCAACAGGCTGGATGTTGTAAGTCTCGGCCAACTGCAAGTCTCCTCGACAAATTCAACAGCATCCCCACAGGCAACATGGTTTGTAATTTTCGGAGAATGGAGTTTTGCAGGAAAAGAATTGCTGAGTCACCCACAAGAGTTTCTAGGCATCTCCCCAGACACGCTCTGCACAGCACTAGCCGATATGCCCCTGAATTTATGGGGTCATAATGGCTCTCTGTGCCTTTATTGTAGAGACAGAAAATCAAGAATTCTGGAGAGTCAGAAAAAAAAAGACAGACTCTAAAAAACACTCAGTGTCCATTTATGTTACATTTTGTGCAAGGTCTGCACTTGTTGAAGACTTTCCAATTTGAAGCTTTTTCTATCACATGTTTTCTTAAATGGGACAAAATTTAATTTACGATTAAACAAGCAGATGAGTGGACTTTAAATTTTTTTCAACTTCCTTTTTGATTTGAGAGTAATAGTTTAGTTATTTGTACTGCTTATGATAGAGGGACTGGGGAATGTAGAGAGCCTCTGCTTAGCCTATAAGAGGCCCCAGGTTTGATCCTCAACAACACACACACACACACATGCACTAGTATACACTCTCTATACAATATAATAGAAAGTATTACACGCATACACTCATGCTAGCACACATACAAGCACATGTGTACGCACTTGTACATACACAAATATTATTTTGAAAACAACAATCAGAGTTAGCTCCATTAAAAAACAACTGATTATTGGCTTAGCCAGATTCTTGTCAACTTCCACCTCAACTAGTTCAGGAGACTTAACATAGGAATTAGTTCTGCAGGTGTGAATGGGCTAGGCGAACTACCAGTAGAAGTTAGAGACCAACAGCAGTGGGAAACCAGTTCCATCCCCAGAGCTGGAGGCTCAGGGCAGCCCAGGGGAGGTGAGACCCAGAAGTGCCCCACCTAACGTCTCTCCCTGCGCAGGTACTAGAGCTATTATTAGAAACAGACAAGTATTAGGGGACAGCATCCTTCCCTGCTGCCATGGGTGAGGCGATCACACTCAAGCCCCACAGTGTAACGTCTCACAGTAAATATAGGTCTTACATTGTGCTGTGGATGATTTTTTTTTTTTTTTGCTTCAGTTCTCCCTGCTGAAGGCTGCCAGTGGTGGCTGGGCAATGCATTCTGGGTACTTGACTCCTGAGACACACGGAAATAAATGGTGCTTAGAAGGAAGAGGACTTGTCTCCAGAGCCTGCAGGAGTAATCGAGAGTAACAAGCATCGTTGTCTTCATGGGTCATGACAACAATTTCTACCTTAGGGCTCTTACAGGACCCTTTTGTTCCCGTCATTTTTCAAGGACCTATTTTGAGTAAGAATGAAAAATAAGCTGTTACTGGTTATTCACACACAAAAGCAAAATTGGTATTTTTCTGACCATTCTCAGTTCGTATTTTGCTTAAATTAGATTACTAGAACTAGTTCTCTTGGAGAAAGGAAGGGAAAGAGGTTATCTCTCTTGATTCTTACCCAGGCTTCATTTGTTCACTCAAAGTTTGCAGCATTAGAGATCAGACTCTGAGGTTCCATTCAGCCAGCCAGAAGGGCTAGATTTTACAGATAGAAAAGAGCAAAGGGGTGACAAAAAAATTCTTAGTAAGTGTCTTAGTAAGGGTCTTACTGCTGTTTACTGCTGTAAACAGACACCATGACTAAAGCAGCTCTTATAAGGACAGCATTTAATTGGGGCTGGCTTACAGGTTCAGAGGTTCAGTCCATTATCATCAAGGCAGGAGCATGGTAGCATCCAGGGAGGCATGGTGTAGGAGGAGCTGAGAGTTCTACATCTTCATCTGAAGGCTGCTAGAAGATTGACTTCTAGGCAGCTAGGTCGAGGGTCTTAAAGCCCATGCCCACAGAGACACACCTACTCCAACAAGACCACACCTCCTAATGGCACCATACCCTAGGCTAAGCATATACAAACCATCACATTCTACCCCTCAGCCCTCATAGGCTTGTTCAAATACGTGAGTCTATGGAGATCATAACTAGCCATAGCATAATAAAAAATACATTTAGTTCAACTTTCAAAGCCCTCATAGTCTATAGCAGTCTCAACAATGTTAAAAGTCCAAAGATTCAACATTTCTTCGGAGATATATCCAATCACTTAACTATAATCCCCAAAGCAAGACAGGAAACCAGCTGGGCAAACTCCAAACTCTGAATTTCCATGGCCGACATCAAAGCAGCCTTCAAATCTCCACTCCTTTTTCATCTTTGTTGACTGCAACAAAGTTCTTTGTCCTGGGCTGGTTCCACTCCGTTAGCAGCTTTTCTTGGAAGGTATCTCATGGCTCTGGCATCTGGTCATATAAGCATTTTCCCCACTTGAGATACCTATTTTTTTAATGAAACTTTAATTTGGTAAGAGTTACTAAGTCAGACCAGAGGACACTACCCAGACAGACCTGTGCTGAATCACATGACCACATGCATCCCTTCTGCTGACCCCATCTGACCCAGAGCTCATTCCTAAGTGATAAGTAGATGGGGAATCCTGGGTGTCTGTTGGGACACATTCTGTGATCCTGCCAACATGAAGTGAGGCTAAGGGAATGCTTGCCTTACATACAATTAGTGCCCTATGCTCCAACGATAACAATTCCAAAATGCAGTCATAACACAAATGGGAGGGTTTAGAGCAAAAGATCTTCCATATAAAATCGGCTTCAGGGCAGGAACGGTTGCAGTGGGTTTTAGGGATTTCCATTGTGGTGGCAATAGCAAAGAAGAACAGTTGTGAACCTATAGGCACGCTTCTCTGAGCCAGGCCCTGTTATGTGCATTGCCAGTGGGAGCTTCCTTACTATGGCCACAGTCTGATGAATATGGCTTTGTTGTCACTTTGGTATAGGTAAAGTAAGGCATAGGCCTTGATACAGATGTAGCTCTAGGTATATGCCATGTATGTGTGTTTGCCTGTGTGTGCCTGCATGTGTGATATATGTGCATACATGTGAGGGGATGTATGTGTGCATGTTTTTGTGTGCATATATGTGTTTGTATGTGTGCATATGAATGTGTGCATGTTTGCTTGTATGTGTGCTTATGTGTATACACATGTGTATATGTGTGTGTGTGTGTGTGCACATGCACGCACGTTTGCATTAAAGAGACATTTAGTGGAGATGATAAGTTATTCAAGTAGAGTACTTACCATACAGGCAACTCTCAAGAGGGAACTCCAGATTCCCCCTTCAGCACAGCATCAACTGGGCGTGGTGGCACAGTCCTGAAATCCCAGCTCTTGAGAGATGAGAGAAAAATAATGAGAAGTTGAAGGTGGCTCCCTGCTGGGACACTGACTTCTGTTTTGCAGAGAGAGGGAGGAGGGGGACACAAATATATTTTTGTGTAAATGGAATGTCATGATTAGAAGTCATCAAGGCAGTGCAGAGCCTCTAAGGAAATCGTGTACTTTTCCTCTTGCAACTCAAGTGAGATGTACGGTTGCTCCCATTTTGTTTTTTTTTTATTATTTCTGAAAAGAAAAAAGAAAAAGAAAAAGAGAGAAATTGGTAAGATTGCCACAGAACATGGTGCTCCCTTCAGACGCCGAGGGTTGAGAATTGCTCACCACTGCTGCTTGCAAGGGAGTGAGAGATCATTCACAGGCAAAGAAGAGAAACATGGGGCACAAAGACAAAGTGTGAGGAGCAAAGGGGATGGTGGGATTTAAAATGAGAGTTGTGTGCACTTGTAACTGCAAGAGTATTTATTAAGACTTTCTATGTGGTAAAAAAGAAACAGGTTTTAGCCTTACTCAGGTAATATAGGCTTAAAGGTAATATATAACTCTTGCAGTGCATGCATAGTGCTGGCCAGAGGGCTCTTCTGGCAGAACGACCACACTCTTTCTGGTAATTGTAGCATCCAGACTGTGCTGTGCAACAGTGGACACTAGGGAGGTGACTGTTGACCCAGACAATGACCTGTGATCCCCAGCGAGCACAGGCCCCATGGCAGGTTCCTGGTGGCCATGGATTGTTTGGCCATTGGATTCACTGTTAGATCCAGGTATGAAGAGAAGAGGGACTCCATGTCAGGGCAGGTGACATGTGATGTGACAGCAGCTGCAACCAGAGCATTAGAAGCTGTGCCCTTCATGCTGCTGCAGCTGTTCAAATCTGCTCAGAGGTGTTTGTAGACTGGGAAATGGAGAGGCGATGGTTAGAGCAATCTACCACTTTGTTAACATCCTCAAATTACACTATTAGCCATAGAACATTATTTAGAAATTGTTAAAGTACACAATTCTGGCCCCTTGATTTTATATGAGCCATCCCATAATTTGTGTTATGCATTTGTTTTGTTCATGTGCAAGATTTTTCAGACCTTGGGAAGTCATAAAGAACAAAGCGTCAAGCATCCCCGTGCTTGTATGCAAAGGCTGTGAAATGCAGTTCTGGCTTGGACAGATAAGCCAGGCAATTTAAGTTATATTAAATGAAGTCACTTTTTAATAGGGCTTTAATTTCAGCCAAGTTGGAAAGAGATGATAGGAAGAAATTCAAAGTCCTTAGCAATTTCTTTGTAGGATGTGATTTTCCAGATTTTGGTTGGGAGGCAACACATGACAACCTATTCTAACAGATGAGTGCTCTACGGGCTAAAATAGAATCTCGCCGTTTACATTGTCAGGGTTGCTCTTCAGACTGGATTTCACCTTATTTCCTCTTAGATATATGTCTTTTATAAAGCCTTTGTTTAGCAAAGTCACTTAGTTAATTAATAAACTGAAAATAGAAGGAAATATGCAGATAATAAGCAGACCCCTGGCTAATTAGCTCCGAACACGCCCATTGAGGTAACCGGTGCCCACGACAAAATGGCCATCACTATTTCAGCCCGAAGAGCCTCGTTTTACCTGCTCCCAAGCTCTTCTGCCTCTCCTGTCCACACAGGTATCCGCCACAGTGGTCTGCAGTGCCACAGAATACTGGCTTGACTTCGAGTATAAATCTGTTCATGTGTGTGGTCATGTGTGGCTTCAAGTCATTCCCCACCCTGAGGTCACCACAGATGCTTCTGCACCCTGAGGTCACCACAGATGCTTCTGCTGGGGACCTTCCTTCATGTCTCGGATCACCTTTGCATTCTGCTCTGTTGGATGTGCATCTAGAATGGAATGACTAGAGGACTGTGTATGCGCGCATGTGTGTGTGTGCATGTGTGGGTGTATGCGCAGTGTTACTACACAATCCCATTGTTACAAAGTGATTCTCATACTTTATCGAAGGCACACAGGGTTCCCAGGGTGCCACATTTTGCTCACACGTGGTTTTGCCTAAGATACTTGGGTAAGTTCATTCTAGCATTTTCGGGGAATTTAGTTTGCATTTTTTATAGTAGTTTTGAAATCTAGCATCACTTACAACTGGCAGTCACTGGAGTCTTCAACCATTATAATGCTGAATCCTTTGCCAGTTCCAGTGCTGCAGAAGTCTTTAGGCTTTGGAAAAGTCACGTGTTGCCTGTGATTTCCTTCTCATCCCACACTCTCCACCCTTTCTGTTGTCTTTTTTGCTAAACTAATCTTATTGTAGCTCATTTTATCAGGATTTTCTCTTGTCAATGCTTTTGTGCCTTTGAAATTTTTGGTTATTCAAAACCTCACAAAATACTTCCCAGCATCAGCTAATATCACCTCAGCTTTTTCTTTCATGTCCAGACATACCAGGCTCCTTGGATCTGATCAGGCAGCGTACTACAAGGGAGTATTTTACAAGATTTATCGGGGTTTGGAGGTGCCACTGTGAGGTAGAACCTTACTTTCTGTTCCTTAACATTTTTATTTCATATTAGATTTAAAGCTCTCCCCCTTCTCTTTCTCTGACTTGACTGAGACAAGATCTGACTATGTAGCCACACTAGTTTCCAATTTGTCATATAGTCTAGGCCAGCTTTGAACTTATGATCCTGAGATTTTACAAGTGTGTGCTACCAAGCCCATCTAGAAATACTTTAAAAACATTTTTGACTCCCACGCATCCATGAAATAAAAACTGTGTACATGGTGTGTGCCTCCTCACTGCTTGACTCTGTTTCAGGCTCTGTGATGTATGTCTTGCTTTCTACCTCTACCTAGGAGGCTGGCCTGCATGGATGCTGGGCAGGGATTTGTCATTTGTCTCTACTCGGCTCAACCAGTGGCAGAGGCAGTATGGTAGGTAGGAGGCCTGTGAGGGTTGTATTATCCCCCTGCTCCCCGCTGCTCCAGTGCCCTATCACAGGCTCCCACCATTCAGCCCTCCCTGGGGTTACTTTTGCAGGGTTCTCAGGGCCCCTCACCTCTTCTCCTGTGAGGATGAGGCAGGTACTCCTTGCTGGCTGGCTGCCCATGACCTCACAATCTCCCCCTCTGTTAAACGCTCCTCCTCCTCAGTCTTCCAATTTGCACGTCTTTCTGATCCCACAGGGGACTGAGGCTTACACACTTTAATTATGTGTATGTGTGTGTGCCTGTGTATCTTTATGTGCACCATGTGGTGTAGGTGCACAAAGAGGCCAGACATCATAAGATCCCCTGGATCTGGAGTTGCAGGAGGTTAACAAGGACCTGATATGGATGCTGAGAACTAAATCCATATCCCTGAAAGAGCAGTAAGGGTTCTTAACCACTGAGTCATCTCTGAGCCTCCAGATAATAACATTCTTCACAAGTCTTTCCCCCTGAGATTTTGAGTCTCCTGAATCACTTTTCAACTCATCACCCACAACATCCATGGCCCCCATCATAACATTAATGTTGAGTCTAGGCTGCCACAAACATTAGTTATGTGTTTAAAAGAAAGGTCTTCCCTGGAGTGTCCAGATTTTCTTACACATTGCTGATGTTTCTACATGTAGACACCCAGACCACAACCCTCCCATCACCATAGCTCCTGATCAGCAGCAGGGGCAAAACACTACTTGTTCTTGTGTTTTGCGGTTTTAAATTTGTGTATCTTGCACTTAGTGAAATACTGTCATAATGTTGACAAAAGTACCAAGTTATTTATATATACTATATTTTTTTAATTTTTTTATTCGATATAATTTATTTACATTTCAAATGATTTCCCTTTTTCTAGCCCCCCACTCTCCAAAAGTCCCGTAAGCCCCCTTCTCTTCCCCTGTCCTCCCACCCACCCCTTCCCACTTCCCTGTTCTGGTTTTGCCGAATACTGCTTCACTGAGTCTTTCCAGAACCAGGGGCCACTCCTCCTTTCTTCTTGTACCTCATTTGATGTGTGGATTATGTTTTGGTTATTCCAGTTTTCTAGGTTAATATCCACTTATTAGTGAGTGCATACCATGATTCACCTTTTGAGTCTGGGTTACCTCACTTAGTATGATGTTCTCTAGCTCCATCCATTTGCCTAAGAATTTCATGAATTCATTGTTTCTAATGGCTGAATAGTACTCCATTGTGTAGATATACCACATTTTTTGTATCCACTCTTCTGTTGAGGGATACCTGGGTTCTTTCCAGCATCTGGCAATTATAAATAGGGCTGCTATGAACATAGTAGAGCATGTATCCTTATTACATGGTGGGGAATCCTCTGGGTATATGCCCAGGAGTGGTATAGCAGGATCTTCTGGAAGTGAGGTGCCCAGTTTTCGGAGGAACCGCCAGACTGATTTCCAGAGTAGTTGTACCAATTTGCAACCCCACCAGCAGTGGAGGAGTGTTCCTCTTTCTCCACACCCTCTCCAACACCTGCTGTCTCCTGAATTTTTAATCTTAGCCATTCTGACTGGTGTAAGGTGAAATCTCAGGGTTGTTTTGATTTGCATTTCCCTAATGACTAATGAAGTTGAGCATTTTTTAAGATGCTTCTCCGCCATCCGAAGTTATTCAGGTGAGAATTCTTTGTTTAACTCTGTACCCCATTTTTTAATAGGGTTGTTTGGTTTTCTGGAGTCTAACTTCTTGAGTTCTTTGTATATATTGGATATTAGCCCTCTCTCTGATGTAGGATTTGTGAAGATCTTTTCCCAATTTGTTGGTTGCCGATTTGTCCTCTTGATGGTGTCCTTTGCCTTACAGAAACTTTGTAATTTTATGAGGTCCCATTTGTCAATTCTTGCTCTTAGAGCATACGCTATTGGTGTTCTGTTCAGAAACTTTCTCCCTGTACCGATGTCCTCAAGGGTCTTCCCCAGTTTCTTTTCTATTAGCTTCAGAGTGTCTGGCTTTATGTGGAGGTCCTTGATCCATTTGGATATGAGCTTAGCACAAGGAGATAAGGATGGATCAATTCACATTCTTCTGCATGCTGACCTCCAGTTGAACCAGCACCATTTGTTGAAAAGGCTATCTTTTTTCCATTGGATGTTTTCAGCCTCTTTGTCGAGGATCAAGTGGCCATAGGTGTGTGGGTTCATTTCTTGATCTTCAATCCTGTTCCATTGATCCTCCTGCCTGTCACTGTACCAATACCATGCAGTTTTTAACACTATTGCTCTGTAGTATTGCTTGAGGTCAGGAATACTGATTCCCCCAGAATTTCTTTTGTTGCTGAGAATAGTTTTAGCTATCCTGGGTTTTTTGTTGTTCCAGATGAATTTGATAATTGCTCTTTCTAACTCTGTGAAGAATTGAGTTGGGATTTTGATGGGTATTGCATTGAATCTGTATATTGCTTTTGGCAAAATGGCCATTTTAACTATATTGATTCTACCGATGCATGAGCATGGGAGGTTTTCCCATTTTTTGAGGTCTTCTTCCATTTCCTTCTTCAGTCTTGAAGTTCTTGTCATACAGATCTTTCACATGTTTGGTAAGAGCACCCCAAGATACTTTATACTGTTTGTGGCTATTGAAGGGGGTCATTTCCCTAATTTCTTTCTCATCCTGCTTATCCTTTGAGTATAGGAAGGCCACTGATTTGCTTGAGTTTATTTTATAACCTGCCACTTTGCTGAAGTTGTTTATCAGCTGTAGGAGCTCTCTAGATATACTATATTTTTAAATTCTTATTACTTATCCATTTTCAATGTGCACACAGTTATGTGTGGGCACACAAGTCATGACATACATGTGGAGGTCGGAGGACTGTTTAAAGCTGGTTCTTTCCTTCCACTGCGTGGGTCCCAAGAGTGGACTCAAGTCGCCAGGATTGGCAGCAGGTTTAACACACTGAGCCATCCTGTTGGCTCTACGGATAACCCTTATTCTTTCCTATAGCTTTTAATGCAGATGCCGTCCCCTGCAACAGACACTGTCCTTGTTTTTAACAGATGGCTATCAGAGGCTGGTGTTAAATGCTCAGGAACACACAGGTCGCACCACAGGACCAACATGTAGATCACACAGCTAGGCAATGACAGAGCTGTGATTCAAAAATCATGTTTAATGACAGACCTGCAGTCTGAGCCAGATGCTTGGCAGCTGTTCAGCCACATCAAGATGTCGAGAGACTTGGGTCTGTTCCACTCATCCTCTAGAATCTGGTTGACCCCTTGGCTCATCCCCAGACACTCTGGATAGCTCCGACCCCACTTCAGGCTCTTTAGTTTTCATGACTCTGTCAGGTGCCCCCAAAGCAAGTCACCCACGAGGGTAAAGCTGACTGGCATGGTAGAGTACCCTCTCATCAGGCCCAGCTTCAACAGACTTCATCCAGAGTTGCTGCTGTCTCTCTAGCCAAATGGATCCCTGTGGTGACTGCCTTTGAGTGTGCTTTCAGAACTTCCAGTCCTGCTAAAAGCAAAGCCCCCTTTCAAGCATCAGGCAGGAAAATTCCTGGGAACATGAGACCATGGGATGAAAGACAGAAGGAGACTCAGTCCCAGCAGCACCGCACTGATATGCCTTGAAACCACAGGAGTGGGAGTCAGAGCACAGGCAGTGAAGAGGTGCTGCTGCCATTGACAGAATGAAGGCTTTTTCTGACTCACTGATAGCATGCAAGCATCTCTTGAACATGGTGTTAGTCTCAGCCTTTTTTAGATGCCCTTGAAGCTTTCTTTGATATTTCTTCAGGGAAGTCAGAGATACATTCGGGCTATTCAAAGTTAGGTCTATAGACTAGCAGGGACTCTCAGGAATGTGTTTAAAGGTACCTTCCCAGGCCCTACCTCTGCCCTGCTGAATTAGAAACCCTGAGGCACAGCGATAAGGTTCTGAAACTGCCCCCCAAAAGATTCTTACCACGAAGTTCACAGAGCATGCCAAGACAGGATCCCCCCAATCCCATGATCTCTGGTGATGTTAGTGTAAACGCTTAATGTAATTAGTGCACTTAAGCTATGGATTCATTTGTATGTAGCAAATGCTGTATAAAATGCTATACAATGTGTTTAAGGTTCATTATTTCCTTTTCTCCAATTCTAGTCTTCAGAGATAACCACATTTTGGCAGTGTAGCAGACATCCATTCACACCAATTCATTCTTATTCACACGTCTACAAGCTTACTTAGTTCTGTGTAAACTTGTGTCTCTTATTTTGTTGTTGTTGTTGTTGTTGGCGGTGGTGGTGGTGGTGGTGGCGTGGTAGTGGTGTGTGTGTGTGTGTGTGTGTGTGTGTGTGTGTGTATGTGTGTATGTTTAAAGCCTTTTTTACAAAAACACTGCTTTACAAATTTTAATATTTCATGGACATCCTCCATGCCTGGGCATGTGTTAGACTTTTTCTCCACCTTAGGATTTGAGAGATATTCTGAAAAAAATGAAAGCTGCATATTTTATCTAATCAATATTTATTGATTGGCTCTCAAAGTATCTTCAGATTTCCACAAAATTGGAATTAGAGACCTCTCGCTGAGAAAATGATGTCTGGCCTTGGATCCGATTCACAGGCTGAATTTAAAGTTGAAAAGGCAAATGATTGAGAGCATTCTTATGCATCTAAAGGACCTGAAGCTTGCCTGAGCCTCTCCAGGTAAGCATGAGTATCTTCAGGAACCCAGTCAGCTCCATTTCAGAGAACAGGCACCGTGCTATCTGCTGGGGATGTAGAGGTGGAGAAGATGGTTGAGTTCCTGGTCCTCTAGGAAGGTATCTGTCCAAGTGGCAGCAGAGACCTTAAAGGTACTCAGTCACCAGTGTGACCCGTGGGAGCAGAGTCACCATCAATGCCATGGGAAGCGTCCTGGAGAAGGTGTCAGGGGAGCTGATGATTGAACAGGGATTAGCTAGGTGAAGGATCGAGTGTTCAAAATAGAGTTCCCAGTGTGGGAGTTTGGGGGAAACGCCTAGCATGAGGGAAGGAGAGAGAGGTAAAGCTAGGGAGAGAGGAGGACCTTTGTCACAAGGCTGTTGCTCTTGGAAGTTCCATTTTCACCGCACCCTAAGTGAATCTGATCATCCCATGAAAGAGAATGTAGCCAAGGACTGATCACATGTCAATGTGGGGGCATCCCAGGTAAGCTCAATTGTTTGGGGAGAGACAAAATATGGAAACCATGTGTTTGAAGGCACCACACGAATTAAACCAAGAAATATAATTTTAGCAATGGTTGTGAATGAGAGACAATAAATTCCTGAGAGAGGAAAAAAGTACTGTTTCCCCGCTCCCTCCAACAAGTTGATAAGCACTGAAAAGATGTCTGGTATCTCACAAGTGGTCATTGTGTGTTTGAGTGAGGAAGGGCGCTGAGCACGCCTGTGATGATGAAATCTTATCAGGTCACATATGTAGATCTCATATAATCTTTTTAAACCATTCCTATTATTTTTTTTATGTGTGGTAGAGGGAAGTATATTCACATGAATGCAGGTATCCCCAGAGGCCAGAAAGACCAGATCCCACTGGCGCTGGAATTACAGGGAGTTGTGAGGGGGTGATGGGAATTGAATTCAGTCCTCTGAAAGAGCAGTACATGCTTTTTAGCAATGATCCATCTCTCTGGCTCCTCTTTCTTAATCTTGACCACAAATTTTTCAGTGGCCCATCTTGGAACCGGAAGGCACAGATGTGACAGTGTAAGCGTAATGTCACAGTTTATAATATGATTGCTAAAAAGCACTGCCATGTAAAACTGTCGCATTGTGATGCCATCATCACCGAAGCATTGTGATGTCATCATCACCGAAGGCATTGTGATGTCATTATCACTGAAGCATTGTGATGCCATCATCACCGAAGCATTGTGATGTCATCATCACCGAAGGCATTGTGATATCATTATCACTGAAGCATTGTGATGTCATCATCACCAAAGCATTGTGATGTCTTCATCACCAAAGCATCATGATGTCATCATGGAGAACTTTACACGAAATAGAGCATTGAGTTGTCCCAAGGCAAATGGAACAATTTGTTCTTAGAGGGGAGCACAATGGAGAATTTTAATGTCACACTGGAGCAACATGATTTCATATGAGAGCATTGTGTTGGCATTGGACCACTATGATGACACAATGAGACATTGTAGTGTCAGAGTAGAATGCAGAATTGTGTTGTGACCATAGGGCATTTTGATATCACAATATAGCATGTTGATGACACAGCTCTGCTGTGGAAGGAAACATTGTATTGGCACGTGTAGCACACATAGGAGGGGACTCTGATATCACAAAGCTGCATCACAGTGGACTATAGGGATTTCACAATGCTGCATTGAACTGCCCAAGAAAACATTGTGTTGTCACAGTGAAACCTTGTGATGTTACAATGCAATTATGTGGACACTAAAACATGTTGCCCTGTAAAAATGTGCTGCCACAATGGAGAGGTGACATTCCAAAGGACCACTGTGATTCTAGTACTGAGCAATTGATATGAGAAAGATTGCGCATGAAGTTAATGTTGTAATCACCCCATATCACGTTCACCATCTGCCATCTAGGAGAAAAACGTCTGTCACCCTGTCCCTTGCCCCAGGGGTCTTAGCTACAGCATTATATACAGTGCACTGTTTCCTCAGCAGCCCACAGGCTGGTTACAGTCCTTCCTTCCTATCACCTCTTTATCCAAAAGTGACTTCTCTAACTCTATGTGGCTCTTCTCAAAAGTCATAGACAATCTTTCTTAGAGTTAGGTAATACCACCTGACTATAGTAAGTTATACAGCAGGGTTTGCAGTATGTGAAGAGTGTATCACTCCTTCTGTCCCCTCCCAAGGCTGGGTCTATCATTTTGTTGTCTATATTATTAGAATTGGACCAAATGTATATTATAATAGCCACTTTTGCCATGTTGTGGCCAAATGTCTGACACTTAAGTGAGAAAAGATTTAATTTGGCAGAGCAGTCATAATAGTAGTAGTAGTAGTAGTAGTAGTAGTAGTAGTAGTAAAGTCTGCTCTCCGTTCTATGAGAATTCCTTTTCTTTTTTTTTTATTCGATATATTTTTTATTTACATTTCAAATGATTTTACCTTTTCTGGTGCCCCACTCCCCGAAAGTCCCATAAGCCCTCTTCCCTCCCCCTGTTCCCCCATCCACCTCTTCCCACATCCCTGTTCTGGTTTTGTCCTATACTGTTACACTGAGTCTTTCCAGAACCAGGGGCCACTCCTCTGTTCTTCTTGGACATCATTTAATATATGGATTATGTCTTGGGTATTCCAAGTTTCTAGGCTAATAGCCACTTATCAGTGAGTGCATGCCCTGATTGATCTTTTGAGACTGGGTTACCTCACTTAGTATAATGTTCTCTAGCTCCATCCATTTGTCTAAGAATTTCATGAATTCATTGTTTCTAATGGCTGATTAGTACTCCATTATGTAAATATACCACATTTTTTGTATCCATTCCTCCGTTGAGGGACACCTGGGTTCTTTCCAGCTTCTGGCTATTATAAATAAGGCTGCTATGAACATAATGGAGCATGTGTCCTTATTGCATGCCGGGGAATCCTCTGGGTATATGCCCAGGAGTGGTATAGCAGGGTCCTCCAGAAGTGTCATGCCCAGATTTCTGAGGAACTGCCAGACTGATTTCCAAAGTGGTTGCACCATCTTGCAATCTCACCAGCAGTATATATCAAGGGTATAGTCCTTGATGCTACCATTTGCTTTTTTAGCTGTTAGCATATCTAGATGTGCCATTATTGGCCAATCCTCTGTTTATGGGCGTGCAGTTTATTTTGAACTTTTTCTTTATATAGGCTTATGGAGATAATGACACATCAAAATGCATAGCTGGAATTCATTCTATAGGGTAAGTTTATTGTAATGGGATTAATGCTCACAGGGGAAACAGTCACCCATTTGTGTCTTGCTTGGAGGAAAAACTTCCTTGTATCAATGTTAAAACAAATTACCCATTTCCTGTTACAGAGTTTTTTTCTTTTGCAATGTTTATAAATTGGGATCAACAAACCAGTCTGTCTTTGTAAATTCTTTGATCAGAACACAGCTAGACATATTTGTGCATGTACTCTTGAGGAGAGTTTTTCCATTACAATGGCAGACTAGATAACGGCCAGAATTGGTATGGCCCTCAAAGCTACAAATATTTATCAATTGGCCCTTTGTAGCAAATGTTGCCCAGCTAATAGGTAGAATTCATTTCATTGAGTGTTTGTTTAGGTGAGACAGGAGCTTAACTTTATCTGCATAATTGACATAAACCCATTCAGAAGATGGCCCCTCTCTCCTACTGGTTTAGAGCGCACAACCATGTCCTATGTCTACGGCCTTGCTTTGGGCTCTACTCTGTGACATGGATCTTCTCTTTCCCGTGTGACCATGTCCCTGTTCATTTCTTTATTTGTGTTTAATTTAAGCTTTCATCTTTCAGAAGGCAGGTTCTAACTTGTTCATTTCCAAAACTGTTTTAAATATTTCTTACAATTTCTTACTTTCCCTTTCATATAATTTTTAGAATCTGCTCATAAAGACCTCATTGGGGTTTGAAATTTAAAAAAAAAAAATCCATTGACTTTGATCTAAGGGACAATAGAAGTCTTTATAATATTTTATGACAGTTATCATTTGCTAACATAGTAAATATTATCTTGTTTTTACTTTTGCCACTGGATGATAATGGATTTTATTCTAGATAATATAGGGAAAATTAGGTATTTTCACTTACTGTTATTTTCCCTGAAAAAAAATTGAAAACAGCAGTTTGATTGCATCCAGCCAGGTCCTGCAAAGCTCTGTGCTTCAAAAGAACAACTCTGACCCTTGTTTATTGGAAGGTGTGGAGCCCTAGCAGGAGGGTTTCGGCAAGCATCCTTTGTACGGACTCAGCTTTGCTTTGCCTTCATTTCCTGTTTATAAGTCAGTTTCCCTTCAGCTACGCCCCGTGTGCACACGTAGAAGTCATCTGTGCACATAGGCAAGCCCCACTGGGGCACAGAGTGGGTGCTTTGGCACTTCCTGTCTCACCATCTCCAGGCCTCTCTGCCCTCTCTTGAGCTGACATCACTCTCGGCAGAGAGGGCATGTGGCAGGGGGTTTCATTGCTTGTTTGTTCAGGTGAGACAGGAAGTTTGTCTGCTTAAATGATATAGAACCACTCAGCAGATTGTTCCTCTTCCCCCTCCTGGTGGACTTCCAGCCTCTGGAATAGAGATCTGAGGTTCCATTCTGACCCCTGTTCCTCAGTCTTCACCGTTCCTGACCCCCACCCGTTCATTCATCAAGGTTCCATGCTATTCTGAGTGTGCTACATACCCACACTCCCTGTCTCGCTTTGAATGAGAATGTCTCTCATGGGCTTGCCTTGGTTGTTGTGTTTTATCACAGCAATAGAAAAGAAACGAGTATACAATATGGTACCAGAAAGTGTGATATTGCTGTGAGGATATATGCTGACCATGTTGTTTTCTGAAGGAATGTGGAAGTCTAGGGACTTTGGAGTATGAAAGCATTTGAGTGCTGTAAGCAGAGCTTAATGGGGGTCCTTGTAGATGCTTGGAAGACAGTGAATCTGAGAGCTATTCAAACCGTGAAAGCCCAGCTCAAGAGGTTTCAGTGTGGGAACAATATCAGTAAGCAATCTAGAGACCATTCTTGTAATATTTGGTGAAGACTGTGGCTTTCTTCTGGCCTTGTCCTAAAAACTTGCCTGAGGCTAAATTAAAAGTGATGAAATGATTTCCTTGACAGAGATTTCAAGGGAGCCTAATATTGACTCTATTATGTGGTTATTAATAGTCTTATACAGATATTTCTGTGTGTGTGTGTGTGTGTGTGTGTGTGAATAATATACAGTTTAAAGAGAAAAAGCACCAGGAGATTTAATGTTTGAGCCAAGGCTTATGCTGAAAGAGAGATGGAGATTAAGAAGAGGCCTGGTATACATTGGAATATAGGAAGGGATGCCATTAGGGTGCGACCTCACTGGCAAAGTTTCCAACTTGTAAAAGAAATATACCTAAGTAATTTTAAAGCTGCTGAAGATGTTGTTCAATAGGACCAGAGGTCACTCCAAGTTGGTAGCCATACTTGGAAATATTACCCACATAGTTCTGATTTTAGAGTCACAAAGGACATACACGTAAAGGGGTACTGGAATCTTCCTCAATGGTTACAGAGTGTCACTGAGGCCAGGTGTGTGTCCCCCCATAGAGGACCTGAGAGACCACTGCATAAGGCTATGGAAGTAAAGCCTGGGTTGTGTTGGAGAGCCCAAGCTGTTGAACACGACAGAGCCCTGGCATATCTACCAAGGAGAGCTGCAAACAGGGAGTGGAACCAGCCCATGAAAGAGACATTTATTGTAGACAGGGAGGTCAAGAATGCAGAGCCCTCTAAGCTTTCTGACCTCAGACATGGAGCCACAGGAGCTGAATTTTGTTCTGCTCAGTTCAGGTCTTTCTTAAATCCAGTATTTTCCCCCCATTTTTTTAAAAATAGTACTGTATCTTCTGTGCCATTGTACGTTTGAAGAATGTAACTTCTTTTTTCATTTTATGGGGTTTACAATTAAGAGATTGCTTTGATTCTCAGAAAAGATTGGACTTAAGTGGTGTTGACACTGTGGAAGACGACAGGGACGTTTGAAGTTGAAAAAAATGCATTTCACATTGCGCTGTGACCACAGGCTTATGGAAGCCAGGAGGTGGAGTGGAGTGAATTGAAGGAGAATTGTCCCTACCGGCTCAGATGTTTGAATACTTGGTCCCCAGTTGAGAAGACTGGGTGACATTGCTGAAGGAGGCCACTGGGCAAAGCTTTGAGGTTTCAGAAGATTTACACATAGTGAAGCTCTCTCTGGCTTCAGCCTGATACTCCAGATGTGAGCTCTCAACCATTCCTGCCACCAAACCTTCACTCTGCCATCATGGAATATAAGCCTTTGGAACTATGAGTCCAGTTAAACACTTTTATAGGCTGCCTTGATCATGGTGTTCCATCACAGAAAAAGAAAACTGACTAATAAATTCTCCGCATAAATCTCCACCCACCTGAGACAGACTCATCTTCCTACTTCATCTTCCTCTGTTCATGTTTATAAAACCTCCTCTTCTCTGGCTTTCCTTAGGAAAAGCCATATCTATTTAGCTATTATACTGTTCTATCTAGTTATTATAATGATCAGCAATGATGAAAACTGACCCTCTTATTCTTATTATATATATATTATATAAATATAATATTTTAAATATATAAAATTGAAGAGAAATGGTTTTACCATTTGCCCAAACCTTGTTGTGTTATTTGCCCTGCATCATTGCTACCACTGACAGATAACAGGTCATATGGAAAAATGTCCTTGAATTCAATAAACAAACCTGAGACTCTGTTCTTAGGGAAGCATTTAGCTTTGTTGGATGGGCTTCCTGACCTCCTTGGTGATGTTTCAATTTGCAAGGTGATTGGAAGTCTGTTACTAAAAATAATACTCAGTATTACTAAAACTAGCAAGTTGATCAAAAGTGTATGACAAGGCAAAATTTGTAGTTGGAAGTATTCCAAGGGTAATACCATAAACTTGTTACCTCCTGGGACTCCCACTGGAAGCCGTCTGAGTCTAAGTAGTCCCCCGAGACCTGTGAATGTCAGGCCAGAGCTTAGCTCTGCAGTTAGTTGACACTGGTCAGTGGCTCTGCTCTGGAAACACAACTGTTTATGTTTTACTTTGCATTGTCTTGGGATAGATACCAGAAAATATATGGAATACCTCCCACTGCCTTTCTCCTTTCAACATAGTGCCCTTTGCCCCGGTATTTAATGGTTCTGGGGAGGGGAGTGGGAATGAGCATTTATAAGAACTAGGAAGGTAAGAAAAGGAGTCACTGACAAAGGCGCATCAAGTAGAAGTGAGGGCCCTTTCCAAAAATGGGAGTAAGATGACGACAAGGTCAGAGTATGGATCATGGGATTCTTGCTGAGTGTGTAGGGAAGGGAAAGGGAAGTAAACGTACAACAAAGAGGCATGAAGTATGTCCTTCCTAAATCTCAGCATCCAAAAGGAAAGTGGCACTGTTGAATGTGTAAGCACAGAGAGGTCCATGGTTCCCTTTTACTCTCAGTGCTCTGACTTTGTCAGCTAGGGCTAGCCTGGACTGCCAGTTGAATAGATCTTATAACCAGGAGTCATTAGGTAGGCAGCCACACCAAAGCTCATTAGATAAGGCCCACCAAGTTTAAGCTACTCCAAATGAGAAACAATGAGTTACTGTTGACAAGAACCATTAATTAATTATTCAGAGGTCACTGCCCACGCTGAGGACCAGCCTCAGTTTGGTCAGAAGTCCTGAGGAGGGGGTCTTTGGGAGCAGCAGATGAATGACTTGGATGTAAGCTGACAGCTCTGTGTTCTGATTTGGGGGAAAGTTAGTATGTTCCACAAATAAATTTCTCAAGAACAGATGGGAAAAGCACCCCCCTTTATCATTTGGGTAGATTTGAGTAATAAAAACACAATGTCAGAGGAGGGAGATGACTCAGTCAATAAAATACTGACTGGGCAAGAATAGGGACCTGAATTTGTATCCCAGTATCCATGTGGCAAGCTGGGTGTGATGCCACGTGCCTGGACTTCCAGAACCGGGATGCCGAGACAGGAGGTTGCCAGAGCTCATTGCCCAACAAGCCTAGAAAATCAGGGTCAGGGGGACCCCTCATTCCAAAAACAAAGAGGGAAAGAGAGTGAGGAAGACAGCCCAAGTCAATCTCTGGCTTCCATACATGCATCTACAGGCTCACATGTATCTGTACATAGAAGTAAATGCACCCACATGACTTTGTTCTTATAACACACACACATATCAAAACTAGAAGAAAATGCAATGCTAACCACATGGAAGATCATCTTCCCATCTCTAGTATAGGGTCTTCCTCTACAGCAGCCCCATCTTTTGCCTTCAGGGTATTATTACTATGCATTATTACTGTCAGGAAAACCCACCAACCACCTGTGCTAGACACTGATACCAGGAACAATATTTAACAATTTATAACTTAATGGTTTTCAAAGTAACTTACACTTCTTGACCTGAGGGGATTAGTAACATAGAGCCCTGTCACCATGAAGGAATGGTCTTGGGAAGAGTTGCCTTTACTGCTGCTGCCTCCCTTCACTAACAGCTAGAAGAGTAGAAACTTACGCTGCAAATACTGTACAGCCATGCATGGATTTATATTTCTCCTTGATAAGATCAGACTCCGAATTTTTATTTATGTCTTATTTATAAAGGACAGTGGTAATGACTTATATCAAAATATCCCACACTCAAGACGCTGGGCACAGCAAGTGAGGAACAAGTCAGAGTCTGAAACTTTATTCACTTTTTCTCAGTTGGATCCTTAAGGAATCCAAATGTCTGAAGCCCAAGATAATTATGTTCCTCAATTAGCTGCTGAAATTCCCCTCTTAAAACTTCCTCTAGTCGTTACTGTAGCCACACATATGTCTATTTGGAAAGGGAAGGCTAAAATGATTGAGCACCCACTACATGCTAAGTATTTTACAGGCTATTTTATTCATTCCCTAATTTGCAATAATTGTGCAAAGTTAGTATTACTAGTTGATTTCTCAGGATGTAAAACTAAGGGAGAAAACCTGTGCCTTGCCCTCAGTCATTACTTGTATGGAACAAAGCTTTGATACAACTCTAAAGCATCTGTCATTTCCTCTGCCTTGTGTTTCTTTGGTAGGAGCTGTGCTCATGTCTCCATCCTCTTTAATACAGCAGGTGTGTGTGTGTGTGTGTGTGTGTGTGTGTGTGTGTGTGTGTGTGTGTGTGTGTAAGTCAGGGTGGGGGTGGGGGTGGGGATCTGGACTTCCAGTAACCTAGGAGCTGTAGCTTCATTGTTGCTGGACCCAAGGCCTTCAGCATCTATGAAATAGGAAAGTGAGACTGAGATTTCAGCACAAATACAACATTCTCACAAGAATGTTTATTATAGACATAACAAATGAGGCAAGGCTGGGTTAAAAACAACAACAAACCCAAAACCTATAGACATTTTCTGTGCTTAGGCACTAGATACAAAAGAATTATACTCCTAACTTGTATATCATGCAAGTTCAAGAGTTAAATTTATATTCAATTACCCAGAAACTGGGCTGGAGGGATGGCTGCTCTTCTTGCAGTCCTGAGTTCAATTTCCAGCAACCGCATGGTGGTTCACAACCATCTGTAATGGAATCTGACACCCTCTTCTGGTGTGTCTGAAGACAGAGACAGTTTACTCGCATTCATAAAATAATCTTTAAAAATAAAATAAAATAAAAGTCATGTCTAAAAAAACAAAAAAACAAACAAAACAAAAACCAACCAAATCAGATACTGATCCAGGAAACAGTTGGAGATTCCTTTGATATAATTAACAAGTATAAAGTACAAATTCTCTAATAAAGTTCTGTAGAATTTCCATGGAAAGAGAAAACACACACACACACAGAGACACACACACAGACACACACACATACAGAGACACAGACACATACACACACACACACACACACAAGGTAAAAGAAGATGCCACAGAGCAAAACCTCAAGGACAACTTTAAGGGAAAGTTAGAGACTAGAAGAGGTAGTTGAATAAATTATTCAGGGTATAGCATGTCTTCCTTGGGGTTTCTGCGATGAAACACCATGACCAAAAAGCAGATTGGGGAGGAAAGGGTTTGTTCAGCTTACACTTCCACATAGCTGTTTATTTCTAGAGGAAGCCAGGACAGGAACTCAAATAGGGAAGGAGCCTGAAGGCAGAGGCCATGGACCGGTGCTATTTACTGGCTTGCTTCACATGGCTTGCGCAGTCTACTTTCTTATAGAACTGGGACTCCAAGCCCAGGGATGGCACCACCCATAACGGGCTGAGCTCTCCTCCATTGATCTCTAATTGAGAAAATACCAGATGGAGACACCTCCTCAACTGAGACTTGTGTCAAATTGACACAAAACCAGCCAGTACATAGCATAAATCAATATGTGGGAGATTGGAGGGCAGTTGAAAGATTTGGAACATACCAAGTGAAGTTTATTCAGCAGCATTTTAGTAACTAAAAACAGAAGAAATAAGACCGGAAAACATGTAATGATGTTGATGTAAAGGTGTACAGATGAATGTGACAGAGACCTGGGACAAGGGAGGTACCCAAGAATCAGTGGGGCTGTCTTTAGCTGTGACTTGCAGCATTGGGGATATGAAACCTGAAGAGGCCACCTCCTATAGGCAGATAGGAACCTCAGTGCAGTGATAGGGACACTAACCCACCCACAAAACATTTGACTCAAAATTTATCCTGTCTGCAAGAATTTCAGGCATGGAGGATGGAGCAGATACTGAGGGAACAGCCAACCAATAACCGGCCCAACTTGAGACTCATCCCATGTGCAAGCACTAATCCCTGACACTATTAATGATACTCTGTTATACTTGCAGACAGGAGTCTAGCATGGCTGTCCTATGAAAGGCTCCACCTAGCAGCTGACACACATGGATGCAGACACCCACAGCCAAACAGTGGATGAAACTTGGGGACTCTTATGGAAGAATAGGAGAAAGGATTGTGGACCCTAAAGAGGATAGGAACTCCACAGGAAGACCAACAGAGTTAACTAACTTGGACCCTTGGGGCTCTCAGAGTCTGACCCACTAACTAAAGTACATACTCAGGATGGACCTAGGTCTCCCTGCACATATGTAGCAAATGTGCAGCTAAGTCTTCATGTGGGTCTCAAACAACTGGAATGGGGACTATCCCAAAAGCTGTTGCCTATCTGTGAGATATGTAATTCTAGCTGGGCTGCCTTGTCTGGCCTCAGTGGGAGAGAATGTACCTCCTCTGAAGATACTTGATATGCCAAGGTAGAGAGATACAGGGGGAGGGGAGCTACCAGCTCAGAGGAGGAGGGGAGCGGGAATGGGGGGGAGGATTGTGGGAGGGCATAACCAAGAGGGGGCAGTAAGCAGGATATAAAGTGAATAAATAAAAAATTATTTTTTGAGCTTAGTACAAGGAGACAAGGATGGATCAATTCGCATTCTTCTGCATGCTGACCTCCAGTTGAACCAGCACCATTTGTTGAAAAGGCTATCTTTTTTCCATTGGATGTTTTCAGCCTCTTTGTCGAGGATCAAGTGGCCATAGGTGTGTGGGTTCATTTCTGGATCTTCAATCCTGTTCCATTGATCCTCCTGCCTGTCACTGTACCAATACCATGCAGTTTTTAACACTATTGCTCTGTAGTATTGCTTGAGGTCAGGGATACTGATTCCCCCAGATTTTCTTTTGTTGCTGAGAATAGTTTTAGCTATCCTGGGTTTTTTGTTATTCCAGATGAATTTGATAATTGCTCTTTCTAACTCTGTGAAGAATTGAGTTGGGATTTTGATGGGTATTGCATTGAATCTGTATAGTGCTTTAGGCAAAATGGCCATTTTAACTATATTGATTCTACCGATCCATGAGCATGGGAGGTTTTCCCATTTTTTGAGGTCTTCTTCCATTTCCTTCTTCAGAGTCTTGAAGTTCTTGTCATACAGATCTTTCACATGTTTGGTAAGAGTCACCTCAAGATACTTTATACTGTTTGTGGCTATTGTGAAGGGGGTCATTTCCCTAATTTCTTTCTCAGCCTGATTATCTTTTGAGTATAGGAAGGCCACTGATTTGCTTGAGTTGATTTTATAACCTGCCACTTTGCTGAAGTTGTTTATCAGCTGTAGGAGCTCTCTAGTGGAGTTCTTTGATCCATCCTTGTCTCCTTGTACTAAGCTCAAATCCAAATGGATCAAGGACCTCCACATAAAGCCAGACACTCTGAAGCTAATAGAAAAGAAACTGGGGAAGACCCTTGAGGACATCGGTACAGGGAGAAAGTTTCTGAACAGAACACCAATAGCGTATGCTCTAAGAGCAAGAATTGACAAATGGGACCTCATAAAATTACAAAGTTTCTGTAAGGCAAAGGACACCATAAAGAGGACAAATCGGCAACCAAAAAATTGGGAAAAGATCTTCACCAATCCTACATCAGATAGAGGGCTAATATCCAATATATATAAAGAACTCAAGAAGTTAGACTCCAGAAAACCAAACAACCCTATTTAAAAATGGGGTACAGAGTTAAACAAAGAATTCTCACCTGAAGAACTTCGGATGGCGGAGAAGCATCTTAAAAACTGCTCAACTTCATTAGTCATTAGGGAAATGCAAATCAAAACAACCCTAAGATTTCATCTTACACCAGTCAGAATGGCTAAGATTAAAAATTCAGGAGACAGCAGGTGTTGGAGAGGGTGTGGAGAAAGAGGAACACTCCTCCACTGCTGGTGGGGTTGCAAATTGGTACAACCACTCTGGAAATCAGTCTGGCGGTTCCTCCGAAAACTGGGCACCTCACTTCCAGAAGATCCTTCTATACCACTCCTGGGCATATACCCAGAAGACTCCCCACCATGTAATAAGGATACATGTTCTACTATGTTCATAGCAGCCCTATTTATAATTGCCAGATGCTGGAAAGAACCCAGGTATCCCTCAACAGAAGAGTGGATGCAAAAAATGTGGTATATCTACACAATGGAGTACTATTCAGCCATTAGAAAAAATGAATTCATGAAATTCTTAGGCAAATGGATGGAGCTAGAGAATATCATCCTAAGTGAGGTAACCCAGACTCAAAAGATGAATCATGGTATGCACTCACTAATAAGTGGATATTAACCTAGAAAACTGGAATACCCAAAACATAATCCACACATCAAATGAGGTACAAGAAGAAAGGAGAAGTGGCCCCTGGTTCTGGAAAGACTCAGTGAAACAGTATTCAGCAAAATCAGAACGGGGAAGTGGGAAGGGGTGGGTGGGAGGACAGGGGAAGAGAAGGGGGCTTACGGGACTTTCGGGGAGTGGGGGGGGGCTAGAAAAGGGAAATCATTTGAAATGTAAATAAATTATATCGAATAAAAAAAATTATTTTTTAAAAAGGATGTACAGGTGATAACTGAGGTTAGACAAAGGATGGGTTAAAATCCTAGTAAATCCTACCAAGGATAAAGAAAAGGAAATGCCATATCTGAATACATCCTCAAGAAATCAAAAACCATCAAGATAAATTCTTTATATATAAAAAAACAGCAAAGGAAAAGATATAAAGTCAATCAATGGTGGAGGAGAGCTTAAAAAATAGTAACCCAATTTAAATGACTACAGATTTCTCAGTGTCAACAAGGGAAGTGGAAGTTGATGGACAATAACTAGCTTCAGACAATTTCGAGAAAAATAGCTATAGGTATAGAACATTGTGCCTGTGAAAGTGTCTTGCAAGAGTCATGTGAAATAAAGACATTCTAGAAAAGGCTTAAAAGAGATGTGCATTGAACTCCCCTAAAGGCACAGCTAGAGGGTGAGCTAGAGACAAGGAAGCTGGACCCGGGAGAAGGATGCACTGAAAGAACAGTGCGTTCAGGAAATCGTCATAGAAAACACAGATAGGCTTTGACGGCATATGCTTTTTCAAATATAAGGATGCTGATAGCTTACTTGGGAAGGCAGAGAAAATATCTAGAAAGAGTCCTTGGAGGGCCTGTATTCAAATAGCCATACTTTGTTCAGAAGATAGACAATGCAATATGCAAATTAGTAGAAAAATAAAAATAAAACTTGATTTATTAATGGAAGGTAAGAAAAAGTGAAGTTAATTAAAACACAGTAAACAGAGTAAAATTAGGAGGTGCAAATTTATCTCTGTAATCATAATAATTATACTCTAGACTTCCTAGTTCAGAGCACTTTTAATTTAGAGTACTAAAATAGCAATCCTGTTTTATGACAGATAGAGCTTGAGCTTGTGAAGGTTGAAAGTAAATGGATGGAATAAATAGTTGCATGGTAGTAGTTTTTAAAAGCTATGTGCTAGCCAGCCTTTTAGCACAGTGCACTTCTGAGGGCAAGAGGCACTTGTGTGTGCTGGTGTGATTAGAACTTTCTAATAAAGGCCTCCAGCTCACCAGGTCTCTGGGACTGCTCTTCCTTAACACAACACAAAACTACTCGATTGAAAGTACCTGTAGGTAAAACATGTAGCACAGGAGAGAGCAAGAGCCTGTGGAGTTCTCACCCCTAAAGGGAATATCTATTGCCCCCTCCTTCCTCAGGGATCCTCTTTGGCATTATCGCAGAAGAGAGCATAGAAAGACTGTAGGGGCCAAGGCAGTGGCTGATGACAAGAAACAGTGTCTTCTGGACAGGGCAGCTGTACATATGAATTCACAGCAGTTCTGACAGCATGCAAAAGCCTCATGCAAGCTCAAACCAGCCCAAACTTCAGCATGGAGAGGAGAGGTGTACATCAAGTTCCAACCGTAGCCAAGGAAGTGTTGGCAACTGATAGCCGCTGGAAGAGAGACAGTCAATTTTCTGTAAGAGTGTTGCCAGTGATAGAGTGACTACATTTGAGTGTAAGGTCATGTAGGCATGGATATATGGACAGCGCGAACTGGACTTTATGGACAGAAAAACAAGAGGACACAAAGTTGGGTAGGTAGTGAAAGAGGTGAATCTTAGGAGAGGTGTGTGTGTGTGTGTGTGTGTGTGTGGTGAGTGTAGTCAAAAGCAATTTTATGAAAATCTCAAAGAACTAATTTTTAAAATATGCAACACAAAGAATATTGGTGTCCAGGCCTACCTGTTTGGTTTGTGGTTCCAGTTTCAGCAATGACTATCCTAGTCAGCTTTAATTGTCAACTTAACACAACAGGGTCTACCTAGAGAGTCTATACAACGTAGAGACAACCTGAAGAGAGAGTCTCAACTGAGGAATTGTCCAAATCAGATCGGCCCATGGACTCTTGTGTGAATGCATCTGTGGGGGCCTGTCTTGATTGTTAATTGATGTAGGAGAGTCCAGCCCACTGTGGGCAATACCATTCCCTAGGCAGATGGTCCTGATCTGCTTAGTAAGCTAAGTAAGCATGTGAGGGCAGGTAAGAAGCATTTCTCTCTGGTTCCAAATTCAAGTTTCTAGCTGAGTGCCTGCTCTGATTTCCCTCAATGATAGACTATAACTCTAAGCTGAGATAATATCACTCCTCCCGGAAGCTGTTTGTTTGTTTGTTGTCAGAGCATGTTTCATCACAGCAAGAGAAGGAAGCTAAAACACTGACCAGTAAGTAATATTGTCCTGACCCACTTAACCTCTTGGTGCCTCGGTTTCCTTATTTATAAAACACATCCAGAAATACCTGACCTTTGTGACTTGAGTGAAGATTAAAAAGTAAATAAAGGAGCATCCATGCTAGTTTTTTTTAACAGATATTATTTTCCTCATACTTTATCTCTTACCACAGAAAAGGAATTCACAAAATTTATAACTTCAGAAAGCAAACAACTATTTAGATTTTCAAGTTGAAATCTTTTCTCTTATAAAAAGTTAATTAACCATGAAATTAAATATTTCTGATTTCACAGAACCAATGTATTTATAATGTTAGACTATGGAAGTGCCTAGTCCAGAAATTCAAAACTTTCTTAATGTCTTTACAGCTGATATACCTCCACTGGGAACACTTTTGAAATTACAATTTACAGTTATCTAATGGGAAGAATGTGCCTCAAGGACAATCCGGGAAATCCCATGTGGTTGAATGTTTATATTCAGGCATAGATACTGCCTGTGGGATGAGGGGCTTGCTTGAGAGCGCCTTGATAGTCTGAGTGTTCCTTGTGTTGAGATCATTAGTGCTGCTGTTAGGAGAGCTGGGAGGGACCAACTCTCCCCCATTTGCTTGGAACTTGGGAGTGTCCCAGGATGAAGGACTTTGGTGCTAAACTTCAGATGGTCTGCGGGGGGAAAAAAACAGAATGGTCAGTCAACCCCTCCATTCTCATCCTCATCCCTCATCCCCCACCCACCAGCCCAGCAACTGATCTGCAGGCATTGGCCACAACTGCTGGGACCATTTGTGAAAACTCTGCTCTGCTAGGTGCCAGTTTCTTGCTGCCATGCTGAGAGGCATACTTGGGGTTTGATGGTCACCAGGGCTCTAACCTGTGCAGGGGGGCTTGTATGTGTGTGAGAGAAATGTCTCCTCTGTCACACTTTGTCACCTATGCCCTGGGCAGAATACCTCATCACAATAGCAAACCTTTCAAAAGCAGGTTACGATCAGTGAGATGGCCCAGGAAGTAAAGGACAAAGACACTTGCTGCTAAGCCTACTGACTTGAGCTCAATCCTGGAACTCACATGGTAGAAGGAGAGAATTGGCTCCTGCAAGTTGTCCTCTGAGTTCCACATATGTGACTTACGGACCCTGCCTCCCTGCCCACCTCATACACATGATACTTTAGCTCTAAGTACTTACTCTTCTCATTTTGTTGCCCAAACAAGCCCCTCATTATGAGGGGGTGGGCGGGCTACCAGAGGATGATCTGACATCATCCTCTCCCTTCCATGGTCCTGCTCCTCTCATCTCCTTTGCATGTACATCTGCTCTGACGGTCGGAGCTCACCCTGGGGTGGATGGCCAACGCTCAGCTCCCCAGGCTGTGAGGTCTGAGCTCTGCCTATGGGTTGCTGAGGCACCAGCAAAGCTTGTTTCTTTGGATCAGCTTATGATTGCTATTACAATCAATAATGATCCTGACATTCCTCAAATTAAGATTAACATGAACAGCTGCCAGCCACCACACACAATTCGAATGCACTCCCCACTCCTCACACGCATAGCCTCTTGTTTGTTTCCATTTAAACACCTGCTGATCGGTCTTGTACATGTCACTTAAGCACATATCTATCTCCTCCATCAGCTGATAGGTATTTAGACGCAGAGGACCATCTCCCTTACGCTGGTAGCACTCCTAGAACCTGGGAGAATGGTGGCCATGGAGAATACTCAATGACTGTTTCCAAAAGCGATGACAACCTTGAGACCCAAGAAATGCAAAGATCAAAGAGTCCCATTCAGACCTGGTCGATATCCCACTTTGTCGGTGAGAAGACCCGTGGTCTATGGTCTGCTGGCCTTGTTCATTCTTGCATTAAATTACATAGACCAGCTCATTTAGTAGGTAGTTCTGGTTTGAGGAGACTTGGCAGTGATAGAAAGGATTTACGTATTAGAATAAATAAAAATCCAATTATCCCAGGCAACCTTTAATTGAAAAATCATTTGAGTGATGCTATTCTCTCACAGAGAGCCTTTGTGGGCTGTTCCGCCAAGCCTGGCATATGTTCTGGCCTCAGTGTGATCATTCCCAGTCTTCTGCTTGATTCCAGGCTAAACTAGCCCTCACTGAGCATCTACTGTGTCAGGGAACAAGATGAGAGTCTGCACACACGGAACCTTGCTCCCCAAATGCACAGCACTTCACTTTTGCAGCCTGGGAATGAGCTTAACTTAATAGCCGTCGCTTAGCGTGATTAAAAATGAGCCGGGATGACACATAGGATTAATTATAAGTTATTCCACTTTAATTTTTAAAAAGAAAGGTTTCTGTGTGATGTCTCGCTGTACTAATTGTTCTAATAAGTGGGAGAAAAGGCAATGATTTCAGTTGTGACAATATCATAATCTTCCTGCCCGGAACCATAATAGAGGAACATTCACCAGAAATGCCTCACTTAAAGTACTGTTTTCTTTTACGACAAGAAAGGGTCTTTTTTAAGTTGTGATGGTATTGTAGCTGACTCCAGTGGTTTCCCTGGAGGAGCAAGGAACTCTTTTTCTATTGTGTAGAGGGGAATAAGGAGCTATACAGGCTTAATGCTTGTGCCTTAGAAAGGCAGAGAGGAATAATTAGTGGCCACCACAGTCATTTCTCTGGTGTCATTGGTCCATATAGAAGCTATGAACAGGTACACCAATGTCTGTGTGTTTCTGGTCTAAAGCAGAGAGAAAGAAGCCAGAAGATAGCAAGGCCTGTAAAACACTGCAAAAGAAATAGAGATAATCCCAGCACTTGGGAGGCAGAGGCAGGCAGATTTCTGAATTCTAGGCCAGCCTGGTCTACAGAGTGAGTTCCAGGACAGCCAGGGCTATACAGAGAAACCCTGTCTCAAAAAACAAAAACAAATAAACAATCAAAACAAGAAAAAGAAAGAAAAGAAAAGAAATAGAGAATCCCTACCTTCCTGGATTGAGTAGGGCTAACCTTCCATTTAGTCTCTACGCGTCCCAGTTTGTCCATCATGGTGAATTTCTGAATGAGAAGTCCAGTCCTGAGTTGGCTGAAGAAAGGATATTGGCAGATGCCCTTGTGATGGAAAGTCTTGAGGAAGAGTGGGTAGAAAAGGTGGGCCAATGCCTGAAGGAAATAATTAGAAGGTGGTTTGGGGCATGGTTTGATCTCAAGTAGGATTTACCCCTCAGAAATGGGGAATCATAATATACATTGCTGTCTTTTATCTGAAAGCCCTCTGTGATGTTAAGTGTCATCAACTTAATAGAAGGTTCAAGAATCACCTGGGAGATGAGCCTCTGGCCACACCCATGGAAGACTGATTACACCACTATGAATGATGCCATTCTCCGATGGGACTCGGGATCAGAGAAGAAGCTAAACCATCCTTTTTATTTTGAGTGGCATTTGCTGCTTCAGCTCATACCTCAGCCACCCCAGGAAGTCTGTCCTGCCTCCTGTACTCTCCCCACCCTCCGGTGGGTACTCTGTCTACTCTAAGAAACCCAGGAACCTAATTACTAATAGCAGGGAGGAGCTATCTCTGCCCTTGATTTATTTTTTGTAGTGTCAGGTACGTGATCTTTAAGCCTACTCTGAAGATGGTCAGTCGTCTGGAAATGTTTGAGAAATATAACTATGGGAGCCATTTGAAATGTAGTTTTTTCAATTAGTAAAGCTTATCATCATTATACATCATAAAATCAATTCTTGTTTATTAGGGATTGATAACCCAATTCATTGAAACACCTTCCCTACCTACCCCTACCTTACTTCTAACTTACCTAGGAAATGATTATCTCCATCTCATGAGTTAGAACTCGGAAGTCCTATGACTCTGAAAGTCAGAGTTTGACGAGCCATTGGCCCTAGACCACAGAGCTTAAGGGATGGTTCACAGTCACTTTTTAATATGATGTCCTGAAGCAGCTACGTGAAGGACTTTCGGCAGCAGGATGATGAAGGGGCTTAAAGGGGGGAGTATAGGGGGTTAGGTGAGTGTGGCTAGGCAGCGTGGGGGAAGGTGTCCAAGCGGGCCCTTGCCTGGGCACCTCTGCCCCTGAGGGACCACACACACAGAGACATGGTATAGAATAGAGTTTATTCAGAATAGGGGATGGGAGTTAGTGGGGGGGGGGCCGGGGGGAGAGAGAGAGAGAGAGAGAGAGAGAGAGAGAGAGAGAGAGAGAGAGAGAGAGAGAGAAGAGTGGAGGCCAGTCATGACCACGTGGAGGGGGGGGAAGAGCCCCAGGGGCAGAGAGGTGAGAGAGTATAGGAGAGCAGAGAGCAAAGAAAGAGAGGAGGAGCAAGTAGCCCCTCTTATAGTGGGCCAGATCTCTGGGGTGGGGCATACCTGGCTATTGCCAGGTAGGTGTGGGGTAGAGCTTAGACAAAACCCCAACACTATGAAGGGCTGATTATGGGAAAAGTGTGGGCAATTTGATGCTTAGGTTTGGTGAGATAAGAAGTTAAAACTTTCCTTTAAAATAAAGTTCCCGGGTTATCTTTCAATGTCTCATGCATATTACTCCTATTTTATTCACCTTGTGCAATTGAGAGTCTTTAGATAGTGACACATTCCCAGCATTTCTGGGTTGCCAGATGGCTCTGAGTCAACTTTCTTTACATAATACTAACTTCAGTAAACAAAATCTTCAACTGTAGTCAGTTAGGACCGAACACTCACATTATGTGATGGTAAATCGTGACTTAGTCAACCTTTAAAGATTAAAAAAACCACCACCTTCCGTGTATATCAGTATTTAAAGGAACCAAGGAAAATGAGGGGGATGTTTTGGAAATTACAGAACCATTTTCATCAAGGGGCCTTGTAAATACCCATCAAGGAAACTTGTAAATAGCATCACCGGCTTCACTGGCTGAAGAAATCTGAAAATTATTTATGTACAGAAAATACTTTGTATTAGAATATTCCCAAAGTCAGAATAGTCATTTGTCAAATATTCCAGTTAGTGAAGGACCAATGGGCCGTGATCCTATAAAATACCCTGAGTTGTCTAGGGACACTGTGGCTAATTTAGTCTTCTATAACTACTCTCTATGATATTAGCATATGACAAAAATCACTTATTTTGTTTTGTTCTTTTGCATTTGCCTTTGTCGTTAAACATTTTTTATTGACTATTTGCAAGCAATTTAAAGATATCACATATGATTTATAGGGTAGAACAAAACACCACTGTGAGAGGAGGCCCCATTTTCTTTGGTTTAGATTCCATTTAAGAACTGAATAGCAGGAGGTGGCAGGACACTCCTTTAATCCTAAGAGTTGGGGAGGCAGAGAAAGGCTAGATCTCTTCAGGGTTTGAGGCCAGTCTGGTTTACAGGGTGAGTACTAGGACAAAGAAATCCTATCTCAAAATAAAAATAAAAAGAAGTGGAGGAAGAAAGAGAGAGAGAGAGACAAAGAGAGAGAGAGAGAGAGAGAGAGAGAGAGAGAGAGAATAAAAAGAATTGAATCCCATTGCATTAATTTTAAACCAAGTCCAAGCAAACCATTGTTTGAGGAAGTTGAATGACAACTTTTAGCTAATTAACACTCCTCCCCCACCCCTGTGTTTTGGGACGTGATCATCCTGCCCAGTATGATTCTGACTCATCTTCAAATAGTGACCTCAATTCATGCATAGACTTTAGCTGATATGATGTGGTAGCCACCAGCAAACATGGCTATTAAAATGAATTTAAATTATAGGAAATGTAAATACTACTCCTTATTTACAGTAGTCACACCAGGTGTTTAATCCACTCATGACTGCTATAATAGATAGATGGATATGAGACATTATGCAAAAAGTTCTGAGACATAAATTCTTCCAAGGACAGCATATCTATTTATTTACTCTTTATGACCATTGCTTTAATATTTGTGAAACAAACTGAGTTTGCTACTTGAGACTGAGTATATAATTTAATGGCTAACCTAATCCTTTCTATTGTGGTAACAGATTATTCACTGAGAATACAATTTTGAATGCATGATACTTTATTTAAACACACATATATACAACAACAACAAGGGAAATGGGGCAGAATCCAGCCTGATGGTGGTGGCATGCATTGGTGGGACGGGCAGACTGGTTTCACAAGATGAGATGAGATGTGGGTGGAAACTAGGAGAAGTCGGGAGAGCAAGTTTCATTTCCCATCACCACATGGAAGGGTCTTCAAGCCTGTAAAACACAAGAGACAAATCATAGAAGCTCTCCAGAGTCTTACAAGAATGAGACTCTCCATTCTGAGTTACAGGATGATGATGATCAGAAGCTATTGGGAAGCCTCCTGTTGGCACTCTAAATAAGAGGCTATGGAGAACAGCATAATGAAGACCCAGTTCATCAGCTTTCGCCCATGGGAACTGGAGTCTCTAAGGGAGTACTTGGAAGCCTCTGTACATATCAAAGGAGCTGAGGGACTCCAAAATACTTCTGAAGATCAAAACTACAGGAATCACATGAAACTATAACAAGAAAGTTAGTGTTATTCAACTCTGAATATGGTTCTGTTGTTTCCCAGCAAGCCTTTTATGCAGTGAGATGCTATTTATTAGACCATAAAGAGCCCCTTTTAATAAAACAGCATTCACATGCAACTCCAAGGCTATCAACTTTTGTCTCCTTCTAATTGCACATGATTGAGTCTGTCAGTCAGAGTGCAATTAACTTTATTTCCTGCACTAACTGTGTTATTTCGAGCTACAAAACAAAGCAGGCAGCGGAGTTCTAAGTAGGTCTGGATCATCATTTCCAAATCCTAAGTATACATAGCCTAGCCTAAACTTTTACTGTGGCAAATATCCCACGCATATCAATGAGACACAGAAAGATGCTTATTGCTTAGTATCAAAAACAATGTTTATAATTTTCCACCATTCCCTAGTATTCACTGGTTGACTCTAAGTTGATGCCTCCAGGGACAGAAGCATTGTACTTTATTTGCTTACCTCAGAGAAACTATCTAGAGGTGGCTGGTCCTGCTGTCCCCATGGGTTCACCAAGGGGGACCTCATGAACCTCCTGCCATTCTCCAGTCACACTCACTGAATAAGCGTGCTAGTGACCTCTTCTGGGCAACAAGGTTTTTGATGGTGCAGAGTTCTGGGGCTTGGGGAACTATCTATCTAGCTGCTAGGGATGCAATAGGACTGGTGTGTTGAGATCTTGCTGTGATGTGGCGTGTGAGCAGGGGACAAGGTCAGCAAGTGAGGTCAGGGGTTAAGGAAGTGAGGCAGATTGCTTCTTTCAGCAGTATCCCTTCCTTGACCAGGAGGCACCTGCCGAGCTCAATGATGAACCCTTAGATCGTAAGTCTGACTCAAGACCTAGCTATACTCCAAGAGAGGTTCCAGACTGCAGATAAGCACCTAAGGATTATACATTACCCAATAGTGACTTATTGAATAAAATATGTAAATATATTGACTCAAAAGGTAGCCAGGAGCACCTGACTTATCTTCAGTTTTGAGTAAAGCCAGGAAGGGCAGAGTCAAAGATATGAGGTGTGAGGGCTCTTGGGCATTTGAGAATGCCACCGAGTGTATAAAAACTAGACTGTCCAGCCGAAATGGATGATTGGTTATTTCAATTTAGACTTGGGGGCTTGTTCTATGCTTCCTTCCTTCTAATAAGGCAAGGCATTCTATAGGGTATAACTTCTGAGCTAAAAGTCAGCCATATTTAAAAAGGGACCCCAAACAATATGTATAAGAAAATAATATTCCTTGGAAGTTAAGATTTGCAGTGAATGCATGAAATGCAAGGTCTTTCCTGAATGGTTCCCATCCCATCTCTATCCTCACCCTTCTTTTCTGGAGGCTGCTATCCTAATGTTCACACAGACTCCCACCGGCTTCCCCTGGCATCTTAAACTCTGTAGCAATATCTCCATCCCAAGATTTGCCATACCTTGTTCTGGGGGCATTTTCTGTGCTTTCTCTCATGAAGAGGTCTGAAATCAGTGTCTCGGGGCTGGATCTCTTGCCATATCTGAAACAATAAGAAAGTAAAATCGAGGTTTTATAAAGTAAGTTTGGGGTAACCATAGGAGAGAGGACAGGTGTCCCACCAAACGCAAATGTTATTCCCAGTTATTCAATACTAATAAGTATTCTCAGAGTGTGAGGCATATGTCACCAGCAACTTTATCATGACCATATATGCGCATACACATAGGCATACACATAGACATACAACCTGGTGAGATGGCCCAGAGGGTAAGAGTGCTTGCCACGCAAGCCTGGTGACCTAAGTTCATTTCCCAGAACCCAAAGAGGAAATGGAGCGACCAACTCTGGAAAAGCATCCTCTGACTTCCATGTGCAAGTGTGTGCATCCATCCATCTCTCTCTCTCTCTCTCTCTCTCTCTCTCTCTCTCTCTCTCTCTCTCTCTGTCTCTCTCTCTCTCTCATACACACACACACACACACACACACACATCAGGTTTAAAGGTTACATATACTTAATTTTTCTGAAGTACTTATAAATATTTTATTTTTGAAATTATACTGTAATTACTTCATTTTCTCCCTACAAACCCTCTCACATACCCCTTCCCCAGCTCACGGAGGTCAGAGTTGGTTCTGTTCCTTCCCTGTGTTCTGGGAATTGACCTCAGGCTATCAGTGAGGCACACAGGACTCTGCAGCCTGAGAGCACACACACTTACATCCCGGTCATCACCGCTCCCTCCTCACAGATCTCTACATACGCTGGATCTCACACTCTCCCCTCTCTGTTGGGAGCACTAATGCTTTCCCTGTGGCATGACAGAGTTCTACTGGCCAACAGAAATAGTAGGCTATGGTAAGGACAGTATATGGACCTAAGGTTACATTCCCCTGTAAACATAAAATAGACTACCTGCTTCAGAACACTGCTAAGGGTGTTGACAAGTTGATAGCACATTACATGATTTTCCCCATTCTCAGGAAAGGCTGGGGCGTCAGCAGCCACTCCATTTCCAAATGAAAACTTGGCATGGTCCAGATGGATTAACAAACAGGTAGAACAGCTGGACAAAGCTGACAGACGTTGTTCTAAGTGCCAACCCAGCAGAACTAACTCCAAATGCATTGGTGAGATTTCTCATTACTCCTGTGCTGAGACTCAAGGGGAGCAAAAGCAAACAATTCTCATCCTCACCACCTGACTCTCACATCATTTGTTAAGATTTTCTGTAAGATTAGACTAGAAGCAGGTGACTTGAACTTGGTTAAGCTGACCTTCAGTTGACTTTGTTAATCTTCATACTTTAGGTTAACCAACCTGAACTCATGTACCTTTATTATGCTCCAGAGAGTCAAAAGGACAGGCAACTGCTTCCCCCATTTTACAATTGTCCAAATGGTGGCTGGGCTCAGGGCTCTTTCTCTAATGCTGGATTATCCTTCTTCTGTGTAACAGGCATGCTATCCAAGGCAAGGATTCTCAGACCTGGCTTTGCATTACACTCACCAGGGGTTGCTTGAAGGTGACTAGAAAGCCCAGGTTCCACCTTAGAGGGCCTCATTTCATTGGTGAGGGTGGAGGCAAAGGCATTCTGCTTTAAAGTTGTGATAGTGACACAAAGCCAGGAAGGAGAAACATTAGTCTAGCGCTGTTGCTTTTCAACCTCTTCAATACTAACACTTAAGGGAAGATGATTCTTTACTGGGGAAAGTGGGGGCGGGTGGGAAGCTGGACTGGGCATCCTGGGATACTTAACAGCATCCCTGTCAGCTCCATACAATATACCAGTAGCACTCACTTCTGGTTGTACGGACAAAACAGTCTTCCCTCAACATTGCCCTATGCCCTACGGAGTAAAAATCACCTCCACCCGAGAACCACTGTTCTTAGGAACCACACAAACAGGACCCATAGACTAGAATGAGTGATCCAGCCTGCAGAAGCAGTAAGTCAGCAGCATGTACAGCAGCAGGAGAGCAGCTACAAATAGCACTGGCAGGAAGAAGGGAGAGAATAATTACAGATAAAACAGTCACAAAAAACACGGTAATTTTCAAAGGCATGGACTTCTGCGCATGGATCTTTGGTGGGAAGTCAACAAGTACACAATGGAGCTCCTAGGAGTTTCTAAAGAGAGCTTTTACCAAGATGATACAGGTTCTTTTTCATTGAACCAGATTTTCTTCCTGCGATATGCAAGCCCCTTTCACTGTTTTTCCCCCCTCAAAGATGGTGATTACATTGAATGTTAATGATGTGGTTCCATCCAAGGAAACTCAGTAGAAGGTTCCAGTTCCATAACCCTAAGAAAGCTTTCTTGAAATGTCCTTAGCTTTGTGATCTACAAAGTGGAGACAATGAAATTCACTTCAAAGTTTTGAGGAAAAGACTGAATGAGAGAGGACTAGGGAAACATGAAATGGTATCATTCTATACACTGTGGCAAAGCCATAAAGCAGCAGTCTTTGCAAAAAAAAAAAATGAGTTCTATATATTATATCTAAGTAATAAAGTTTGTTTTTTAAACAAAACAACAACCAACCAGACAGCCTAAAAAACAAAAACAAATAAACAAAACAAATGAACAACAACAAAACCTATGGAGTTGTGGCTGGAGAGATGCCTCAGTGGTTAAGAGCACTGGCTTAATTACCAGAGGTCCTGAGTTCAATTCCCAGCAAGCACATGGTGACTCACAAACCATCTGTAATGGGATCTGATTCCCTCTTCTGGCTTGCATTAAGACAGAATGCTTATATACACAAAATACATACATAAATCTTGAAAATGCTATCATTTCAATTGTGTAATTTATTTTTGAGCTGTACAGATTAAAAAAAAAAACTGAAGTCATTGACTTTCTGGGAAGTCTATATATTAGGCTTAAAAAACACAATTGTTTTTTGCCAGTCAAAATGGTCAGATTTCAAAAGATTATGAACCCCTATTACTTAAGCAATTCTGTATACATTGGGATTGTTTTTGCCAGAGGGCTTTCAGAATGCCATATACCTTTCTGATGAAATTAAGAATATACAACTGTTTTAGAAGCACAACCTCCCTTTTGTATTCCATCCAAACATCCCCTGGGTCATGAGCAGTTTAACTTCTCTCTGGAAATTTGCTATGCATAATTGAAACATGCTAAAGAACATTAATGCTTCCAAAGGGCTTGCCTATATGACCCTTCAAGGTTCTCAGTAATTGAAATGTGTTGTTAAATGATTTAGAACTAAGATGCACCAATTTTGCAAACTAAGTCCCACATTGTTTGTAAAATAGCTTGGATTTGATTTTTTTCCCCCTGCTTGATGTTAATCCTGAGAGGAAAGGAAAGGCGTGTCTCTTTGACTTTCTGGACATTAAAAACACAGATCACAGTGTCTCTCTCAGGGCCCAGGCAGAGTCCCTAATATAAAGGCTTTGTTTTGTTTTGTTTTTTCTTAATGGAGCACTTTCTTTTCAGAACTCAGTTGCTATAAAATGGAAAAAGTCAGTTTTTAAGACCATCTAGGAATTTTCAAGTGTGGGGCTGAGATAGTTCAGAAGAAAGAAACCCATGGTTCTATTTGTTCTTATTTATTTATTTATTTATTTATTTATTTATTTATTTATTTCCCTAAATGCTGCCACTCCCTTTGCCCTGGGCAGGCTGTAAGGTCTAGACACCCTTTTGACAGCTGGGCTGTGTCCCTGGTTTTCTTTGATGGTGGTGGTTGTTTATTCTAGATCAGGTTTCCTCTTCTATACCTTTACACTGCTGCACCCCTGCTCCAGTGCAGGCCTTTTCCAAAGACCAGTGCTTGATAGTTCTCAACTGACTAAGCGAAAAAAGAGCAGGAAAGGTGAGTGGGCGGCTCACCACCTCAGGCTGAGGGCTTCGAGAGAAAGTCTAGCGATAAAGACAATGTATCCAGTTTGTGGAGTGTATACGCAGCTCACATATTTATCTAGAGCTGCATTTATGCCCTATCCTGCCCTATGCTGGGACAGAACAAGGAGAAAGAAATGGTCCCTAGTGTCCAACATCCCCAGAAGCGCAGTTTTTTCAGGGCTCTAGGTAGCAGCCGCGGATGTACCCACCTCTGTCTGGTGATGAGATTAATGTAGTGTCGCAGAGCGGAGTAGTATCTGGCCATGTCCTCTGCTGGCGCGTCCTCGCCCGGATTGTCCGGCTTGGAGGGGTACCCCTCAGCCAGAATGCCCAAACACACGAGCAGAGACAGAGCGAGGGTCAGTCCACACAGCCCCATTCGCTTGTTACCTAGCATCTGTGGATACAGAAAGCTCAGACTTGGGGATGCTGAGAATTGCTCGCCTTTGTCCCAATTCCAGCTACCTCTCCACTCCAGACGCTCATCTATTCCCATACAGACCCTAGAAAAAGAGCCCAGATTGGGCAGGAGCCACTTCTACTGCTTTAGAGCACCACCCGCCCCGACCTGGCCCCTCCGCTCAGCCCCCAAATTTCAGGAAACTTCCCTCCAACTCTCCTGGTGCAAGGGAGAGGTCCCCCCCTTTTAGAACAAAATTATAAGTTCTGCCCTCTATCTTAAAGAACGACCACTTTTCTCCTCTCGTTCCTCAATCACCCTGGGAGGAGAAAACTTTTCTTCTGGGTCACTTTTGATCTGTGTGGCTACAGGCGCTGTGACAGTCCGATACCCAGAGGGTCAGTTCTGATCTTGGAGGTGACTGGGTGCAGGGCTCCCCATGTCTGAGACAATACTTGGGGGGATCTCCTTCTAGGAGCACACATGCGATCTGGATTCCTGGTTGTAACCAACCAACCAACTAAACAACCAAACAAATAAACAAAACCCCACCGCTGCCCCAGGATAGGTGTCCCCATGTTCTTCTCCCTAACCTAAGATATCAGGCACTGAAGCGGGGCGCCCAGATAGGAGAGCCCCGGGAAAGGGAAAGAGCAGGTGAATAGTCGAACAGGAGTCCAGCAAGTGAAATTTAGCCGCCCTGAAGAGCTGGGTACCAAGCTGGCAGAGCAAGCCCGGGGGGCTTCGGGTCAAATTCACCAGCATCTAGGAGCCCACGCCCCTATCCCAATTGGTCCTGGCACTCACCGTGGCGGGCGGGCTGTCGTCGCTGCGAGGCGAGTGCTCTGCTCTGGGTGCCTCTGTGAGGGTTGAGATCCACCAGTCGGATGAGAAGAGCCGGTCGCCAACGGGCTTTTTATGGAGAGCCCTTGTCGCGGCAGGAGGGGCCTCGGGGGCAGTCACGCCCGGGTGACTCCCACAGTCACTTCCCGCCCCCAGTGGCGGGGGAGGAGGCTGGAGCCACAGCCGCTCGAGTGGCGGCGTCTGGAGCCACCCACGCCCTAATTCTAGGCGGCCCGCTCGTGGGGAGAAGGGAACAGGCAAGAGCGAGCATCCCTCAGAGCCCTCTCTCCTTCTCTACGTCGAGTCCCGCCAGAGAGATGAAGCGGGGACCGCGTAGGTTGCTAGTGGCGGGAATTGCCAGCTCTCTGCGCGGGTCTATAGGGACCTGATATTCTCTTTGGGGAGCATCGCTGGGGCCCGCGCGCTCTGGGAGGGAGGCAGCCGAGCAAGGTTTTTCCTGCTCCCGATGCAGGTGTCCCGGACCGAGCAGGTGTCACGGACCGCAAGGTCCCCAGCGGCTTCCATGAACCTATTAGACCTACTGGTCTCCCCAAAAGGTGGACCCTCTCCCAAGCACACGCCCCAAGGCTGCTATCCAGGCTCAGCTTCAGCTAGAAACCCCCCCCCCCCCGAGGCTGTCACTGGGAGCCCGCAGTCCGGGAGGTTTCTGCATCTACAGAGGAAAGTGGCCGCGATCCGCGCCCCTGTGTGTAAAGCCTTGTAAGGTCCCGAGTGAGCTCGGTTACCGCTTGAATGAGCACTTGCTTTTCAGATTGAAATGGAGCAGATTAAAAGACTAACACCAGTGTGCTTGTCACCTTAAACCTGTTGAATGAACGACATTGAAATTGTTTTTACCAGATGGGGATTTTTACAAGGTACGCTTGACTCAGTGCCCCTGGAAGTTTGAATCTAAGTAAAAGGGTACGTTGCTAAAGTGGAGTTTACGTGTTATTTAAAAGCTAAAAGAAATGATTTCGTTCAAGTGTCACTTTGTGTGTTGTTTAGTGTTAAATTAACTATTAATGAGAGAGAGAGAGAGAGAGAGAGAGAGAGAGAGAGAGAGAGAGAGAGAGACTATGTGATCAAATGATAATCCTGAACACCGATATCCCTCGCAGCTAGAAGACTGCACTTTCCCTACATCAGAAACCTGCACCAGGGCCATGAACTCTGAGCTGTCAGGGCTGCTCTTATGCCCACATGAGGACCTTTGATAAAAGGCAAAGCATCTAACAAGTCCCCTCTGATAAGGAGGAAGGCACACGCCGCTGTTCAATAAAGTAATCTTATTTTTATAGTGAATCGGAGATTTACATCGTTGAAACCTGGACTTAGCAGGTTTCACAGGACCTGGGAGAAAGCACACCTCAGGGGATGAAGGGGGGCGCTGCTTTTGAGCAGGGGACCAACTCTGCGAATCTGATTAACTTACTTTAGAATATTGGTGCTCAAGAACAAGAACCGTTCCCTTCAGCTATTGGAAAATAAAGTCAAGGGAGGGTGTGCCCAGAATGTCACTCACACTGTTCTCTTCCTTGTGGGTCCAAGCTGTACCATCTGACCTTGGGCTCTCAACAAGCTGTCATTCTCCTGATACCACTCCATCAATTAACCCCTCCCTTCGGTGGTTTCCTGTAACCATTGGCTGCTCATAGAAACAACCTCCCTCCCCCAGCAAACAAAATCAAACGTCATTCAAAGCAGCAGTCCCCTAGCTGCCAGCTCTCTCCTTTGTTCCGAAGTCAACTTCATTGACTTTTTATTTCTATGCATGTTTATTTATTGTAATAGCTTTTCCAAACTATCAAGTAAGAAGCTTCAAATGTTTGAAATATTCCCTTATATACACATCCACATCCATAAAGACATAGGTGACAAACCTATGTTGTGCATCACCCCTGGACTTTGTGACATCCCTCTGACAGTGCTCTCTCCTGCTCCTCCCTGCTCCTTCCTCCCCGCTCCTCCACCCTTCATGCTCCATGGGTCTGTTTCCTGACACACAGAGTTGTGTAAAAGGGTACGTTGCTAAATGTACTATTTCTAGCCTAGCTTTGCAATAGCTTCTCGTCTCTGTTTTTAAGGGTTTGTTTTTTATTTATTTTTTAATCCAATACCCTTAAGCTGAGACTCACCCAAATGTCAAGAGCACATACTGGACTGTTGACACATTTCCATTCTAAGACACCCCTCAACTTCAAGAACCAACTCAGCTTCTCCCAGAGCCCAGGCTCTTTCCAGCTTGTGCTGTGACTAACTCTGCAAGGGCATTGATTGATAAGTCACTGTGCTGATGTAAGCAATCATTTCTCATAGGGAAACAAACAGCAAGTCATCATCTGACGTGAGCTCTGTCCCTCAGGTCTCTGCCGGTCTGTTTTGATTTGTTCTTTTATTTTTTCTTCTTTCTATTTTGGCCAGTTCCTATTGCTACATCTTTAGTTACTTCATTTTTTTCTGTTCCAATATGTGATCCTTGTCAATTTTATTCAGTGATCTCACACCTTAGTAACTTTCATCTTTAGGATTTCAGTATAGGTCTCTTTGATACCTATCATGTCAACTCTTTATTCTAGGTTTTTAATACATAGTTATTATTACTATTATTTTGACATTTTGAAATAGGTTCTCCATAAGTAGTCTAAGCTGACCTTGAACTCCCAATAACAGTTTCAGTCTCCCAAGTCTTAGGATTGCAGGTATGCGCTGTCAGGTCCAGCCTGATATACATTCTCAATAACTTCTATCATCCATGCAATTGCTGTATTTGGATTGCACCCCACACACATGGCGACCTGCCTTTTCCCTCCTCCCCATACTCCTCATAATCTCTGAGAGGATGTCAGATACTGTGGGATTTACATTGCTGGCCCTTGGACTCTCTCTCTCTCTCTCTCTCTCTCTCTCTCTCTCTCTCTCTCTCTCTCTCTCTCTGTCCCTATAAACACCTGGGCTTTTTTCTGGAAGGATGGAAACTCTGGAAAGAGTTTTACCCAGTTGCACCGTGCATTTCAGTTTTGTTGAGGGAGCCAAACTGGCTTCAATCTAGGGTAATTTGTTTCCTACTTTCAAAGATCATGCTTGCTTTAACTGATGACTGACAGCTGAAGGGAACAGGTTTTCCCCTCTGGCTGGTGGGCTACTCCCAGCCCTTGTGAGCTCTGAACCCTGCTTGCCCATGCTCCTGGGCGGTTCTTTGTCTGACCTTGAGTGGCTCCTTTGAAAGTAGGATTTATTAAGCACTCAACAACGTTTTGGCAGGAGATACTGCAGATCCCCAGATAGCCTCACTGCCGGACTCTCCAGGCCCCCCTCCCAAGGCTGCCTGACTTCCTCAGCTCTGCATGGCACCTGGCAGACTCTCCAGTCCGTTCTCCAGTGCCATTGCATGACACCCCCCATTTGTTTTCCATTGCCAGGGGATGGCTATCCATTAGCAACTGATGCCTATGTTCTAGAGAGTTGTTTTACTTCTTTTTGTCTAAGGTTGTCATCATTTCTAGAAGCCTCTGAGCATGATCTTTTCCACTATAGCTTCTGCTTCTTTACTCTGGGCTTGGTTACAAAGCCACTGTATTCGTGTTCAAGCTATTGAAACTCTGATCTACCTCACTGGGGCCCACAGAACTTTAAACATTTTTAAAGATTGTCTCATAACTATAACTGTCTATTTCAGTGCACACACGTGTGCTATTTCTAAATCATTTTGTGCCTTTAATATTTTGTAATTGTAAGCGCCATACATACAAACATAGAGGAATACCTGTCTCTTAGTAGGTGTTCAGCTAAATAAAAATGGGAGTCAGTGTGTCTGTCTGTATGTCTGTCTATATATCCTTTAGTCAAAGTTTGTTATGATTTCAAAGATCTCCTCAAAGGACCATTATGGATGAGCCAGAGACATAGAGATGGGCAAGCAGTCTTAATAATGGGTAACAAACTCCAGGTGGTTGGAGATCCTATACCTCTGTTGCTTCCCTTGCCCAAGAAACAAACATTTTCATCAAGCCTAATAGAGCAGTATTATATGCCACTCACACAGTCCAAGGGACAAAGGGATAATTCAACTTTAAAATCCAACTCATCTTCTCTTGAGCCCCAGCTTGTTATCTGCTTGTTTGGTGACTAACTTTGCAAGGACGTTGACTGATAAGTCACTGTCTAGTATGAGTGTTAAATAATCTGGCATGCCTGCCCATGCCTGTAATCTCAGTACCATGCAGACCAAGGCAGGAGCATTCGGAGTTCAGTACGAGCTAAAAGAAAATATGTATTTATTTTATCAAAGTTAATCAAACACTGAGAAAGGTTCAGAGTGACAATTCAATAGCCCGATATGATTTTTTAGATAATTTGAGAGTTATTTTCTTTTAGCAAAATTATACACAGTTATTCCAACAAGGCTACACTTTCCTATCCTTCCCAAATAGTTCCACCAACTAGGGACCAAGTAACAAACATGGTGTCATACTCATTTAAACCACACACACACACACACACAAATACATACATACATACATATATATATATATATATTTCTTTGAAGTATTTTTCTCAAAAGAGTTTAAAAGAGTAGCCACTATAGAAGGCTAGTGAATAATCACACTGTTAATCTAATTATAACAGTGTGGCTTGAAGTCAGTGATCTCTCTAATAAGTATGTGTCTATTGTAAGCCTCTGTCAACTGGATCTCAGCTATGTATAGCCAAAGGCATTCCTACTTGCAAGCAACTTAAACTCCTAACTCTCCATTCCTTTGCCCTTTCCTTCTATTTATCTATTTTCAGAATACTTTTCAAAAAGCATGCACATCCAGTTGTAATTTCTTCTCTGTCTCTTCCATACTATCTGGGCTCGTTTCTTTACAGACATAAGAATTAACCTACACCTGTTGTACTCCTGGGGTATGTTCCTTGGTTTGGAAGCGTCTAGTTTCTTCCTTCCTCCTTTCTGCCTTACCTCACTCCCCTGGCTGGACGAGGGGAAGGGGAATTGCTCTGACCCTCGTGTCCCCTCCCAGCGCCTGTGCAATGGAAGCCACTTGCTGGCAGCACCTTCTCTTGCTTTGTGTTTTTAGTGTCTGGGAATTCGTGTATTAGAGAATTGGAACTATTATGACTTGAACCAAAATTACCCCCAAATTTATCTAAAATATCCAGATAATTACAGGAAATATATAAACTCCTAACTCTCCATTCCTTTGCCGTTTCCTTCTATTTAGCTATTTTCAGAATACTTTTCAAAAAGCATGCATATCCAGTTGTAATTTCTTCTCTGTCTCTTCCACACTATCTGGGCTCGTTTCTTTACAAACCTACACCTGTTGAAGGATGCCTTTGAAAGAGCACGGAATGCAGATCCTCAGACAGACTCGGTGTTCTCCTGGCCAGTTTCATTTTATTTTTAGCTCAAGTCCCATGTTCCTGGTCATACAACAGCAGAACATTTGCTTGATTGGGATAAAATATGATGGTGGGAAAAACTGGTGCATTCTGCCACATGGGAGGTGAGCTTTCTGCAAGAGGCAGCTTTGGTTTGCCCGTGTGGACAGGATAGCTGATGTGCCATGCGGGGTCACCTGCCTCAAATGAGTCTCCTGGAGACACTGGAGGATTTTGTATTCACTTCTCATATTGAACTAGAGAAAATCTAGTCTCCATGGAGAGGATATATTATTTCTATTCTAGGTACCATCTCGGGATTTGGGAGTTTATGTCACTATTGAAGGAATTCAGCCTCCTAGGGATTGGACCCCACAGGTTGGTGGGTGACCCTTGGTTTCCCAGCCTTGCCTCCAGTTAGTTTGTATGTGACTTCTATCAGGTCAAGCTGCTTGAGACTCAGTTCGACCTTGAATTTGAACACCTAGATGTCCATTCCCCCATACACTCCTATGGATTAAAATGGGGTTCAACAACTCTGGGTCACAAAAAGAGTAAGTCAGATGAGGAAGTATCTTCTTTCTAGCCCTAAGAGAGCCAGAGACCGTGTGCAATGGAGCAGACGCAGACAGCCCTGAAGAAGATTCCAGAGTCTCCAGGATCTAAAGGAAAGCAGCTATGCTCAAAGCTCCCTAGAGAGTCCTCTCTGGGGAAACTCAGCATAAGACACAATTCTTTTCTCTCCTTCCTAGGGAGTCCACCCTTCAGTAAATCTTTTCTTCTTGAAGCCACCAGAACCCTCTCTGGTTCTGGATCACAGGTGTGGCCAACAGCAGAGTCATGGGAGGAGACTAATGGTTTGAATGGAATTTACACACACACACATACACACACACGCCAGGCTTGTTCTCTTGAGTCTCAGGAAGGGAAATACGGGGCTCTCTGAGGTGTCCCCTCACATACCTGGGGTCCTTAAAACTAACATGGTTAGAAAAAATGCCAAGGGGAATCTGAAGCATCCTTCTCAGTGGTCTGAGGGAGGATGCTCAGTTGGCATCTCCAGTGCAAAAGGGCCAGCGGAGCCCCCGGGGCCTCCAGGCTGGGAAGGGCAGCCATTGCGGACATCACTTCTCAAAGGCTGCTTACTTTTCTTTGGTAAGGGTGAGCAAGTGTCAGATAAGCTTGATGGGAAATCTGAGATCTACCGTCTAAGGTCCTAAAGAAGATTCACAGTGTCACGAAATAAGAAGCTGGAAGGCAGGCAGGCTACGCAGTGAACTCAGCAGCCAAGAGCTGATAATGTCATCAAACTCCAGGCTCTTGACAAGGCTCTGCCCTACAGTCTCTAACTGGCAGGAGCTCTCCCTGCGGGGTTGGTGGGGTCCTGCCTCGGGAGTTTGAGGCCCCTTCAGATACACCAATATCTCATATCGTTGTTTAGGTCTCTTTTAGTGAATTGAGGAACCCTGTACAGAGGCTTCCACCATCCTGGGTTTTATGGTTCTAGCTGATCTGTTCGCTGAATTAATTCAGTCAATAAGAATTTTCCATGGGTTAGGATATGATCCAAATAAAAACTGTTGCTGTAAGAAGTATTCAGGGGAGGGGTGGCCATGTGGGGTGGATCAGTAAGCCTGTCTGCCTGAGGTCAGGCCTGGGACCCAGGCAAAAGGGAAAGGACAGACAACTCCACAGAGTTGTCCTCTTACCTCCACACAAAGCTCTTGCCATGTGTTCATCCCAACCCATGGACACACACACACATACACACACACAGACACACACACACATACACACACACATACACACATACACATACACACACATACACACACATACACACACATACACACACATACACACATACACACATACACACACATACACACACATACACACACACAAACACACACACATACACACACATATACACACAGACACACACACATATACACACACATACACACACACATACACACATACACACACATACACACACATACACACACAAACACACACACATACACACACACATATACACACAAATACACATACACACATACACACACATACACATACATACATACATACACACACACACATACACATACACACACATACACAGACACCTTCACAAAGTTGTCCTCTCACCCCACACAAAGCTCTTGGCATGTGCTCATCCTACCACATACACACACACACACACACACACACACACACACTTTAAAACATATTTTTAAAGTTTTTTTTTCTGTTACAACAAGAATACAAGGGTAGCTGTTGGCTGCCACCAACACCAGTCCTTGGAGTAAAAATTATTTGGGTCTTGTTCTTGTATCTGCATGAACAAGCCAGTACGCTCACAGGTAGGAACAACACAACCAACACTTGAACATACTTACAGGAAAAACCCCACGGTCTGTCCTTGTGCAATAACTTACATAGGGTTATGAAATACAGTGAGGAGAGAACGTAAGTTCTGAGCATTAGAGGGAAGCAGCATGCTCGGTGTGACCGGTCCTCAAGTTGTCCCCAAAATGCGTGATGACAAATGTGGTACTACAGAGAATCACCTTAAAACAGCAGCATTAACTCAAAGGATTGGGAAACCTGGATAGCTGCAAATCTAGTAAAGTAACTGAAGCAATGATTAATAATAATAATAATAATAATAATAATAATAACCTCTCTGTAAAAGTTGCCTGTGTTCCGTCTTTACCAGTGGACCCTCCCAACAGTCTTCATGAAGACAGAAAAGGAGCATGGAACAATTCACAACATATTTTATAGTGCCAGAAAAAATGTGAGATCAAAATCCCACAAAGACACCACATGAGAGAAATCCACGTGCCAACATCAATGTCCGAGATATGGAAAGGTATTTGTAAAAACAATGAGAGAAGTCCAATGGTGAATCAAGTAGCCATTTGGAATATAAAATGGTCTTTATTGACCTGTGGTATTTATTTCAAGAGTACAAATGGATTAGAATTTGTAAACTTATGCACATAACTAGACATGACAACAGAATGAAATTAAAAGGAAAAGCCACATCATCCTGTCAAAAAAGATTTAAAATTATTTTATGAGAGTCATTGTCTATCTGTGATTTTAAAAATGGCTTTTACCTAATTGGGGATGCAACTTTTTTAGTTTGGGGAAATTTTTACATTTGGTATTTTGTGAGGCAGGTCCTGCCCAGCTGTAACGTCAGGAAAGCCTGGAGCTGGAGTTGCTCCCATGGAAGGTTCTCATTTCCTCGTCCGCCTGTCTGTCAGTCCATCTGTCCGGGAAGGCATCCACTCAGTTCTTCAGGATAGCCTTATCAGAATCTAAGGTGGTAAGGAATGGACCTTCCGGCTTGAGTATGGTCATTTACGGGCTCGACTCGGTCTCAGCAACATAATGTCTCTAGTTGAGGCTTCTATCTTCTAGAGATCTGATTGCAGATGTGACCACTCAGCCTCTTGTGCTGATGACCTCCCCACTGTGGGGAACCCAGTACATCGGCAGAGGTTTAGGCATGTCGTGGGGCAGGGGGATAGGAGTGCTTAGCAGGAGCTTAGTGTTTTCTAGACCATCTTTATCAATAATGGTTTATGAAAGCAATGTGTACGTCACTGGGAGTGAACATTGTCTTCAAGCAATAACGTTCATGAAACATTATGTGGCTAGCTATGGCTAAAGCTTGCTGCAGACATTTCTCTGTCTACTAACAAACACTACATCATCTGTGAATGGCCTTGTGGGCAGCACACATGGGAAAATACCAACTTACTGAGGCCCCTTGTACATAAAGCATTGCACTTGAACTTGTCTGCTTCTGACAATAGCCCTCTACAGAGGCCATTATCCTCATTTTATTGAAAAGCTAGCAGAAACCCAGAGAGACTGTAAGTGTTATCCAAATTCATATAATAAGGGAGTGGCAGAAATTCCAACCAAGAGCCCTAAACTGAAGTGGCTGCTCAGACCTACAGCTGTGACTCATGGGTAGGACTAAGCACGCCCACCTAGACCAGCAAAGAGGAAGAAGCACCCATGTACACACAGTAAGCACGCCCAAGGTCCAAACACGTGACAAGGGAAAGGTAAGCAGAAAAACGAGAAAGGAGGCGAAAAGGGGAGAGGGAGAGGGAGAAAGGGGGCAACACAGGAAAGAGAATGGGAAGGGGTAAGAGAGAAAGAAGTGTTTTTGAGACAGTCACCTGGGGTGTGAGACTTACGCTCCAGAGTGGAGCTAGGTGGGGCAAACCACACCAGGCAAGTCACAGGAGAAGAAAAATGCCAGTTTTCACCACAAGCAGTAACCTGGCTGCACTGAGTTTATACAAGGCAGGGATGGCAGAGAGAGAGAGAGAGAGAGAGAGAGAGAGAGAGAGAGAGAGAGAGAGAGAGAGAGAGACTAGTTGTAGGAGAAAGGACAAGTAGGCTCTGTGATTAAGGGTTTATATTGTTAGAAAGATGTCAAGTTTGCAGCTGGGATTTAGCCCAATGTCAGAAGGCGGCTTAATGCTGTGAAGTCCTGAGTTCTACATAAACTACTGCTAAATGAGACGTGTGTGTGTGTGTGTGTGTGTGTGTGTGTGTGTGTGTTAAACCACTGAACAATATTTCAGAAAGACTGAGCAGGCATCTACATGAGAAAGAATAGGAAAGATAGGAAACCAGATTCTCTGAGCCATGGTGGCCATCCAGATGTGGATTCAGTTGGTGCAGAACCATCGACACAAATTGTAAAAGAAAAGTGATGGTGCATCTTGGTTAGCAATGTAAATTGAGAGAAACCCAGGAAATCAGTAATCCATACTTCTGGGTGTGTCTGACAGTATTTTCACACACAATTAGGTCATGAGGGTTCTGACCTAAACAAGGTTTAATCCATAGATTGACTCAAAAATTGAACAGACTATTAGGATTTATTAGGTGGTAAATTTTGGAAAGCAACCTTGTTGGAGGAGTGGGTCACTGGGGGTGTGCCTTTGATGGACAGGTCTTAGCCCTTCCCACTTTTTCTGATCCTCTAGTTCCTGTCTGCCCCAATGGTTGGGTTGCTCCAGCATGTGAGCCCTGCTCTGATGTTCTGCGTCATCACAACAATGACACTGGCTAACTGATGGTGGCCGTTCTGTCCACCTTACCTCTCTGTAATTGTTTTCCTCTGGTGTCTCTCAGAGCAGTGAAAGGCTGACTAACTTGAGGCACCAAGAGGATATGGCAGCTGATGTATAATAGTATTAGCCATACAATAATTAACAGTTATTTATGTTTTCACTTCTGCAGATACCACTTAGGGACCTTGTTTGTGGCCGGAAGTGTTTGGGGTCCTGAAGATTTAGCAATGTATGTGACAGGGAGGACAGCTTCTTGGGAAGTTTAACTTACATCCCAATTTATTTGCAACAGAAAAAAAATGCATCTTAAAGTGGAAAATGTGAGAACTGAAAAGACAGAAGACAGGATGAGAGGACTATGGAGCAGGCTGCTTGGGATCCTAGCTCAGAGCAGGTACCGGCAAGACACTATCTTTTAGCAGACCTACAGAACTGGGGCAATGGACTGGAGCGCTCATGTGAAAAGACTTGCACACTGTCCCATGCTGCCTTGGTACAGAGTCCATGTGCGGGAATGCTAGGCAGCAATCGCATCCTTCCAACTGCCCTCCCTGACACAAAGCATCCTCTAACCCTGCCATCTGCTTAATAGCACACAGATCAGATGTGGAACTGAAGAATCACCCAGCTAAGTTTTCACCAAGTTCTTCACTCATCAAATTATGATAGAAGAAGGACTAGAGAGATGGCTCAGATGTTAAGACGTTTCTTCTTCTTCTTCCTCTCCTTCTCCTTCTCCTTCTCTCTCTCCCTCTCCCTCTCCCTCTCCCTCTCCCTCTCCCTCCCCTCCCCCTCCCCCTCTCCCTTCCCCTCTCCCTCCCCCTCTCCCTTTCCCTATCCATCTCCTTCTTTTTCTTCTTCTTCCAAGACCTGGATTCAATTCCCAGCACCAACATGGTGGCTCATAGTCACCTGTAACTCCACTTCTGGGGTCTCTGATACCCTCTTCTGGTCTCTGTGGGCACCAGACATGAACAAGGTTCATAGAAATACATGCAGGCCAAATACCCATACACATAAAACTACAAGACAACAGCATGGTCTTTGTTTTAAACTGTTAAACTGTGGGTGTCTTTTATATAATAAACAAGTAGAGTAATTTTATCACTACATTTTGATTTTAGTATAACGTTTATTTATTAGAGATAGTTCTTATTTGTCTTCAATTTTATCCACACTAGAGTATTAATGGCATGAGAACACAGACTCTGTTCTGCTAACAGTTCAGCATTATACCCCTTTAGTGCCCATAAATACCATCTTCTTTTGTAGAGTTAAGGAACAGGGATATAATCAATAAAATGTCCTAGTCCTCAGACCACAGAAGGTACAACAAAGAAGGAAGGGGAGGAGAAGGAAAAAGAAAGGAAGGAAGGCCATGGAAAAATCTGCTGCCCATCCTCACCTCTGCTCTGGAAGCAACGGCAAAGGAAAGCACTTACTTGGTGGATAAGCTGGGTGCTATGTATAAAAGAGGATGATCCGGCAGCTAGAGAGCTGCCAGGGTGCAGACCATCTTACAGACAGTAGACAGATGTTTAAAAAATGAATTCTGATGGCAAGAACAGAAGAGTATTTATTTGAAGAGAACACGCGTGCACACATACACACACACACACACACACACACACACACACACGTACACACATACACACACGCACACACACAACATTTCCAAATTAACTTGGGAAGAAGTAATGAACAAAAGTAAAGAGAAAGTTTGGTCTCACATTCTGGTTTGTTTGCTTTTGTGTATTCCTATTTGCCTTCTAAAGAGCAAAAGAAGACATGGAGCTGAGGTAGGTGGAGAGATGGGGAGGATCTAGGAGGAGCCAGAGGGAACTGTGATCAGAATACATTGTATGAAAAACTATTACCTATGAAAAGATATATATTTCTGATTAAGAATTAGTTTCAAAGGAAGGATAAGGTTTAATACCCATGTTAAAGAGTATCTTACTGGCTACCCTTTAAAAATATTTTTTACTTCTTTTTCCTTTTTGAGATTTGGTTTTCTCTTTGGGGGCATCTATCTTCCATTCATCCATCTGTCTATCTGTCTACCTACTTACTTACCTCTTCTAGATAGGCTCTGTACTATTATCTTTCAAATGATCTAACACACAACCTCTTAGCTGTGTTGCCTTCCCATTAGACAGAAACAATCTCATAAAGCATCCACTTCGGATGGTGCCACATAACCCACAAAATTCCCAATGTGTCCTCGAGGCTATTCTGACTACTGTTTCCTTACCCATTCCAGCATTATCCCGCCCGGCCCTGCCTCCCTGTAGATAAGCTTTATTGAAATGATCCATCACAGACTTCCTCTGCTTTCTAATGAGGTCCAATCCAGAGCAAGCCTTGGCTTCTTTAGAGCTTTCCAAACTACCGACCAGACCAAGTGCAGTTTCCTCTGAATCCCTGTGGAGGTGCTCCCCGCCCCATTCCTTGCCACCCTATCCCAACCCCAATCCCCCATAGCTACAGGGAGCAAGAAAAAGAAATTCAGGTTGTTCAACTACAGAGATATGCTGGTCTTTGCTAGAAAGAAGTAAAAATCAAGTTTGAGGATTTATGCGATTATTTTATTATATGTAATATTATAATTGATGATACATACAGATACACATCTCCAACTTCTACATGAGGGATGCATATTCTCACACATCTGTGCTTACACATAAATATCTGTGTACCAACCCCATATAGTTCTCACATCCAGTTAATGCTCACATGCTCTACCATGTGTCCTGAAAGTGTCCTGGGTTTGGGCACACATGAATTTCCTGAACTGGTTTAATATATTCCTTGTCTTAATCTTGAATAGAAATGTCAGGTGCTACAAGTCAAGTACTTTCATAGCTGACTAGTTGGAGATGATGGTTGAGAATGTTTAAAGAACATAGTATTAGCATGGCTATGAATATTTAAGGAATTCACACCTATTGACTCCGCAAACACCTCGGAAGACTACGTGATAACCTCATAGTGTGGTTATTGCAACACTGAGGAAGTTCGGTGGTCACTAGAAGGAAACCGGGTCAGCCGGGCGCAGCCAGAGGGTAGAGTAGCATGCTGCATGCTCAGAAGAATGAGTTATAGTTGAGCCACACAACGGCCGAGCAGTACTGACAGGTAAAAGCACAGGGTGAGATACACACACCACCCAACAGGGAAATAAACGTACCAGGTATTTATATTCAAATTTGTCATGAGAAAAGGCACACTATTTACTCAGAGGAAAGAGAATAGATGAATAGTATGCATAGAGAATAGAATCACTAGCATGTATGGAGTGTGCCAGCATGCATGCCTACGTGTGCCAGTGTCAGTGTCTGTGTGTGAGTGTGTGTGTGGTGAGAGGGAAGTGATATATATATATGTGTGTGTGTGTGTATAATTATGTGTACATATATACATCTATATTGCTTTTTTATTAAAAGTACAAAATATAGGAAAAAGAAATAACTAAAAACCAAAATTTGTTTTAAAGTTTTGTTTTTTAAATAGACAACCAGTAAAACAAAAAAATAATATAGACATTTTAGGGACAGAAGTAACTAACACTTTCCTGGGCGGCTTCTGAACCAAAGCCTGGGATTCTCACAGGGCCAGGATAACTGAGCTGTCCTGTTGTCAGGGACTGCATCTGCCACCCTGAGCCCCAGCTCTCTCGGGATCAAGAGTGGTGGGCAGATGTGCCATCACATACTACAACAGTGGGAAAAAAAATACTCGGAAAACAAATAAAACCAGAATTTTTTTTTCCTCAAAACGTTCTCGGGTCCTCTGATGCTGGGAGATAAAGTTCACCTTGTAGATCGTTGACACCCTGCCACCAGTTTGCATTTGCAATTTACCACAAAACCTACTAGGAGGGACTTGAGCGGGTTAGGAGAGGCAAGACAAGGCCAGCGGCCTGGAAAGAACCCGGAGCCTCTGTGTGTGGGGGATTTGGAAGTAAATTAACAAAGCTTTACAAAGATATGGGCACTAAAGCCAAATGGAAGAGAAAGCTGAAATGAGAAAACCTCCATCCCTGCCTGCAGCGCCTGAAGTAATTTCCGGGTGAGTGGGTCTGCATCCCCGCTCCGCTAATGCGATAGTTCTATGTATGAGTAATTTTTGAGTTCCACTCAGCAGTTCTAGCTCTGCTGATAAAGCCTTCCTGTGGACAAAACAGTCTGTTTACGCTTATCAAAAATGCATTTCTGTATGAAAGTAATTTGTGACAAACAAAAAATATTCTTCCTAAACCCACTGTAACAAACTACGGTTCTGCTCATGGCCATGGGAGCGATCGCCTATTACGTGGTTCCAATATAATTTTCCAAAAGCACAATAGCTTCTAGCAGTTTGTTGTTTTTAAGGCATAAGCATTATCTAGAAAGTACACTTTGCTGCCGGCCTAATGGTATAGGGACAAGAAAGCTAATAATTCTCTTATTTGTCTGAACCAATTTCTCTTTTATCTTTCTGAGGTCTCATCGGCGCTGGAAGGAAGGAAGCCATCCGCTGCCACACGGTCACGTGACTTGGCCTTTAGACCTGGTGCTTGGCCCACACGCAGTTATCGCCAGCTCTTGCTGGGTGGTCTAACGGATGCTCCCTATAGATCGTGAGCCTAAAATATTTTAAGTTTCACTTGAGGGTACAAGGACTGTGTCATTTCTGAGCAGTGACCATGGGGCCTTTCCCAACCAAATCATAATTGTTTAGCTTAAAGACTTTAGCCAAATGAATTTTCTCTTCCATCAAAGGAAAAAGAAAAAAAGGGGGGGAAAGGAAGAATTTTTTTTCTCCACAGAGTCCTGCTCTCCTTTTCTCCAGCTCTGTTTCCTCCATGATGGACGGATGTGCTCACGAACCCACCTCTGCTCTGAGAAAATCCCTCCCGCCTCCCAGCTACTGAGTGGGAACCTCTTTTGGGCAAGGAAAATTCATGGCCAACACTGCAGATAATCCCACTGCACAAGAGACTACCATTCCAGGAATAAAATATTTCTTCCTTTCTATCTTGTTTGTTTAAATTATAAACATATCCCATTATAATTAAATCAGAGTAGCACAATTCCAAGCAATGAGTAGACATTATTTGTTAGACACAAAGTTTCCATCATGAGTATACCTCACCAGTGCTTTGGGGTGTCGGTAGCTGTGGTACAGAGAGAAAAGTGCGGAGGGAGCCTGCCATGTCCAGTAGCTGTTTCACTAGGACCATAGACCAGCTCTTCAACTGCAGTCCTGTTGGACTGAGACTTGTTCTGTATGGAAACTCTCCCTGAAGGTTCCAGACAAGGGAATGGAAAGACGGGCTCCTTTACATCTCGCCATATGATTCTAAATGTTGACTCTGTGACGAAAGCACATCTGAACATCTAGAAAGCAAGCTGGGTCCAATACGACAGCTCACTTCCAGGTCTGGATAAAAATGCACCGCAGTCATCCAGAAAGAAACAGCACAGCTTCATTCCATGGGGCGAGCATTTCCACAGCTAAATGCTAAAATGTTTTTGTTAATGAAGTCTTGTAATTATTTACATATGTGCTTGCAAAGAATAAGACCCTGCCATAATTCAGTGCCAAAGCCATATTATTGTAACTGACACTATTTGTTCAGAATGTGTTGCAATAAAATACAATATTTTCATTTAAATCAAAATGAAAATAGTAGCAGTATTTGAGTTTAAAATTCCAACATGCCCAGGGAATTGGGTAAACTCTCTAAGCCCTGATTACTAACACAAGGTGAGATTTATACCCATGAGCTTCCCCCAGGCACCAACTGAATTGTCCTCTTAATATCATCCAATAATCAGCTTTTTGTCCCCAGAGAGCAAACAGAATGTGACTAAGTGCTTCTCATCTTTCTAGCTTGGAAATGTGGAGGCTTCCATTTCCCCTTTCTCAAGGTCCTTCATTTTTTTTTCCTTTAAAAGAAATAATTTCAAAATGTAAAATATCACCAAAGTACTATAATCACATTATTCATATATTGATAATACTGATAGTTATATTCAGGCTTTCCTTTCCCTTAATAAATATATAAATAAATACTTGACCTATGTGTTGCTTAGTAACAGTAAAACAGGATAAGTATGTCATCCGGCATTGTTTTGTCAACATGTGAACATTATAGTGTGCACTTAGACAAACTAAGGGTTACAAAGTCCCTAACCTCTATAATCTTATGGGATCACAGTTTTATATATGTTTGTCATTGACTTTTTGTGTGTGCCTATGTACATTGCACCTGTTAAACTATAAACATGTTAAACTGAATACATAATTGTGAATTCATACATGCACATATCCATGTGTATTTTATGCAGACATGCAATTCTTTAATAGACATTGGAAGTGACTTGCAAGCAAAGCTTCCTGTTTCTTTCCAATCCATAAATTCTTTTGCCTAAGACAAAAACATTCTTTTGCAGGATCCCAGTGCAAGTTAACCACATTATGGGGTTATCATAGACCCCACACCATGCTTTAACCTACAATATATTTAAAGTTAAACGTTTTTCCAAGTTCTTTAAAGCAAAAGGAGAATGGGGAATCCAGTCTAATCAGATATTGTGCAATAGGCCTTTAGAAATGGATGCTGCTTAAAAGTAGAAAACAAAAGGCAGGAGGAGGGCCTGGCGCCTCTGTCTTCATTTTGTATGCATCTTCTTTATCTAAAGCCACCAAAACAAGTCACAGTCTTTAACCTTTCCTCTTATATCAATTTGGATTCCAGAGCAGTAAAATTTCATAGGACAAATTGAACACTGTGGCCCAGATGAGAACAGTTATCCAGGACGGTGAAGCTGGAGCCAGAACAATCATCTCAGGACCGACTTACCCAACAAGCGATAGGACATCTTACCACCCTGCAGGAGCAGAGCGAGGCCAGCAACCAAGGAGACACCTAGACCCAAATCTCCCTCTAGTAAGTCTAAAACTTGCTTCGGTACTCAGAAGACTGACTTGGGGGTTACTGGACATTTGTTCCTCCTCCAAATGTGGCCTTGATGAACACATTCCTCTCTGCTTTTCACTACTACTTGTCATTTGTTGGAAACTGAGGACTGGTGGCAGAGCCTGGCTTTGGGAAGTTGCGGGAGCCCTGGCTTCTGCCCTAAAACTCTGACTACACCTGCATTCCATCCTCTTTCTATAGACTTCTTCATTCCTTCACATTCCATTTGGTGAGTATGGGGGCAGTAACTCCATAGAATGCCTTAATTTGAGATCCTCCTGTTATGTGGGGTTTGTTTGTTTGTTTGTGGTTTTGTTTTGTTTTTTCACAATTGTTCTAGGTGACTAGTTAGTATTAACAACTTGAAAGTCATTGAGAATGGACTTTCCTCATTATCACACAGAATTGAGAAAATGAAAATGAAAAAAAAAATGGACAGTAAAGAAAGGGAAATATATTGTCCCTCAATGGAGGAATGGATACAGAAAATGTGGTATATTTACACAATGGAATACTACTCAGCAATTAAAAACAATGAATTCATAAAATTCTTAGGCAAATGGTTGGAACTGGAAAATATCATCCTACGTGAGGAAACAAAAGAACACACATGGAATGCAATCACTGATAAGTGGATATTAATTAGCCCAGAAGCTCTGAATGCTCGAGACACAATTAGCATATCAAATGATACCCAAGAAGAGGGAAAGCAAGGGCCCTGGTTCTGAAAAGAGTTGATCCAGCATTGTAGAGGAGTACCAGGACAGGGAAATGGGCAAGGGGTGATTGGGAAATAGGCAGAAGGAAGAGGGCTTATGAGACCGATAGGGAGGGGGGAACCAGGAAAGGGGAAAGCATTCGGAATGTAAACAAAGAATATAGAAAATAAAAAAAAAAGGGAAATATAATTCTCCTTACAATTGAAATACTACATGAGAAGGTAGCTATAGATTAGCCTGAAGGAGTAAGGGCAGAAGCATCAACGCTCGCTCGTTAAGGCTCATTGAAGGAAGGCAATATTCTGCTGGTTAAGCACGACTGTCTCTATAGATCGTTTTCCCCCCTTAACTGCTGGTAATTCCTTCTGTTACATGATTTTTGATCAAAATAATGTCTCTGAAGGGGGTATTTGCTGCACAAGCAAGAAAAGTTGACTTCAGATCCTCAGTACTCAGTACAAAGCGAATGTGGGGGCTTGGGCCTGGAACCTCCGCAGGCATGGGGAGGCAATTAAACCCCTAGAGTTCACAGGCAGTCAGCCAACATAAAGTGGTGAGCTTCGGGTTCAGGGAGGGATTTTGCCTCAAAAAGTAAGGTGAAAGCAATAGAAATTAGAAACTGATGTGGACCTCTGACTTGCATGCATACATATATGTACACACACACATACACACACTCACACATACACACATACACACACTCACACACACATACACACACACACACTCACACACACACATCCACACACACACTCACACATCCACACACACACACACTCACACACACACATCCACACACACACTCACACATCCACACACACATCCACACACACACACACACTCACACATCCACACACACACTCACACACACACATACACACACACACATTCACACATACACACACACACACACACACACATGCAAAGAGTGGGATAAATGTGGTATTTCTGGCCCAAGTAGAGCTTTCTGTCTAGCAGGAGGCTTTCTAGCAAAACAACAAAATCATACCTTTGTTCTCTCCCTTAGGAACTAATCCTAATAAGCCTGTCAATCAATGGTCTACCTTCACCACAGGAGAGTCTCTTCCTCCACAGTGGTTGGTCCCTTTGTCCATCCTTCTCTCCTATCCCATGAGGGTGCCCTCTTTTTCTCTGTAATAAATGCTGTCTTTACCCTGCGCTCTGGGGACTCATCTGAACTCTTCCCACAGAGACTGGGTGGTGAAGGGAGGCACAGAGCGGCCCCAGGACCTACTGGCCTTGGGCTGTGCATAGCTTGGGCAGCACAGTGAGGGAAGGACGCTGCGTCCTTCACAGGCATCAGAGCCATGGGCACACGTCACTGTTTTTCAGTTCGTGTTCATTTTAACACTGATTGGCTGCTTTAGTCTGTTTACCATATTCCAGGACAGATGCTCGCACACATACACACATGTGAAAAGAGCAATAGCCTTAAAATTTGTAAGTAATTTGTTAATACTATGCGGAGACTGAGGTACCCAGTGCCTTACCATATTTTTATTCTTAGCATCCTCTGCTGGCTCTTTCCCATTTCAAGTTTCTTCTTGCTCTTGACAGCGCTTTCTCAAGATCAGCTGGCAATCGCCATCTCTTATGTAAAATGCTTTGTAATTGTTTGGACAATCCTATAAAATGATTTTTTATTGTAATCACTTTATTCATCAATACATTTTAAGAATTTGACCGAGAGTCTTTAAACTCTCTGTTACTTCTTTTATATGAGGAATTACACAGACAATTCTAACGCAATTAAACTCCTCCCATAATTCAACCAAACCACTTAAAACTCATTGATTAGCGTGTACTGAAAGCAGCTCTACAGGAGCAGGTTGATAAGTCTCCTCCTAGGCTTCTGGAGAGAGCAGGGGGTTGGGGGAGGAAGCCGGAGCAGTGCGGACAGGCTAATACAGTGGCTATTTAAACTCAAACAAGCGAGGTGGGTCTAATTTTCCTGCATATTTAACATGCAGTTCTATGTTGAGATACATATTTCCCTCAGCAATAAGATGGCACTCAATTCTAAATTAAATGATGACTTTCGCACGCTGTTCCCTCCAAGTTGCTCCTGCGAACTGCTCTTTGCTTTACAAATGCTTATTTGAATCCTAAAGCTTTCTGGTTTATTCTGAACAACCTCTAAATCTCTTGGGTTACCCCCCTCCCGGCTTTTAACTCGAGTAATGTAAAATTCTTTCCTGAGTGGAGAGCAGAGAGGAGTTGAAGAAGAGTTGATGGATCTCCCACTGGGCAGAAAATATGAAATTGCTCACCAAGACTAGAAATAGATCAGATCAGCTCTCCCAAGATCACCTAACGCCTGCCTGTTCTGCTGGGGCTCCCAGGAGGCCTTGGTGGTCAGAGAGTCTGTAGCCATGAGAGAAGACCTCACCAGGGTGACTGCAGAGGCAGTCTGTTAACATTGTGGCACTTTCCTGTGACATTCCACCAAGTCTATCCCTAGGGGTGGTGGTGGTGGTGCGTGCGTGCGTGCGTGCGTGCGTGCGTGCGTGCGTGTGTGTGTGTGTGTGTGTGTGTGTGTGTGTGTGTGGTGTGTATTAGCATGTGCACACACTTGTGAATGTGAGTACCTTGGAGCAAGTTGGATGTTTCTGCTCTAGAGTATGGGATAACATTTGGAGCCTTGTAAATCCTCATCTGTTATCTCTAATGGGAAGAAACCACGGCTGGGAAGCTGTGCATCAAGGCGTGTTCTTTCCCTTGAAGGGCCAAGAAATAAAGTTCTACCCTATTTATGCGAATTTCTGTGACTCACTACACTTTCAAATATGTTTGTTAGCACATTTCAACATATTATTAGTAGGTAAAAGAAATATATCTAAACTGTTTTGTGCTCCAGGAATTGTTAAAAAAAAATGTCAGTGATGAGGGGAAAAGATTTCTTGGCTTGTTTAACTTAAGCAATAATTGAATTAGAAAAATGTTTTCTGTCACTTAGATTCCAGGACTTGGGTCGCATGGCTTCTCTCTGCCTGAGTCCTCACAACTTCTGACGCCTTCTGTCTGAAGTAACACCTGTCTGATATGGCCCTGACATGCTTAGAACTGCACCATTTACCATGTGTTCACCCAACCAAATCCTGCAGGCATAACTTCTAAGAATTTATTTTAAACCGCAGTATCACCTTTGAAACAGTGGGCAGAGAGCCAGGATCAGAAGGCCTGCCTAGAAGTCTCTAAAGTCACCAGCACATCTTCAAGAAAGACCTTACTGGGGTGTTTTTCCTCAGAGGATTAGTCCAATGTTCGTCTCAGGATTTCCTTTGGCCAGTGTCATTGGTTTAGAAGTAAGCATGTATACAGGAACTCCTGAAAAGAATTAGTTGTGTTCGTAGTGAGATGGCTCTCCATCCTCACCCCTGTAAACGCAGGGCAAGCTCTGATGTCTGCTGGTGGCGGGATATCCACCACTGTCCACAGGCACGTGCACCGGTGCAGCCATAACTAATTGCAAAGGTACGAGAAGGTTCCTTCAAATACTGCCTTCCTGCTCCTGAAGGAAAAAGACTTCGGTTCCACAGTTTAATGGAGGTTTCAAACACAGAGCTGGAGACCAATTAGGTCACTGACCCACAGCCAGTGACAATATAAGGATAGTCACTAGGACCAAACAGAAAGGCAAACCCAAGAAAGAAGGAGGCAGGAAAGCACCTGAGGGAGAGCATAGAAAGAGGCGGAATGGGTGGGCCGAGGACTCCACACAAGATGAATAATAAATGTTTTCCTCCTGCAAGGAAGCGCTGAGGCGGCTGGCGCCATTCACCTGAAGGCAAGTAAGTGGCCTGAGGGATTTATTGAAGATGTGATTTTTGTGATTTTGTTTTCTTTTCCCCCCTCTCCTCCTTCCTCCTGCACCTCCTCCCTCTTTATACTTTCCTCCTCTCCTTCTCTCCTAATCCCTCCCATCCTCCCTCTCCTCCTTCTTAGTCTTCCTCCTCACCCTTCTTCCTCTCCTTCTTCCTCCTTTTCCTCTTCTCCCTCCCACTACTTACCCTCTCCGTGCCTCCTCTGTCACACCCCTTCTCTCTCTGTGTGTGTGTGTGTGTGTGTGTGTGTGTGTGTGTGTGTGTGTGTGAGGATTTTGACATACGTAACTGTTGCCATAGTCAGGGTACCCTGTCATTTCATGACCTCCATAAACTCCCCATGCTCTTTGAGGGTATGTGGGGGACAACATGGAAACCTCATCTTTCTCCAGAGGTGTAGGGGAAACTTTCCGTCTTCCTGGTGGAAGGGATGGTGGCTACATGTGTCAGGAAGGTGCCTCTTTTCAAAGCAAAGAATTTCTTTTCATTGTGTCTTGCTACAAGTTCTCAATGAATAGATGTTATAGAAGGCAAAATGCTTTTTCTCCATCATTTAATGAGATTATGTGAGTGCTTTTCTTCTTTTGAATGTTAAGTTTTACTTATTATTATCATCATTGTTATTCATGTGTGTGTGTGTGTGCATGCATGTCACACGCATGTGTGGGTATTGTACAATCCTTGCAGTCTGAGAACAAAGTGCATAGTGTTCTGTTTCATTTGTAACATATTTCAGTATTTGATTTTGTTAATAAATATTCCTATCCCTGGAATACTCTGTTGAAGGTATTTGTGTCTGTATTTATGAAGGACACTGGTCTGTAACTTCATTGGGATTTCTTTCCAGGTTTTAGTATCAGTTGCCTGGCTTCACTATGACTGTAATGCTCAGGTGCTGAAATGGCGCAGTGTGTGTAGCTGTAAACTCATTTCTTCCTAAGTATACGATAGAATTCACTCCTGCAGTCACTAGGCTGGGGAAATTCTTTGCAAGAGGCTTTCCAATTGCACATTCATTTTGAACACATGTACAGCACAGTTTAGATGATCCTCTTTATCACAAGTGAGCTGGTGCAGCTTATCATCTGGGAGGAATTATTTCGCTAAGTATACATTGTTGAATTTGCATAGAGTTATTTATAGTATTTTCTAGCATTCTGTTAATATCTGTGAGACTTAAAATGAGTTTCCTTCTTTAATCTATAATACTTTGCTTCCCTCTCTATCTCCTTCCTTCTTCCCTTTCTTCTCCTCTCTTTCCCTCCATTTCTCTATTCCTCCCTCCTTACCTTCCTCCCTTCCTTCCTTCTTTCTCTCTTTCCTTCCTTCCAACAAGCCTTACTTCCCAATATCATTGCTATTTCTTTGTAATTTCCTTTCTTCTGGAGACCTAATTTATATGGCATTTAAAAAAATCTATATTTATTAATTTTTATTAAGACAGGGTTTTATTGTGTAGACTAGCCTAGCATTAAATTCAGATTGCAGGCCTCTGCTTCCAAAGTGCCAATGCTGGGATTAAATGCATGTCCCACTATATCTGACTAATTTGACATTTTCTCATTTCTTTCTTACAGATAGAGTTAGACAAATGACTCTCTTCCAGCCTCATGCAGGTCTTTCCAGTGAGTGGTGAGTTTCACTGCAGCTTCATCTCCTCAGAGCCCTCTCCTCGGCATGCCTGAGTCACTCCTCTGTGCATCTCCCCAGTCTTGAAAGCTGTGTCATGCAGGAGACAGCCTCCTTTTAAACGTACTTTTTCTAGGAACAGAAAATATCTCTGTTCCATGTTATCTAAGCACACAAATCGTCCATTTTGTAAACTGCAAGGTGGAAGTTTGACTCTTTTCTGGGAATCTTTAGAAGTATGTGCTTAAGCTCACTAACTCCTACCATCCTGAACTTTGGTGCTCAACCTCTGAGCAATCTGTATTCTTTATCCCTCCACACACAGAGGAGGTACGGCTAACACCTCATTACAGTAGAAAACCAGATCCCACATGAGACCCATATTTTTGACTGAGGTGTCTGCAGGTTCCATTCAAATGGCACATGAGAACAAATAATAGATCCCCTGTGGACGTTCCAATGTTCCTTTGTTTAATTCCTAATCTAATTGGCTAGACATAGAAATATCAGGTGGAGTCAAATGAATTGAAGTTACTGATCTTATTGCACCCATTTATTCTCCAGTGTGGAAGCGAGAGTGTCCTCCTAGAGCCCAAAGGCCATGCAGTTGCCCTTTAGTCTCCTTTAGCAATGAGGTAATAGCTCCCACACCAACCCTCTACCCTACCACATACGCTTTACAGTTAGTATCTGCATTTGGATAAGAAGGCAGCCATTCCTGCCATAGGCTGTGTCATGGCTAAATATCTCTTTATTAGTTCAATGCCCAGTCACTGGGGCAGATAGGTGAAGCTCCGAACTACACATCAGCCCTTAGATCCCACAGCTTTGTTCAATGCCCAGTGTGCTCGTGTCCAGGTTCTCAGTTATAATGAATGTCTCCTATTGTATCTTGAGAAGATGGAAAACAAAGAAACCGTTGAAAGTACACAAATTAAGTGTGGTGTGGTGGCTCAGCCTGCAATCCCAGGAGGTCAAGGTCACCCTCCAGCAAGTTTGAAAATGAGTCCAGGACAACCAACCTTAAAAGGTATAATAACAAATAATAAAAGGAAACAGAAGACAAGAATCAAGAGGTCCTTCCCAACGCCTCTGTAACTTGATCTTTTTGGTTGTAATTATCACCTTAGCCCTTCAGTGCCCGTGTCTAGGCCTTTTAGATAAGGAAACAAACTGACTGGAGAGGGCCTTTCTGACATGGAGCAGCCTTTAAGAAAGTCACCATGTAGACTTTATAGCTGGAGTTCCAGTTTCTAGAGAATTTGGACTCAAACAAGAAGGAATTATTTCAGCCCTGAGATCATTCTCAGCCCTATTTGGACTTTGTTGGTTAGGCGAATCAATTACCCATGAAGATGTACAGAATCTTTCCCAAACCCACCAGTCACATCTGTGCAATAGATGTGTACAAGGGACATTGAGCAGAGACATCTGCTTAACAGATGTCAGCAAAACGAGAGTGTACCAGGTAGTGTTTCAGATACCAGGAAGAATTCATTTCAGTATCAACATGGGTGACTGTTGCTGGAAATATCAAAAGAGAAATGGCCAACTCCTGCTTCCCTCAGCCCACCAACTCCCCAGCTGGGGGTTGGGGTGAGGGACTGACAAGCTTCCTGTTCTCCTGTGCTGGGAACTCCCTCTGCTAGCCCCCTCCCCCACCAACAGCTGATCACTGTGTTCCCAGCTCTGGCTTGCTTGTCCCTGGAGCCATTAGTTCCCTTTCCACCATAAACCCATGTAATCGGTGGTCCCACATTCCAGTAACCAAGTAAATCAAAACTCTTGAGGCTTATAATTAACTAATCAGATTTATGTATCAATGAGTTCTCAGTTTACAAGATGCCAATTCAGTAATTTCAGAACCAATTGATAGTGATAAAAGCTTTATTCCAATTATTCTAACCTTATGATTCTAACCTGTGTCTATCTAAAGCCATCCTGGTTCTTCCTCCTATCTGTCCTCCTCCATCTTGAGCTTCTCCCGCTCCCTGAGGCTGAGATGCTCTCTGTCTCTACAACTCTTAGCTCCACCTCCCCTTTCCCCATCCAATCACAGGCCTCCTGCTGCCCTAATATTTTAGTGTGATTGGACAGGGAAAATCCTGTCAGTCCTGCCAGGTGAAGCACACTGCACTCACTGTCCTGCGGTGATGACCAGCAGCAGCTCAGACACCACCTGGGCCATAATATAGAAAAGCGTAATGTTTAGTGAAACAGATCCAAGGTAATTCAGCAGCTGTTGGCAATCAGAGCATCTGTGGGCTTGGAAGACAGGGACTTGCCTTCCTTGGAGAAGCTCTGAAATCTCAGTGGTTAGCTCCTGCTTCCAAGCTCATTTTGCAGACAGCACTGTGTCCTGTCTTTTTTTTGTCATCCAGCATAACTTGCTAAAAGCCAAAAAGTCTGGATTTTGTCTGTAGCCTGAGCAATAGAGGCAGCAAAGTATATATATATGTAGAGAGAGAGAGAGAGAGAAAGACATAGACACATGTACATACATGCATACGTACATACACACACACACACACACATATATATGTATATATATGTGTATGTATGTGTGTGTGTATATATATATATATTAGTGTGGTGGTTTGAATATTCTTGGCCCAGAAAATGGTACTATTAGGAGGTGTGAACTCATTGGAGTAGGCGTGGCCTTGTTGGAGGAGGTGTGTTACTGGAGAAGAGTTTTGAGACCCTCCTCTTAGCTGCCCATGAATCAGTCTTCTCCTGTTTGCCTTTGGAATGAGATGTAGAACTTTCAGCTCCTCCTACTCCATGCCTGCCTGGCTGCTGCCATGCTCCCGCCTTGAGGATAGTGGACTGAACCTCTGAACCTGTAAGCCAGCCCCAGTTAAATGTTGTCCTATAAGAGTTGCCTTGGCCATGATGTCTGTTCACAGCAATGAAACCCTAACTAAGACAACTAGGATGCGTTGCGTACCTTGGGAGGTTTCTGAGGGGACATCTCTATGCCAGCTCACATGCCTCTCTCCCTGCCTATGTTTCTCTCAGTTCTGCCCTGCTCTGTCACTGCAGGCTTTCCTGTTACAAAATAACGGAGCAGAGCTGAATGGCTTCCCATCATCCCCTCTTCAAGCCAGGTCTGCTGCTCCCCTGCTTCATTTCTTCTTCATTTCTCCTTCTGGATTCCTAGGCCTTGAGAACACAAACACAGGAGCAAGCAGTGGCCCCGTCTCAGTCACTCCTTTGCAAATTGTGACTTCATACACTCACCAGTCCCAGTCCACGGAAGCACGTGGAGAATCAAGACAGGGTGTCATATTAACTGAAATGCATATAGTCATTTCTTGTATATTTCTCTGGGTGTTTCTTCTTACAGCACACCTAAGATCTAGTCTAGTACTGTTTGGTGTCTTTCAGTCAAAAGTTCCCTGGCATGAGTTTTGACCCATTTTACAAATAAATATTTTTAAAAATCATCTTAAGATACATTCATCTCTGAAAGAAAAACTCATCTAAGCTAAACTAACAGTGTATTTTCTTTGTTTGAAATAGCCTTGGATAGTCTCAAATACCTGACCTGACCCACGGCTTTGGCTTTCTCTATGCTGGGATTTACAGGCAGGACTGAATCATGAGCCCACATCTAATAGATTTATAAACTAGATAATCTATATGTCAATTTACAATGAGATTCCTCAGCAGCTGAAAAGCCTTGAAAGCAATCTCTCTAAGAAGTTTCATCCTTATGGGACAAAAGCTGGAATGCACCAAAAGTTTGTCTGGAGAAGCAACACCAGAATAATCACCATCAGATATCCCTGTGATGGTGGCTTCAAATAGGAGAGGTTTTACCTCCAAAAAGACATATATGACAATGTCAAGACACGTATGGCTCTCACAATAAAAGGCATGCGATTGGTGTCTACTGTATAGAGAACAGAGATACAGCCCAACATCCTACAAGGCACAGGGCAGCACCCACAGGAAGAGTAATATGTTCCCAATATCAATAGTGTTGGGGTTGAGAACTCCTGCCTCTCACTAAGGTTTGAGCATCTTTTGTCATCTTCTTCTCTACATGTAGGTAAAACATATCAAAGCTATCAACAAATCAAGTCATTAATTTCCACAAGGATCCAACAAAATGGCAGCAGTTATAGTTATTCCAAAAGATCAGCTGTGATGATCCCTGGCATTCCCTCCCTGAGTGAGAAGAGATACCATTTAAGAAAATATTTCTCTTTGGTATATATACACAATGGAGTACTATTCAGCCATTAGAAACAATGAATTCATGAAATTCTTAGACAAATGGATGGAGCTGGAGAACATCATCCTAAGTGAGGTAACCCAGACTCAAAAGATTAATCATGGTATGCACTCACTAATAAGTGGATATTAGCCTAGAAAATTGAAATACCCAAAACATAATCCACACATCAATTGATGTACAAGAAGAACAGAGGAGTGTCCTGGTTCTGGAAAGACTCAGTGTTGCAGTATAGGGCAAAACCAGAACAGGGAAGTGGGAAGGGGTGGATGGGAGAACAGAGGGAGGGAAGAGGGCTTATGGGACTTTTGGGGAGTGGGGGGCCAGAAAAGGGGAAATCATTTGAAATGTAAATAAAAATGTATTGAATAAAAAAAAATTAAAAGGAAGCAAAAAAAAAAAAAAGGAAATATTTTTCCTCTTAGTTCTTGTCAGTTCCTCTTGTCAGTCTTCAGTGTCAACACGACTGGGTTTAGAATCACCCAGGAGGCATACTTCTAGGTGAGTTTATGAATTTACTGAGAGGTTTAACTTCAGAGGGAGGACTCACCGTGGACGTGCGAGACATCATTACACAGGCTTGAGTCTCAACTCCCAGGCTGAATAAAGTGGAAAAAGAAAAGAAGAAAGTGAGCTGAGCACCACCCTTCACCTTTCTTTCACTCTGACTAGATGCACTTCGTTCACCTGCCTTGACTTTCCCACTGTGATAGACCATACCCCCAAACTGAACACTTAAGCTCATCATTTCTTAAGCTGCTTTTATTGGGCATTTTCTAGCAGCAACAAGAAAAGTAACAATACAGGCATTGTGAGCGTGAGAGGAGAGAGAAAACTAGAAGAAAAAATCTTACAGTTCTCATCAAGCTACTAAATGGCAACCAGCACACACCCCGCTCCAAAGGATGACAGCCACATTCCTGTCCACAGGAAATGGTTGATGGTTTTTAAAAACTCATAGGAGCTTTTGGGGGGTAGAGAGAGAAGATTCTTTAGGGGGTCATTGTAAGTAAGAGATGCAGGCTTCTGAAAGTTTTAATTGTTGGAAATCCTCAGGGCTGTGAAGTCAGAGCCGCAGTTTGGAGAGGGGGTTGGTATGTCATGGAATGAATGGACATGGGCGCCCCGGAATGAGGCATGATGCAGGAGCTGGACGTGCCTCCCCATATTTGCTCTGTATTATAAATTTATTGGTGTCTACGGTTTAGGCTGACTTCAACTTCCTTATATTATGATTGGTTCATGACTTAATTAAAAAATATATACCCAAGATACTTGTTTGGGGGGAATACAATAATGCAGGGGGGCAAATAATCCAGGATTTTTCTTTATTTAGGTCCCCAAGCTGATCTGGAGGTAAAGGTTGTCACTGAGTGCTCTGCCTGCCAGGTGCTGCCAGGACACACCAGTAGGTGTAGGAAGTAAGACGGGAGAACAAAGGCAACTGCATCGTGACTCGCTCTGGGCAACTGGAACCCTGATCCATGACCTCCAGGATGCCAAAGGATTCTTCCCACAGAGGGTGGGGATCTTAGTGTCTCTTCACTGAATCCAGGCTCCTGCGTGAGTGGGTGGGCTCTGCTCTGTGAGCCACAAAATCCTGTCATTCAGATTTAGCCATCCTTGGACTGAGCAGGGTTTTTCATAAGAAGTAACCACTATCTTGTTCATAAGAATACAGTGTGGTCACAAAGAGCCAGCCTTAGAAAGTGTCTCCGTGGAAGACGTCCTTGCTGTGGATGGGTGACTAGAGAAAAGGAAGCCAGAGTTAGTAAACTTTTTATCTAAGACATAAAAGTAAGGATAGGGCTTGACCTTGATGGCCAGGAGAAGTACCTAAGGAAAAGTTCTTCTTACAAAAAGTTACATGCATGAACACTTGAGCTGCATGAGCAGTGGAGCTGGTGTTACAGGTATTGTGAGTCAACAGATGTGGGTTCCGGGATGAACTTGAGTCCTTCTTAAGATCAGTGTGTGCTTGTTAAACTGTGAGCCATCTCTATAGCACACCCCACCCATGCCACAAAAACATATAAAGTAATTCTTTTAAAAGTATGATCAGTTTATGATAGCCTTTAGTCATTATGTCTGTTAATGAATAATATGTTCATAAGTAAAGTTTTATGGCTTTTAAAAGAAACTGCCAGTACAGAACTTCACACATCTTATATTTCTTGACCCTTGTAGGAGCCTTGGGCGGCAGGTACTGCATTAGCCCTATTTTGCAGTTGGCACAACGAAAGCTCCAAGAAACGAGGTGACTTCTTATGAGCCACAAAGCTCAAGCACGGAGAGGGCTGATGGACTGCAGCCTGTGGGGTCAGTTCATGTACAAAATGTTTAAACAGTCAAATACTAGAATCTGAGTGTGCTGGTGTTTGTATAACTGTCTTCTTACATGATCTGCTAAGGATAGTGACTCTTCAACGGTTACATTGTCAATGAGTGTGTCTGACCATGGGTTCGTGTTTAGATCCTCGGACAACACTGCCCTGTGTTCCCTGATGGGACAGGGGGCTTCCATACAGAATACAGTATGATTTCCAAGATAGATCTTAATTCTCTGCTTTTCACTTATTGTGATGGTTTTCAACACAAGGAATACTTTGTAGGGAACTCCTCTTGGATCATCAGAAGTCTTACACTCTCTGACTAGATTTTTCCATGCATGGAAGGTCTCCCAACATCTCTGTATCCTAGTGTAATGACTGATGTACAATCCAGGAGGCACATGAATTGATGCCATTCCTCTCAGGAACCCTAGTCAGGAAACTAAAGGACGTTCAGCCTACATTGTAAGGATGAAGTCATACAGCCACCAAAGTCCCAGAGAGAGGGCTTATGATTTCTGTTGCCAAAGCTCTGAAACTGCTCCTCTGGGATCTGCATAGCATGTGTATCCCAAGGGTATTTAATTAGATATTACATTTCACTTAAACTTCCCAGCGTCTGTTTCTGTAGCTTGCTACCACAGGAATGCAAGCAGCAACTCTCAAAGAAGCTAATGCTCCACCAAAAGAACTGGAGGATGGAGCCACCCTCAGGGATCTTAGAAAGTGTGAGAGAAAGCTTATGCACTATGGAGGCCAAAGGACATAATGGTACCATGGAGTTCAATGTGGTGACAGTGTGGGATCGTAACAGGAGAGATTGGGGAAGAATACTTGGGCAGAGTAGACGCCATAAAAATGTATGCAGGCTGCAGCCATGAGGAGGTAGACATTTGACTTGGCTGTATGTATGTGGACAGGACTGGACATGGTCTGATGGTGGCTTGAAATTAACCCATTGTCCTGCATTTTGTTGCCGCTCCTAAGATGACAGCTTCTGGACAAAGTATGCCTACGTGTATTAATAGATACGCTTTTGTTCATAATATATTCTTCTTGACCTCCCTCCTTTTGATCTTGGAAACTCCTTTCCTATACCATTCTCTCGGGGAAGCAAGGAGCCCATAAGAATACAAAGAACCATCAGCTCTTGGACTTTCCCAGTGAGAAACAGTAGCTAACACATAAGCCAAAAATCCCAATGAAGAATCAAGAGGCCTTAATGTTAAGGGTTAAGAACTTAGTTTTAAAAAACAACAATGAAAATCTACAACTAGGACAACCTCTGGTGGTGGCTTGAGAGTCACTGACTTTGAATCCCAACTGCAAGCAGCTGTTGACCTATCAGTCAGGGTGGAGCAGCTCAGTCTGGACAGAGAGCTCCGAAGTTTTCCAGGAAATGTGCTCTGGGCCTTAAAATTGGGTCCTGACTACTGGGGAGCTTTCTCGGAAGCTCAGATTCCTGGGATTCTTTTCCCTGCCTCTTCTTCTCATTAATCCTCCTCCCTGTCAGCTTAATGACTGCCTCCTAACTGCCACCGTGCTTCACCCTCACCAACCCAAGAGGCACCCACTGCCCTGCCTTCCTCCTCTCCAGAGCCCAGGCCTCCAAGTGACACTTGTTCCTACTGTGAGAGAGCGTCTGTGCTCTACCTCCCTCCAGGTCTCAACCCTCTCTCCTCTGCTTGGTCTCTAGAGTCCAAGGGTCCCTGATTACAGATGTCTGACCAATGATTTCCCTTCCTATTGGGGAAAGCAAGAGAAGATCCAAGACAAAGCAAGATCAGGACATTGGTTCCTATCCCTGATGTCTCATTACAGACCTGGCAGATCATGTTTCACTCCCACCTCCCCCAGTAATTCATTTGCTAGTCCCTTCTTCTTCTGGTGGTTGTGGTGGTGGTGGAGGTGGTGGAGCATGGCAGCTTTCTCCTTGCCCAGACAACAGGCTTCCTTCCATTACCCCTCAGGCTTAGGATGGAGCTAGTGTCTCTTTGACTGTTGGCACCTTTGCTTCTAAACTCCCTCAGCAAAGCAATGTCTTAATGAAGACAAAGTAGGCATACTTTGTCCAGTTAAGCCTTCACCTGATGTACTGGCTGATTCTGCACATCCACTTGACACAGGCTGGAGTTATCACAGAGAAAGGCGCTTCAGTTGTGGAGATCCAGCTGTGGGGCATTTTCTCAATTAGTAATCATGGGGGCAGGGCCCCTTGTGGGTGGTACCATCTCTGGGCTGGTTGTCTTGGATTCTATAAGAAAGCAAGCTGAGCAAGCCAGGGGAAGCAAGCCAGTAAGTAACATCCCTCTATGGCCTCTGTATCAGCTCCTGTATCCTGACCTGCTTGAGTTCCAGTCCTGATCTCCTTTGGTGATAAACAGCAATTTGGAAGTGTAAGCAGAATAAACCCTTTCCTCCCCAGCTTGCTTCTTGGTCATGATGTTTGTGCAGGAATAGAAACCCTGACTAAGGCACCTGTGTCATCTCTCCTGTTGACCTAACAGCTACAGATTTCCCCAGAGCTAGCTTTTCTTATTACTGAAGGGGACTCCATGACAGTGATAGCTTCTACTAAATAAGAAACAGTAGTTTCTAGATAATTCCTAAGCAGGTCCACCACTGTAGGAGAAAATGTAATGGAGCAGAGAAATCAGTTCAGAGACTGGTCACCAGAAGTAGACTATTTTAACAGTTAGAACCTTGATTAGGAACAGGCTGTGACAGATTCTTAAAGGCTAGCTTTAGGGTTAGGTCTTATGGGCCATCCTCGTAACTGGCTTGCTACCCTGAACCTCTGAACCTATCTTTACTTAGGTACCTATCACTAGTATTACTCTGATTTTTACCTGTCTTTCTTTTTAAGGAACTAAAACAAACAGCCAAGTTGCCTTCATCTTTGCAGCCCCAGTAGCTGGCAACATGCCTAGTTTAAGGTAAATGTTTACTACCCACCACCAACAAATGGAAAGATTTAAATAGACTTTAATGTAGAAAGGAAAATACCACTTCAATGCTTGAGAGCTGCAGAATCCCCAGCCCCACAACAGCAGAGGATGCTGTGTCCCACCGTGGGTGGAGGGGCCTCTGTGCCATGATGCCTGGGTTGACAAGCTCTGGGGCTTGGCTTAGGTTGTTTCCCTTTCTGTGCTTCTGTATCTCCAAGGTAAACTGAGGTTAATGATACCACTACTCAGAGTTATTTTCCCAGGCTGCCACTGGATTATGCGATTGTAGCAGGTAAGACACAGGAGCTCCTGCATGGTTATTAAGAAAAGTATTAAAAGGCTGACCTGTCAACCAAATGTGCAAAGCTGGTGTGGAAATAGTATTATCAAAGCAATAAATAAATCTTTAAGGGATTTTTAATGAAACCAGGACAGTGAGGAGACTGCAGTGATTCTCACCTGGGGACAATCTTGACTCCAGGGAACATTTGGAAACTTTTTATTGGTTGTCACTTTTTATTGGTTTATATATGTGTGCTGGCCTATAGTGATTGAGAGCATGGATGCTGCTAAGTGCCTGGCAGTGCACACCATAACCCTCCCCATGTGTGCACAATATGGACAAGATGGCCACAGTGCCACCTTGATTTGACTGTGAAAGTGGGACTCACAAACATCCAGGTCAAAAGCGACAGTGTCTTGCTAGCACCCTGACGTGTTTTCTGGCAAAAATCAGGCTCACGCCCTTCGCTGTCCTTTGCTCTGGGCCTGGAGCATGTTGTTCCTGCTCTGGGCCAGCCACTTTGCAGCAACTGTTCCCGTGATAGGCTGCTTCCGGAAGCTTCTTCTCTGGTAATACATTTTTTAAATGTTTACAAAGTAACCAGGAAGGGTAAAAATTAGAGAACAATTGAGAACATAGCCACTCCTATCCATTTGTTCCTGGAACTCATGACCAGCATTAGAACCACAAAAAGCGGGGTTGGTGTTCCGGGTATTGGCATTATGGCCAGGGACATTAAGGCCCTGCTAGGCTAGCCGCAGCATGTTGTTTCCAATATTGTGCCTACCAAGGTCAGATTCTGTCATCCTTGTCTAGTTTGTCCTGTGTCATGGGTCTTTGCCCCAAAAGCTGTGGTTTCTGCATTTTATATTTTGATGCCTTAAAATTATCTTGCTAATATATATTAATGACCACTTCACTAAAGTGATGGGAGTGCACGTGCACATGCATGTGCACACACACACACAATTTTTATTTATTGGTATTGATTTTCACAGTTCTGACAAGATATCCTGCGATAGCTAGTAAGAGTTAAGTTGGATCTATGACCTTTGAACATCCATGTGTTAACTCAGGTTTCTTTCTGCGTGCACTGAGACTTCTACCACAGGAGTTTGGTTTCCAGCCTACCATAGGTGAGCCACACTCTGTCCAAGCACAAGTTGCAAAATGACTGCAACAACTGAGAACCTAGACAGCGGTAATAGGATTATGTTTTAACGCAGATGTGTATCTTATGATCAGCAGTTCCAGTTTTCAGGAACCAGGTAGGTCACCTGTGTGGTCGCCTGTGGGCATGCAGAGATGCAGGTGTGGCACCACTGGACTAGGAACAATTAGAAGCAAGCCACACACTCGTCTGTGTAACAGGGTCTGTTTTCCAGGGTAACAGTGCAGATAGATGTTTTAAGAGAAATGGCCTCGGAGGGACGCTCCCTAGGGATGCACACTAAAACTAGAGCAGGGACAACTTCTGGGCACATGGGAAGGGAGGGTGCGTGACGAGTCAAATCAGAGTGTAACATGTTCCCTAAATTTAACTGGTTAAGGAGGCTGGCCCTTTGCCATTAGGAATTCTTGACACCCCTATTAAAGTCCAACTGACCACAGTGGATTTATTTCACCCCTCAACTCTGTTCTACTTATATTTTTTAATCCTATTACTATACTGCGTTGAATACTACATCTTTGTAATATATTTTCAAGTTAGGAAGTGTGATTCCTCAAATTTGCTCTTCTTCCCCATGATTTTGTGTGTGTGTGTGTGTGTGTGTGTGTTTATGAACTTTAGGGATTCCATATGAATTTTAAGATAATGTTATAATTTTTTTTGAAAAATGTTACTGGTATTTTGATAGGGGATAGAGGTTAAGTTAAATTGTACAGTTCGCTGGATACTATGGGAATTTTAGCAATAGTGTGTGTGTGTGTGTGTGTGTGTGTGTGTGTGTGATGTATAGGCTAAAGATTGATATCGGGTATCTTCCTCAGTTACTTCTTTATCTCATCTTTTGAAATATGACCTCTTACTGACCCTGGAGTTCACAGTTTGGCCAGAGTGGCTGGGCGTCCAGCCTGGGACCCTCCTGCCCCTGCTTGCCCAGCACAGAGCTTACATTGGCTCCCTCCACAGCAGTCTTCTCACACAGGTGCTGGAGCTCTAAACTCAGGTCCTTCTGCTTCAGAGAACCTCTTTCCTATGAGCTAACAGCCCACTTCTTTAATCTTTAAAACTATGTTTTCTAATTTTCAGAATGCACATCTCTTGTCTCCTAGTATTTTATGGTTTTTTTGATGCTGTTGCCAACAAATTTATTTTCTTAGTCTCCTTTTTTATATAGTTTATTGTTAATGTGCATAAATTCACATGATTTGTGTCTATTGATTCTATATACTACAATTTCAAAAATAACTTTACTTTTCAAAAGGTAGTGTGTAGAGCTTGCACATTTTACACTTCAAATGAGTTAAACCCATAAATCTCTGTAACTATGAAGTGGAATGTCTGTTAAGGAAGAGAAGGCCTCATTCTGCATGGGTAGTTAAGGAAGATGTTGGAGAGAAGCCAACATCTGGACTGGGTTCATAGGAGGCTGGAAGGCTGGCATGAGCAGAGTGCTATCGCTAATGAGGAAGAGTGGGTTGGGCGATGAAATATGGTGTTGAGAGGGCCAGCCCCATCTGAGAGGTAAGGCTGCAATGGACAATTAATGTTCTCGGCCATCGGGTTGATGGTTTCTGAACTTTCCCCTATGAGCCATGGGAAGCCTATAAATGAAAGGTGACAGAACAGCTGCTGAGTTCTAAATATCAGCCAAGTCTCCCTGAGGCTGCAGAGGGCAGATGTGGCCATTATCCAGCCAGCTGACGACCATTACGCCCTATAGCTTTCCTTATATTGCATAGCATGCAGGGACTCTGATGACTACTTGTATAAAGGCTTCCAAGTACAAAGCAATTATGAAATATAGCAGTACAAACATGCTGTGCTGATTGAGTTTTTGTGAACTTGATATACTGTTGGGCCATCTCAGAAGAGAGAAGTCAACTGAGAACATAGAGATGGCACCTCTTTAATTCTGTTGAGAAAACAGCAACAGAAACCAAACTAGGACACAGACCCAGTAGCTGTGCTTTAGAGAAACATTAAAAGCATAATGTATTTATAGAAAAGTGAGCAAATTTTAAGAGGAAATTTGACACACATTTATAAAGCAAGCACGACAGATGAATAGTAACAGTCAGGTCATAACTACCAATACTCCAGTGTGGTCACTCATGAAATCCCCTGACACACAGTCCTCTGCAAAGGTGATTGCTTCTTAGCTCAATTTCTAGGTTGCTGTGGCAAAACTTCACAACCATAACCAGCTTGGGGAGGAAAAGGTTTATTTCAGCTGACTGCTTGCCTTCCAGTATCAGAGAAGTCAGGGGAAAAACTCAAGGCAAGGACCTGCACACAGAAACTGAAACAGAGACCCTGGAGGAACATTACTCTAATTTAATCAGGCATTTGATTTTTTAAAATTGTAATTTTGATGATGAATAAAGGTTGGATTATTTCTCGATGCTACCAAGTTTTCCAGGACCATTTACTGCAAAGCCCATTTACCCTTGTCTGTCCCTGTCACTGGATGTGGAACAGGCAACTCTATGTGTGAATTGGCCTCTGGGATGGACCTGTCCCCATTGTCTATATACATATCTCAGACCTGGACTATCCTGTGATAGTAGACTCAACTCTATAGTAATTGTCTATAGGGTAGCAAAGCATTCAATTTTGTTCTTCAAGATTTCACTATCACTCTTAACATTGTATTTCAATATAAATTTTTATTGTGGTTGTTGTTGTCGAGACAGTCTCATACACCCCTGGTGACCTTGAATTCATTATGTATCACTGGCCTGAGTCCCTGATCTTCCCGCCTCCTCTTGTTGAGTGCTGGGACAACTGTGCCTTGTCTATGCCTGACTGAACTTTTAAGTGCTCCAAATGCTACTGGAAGTTTGATTTGAGCCTATTGAATTTTTAAGTCAACCAGAAAGATAAGGATTAGTTCTTTTGACTAATTTTATATGCCAAATTTTATATATATTTCAGCATATATGCTCTTGCTATTGTAAGACTTCTTGACCTCTCTAGGCAATGATTGGCAGGTTTCCACAGAGACCCTTTGTTAGATTTACTTCTTTTCTAATTTTATGCTAATGTAAATTGTGCTTCTATTTTTGTTTTATATTTTGCTTTCAAAGTAAAAATAATGCAGTGATTTTTACATACTTACCTTTAAACTACTATTTTACTAAATATGTTACATTAATTCTAATATATTATCTATACATAATCATTTTGGGAGCAAATAATGACACTCTAACTTATTGTCTTCACCCTGCATGTCTTTTTCATATCGTATTGCACAGGCTGATACTGCTAGTGAAATATTGACTAGAAGTGGCAATAGCACACGTTGTCCTGTTGTGATCTTGAGAAAAAAATCTTAGCTATTTCAATTTTTATTATGTTAGCGATAAACTTTTTACATTTATGTAGTTTCTGCTTGATCTTATTTTAGTGTCTTTATTTTAAGGGGATGCTGAATGCTATCACATATTTTAGGGATATCTGTTGAAACTATCAGATAAGTTTTCTCCCTTAATCTTTTACTATAGTTAAAAAAGGAGTTATTTCCAAGTATTCAGACAAAATCTGATTTCTGGAACAAATCCAACTGTATTAACAATATTATCTTAGGTTTCTGTCAGTGCATAAAAGACTATGACCAAAAATAACTTGGACAGGAAAGGGTTTATTTCATCTTACACTGTATTTCTGTCACCAGGGAAGTGCAGGGCAGGAACCTGGATGTAGGAGCTGATGCAGAGGCCACGGAGGAGTGCTGCTTACTGCCTTGTTCATCATGGTTTGCTTACTCTGCTTTCTTATACAGCCCAGACCCACCTGCTCACGCGGTCTCACCTATCCTGGACTGGGCCCTCCTACACTAATCATTAATCAGGAAAATACCCGATGTAACTGCTTCCAGGCTAATCTGATGGAGGTGTTTCTCCATGTCATTCTTCTTCCTTAGTGAGTCTAGTTTGTGTTAAGATGACAAAACTAAGCAGGACAACATTCCCTTTCCATACTGCCGAATTTAATTCAATAATACTTTGTGAAGATTTTCATTTCAGTGTCCATGGAACACAATGTGTTATAAGTTTTTAGCCTTACCCTGCTCATATGAATTATCTGTTGGTCTACATATTTTCTTACTTTAGGGACATTTAGGTTATTTGGGCTAGTTCTATTTTAAACTATTATGAATTAAGCTGCTACAAATATATTTGCATGAGTCTTATTCATCCCTTTTGGTTAAATACCCTAGACTTAATTATTAGGTTATAGAATAATATATGATCAATTTCATAAAATTATTTCCAAATGTTTCTTGAAATAGTTGTAATGTTTTGCACATCCTTGTGTGTGGCTCTGAGTTCTCCATATCTTTTTCCAACATTCCATGTGGGCAAATCTTTTTATTTGTTTGCAGTGTTTTAATTATGATTTTAATTTTCAGCCACCTGATATAACTTTAATACTTAAAAAATTATATGTAATAATTTTTTATTAATTAAATTTAATAATTTTTAAAACTTTCAGCATGCTCATTTCTCACTGGTATATCTGATTTTGTAAAGTGTCTGCTAACTCTGTCCAAATATTTTTGTTATACAGTCTTTTTTATTAGAAAATTTAAATTTACATAATGAGAATAAAAAATAAAGTTGAAAAAGAACAAAACCACACTGTTTAGTCACCATGGCTCTGTATGAAACTTGACATCAGCTATGGTGATTGCTTTTGCCCAGGGTCATGTTGGCTATGTGAGTGCTTCTGTGCTTCAGAATGAATGTTAAGATGGTTTCTGTGAAAAAATGTTGATATTTTGATGTGTACTTAGCTGAATCTGTATATTAATTTTGGAAAGTTGGCATTTTTGAAATATTGATTTTTCCAAATCCACTTGCTAGTCTCTACCAATTTCTTGATTTTTCTTTCTTTTATCAGAGCCCTTCGTATACTTTAGACACAAAAAAGAAATGGAGATGCCAAATAATCTGCATACAATCGTTATAAAGAAGATACTTGTGCCATGAGCCCTGTGGATGGAAACCCAAGGTTCAGGGCAGATGTTTCCAGCTATTCTAGTTGCCTTTCCAGTTGAGTTCTACAAGGATAAGGCACCTTGCAGAGAAAATGTGGCAAGGAAAATGGAACCTGTGATGGCTGCTGGTGGTGTCAATTTGACTGCATCTGGAACTAACTAAAACTCAAGCAACTGGGTGCACCTGTAAGGAGATTTCTCTTAATTAAATTATTTGAAGTTTAAAGATTCACTTTTAATATGGATCTTTTAAGGTGGGAAAATCCACCTCTAATCTGGGCCACACCTTCTAGTGCCAGCTTATATAAAGGACGTGGAAGAAGGAAGCTTTTGTTCTTCGTATGCCTGTTCTCACTGGCAAGTCTAGTCCTTCTGGCAGTAGAGCCTATTTCTTTGGGATTTCAGCATTTTCTGAAGACCAACCGAGAGATCCAGCCTCAAGTATGGAACAACTTCTAGATTCTTGGATCTTCATGTTGATGGACTATCTGGACCACATTCTACAGTTCTGTTTCTCTGTAGGACCCTGATTAGTATAGAATCCTTTTATACCAATGCTGGAGGTGCATGTTGTTCATTCAGTATAGCTGGATCAGTATGAAAATCAGTATGGAGGTTACTCAAAAAACTAAAATTATCACTTGTCCCACCAATATCACTCTTAAGTAGAACCTAAAAAAGGATAGACCAGCATGCAACAGAGATGCCTGAATAACTGTTTATTGCACCATTATTCACAATAGTGAAGTCCATCAGAATAAAATTATATATCCACCAACAGATGAATGAATAAGGAAAATGTAGTATACACCCATAATAAATTTTAATAAGCCACATGAAAATATATAACTTGCAGGAAGTTTACGGAACTAGAGAACACCATCATGTTAAATGAAATAAGCCAGATTCAAAAAGGCAAATAGCAGGTTGTTTTATATGTGCAAAATCATTATATATGTATACACATATATGCTAATAATATATTTGCATACCATATATGTGTATATGCGGTGATTTTGTTTGATATTTTGATGAAAAATGACATTTATATGGCATATATATATATATATATATATATATATATATATATTCATTATTGCTGACCAGCAGCTGCACGAGAAAGTTGTCCAAATCTACAGCCCCAAGCTTCTCAGGTTCTTTGTCTTTTATGCACAAAATTTACACCCTGGTTGACACACTTCACTTAGCAAGAACAGTTAGCAAGAAAAGAAACTACAGAAGCCCAAAAGCCAAGTTAGTATCTTTGGGGACTTTTCTTGGATCCTGGATCTGTGGACTCGGTGTCTGATGGATCAGGTCTCTGCTCCCATTTGGCAGGTTTGGGGGCCTACATGCTGGGATTTTAGGTATGTTTTTGAGCCTGTTACATCCAGACAGGAGAGAGTGGTAGGAGATGGCTATATACAAAGCACGTGACTGTGTTACATTTACCTTCTTTTTCTGTGATAAAATACCTGACAAAATCAACTTAGAAAAAGCCTTTCTTCACCTCGTAATTACGGGTTGTAGTCCATTACCTTGTTAACTCAAGGCTGTAGGAACTTGAAGTAACATCAGGTCCACTGTCAAGATCAGAGAGGACTGAGTGATTGCGAGCGTGCTAGTGCTTAGCTCGTGTTCTCCACTCTCACATGGCTCAGAACTCCCTGCTGGGAATACTGTTATCCTACGGGCAGTGGATTCATCTTTCTATATCAATTATAGAATCAAAATTGTCACCTACAGACAGAACCACAAACCAACTAAATCTAGATAATCCTTCATTGAAACAGTCTTCCCGGGTGATTCTAGAGTCATCATATTGACAATTAAAACTAACACAAGGATGTACAAATATAAAATTTTTATGAAGAAACCCATTAGGACAGGGGAGGTGCCTCAATCAGTAAAGTGTTTGCTACACCAGAATGAGAGCATGTAAGATAGCAAAGGCAGTCGAGAGCTTACAGAGATCCCCACAGAATAGAAAACTAATAAGAATCTTACACTTTATCTTTCAAATGCCAAATTAAGATCAGTAAATCTATAGACTCATAGCCAGAGCTCTTGACTTTATAATCATGTATGTAGGAGATGTCTTTTTTTCCTCATTTTATACTTAAAATTAATAAAGGATGAAAAGTAACTAGGCAGATAACTGCCCAGTATGTCAGTTGTATAATGTGGAAAATTTGGCATATTCATAGGCTCACAGATCCTTTATCACCAGCAAACATTTTAGTCTATGTAATTAGAGTCTTCTGGAGATTAAATTATTTTTTACATATTTTATTTTCTTAAAATCATTTTTTGTCCTTGTTCCAGGCTTTTATTGTGCATATACTCTCGGACCCTTGGCTAATCAATGTGCTTCTGGGTTACACTCTGTGTTCTTTCTATGACTGCTCCATGTCCCCTTTTCGGTATCAAAATAAGAAGGCTATTCTGCAAGCCAGCACAGCTAGCTCTTCTGGCTCCGAGGCGACTTTAGCTACTGCAGCGCTTTTCAGCAGATTCACATTCTTTGAGCATACCTCAAACAACTGAGATTCTGGAAACTTCAACTTAGGTTTCCTTGCATGAAGAACTTGACTTGGAAAAATCCTCCATAGCAATAAGGGACTCCGGTCCTCACAGTCAACCACACCGTCAACCACCGAGCATTGAAGGGCTTCTTGACTGAAGGGGAATCCTCTTCAGGAGTGGTCCTCACCAAGTCCTTAAATGGAAATGCATCTTTCCATCATGTAGGGTCTCTTTTTTCCTGAACTTAGTCCCAGTTCTCTGTGACATGGTATGTCCTTCTCCTACTAGGGCCCGCTAGGAGCTGGGGACAAGGCTAGTTAGATTTGCTTGATTTGGTACCAACAATCACTCAGGGTCAGGACAACCCAAATGGGAGATGTCTAGATAATATTTATGGTCACCATATTCTATTCTTCTGCCAAAACAAAGTTATTTGTCTCTGAGACAATTAAAGTTAATCTCCATTGAATATCTCCTCTGTTCTTGCTAAAAAGTGGCCCATCACGGCCTGCATGTGTTGTATCTGCTCTCAAGCTGCACGCAGCACACTGCCTGCAGGCGCCCACACAGTCCTCATGTCTTCCTACAAGCCTCAGACTCCAGAGGACCCTCAAGACATCCCTGGACAGAGTGTACACAGAGGACCCTCAAGACATCCCGGGACAGAGTGTACACGCTAACTGACCACGTCTAAATCATCTCCTGCCTTATTCTCTGCTGCCAAATAGTGGCCTCAGAAAAAGTGAAACAAACCCCCTGCCTTCCCTACCTACTATGGCACAAAATGCTCTCTCCTCTTGTTCTTTCCACTAACTGGTAGACCTCAGCCTTCACGCCAGGCCTGCTCTGTTCTTCCCCTTGCTGCCTGCTTTTCCAATCATCCAGATAGCCACGGCATGGATGAGCCTCCTTATCTCTCTAGAAGGATTTATCATTCTGCTAAATATTTTCTGTTTCTGCCTCTTTTGGTGGATAATTGAGTTTGCTTGTTCATTTTTTTTTTCTAAAACTCTACAGACCTTATAACTGTGACAACTCTTGGGTAATTTCTCCAGCTGGGTTCTAACTATCCTGGCGTCTGTAAATCATTTAATTTTAACTCTGTCTTGTGCTTGTGGGTCTTGCTTACTGGATTTTCTGGCACAATTAATATCTTCTAGAATACAAGGTATTAAGTTTGAGAAGGTATGGTGCCCTCAGCAATCGTTACCCGCCATGTTGATCTCCCACCACTGAGGACCTTGTCATCTCAAATGGTATCACAATCTGACCTCTGAGCTCTAACCTCTGACCTCTTGCACTAGTCACTTTTTCCTCCCTCCAAAATACCTCTTAACCTTGATAATCCTTACAGTGCTACCACTGACAATGATCTGTCACTGACTAGGGCCTGTGCTCCTACTCAGCGCCAAGGGAGATTCAGATGGGAGATATATATACTTGCCAACAACTTGACCTTGCTAGTCAGATACAAGGGACCAGAAATAAAAGCAAAATTCCCATCCTTTAAGAAGCAGGCTATGACAGTTTAAAGCCTGATCCATGTTATCTTACCACATCTGGAGCGAGATGCCTTGTGGAGCTACAAATGGCCAGTCTCAAGAAAAACAGTCAAATACTATCCTCAGCAAGGCCACAAGAGATCTGCCTGTTCCCTCAGATACTCAGGAGTCCCACAGCGATATGGTCAAGTTAGGTCACTTCCCTCTTAACTACTATAAAAACAAAACAAAACAAAAAAACAACCCTTCTACCTACTCCCAGCAGCGTGGGGACCTCTCTGGGAATGTGACCACTCCTCTCTGGCATCACATTTCAATAAATTCAGTTTGTCTGTTGGTAAATTCTTTCAACTGCCTGCATTACAGGCCTTCCCTATGTTGTTTTACACAAGGGGATAGCAAGGTGACATTGGAGAGAGTGGGACAGGAAGGCATTTCACAGCTATCTCTGAAGACTCTGTTCTGCTATTAATCTCCCTTCACATTGTCACCCACATGTCCTCCATATCTCTAGATCCATTCTCCCACCATGCTGCTACCACAAGCTGCCCTGCCACTCCCTCATAGACAGAGGAGCTTTTATGGTTGTCCGTTTGCCTTTGGGTCTAGGGCCACTATTAATTTCACCACCCTTCATATTATCTGTTATTCTTCCTTGCAGAAAGGACCGCTCCTCCTTTCAGTTTCTCTGATTCCATTTATGAATGAAAGATGAAGACTCTCACCCCTTACAACGGCTGATGACAATCTGGAGGGACACATGGGGGAGGAAGAGGCAGGATGTTTCAACATGTGCTTGGGCATAACGAGGACCCAGTGCTATGAAGCCTTCGGGTGTTAAGGAGGCTTTTTATAGAATCTTGAAAATCTTTCTCAGCTTTAGCCAAACTCTCCTTCAGAATAAGAACTTAAGATAAATTGAAAACCCCGTCTTACTTTATTTCAGTGATATTACAGCATAAATAAGTTTTGTGGCTTGGCCCAAGAATGGAGAACATATTCCAAGTTTTTAACTACAACCTGTCAAATGAGCTTTAAAAGCCTCATGCCCGGAGGGCTGGGAGTGGCCTGCATATGGCTTCTTCGTCTCAAGCTATAGATAGCATCTAACTTCAATATGTTGGCCAGTAGAATCCAAGCCAAGAGAGGAACTCCTCAGAGGCAGGGAGCCGTGTAGAGTGTGGCCACGGCCAAGAAGTCGTCTTACTGCAGAATCTGACGTTCTGTTCACTCACAGCCCTCAGAGCCAAGGTTGCACGGGAGCTGAAAAGGCAGCTGACCCCTCGCATCGGTCTAATGAAGTTTGCTTTCCTAAAGCCCGTTGTGAAAGAAACGTCAGACTCTATCATATGCCTCTGAGAGTTTGTGTTCTGATTAGTGTTTTCAGAGAGTAGGCCTCTGTTCTTACAGTCAGACAGTGAATCACATAAACAAGGAGGGCTACAGCCCATCATTGGATCTTGGTGATAACTTGGTCAAACAGGGTGGTTATTGAATCTAAAATGAGAGCAACATTAACTCTGTCAGGATCACTCAATCGTACAGCATGGTCTGGCTCTTATGAAAATATGAGAAGAAGACAATCATGGTTGCTAGCCTACTGCTTCAGGACTCTGCCTCCAATTATCCAATCAAATAAACCAGTTTGTTTCTTTTTCCAAGAAGTGAAATGGAACTTTTCACCTTAGTGTTTTAAGTGAAAATAGGAGCAATATTAAAATCTTAAGCAGATCTCTCATCTAACTAGTAGCGGCGATTTTGCATCTTCAGGGAGAACCTGCCAGAGAAGCCACAGCAGGGTCCGTCGCACCGTCGCATGTCTCCACTTCACACCCCGCGCGCGCGGGAAGATGGGTAAGCAACTCTCACTGCTATTTCTCCAACGCATCGTATCATGCCCGCCCTATTTTCCCGAATGCCCGTTGTGCATGAGAGATCTCCTAAGACCCTGGATTCTCCAGAATGTTGCAAGCACTTCTGAAACCAGCCTCCTAGAGAGACCACACTGAGTACTGCTCTGCCCCCTGTCTTCCAGAGGCCCATCTGTATAGGGGGTGATTTTCTAGTTCAGAAACAATAGGCACAATTTACATTTATTTAAAAAAATAATGTCAGCACTAAGGGCCTTAGAGTTTCCTGCTAGGATGTTAGGCGACTGAATTATTCTCCTCCGAGCTATTTGCAGACCCATTAATTGAGAAATAAGGGCACACACGCCTATGTAATTAAACTGCCCATTTTGCCTCCTTGCTAGAGCAGTTTCTAGGGATGCTAATTTTCCGAATCTCTCTGAGCCTGGTAGATCTTGATAAGCCACAAAGAGCTACTCACTCCCTTTAGAGCACAGAGAACTCTTTTTTCCCTTACTCCTTTAAGCAGATTTAGCACTTTGAAGAGTTAATAACAAATAAAGGGAGAATTTCTGCTTGGCTGTCCTCTTGGCTTTGGGATACTAATGGTCCCTTCCTGCCATTAGATGATAAAAATTTCCTATTGGATTTTCTGCTTTGCCTGGGGGCTAGGGGGAGGGGCTTTTTCTTGACAGCAGCCACCAGATCACTGCTTTGTTTGGGGACAGCCATTCATTTCCTCACTGTTTTGCTTCATAAGAAACTCTATTTGATTTCAGTGTCTGCAGTTCCCCTCCTGGGTCAGTGTCTGCCGTCCATCACCCGCTGTCCTGTCCTGCCGCCTCTGCGGATGCCTTGTCCTCTTTATGAAGGTTCTGGAAGAAATAAATGGCCAGTGTGCCCTTGGCCCCTCTGTGTCCCTATCAGCCCTGCTCCATTCTTTCTGGTGGTTAATTGACCCTTTCTCATTGATGGGGGAGGGGAGCAGATAAGCACATATATGCTTTCCTTAAGGGATATATATATATATAAGAGAGGAACTGTGTTTTTGCAGTTTAAGCAGCCAGCAATGATCACTGGCAACAATCTTTTCAATATTTTTTACACTGACAGTTTGCAGCAATCATTTATTTGTCCCAGCTTTTCTGGGCCAGTCTCAATTCCAAATATTTCACCCTGCTGCTGTTGCTTCAGATAAATGTATTCACAAACCAGAGGGGGAGGACCCTCTCTCCATGATGAATATACCCTAGTTTTTAGGCTTAAGCAGTATAATCAAATTGAATATCTGAGAAGCATTACCACAGAGGCAAACCTAGACTATTTCAAGGTGTGTGTGTGTGTGTTGAAAGGTAGAAAGAAGCAAGTGATGAGCAGGTCATTAAATAAGTAGAATTAAGCACACTGTCAAATGAAAACAAGAAAAAAATGCAATAAGGATTACAGTGAACGGGCCAGGCTGGAACCCTGATTCCATTGCGCATAAGTAAACTCCACCTGATGTAATGGGAATACCCGTATTCATTTTGTAGGCTGCTTGTCAGGCAGAGTTAATGCTTATAAAGTCCCTAGCATGGTGTCTAACATAGAGAACTGCTTTTCTTTCTTCCTTAAAACACATGCTTAGCAGTATTTTTAGACGTAAAAAAAAAAAAAAAAAAAAAAAAAAAAAAAAAAACCAAAAAACATATTACAGTCAAAACAAGACTCCCTGTAGAAGCTGAGAAGCAGCAGTTGGGGGAGGCACGGGGCTGCCTTCTACTGCATCCAAGGCAGAGAGGAGTCGTTGGGGAACATTTCTTACACTGGGTCCAGTGAGCCTAGGTCCAACGCCTGCCCTGAACACAAACCTAGTAAGTAGTCTGCGGAATAAATGAAGCTGGCACCAGATGGCTTCGGGGCTTCACCTGCTTGTCCTCGTTAGAGACAGTAGATCCTGCTCTAGAACACCTTAGAGAAAGTCTTCAGGCCACATATCCTCCTGGCCTCATAGCCTATGAGGTCTGTGCTATAGTAGGAACGGCTGCTTACGGGAAAGCATATCTCTTCCTCTTTAGCTGAGGGTCCCACAGCGGGAGTGGAGAGCAACTTGCTGCCCCCAAGCAGCCACAGCAGCTGCTGGGCACCGCTGTTTCCATATTTCCCGTGCCTGTACCAGGCATCCTGACAGCAGCGGTTGGCACCTGCTCTGCAGTGTGGCTTCTGGCAAAGGATCTGGGCTGCTGCGAGCAGGATCTCAGTGTCCTGCAGCCCTGAAACCAGGCGGCAGCAGCCTCCTCCTGCAGCCTTATGAAAAATAGAGACTTCGGAACTCCTCGCCCAGAGATTCTGACTCGGTAACTATTTCAATAACCTAAGGGAGTGTGTTTCCCAGTGTACCTGGTATTTGTTAGCTGCTGCGTGCCAAGTTTATCCTCAGTGCCTCCTGTCCCTGATCCCTTCCGGTTTACCTTCAGTGAGGCAGCAGTCATTCATACTAAAGCCCAGATTCTTAAAATGTGGGTCATGTTCTATGGTGATATAGTGTAACCAAATGTGTGTGTGTGTGTGGGGGGGGGGCTCCACAAAAAGGCAATTTCTGAACATGCAACAACTAAAATAAATTTAAAGGCAAATACTCTATGGACTCAAGGGCTTACTAGCCGTGCTCCCTTGTGTTGTATCACGTGACTTCATGAAAGCCTTGGTTTTTGGAAACACAGCATGAACACCTTACACTGAGCCATGCTACGGAGACATAAAATGCCAGCGAACATGGCCTGAAGCATCTCAGCCAAGACTCAAGACGATTGTGCATTACAGACTGCAGTGTTTTTTCTTTATATTTGGTTTCCTACTCTTATAGAAAATAAAGACTCTCAATACTTCTTTATTGTTATTCCTCAGCATGTATTAAATTAATTTAACTTTAGATTGCATTATGTTATGCTAACATGTTTGGCTTGGGGTTAGGAAAGCATTCCTGACTGTTTCCGAAGTGGCTGTAAACTGCACTCTTCCATTTTGTACTATGTATTTATGCAAAGTGGCATTCTAAGCACTGATGGCTGTAAAACCAAAATATCAATCAACTCTGAAAACTATTGAAGACCTCCATGCCCTGCAATATCAAATACTCAGCCAAGATTTAATCATTTATGAAAAAAAGAAACATCTCTCAATAGTATTCAAATTTTCTTTCAGCTTTAATTAATGGTAAAGTTGTAATGTATACCCAATAGCTTTCTCTTTGGCTTATTCTCACCGATGCTTGATTTATATGCTCATTTATATACTTAATACCTGGGATATTTACATATTTCTAGGGCAATAAGACATTTTGTAAGTGGGAAAAAGCTTGATAAGGCCTAGTCTAGACAGCGTGTGGAGTCATGACCTAGAGCGCTTGCCAGCTGACCACGAAGGCTCAGCTGCTTCGTGACCCCAGAAACCTTTGCAGCCCAGGTAATTCTTGTTCTCGTGCACGCCGGCTTCTAACCTGCTTCCCAGACTTTCTCTACATGAACTGAGCTAAATGTGTTTTGGACTTGGAAGGCCTGAGGGCATGCTTCTAACATAGTTTATAAAACAAATTGACACAATTTGAAGTGCCCTTTCTAATTCCTGAGCCATCCAGGGCCCTAAAAGGTCTCATCTTGCCTGGGAAAAAAACCATTACTGGGCATAAAAGACCCACTTTTTCCAAAGTTTTTCTGATGTCTGAGTAAAAGGATAACTGCAGATATCTTTCCACCTGTCTTGTCTTTGAAATAAATATGCAGCAGACTGTCTTTTCTACAATCCTCTGTTCTCTTCCTGCATGCTGATAGGAGTAATGTTCCTTTGGCATGCGTTCCCCCCTTGTTAGTGTAAAGTGGATGTGAGATGCTCGGAGTGTTGATCTGTATCATTACTCTGACGTCTCTATTGTTTTCTATTTAATAAAAGCATAGCCAGAGGCTCGCCGTCTAGCCTTTGATTGCTAATTTCCCAGGAGTGTTATTGTTATGCTTTCAAATGGCACTCCATAGAACTAAGTATTATTGTATTAGCTCTTGTACCTAGCATGGGTTTTGGACATGAGGGGTAAGCTTAGAGACAGAAATCTTTGTTAATTTTATCAGTGACAAGAGCGTACATGCATTTGATAGAGCATAAACAGGAGGATCAGAGCACAGAGGAGAAACTTCTGTTTCCACTCAGGGAGACCACAGGAGGACAAGCATTTTGAAGAATTGGTAGAAAAATCCTTCAGACATGCTGCTTTGTAAAACTAAGGACCCAACAGTGACATCTGCACGTGATGAACTGCCCCTCTCCTTGTCTGGAAGATGTGTGTATAAAAATATACTTTTAACTTGAGAGGCAACAGATGGTGTGCTTTATTAAGACTTGGTATAGGCTAGACCTGACTACAGATGTTATTCTTGTGGTGCAGAGGATAGGACATATTCTGCAATGTCTTGGTCATTGAAAGCCATAATGGCCTTCTAGAGCCTGCCCTGCAGCCTGGGTGGGGTGGATGCCTCCTCCAGCTGCAGTCCCCACAAAGCATCCCCACTAATGCAAGGCTCCATCCACCCCAGGGTCCTAACTGCAACCAAAGTATACATGTGGACTCAGCCACACTGGTGGAACCTTGTCCTCTCTGTGCTGTTTATATGGCTTGTTAAATTGCCTGTTTTACTACTAATAAAAAAGAGAGAAATGAAAATATTAAGAAATTAATAAATGTATCATTTCTTATAAACAATAGTACTCAATATTAATCTATGCTGCTGAAATATTTGAATGTTCACAAATGAAAATTTTTATTTATACAAATAATTTTTTGAGGTTTAAAACTGAATTTCAAACATCTAAATAATTAAATACAAAGACGGCAGAGGCATCCTTTGGAGAATGTAAAACATTTTCCAATGCTTTTAAAGCTTTGATTTAAAAATCAAAAATCTTTGATTTTTCTTTTTTAAAATAAAAGAGTTGTGGTAAATTCCAAAAAAAGAAGCAATGGTGACTGACTAAAGAAAATGCATACTGGTCCTATTCGCTTTTAAATGCTACAGCGGGGTACAAACACTAGGAGAGAGAGCTATGAAAGACAGGAGCTGCCCTGCAGACTCAGCCACAGCAAGAGCATCCTTCCCCTGGCCCCTCAGCACACAGGAATGCCTGTTCATTCACCCGCTTCCTTGCAGGCTCTGCTTCCAGGATCCAGGGAAGCTGTGGGACACTTGGTAATACAGCAGACGTCATTCTTTGTCCCACTGAAGGGTAGTAATGGCATCAAGTGGGTGGAGGCTCAGGATGACGCCCGTGATGTGCAGTGCAGCCTAACCCCCTCGGTAACAAATAATTATCTTTTAAGGCTTAGAATGGGGCTGATGTCATTAGGTAACAGCTTACTGGAGCTGCCTTCCGGCTCTCAGCAGCAGGAAGAAGAAAACAAAAAACCTAGCCCACCGCAACGTAAATAATTAAGAATTTTATTTCTCTCACAAACTGAGCAATGTGAGGATTGCCAGGTCACGGGTTATGATGCAACTCAGTGATGCCATTAAAGGCCTAAGACCCTTGGAAGGGGACTTAGAAGATGGACATTTTAGCTGGGGAAATTACCAAAAGATGGTTGAGCTTTCTAGGGAAGGAAGGGGTTATGAGGACCTTAGATAGACCAATGGTGGAGGGTGGCTACAGATACACATTTCCTTTTCTGAGACACCTCTGCTGTTAGCCTGCTGTGACTATCCAGGAAAACTCTACCCACAGTGTTCCATGCTATTTCCAGGCAGCCCCTTCTAATGTTTTAGTCTTTGCAGGCTAGGGAAACATCAGAGCCAGGAGGGCAAACCAAAGGGAAACAGATTTCCTCATTAGAACCGGAGCTGATGGGCCTCTCCTTTCCTCCGCCATCGTGCGGTTTACACCTGATCCGGCTTCTCACCATGTCTTCTCGCAAGACTTTCAGAATCAAGTGATTTGGCCAAGAAACTAAAGCAAAATTGTCCTATTCTTCAGTGGATCTGGATGAAAACTGGTAACAAAATCAGGTACAACTCTCAGAGAAGATACTGGAGGAGAACGAACCTGGGTCTGTAAGGATTCACACAATGGCAAGACTGAGGGTTTATATTGAATTGTGGTCATCCATCAGTCCTACCAGATGGATTTCAACATTTTTTTTTATTTTCTATATTCTTTGCTTACATTCCAAATGATTTTCCATTTCCCAGTTTCCCCCTCCCTAAAAGTCCCATAAGCCCTCTTCCCTCCCTCCATTCTCTGATCTACCCCCTCCTACTTCTCTGTCCTGGTACTCCCCTACAATGCAGGATCAAGCCTTCCCAGGATTTCAACATTTTTAACCTTGAGACTTGCTTGTGTCTAAATTGGGGTGTTTGTCCAGTAATACAATAGCTGATGCCTTCAACATATAAAGGAAATCCATTCATATCAGCCTGGACATCTAAGAATAGGTCAAGAAGCTGCCAAGAGGGTAAAGTATGGTAAAGATGTTTTTCTTATTTGTTTTTTTTTTTAATTGAAAATTTTTCTAATAACTTAATAGTGTAAAATCAAAGATAACATCAATAGCAAATTCAAAATTACAGGATGAGATTTTTGGACAGAATTCCAGCAGCCGGTGGGAACGACGAGAAAATAGCTGGCCACGTAGCATGCTCTTTTCTGTGGCAATGCGATGCTGTGATGAAGACGTAACTGCTCCTGCCACCCCCAAGGGAATATCTGGTGATTAGCTCCCAGCCCACTGCAGTCACTGCAGCCCACTGCAGCCCACTGCACGGGAGGAGGCCAAGGACTCCTCTGAGCTCAGAGGGGAGAAGGAGTGGCAGTTCCCTAAGCAGTACAACAATTAGTAAACGCTTCCATGGATGTGAAAATGAAAAGCACGTCAGATGAGACACAGATTCTCAACCATGCCCCATCTGCAGGGCAGACAGATGGGTTGGACTCAGAGACAATAGCCCTGAGAGGAACAAGCCACCAAGTGGCCCTGATGGCAGCGTCTACCCTGAAGTTGTTTAAGATGTTCCCAACCCTTGGCTTTCCCGCAATCCTGGCAAGGTTGATGAGATTTGTTTTAATTTGTACCTACACCATTCATGAACTGACTCTTTATATATTTGCTGATGGTTTCCAGTGGCAGCAGCTGCTTCCTGAGGTCCTGTGATCAATCTTAAAGAGATGCATTACACCAGTCTAATGACCCTGACCTCACACTGAGAAACCTTAAAACAGACCAAGTTAAAAATTGACACCTGGCAGTCACTCAACAATTCCACTATACTGCCCTTATGCTTACAAGGAGTGGCTCTGGGGTCATCAACTAATATCTCTCTAATAATCAGGAATTTTAAATTTTTACTTACATTTCTGTCTTGGTTTCTGTTGAAACAATATTTATGCCCCTCAGAAAATCCTTACAAACCTGAAAGATTTACATTATTTCAATTCTCTCTCTCTCCCCCGCCCCTCTCTCAGTCTGTTGGTAGAGAAAGCTGCTAAATTCTGTGTTCTGGTGAGGTCTTCAAATACATTGGAAGCTCTCAGTAAATACTTGGCCATCAATCTCAGTGGCATTTGCACTGAGTGAACCAAATGTCATGGCTATGCATGCATTGAGATTAGAGTGACATGTTTTAGCTTAGTTTGAGATCAATTTATGGTTTCCATAACAGCATGTCTGACCTGACAGAGTTTTGAAAGTCTGAGAGAGGAAGATCTCTGTCTGTAATGCCCCATGTGTGTCCATCCCCAAGTAAGAGGCTTAGTACAGGGAAGGTCAGCCTTTGGAAACAGAAGAAAAGAATAATCCATGGAGTTTTGACAATGTTATGAAACAAAATAAAACAAAGAAATGCAGCCCGTACCTGCTATTTGGTGGTCTCTCTCTGCATTGTGTGCCCTGGGTCTATCTGCCTCTGTCTCCTCTGAATACTTTTGTGTGAGCATGAGTTGTGTTAGGTCCTGAGAGTAGATAAAAGAGGCAGACTGGACAGTCCCCTGAAATGTGTGTGTGGGGGGGATTCAACACTTTTGCAGATCACCGAAGGCCAGAGGTCCCTGTGGGCACATCCCACCGTCTCCTCTGAGGGAGAGAAGGAACCGGGTAGTGCTAGAGACTGAGCACAATAACCCCACTGAGGCCAGCAGAGGGGCTGGGGCAGCTTGAGTTCTGCATAACCATGGAGGTTCAAGCTTCTGGCAGAGGAAGAAGGGGCTGTCTGACTTGGGGAGTCACAGCTACTTCCCCCAACTCCTGCTGTATAGCCTCCTGAAAAGAAGATGTCACCATGAGCGGCCAATCGAACAGACACTACTCAAAAAGACGAGTGGAGATGCCCCCGTCTCTCTATCTCAGACTGTTGACAGCCGCAACATGTGAATAGTCACAGTATTGACATGGTATATAATGTGTCATGAAAAAATCTTACAATGCCACAGCAAATGAAGCAGAGACCAAGAAGGAGCTTAGGAGACACCCTGACTTCATAGAATGGACCTGAAAACTTCCAAAATCATGTTTTTGGGACTATATTCATTTTAAAACATTGCAAAGCACAATATATCCTATTTAACTCACATCTAGAGCCAGACTTGGTGGTCTGTACATATAATCTCAGAACTTGGGGGACTGAGACAGGGGGACTGCCATCAGCTCAAGCCCAGCTTAGACAACACAATGGGTTTCAGGCTAACCTGGATTTAAAAAACAAAAAGCAAACAAACACACAAAAAGCAATTTAAAAAATAAAATCAGAACAAACTGAGCGCTGTCATCAATAATCCACTGAGAGACCAACAGCAAGGCCCCAACGCACCCCATATTCTCAAGCTTAAGAGAAAAATCACCTTCCCCATAACAAGAAATGCATTCTTTTTTTTTTCAGATTATTTTTTTTTAATTTTTTTATTCGATATAATTTATTTACATTTCAAATGATTTCCCCTTTTCTAGCCCCCCCACTCCCCGAAAGTCCCGTAAGCCCCCTTCTCTTCCCCTGTCCTCCCACCCACCCCTTCCCACTTCCCCGTTCTGGTTTTGCTGAATACTGTTTCACTGAGTCTTTCCAGAACCAGGGGCCACTCCTCCTTTCTTCTTGTACCTCATTTGATGTGTGGATTATGTTTTGGGTATTCCAGTTTTCTAGGTTAATATCCACTTATTAGTGAGTGCATACCATGATTCACCTTTTGAGTCTGGGTTACCTCACTGAGTATGATATTCTCTAGCTCCATCCATTTGCCTAAGAATTTCATGAATTCGTTGTTTCTAATGGCTGAATAGTACTCCATTGTGTAGATATACCACATTTTTTGCATCCACTCTTCTGTTGAGGGATACCTGGGTTCTTTCCAACATCTGGCAATTATAAATAGGGCTGCTATGAACATAGTAGAACATGTATCCTTATTACATGGTGGGGAGTCTTCTGGGTATATGCCCAGGAGTGGTATAGCAGGATCTTCTGGAAGTGAGGTGCCCAGTAAGAAATGCATTCTTGTAGAATAAACAGATTGTATTCACAGATTGAAAGTTGCACATACCAGATACATACTGTAAAAATCTCCTGAGGTCACAGCCTTGTAGTAAACCTTTCTCTATAGAAAAGTTTACACAAGCCACTTGTCTTACTGTTTTCAAGTTTAAATGAACAAACATCTTGGACCAATGCATCTCCCTAGGAAGAGGAAGTACCAGGATATCCCTGAGCGTAATATAATCAGTTACACTCCTTCCCAAGGTATACATGCACATCTGGGGCAGGCACCCTGTGCTCAGCGTCCTGCTCCACACTAAGTCAGTTCACAGAATTTTTAAAACTGAAAAGTCCTAGAGTCACAATCTCTCCTGCGGTCAATGGCCATCACACACATAGAGGGACTTGGTCAAGGTCACCAGCCATTGCACATGAGATAAAGGACTCATCTCCTTTAAGTTTTCTGGAGTTTTATACCCGATGGTCTTGAACTTAAGACTATAGAAATAGTTTTCCAATGACTGGATGGTATTAATGTTACATTACAAACATCACCTGGTCCTTTGCAAAGAAATCCATTGCTTAATGTATTTACAGTCTCATTTAGGAGGCTCATGTGATTCCACCCAGCAGTAGCCTGCTGCTTTACAGGCAGTCTTTGTGCCTACTTGCTTACATTAGCATCATCAAGGACTTAAAAATCCCTAAGCTGTAACAAAAGCCAGAGGTTTACTGTAGCTTTCTATTTGTAAATGCATAGAAGGTACCTCATTATCTGTAGGGAATCTAGAGCTACCTGCAAATGTAGCAGTTGGGAAGAGGAAAACAAATGTCATGTCTTGATAATGAACCATGAGTTTGACCTCCAAACCCATGGCTATTTCCACAGGTCCTCGGGAGCAAGGCACCCGGGGGAGGCCACCACCCACCCAGTCTGGGATTTTAGAAACTTTCTGCATGTCAGCTTAATATTAACACAAATGACTATTGATAGTGCAAAGCTTTGGAAGGAGCTGTGAGGGCAAGTCCTCATCAAGGGCAGACCACTCTAGTTTTGGGCAGGTGGCCAGAACTTAGGACGTGCAAGTGGAGCCTATTGTTAGTCTGATGATACCTGAGCTGAGTCCAAACACATGAGACTTCTGGAAGCCTGAGCCTCTGTTTTTGGATCCGTGAGAGAGCTATGGTAGGGGGAGGGCAGTGCTCTGAGAGGGTCTTTTAGAAACTCAAATGCTAATCTTGTCTCCTTGGTAGCTTGGTAGACATGTTTCACAAATGATGCTACAAATCTGAATAGCTCAAATCTGTAGTAAATCGGGCTTAATTGTTACTATCTGTGATGTTGGTTTTTTTGTTTTTTTTTAAATCATGCTTTCTCTATCTCCTGGGCACAAGACTACCCTCCTCTGCCTAAAGAGCTCCTCACTCCAACACCCCTCGGTACATTTATCTCCATGCGCATACAAACTTCTATTTTCTCTCTATTCAAAGCTAGACCTTGTAAGCTTGTCTCTCCCACCCAGCGTCACAATCTCTCCCTCAGTTTCACAACACTCAAGAGAACAAGGCAGTGGAGTGGGAGGTGGCCGTGGTAGGTGCATCAATAAAGGACGCCAGCGTCCTGGTTCCAACTGTGACACCCCTTTTCAAAGCCTAAACTTCTCACCACACTGAAACACTCATTATGCCTTTCAGAAGTAGAGGTCTAGTGTGACAATTTTCTGTAAAGCGCCTCCATGATTATAAAGAGAAAATCAGTCACTTATTCTGCTGGGATTGTTCATAAGACTGACAGGCATGCTCAGTGCATTTGCACCTGGTCAGGAAACTGCAAGATGGGACAGAGGCGCTTCTGTTGCTAATAATTATGCCTTGGGTTTAATCACCAACTTCATGCCTGACAAAATGGAAGCCAACGACTGGGGAAATGATGAAGCAATAGGTATTTAAATCATGGACCATTTTTTTTCGTTCAATTAGTATGGTGATGAGGCGCTCCATTTGTGAGGGATTCTAGCTGATGCTGACAGTATTTTAAATTAAGGTTAGCTGAAATGACGGCAGCAGAGTCGGAGAAGTGACATAGTACAATGAATGTGTCAGTTCTCTGTAAGATGGAGATGGACTTTTGATGGCCTGAATCATAGCTGCAAGGCTGAGAATGAAAGGAAGGGAGAAGGTAATTTGCTGCCTAACCTGTGTTCATAATAGTTTCTCCTCCTTTAGCCAAAGTGCGGAGTGGCGCTTAATAAATACAGCCAGCCTGGGAGAAGAAAATGGGTGTGCCTCTGTCAACTCCATCTACCCCGTATTAATGAGCAGCTGGGCGGCCCTGGCTATTACTTAGAAGCCTGTGTTAGCCCATCCCACGCATGCTAGTCTAAGTGCCCACTGTAGAGAGAACACACAAGGACGCCAGAGCTTCGTGGCTGATGTTTCTAGATGGTTCTTTTCCCTAATAAATTTCAGAGATGCTCAGTCCCATCTTCCCCTGGGAGCTGCTTCTTGAGCTCACACTTTCACTTACAGTGGTTGTTGAGATAACCCTTTATCCCTCTCCCTGCTATTTGCCAAATCTACGTCCTCTGTCCGGAGAGAGATCTCCGATGGTAGGCCCACCTTGACATGAATATCAGGCTTTTCCCAGCTGGCCAACCTCAGAGGGTGGCCCTCTTAAGATACTCGTGTTTACTACCCCAAAGTAGCATCTTAGAAGTTATTTAATTAATTGATGAGTTGGGAGTTCAGCTATTCTGTTTATCATCTGGCAGCAGAAGAGAAATAGAAGACAAGAATACCTCTCGTTGGATGAGGACCAACGGGCCTACTGCGATCATTGCCTAACCAGTCACATGTTCGATGCATTCTGTGAAATCTGAGCCACATTTTAATTCCAAGTGTGTTCCTTCTAGCCCAGAAATCTCCTCCTCTCATTACGTACCTATTGTTGTATGCTCCGAGAATACCCAAGGACTTGGTAGTTGTGTATGCTCTATTCATTCATCCTAATTCCCATTACAGTTTGTGAAATGATCTCACAAATCACTGGCATCAGAAGAGCAAGGCCTGGCCATAAGGGAATTGTGTTTCTACTGAATATACCAATCCTGGCAAAATTCTGAATGCTTAGAGTTCAGCATTCAAGAGCCCTTTCTGAACACTGTATTTGATAGCAAGATCACACAACAACAAAGCAAATTTGACCAAATCCCTGTTCTCTGGATTTCTACAGACTTTGGGCAAAGAATACAAAGATATGAAATTGGGAGAGGAGACAGGAAGATAGGGCTGTAGTGAGTGAGTAGGAAATCAGAAGAGTTCTTAGAAAAGCTAACCATTGAACTAACCTTGAAACATCAGTCCGAGTTTACTAGACTGGTACTGGGGGCAAAGGAGGGATTGAAATTTCAATTATATTTGCAATAATAAAGGTTTCTAAATCCCAGGGTCTTGGAACATTAATATTTTATTTCTTATTATTCTGGGGTTGGGTTGGGCTCAGTGGAGCCCTGCATTCGTGTGATCCTGGGGTCAGGAATGCTGGGGCCTCTGAGGGGTTGACTAGCCAAGATAGCTTCACTCCCATGCCTGTTTGACTACGTTGGAGTAGATGGAATGGCCCAGGGGCCAGCTGAATCAGTCTCTCTTCCCCCGTCCTCATGTCCCCCTCTCCCTCACAGACTCTCTTGCTATTCACTGACCTAACTCACTTTGTTTTTGGGCAGGGAGCATGGTATAATGGATCCCAAGAAGGGAAATACAACCTGTAAAGCTTTGTGTACCATCTAGACCCAGACCTACAGTGCATCATTTCTGCCATCCCCTTAGGCCAAGGTGAGTCATAAGCCACTGTGGTTCCGAGGGAAAGGATGATGTCTGTGCTTGATGATAGTTGGTTGTTACTAACTTACTCTAACTTACCCTCCTAATATGACTTGTTGACAGCATAAGCTGGAGTTACTATAGTTAACTCCTCAGATAATAGATGAAAGGCCAGTGAGATAACACAGGCACTGAATACTCAATCCAAAGGGAATGTCTTCTTAGGTAACAGAGGGCTCAGCTTAATTAGGGAGCACCTCAGCTTCACTCTGGTGGCTTGAAGCCATCTATGAATAATAGACATGGCTGTCACCCTCCAGCTATAATCCGGAGGAAGTAATTAAGAGTCTTGACTACCCCTTTCCTTATCTAAAAGAAGCCATGAGTACATTCTTTCCATCATTACATTTCATGAGAAAGCTGTGCAAACAACACAGCCAAGGGCCTGACACTTTATGGACTGGGTATCTGATTGTCATCATAAGAAGAAAAAGTGCACACACAGGAACTGCAGAGAGCTCAGCATGGAGAGCTAACACAAATAGAGAGATGGGGAAATTTTAAATATAACATTAATTAATGGGGGGGGGGGGAGAAAGGGAAAGGAGGGTGAAAGAGAGAGAATGCTCTATTTCCAAATGAAGGAGAATAATACTTTCTTAATTTCACGTATTTATTTATTTATTTATCCATTTATTTTTATAATGCACAAATTAAGAATCTGGGGCCTTTATGGAATATCAAAGACCTTCCCGGGTGCTCACGAGAAAACATATCAGTGCACACACACAAGGAAAATATCCAATGGGAATAAGTCCTCTCACAGGATGGGAAGAACAGAGGCGAAGTTTAAGAGCACTGGCTGCTCTAGCAGACAGCCCAGGCATGGTTCCCAGCATCCACATGGTGGCTCACAAGTCTTTTGACATCCTTGGGCACAAGGCATGCAAATGGTGTACAGAAATAGATGCAGGGCAAACACTTTTACACATAAAATAATGAAATGAAATTTCAAAAGAATGAGAAGAATCATCTCAAGTCCCCACACTGAGCAGCAGGGATGCCACCAACCAGAATGGGAACCTCACATCTCCCTGGATGAGTGTTCAGAAGGCCTGCGCCCTAGCTAAGATAAACAAACAAACAAACAAGAAAGCCCAGTACTAAGTGTTGTCCCATTTAAAAACCTTAAGAAGCAAGACTGAAAAGGTGAAATGGCTCCCAAGTACCTGAACTCCATGCCAAGTTCGAGGTTGCTGAGAGCGATGCAGTCATAGCAGTCAGAGGGTAAAATTCACAGCAACGATGAGCCATGCAAGGGTCAAGAAAACATGACCTATAATGGGGAGAAACATGAGCCAAAGTGACCAGAACGCCACAGATGTTAGAATTAGCAGAAAAAAAAATAGTTATTACATTCATAGCAAGTGTTAAAATGTTAAGTAGAGACATAAGTAAAGCATAAATAAAACCTCTAGTAGGAAAAAAAAAAACCATATAATGCCTGAAGTTGAAAATATACTGGAGAAGAGGAATAGCAGATTAAATATTTCAAATGAAATGAGTGAACTTGGCACAGCAATAAGAGCGAAGATGAACATACAAAGAAAGAGATTTGTTCCATGTGTGTGTTTATACCTGAGTGTTTACACAATGTTTCCAGAGCCTCTAAACATACTGGTTACATTGATTCCCTCCCTCCCAGTCCCACCTCCGAGCACCACTGACTCCTCACTGCCTCTGTGGTTCTGTCTTTCACAGAAGGTTCTACAACTATGGTGCCAGAAGAGAGCTCCTCTGGAGCTGGAATTACAGGAGGGTGTGGATTCTGGAAACAGATCTCCAGTCCTCCACAAGAGCAGCAGGCCCTTTAAACATGCAACACAAAAGCACAACCCAGGAAAGAAGCAATTGAAGATGGACCTCATTCAACTTAAAACTTCTAACGTATCCAAGGCCCCAGAGCCACAAATTCATCTGTCAATTAACATTATTTTAATTTAATTTTTAAAAGATCTGGTCTGCAAAAGACACTATTAAAAGAGCAACTAGGAAAAAAAAAACATTTATAAATGTTGTAGATGGGCCTGGTGCTGTTCTTGTGAACCAATCCCCTAATGACTAAAGGAGCCAATCACTGGGCGAGTAGGCAGGAATGGACAGTTGAAGAGAGGAAGTCAGACAGAGTTAGTTCCTTTTGGAACCGGGACAGCAGAGGGGTAAGATATAGCTGCTAGAGTTTCCTAGTGGATCTGCCACAGAGGGATCAGATTCTAATAAGGTTTCCAAGATTAGGCTTTAGTTGTTGCACCCAGAGACTGAGTTACCATTGTTTCTGAACTAAGTTTGCATTGCATTTTTCCTTCATGTAGTGGCAGCTTATCTGGGTTCAAGAGAGAAAGGTATGGCGGCCAAGCGTGGGTTTGCCTGAGGTGCTCCACAAAGGCTGTGGGGGATTTGAAGCTCAGGGATGGCATAGTAGGAACCTAGTGAGCTGGGTGGAGATGTTTCAGGAACTCCAGGCCAGTGACTCTCCAGTGCATGGTCAACCAGGCCACCAGAGCTAAAGGCACATGCATGGGAACATGCCAGTTCTACTTTTTTTAATATTTCACTCAACATATAAAAATAGAAATTCAATAGATTTTTGTACCCAAACTACACTAAGAAATCTTAAAATTCAACAACAAGAAAATGAACAGTCCAGTTAAAATATCTGCGCAGAAAGCTCAAAGAAAATATACAGGTGGCAAATCAAACCAGCACATGGAAGCTGGCTCAAGGCACAGGCCACAAGAAATCTGTGGACTCTGGCAGCAGTGTGCTGTGGCTGTACACAGGAGACCATGGCTAAAGTTTAAAAGGCAACACTGGCAGTAGGAAGCGCTATTGGTCGGAACTGACAAGGACTCTCATCCACTGTTGGCAGGAATACAGATGAGTTTGCAACACCAAGAGACCGCTCTTTACAAAGCTCGCCGTGTGTGGCTGAGCAGTGTCTTTGATGTCTGCCTAAATTAATTGAAATGTTAACCCCGCAAAAGTACTGAGAACATCTGATGTAGCTTTGGTAGAGTTGTCAAAAATGGGATCAAGACGTTCTTCGGTAGGTGCAGGAATGGAAGACAACTGTATGTATGTCCTTACAAATGGGAAATCACTCAAAGAAGCACGTGACAAAAAGATATGAAAGGGTCAAAATATTTAATGAGTCTGTCCACACAGTGTATGAACAATAGTTATAGAACCTTCTGTGAAAGACAGAACCACAGAGGCTGCAAGGACTGAGTGGTGCTCAGAGCGAGCTCAGAGGGGAAGGGAGGGAATCAATGTAGCCAGGATGTTTAGAGGCTCTGGAAACATTGCGTATTGTACTGCAGCGGTGGGCTCCTGGAGTTACTCATTTGTCAAGGCCCTCAGAATTGTACAGAACAAGTAGTCCGGACACTAGTCGATATGATGTACCAATCTTGGCTCATAAACAGTAACAAATACCACACTAATGCAATAGAACAAAAACAGGAAAAGATATGAACAGAGTGGAGAGGAGAACTTTTTATTATTATGTGTTCATTCTCTGGAAACTGTAGCATTTCTCTAAAAATAAAATTATTAATTTAGAAAATACATTTCCAAGGCTTAGGAGTTAACATTTTTGTATTTACAAAGAAAAATAACTCAGTCATATACTGAATAATCCTATTGTGTGTTATCTCATGCAATAATTATTTCAAATGGAATGTTTGACATGAGAACAATACAGATTTTGCAGGACATAATGTAAGCATGATATTCAACAAAGGGAGAATTTGCATGTTTTCTAACACATATTTATAATTGGCCTTATAGTTTTCCATGAAATAAGTGTCAAGCAGTTTTGAGGTATTAGTAACATTAGAGACATTTTAAGGTTGAAATAAAGGACCAAAGAATATCTAAAAATGTCAATGTTCTTGTTAACTTGAAACTCTTCTAAGTAACTCTTTTGTGAAAGAAGAAATAAAAATTGGAATTGTGATAATGTCAAAAGTTGTTAAAAAACACAGCTGAAGTGTCACTTGGAAGATAAATTGGGCATTAAATACTTATATTACAAGGAGAAAAGGGTGAAAATTAAAGATCTGAGTACTCATCATATGAAAAGTGTTAAAAGTAAAGAAAAAAACTATAGAATCCAGGAAATAGGGAAATGATAAAGATTAGGACAAAAGTTATGAAGTTGGAAAAGATCATGAGATCAGCAAAACCAAAGGTAGTGCTTTCAGAAAGACAAGGTCATCGCACCCCTGGTGAGGTTCCAAGAAAGGAAAGGGGGGATGTGGGGGGGGAAGGAGGGGAAGGAAGTGAAGATACAAATGCTTAATGTTTATGAGAGAAAATTATAAACAGATTGATGCCAATAATATTGAAACCACATATGTTATGGACACATTCCTACTCAATTTGACCCAAGAAAAAAGAGAAATCCCTAAGTAATACCATGTTTGATGAGATAATTTAATTAATAGTTCCATAATATCAAGACAATGATGGACTCCAAGGCTCAGGCAAGTGAGGGCTGGAGGAGCAGCAAGAGGGTGTTTCCAGGTTTGCTGAATGAAGTGTTTCTTCAGTTGGATTTAAAACTATGAATGCTAATGTCTTTTTCCTCCTCTTCTTCTTATGTGTTGAATGTTGTTTTATAACTATATGATAATTCAGAAGCAGTACTTTGAAAGTGTCATCCTGAAGGCAAAATGAATATACTTTCTCTCTCTCTCTCTCTCTCTCTCTCTCTCTCTCTCTCTCTCTCTCTGTGTGTGTGTGTGTGTGTGTGTGTTGATTGAATTTAAGACCAACAGCACTCTCTCTCTCTCTCTCTCTCTCTCTCTCTCTCTCATAAAAGTGTTTTTAAAAATTATTTACTTATTTTTATTTTATGTGCACTGGTGTTTTACCTGCATATGTATTTGTGTGAGGGGGTCAGATCATCTGAAACTGGAATCATGTGACCTGTATCTTTTGAGCAGCAAATTGAGTCTTCCTGGCTTGGCACAGTAAAGGTTAACAGGGTTGTGGCTCTAAAGGAGATAGTTGCTTTACCGTCTCCTACATGGAAATTTCCTCTCTACTACTTCTTCCTTCCTGTCTACTGTTTCTTCCTTCCTGTCTACTACTTATTACTTCCTGTCTACTACTTATTACTTCCTGTCTTCTACTTATTACTTCCTGTCTTCTACTTGGGATGGGCTGAATTTTTCTACCCTATTTTTTTATCTTATTATATTTTACTCTTAATCTGTGATGATGATGCATATTAGTGAGCTACAGTATAAGATCTCATCATATTCATGTAGTGTTTGATGATTAAAAAAAATGATCTTCCCATTTTCCTAAGGTGGAAGCCAGTGTTTCAGATCTGAGGCCTTCTTTGTTTTCTAATAAAGATGTCTGCTGCTTTCAATTTTGGTTTTAGAATGGTTTCCCTGTATCTACTCACCATTGTATCTACTGGGCTTTCAATCGGCTTAAAAACCAGCTAGTTTTCTTTTAGATTAATTTGTTGATCAGAGGTTAATTTAGAATTATGCTATTTCATTTCCAAACATTTGCTTATTTTACATACAATTTTCTGTTATTGATAGATGCATTGGTTCCTTAATGACTCAAGAACTGTGCTTTTGAAAACACAAATCCCACCCGTGTACACAGACTTGTTTCAACACATTTGTAAGTGCTTTACTTGTAATCAATAGAAGTATTAATATAATTATAAGCATTTCCCATATGAAGCTTTTTAATTCTGTCCCTTAAGTTTTCTATCTCCTTTTTCTACAGTATTTGCTCATTTATTTCTGATATAGTATGCTAAAGCTTTTGTTATGACTGTGAATTTGTCCTCATCTTCTTGAAATCCTTTGCATCAGCCCATATACCAAAGCCAGGCTGCCCTCTTTCCTTTGGACTTTATTGGTACATTTATTCTCATTTAAGTTTTATTTTCAAGTTTTTTTTTATTTTAAAATTAGCTCTTTATACTCACTACTTAATTCTTTTCTTTTATGGTTATTATTTCTTTTTATGTCTGAATAAATTAAGCATATTTATTTTAAAGTCATTTGGATAGTCTAAGTTATTTTAGTTTGCAGTCACTAATTCTTCAGAGGATCTTGATTTACTGAGTCACTTTCCTTGAGTGAAATTATGATTTTCATTAAGAGGATGGCTGATTTTCCACGCCTCATCATTCATCCTTTGTCTTCAGTGGTTTTCACAGCTACAGAGCTTTCTTCACCATAACTCTTTAAAACAAACAAATAAGCTTCTTTAAAATTACCAATATTAAATTAGATATGTACAAGCTATAGATTATTACACACACACACACACACACACACACACACACGCACGCACACACACACACACACACACACACGCGCACGCACACGCACACGCACACACACACATACACACACACACCGGCACCCTTTCAAGCAAAATGAAAGGAAACCCTACTTCCCCTTTGGTGTGCTCCTGGGGTTTGACTGCTACACAGTTGCAAACAGATGCTTCTGGTCCCACCTAGAGCCGAAATCATGGCCAAGTCAGAGTGCTTCTAGATGCAGCACCTTCTGGGCATGTGATTTCAGCCCCACTTATAGCTAGATATGTCTATTTTGATTTTTATCTAAATATAGACTTGGTTTTGACCATCAAATGTCTTTAGAGTTTGTGGGGGAACAACTCAAATATTTTGAATATGGATCCAGCAAAATGGCTCTGTGGGTAAAAGTATTTACTCTGCCATACCTAACCAAACCTGGGTTCAACATCCAGGTACCACATGGTGGAAAGAGAGAACCAGCTCTTCAATGTTGCCTTCTGACCTCCATTCATCCTCCATGACAGACACATACCCAGGAAGCAAATAGAGATAGAACTTCCTAATTTTGATGAGAAAATGGCTAAGGCAACAGGGATCATCTTGAGAAATCACTGAAGACCAGGGCAAGGAAGTGGCATCTGGAAGGAACAGAAGGACATAGCTCTAACCAGATGAGCTTCCAAGATGCTGGAGAGATAGCTTTGCCACTAAGAACATCTGTAGTCCTAGACAAGGACCCAGGTTTGATACCCAGTGCCCACCTGGTTGTAACTCCAGCTCCAGGGGATCTGATGCCCTCCTCTGCCCTCCATGGTCACCTGATGCAAATAATGCTCATAAAAACACTCAGGTGCTCACATGCATACATAAAATAAAACCAAATCTTCTACAGGCCAGAGAAAAATGCTAAGAGCTGAAGAAATAGTCTTTCCAGAGAAGAGCACACCAAATGCTTGTCCAATACCTAATGGTCAGCCCTGAAAACATACAAACAAGTGTTCAGGTGCATGCGTGCGTGCGTGCGTGCGTGCGTGTGTGCGTGCATGGGTGTTTAACAGTTGATGATAAAACAAGAAGCCATGTATTTGAAATTAGAGAGAAGTACCAGGGAGGGCTTGGGGAGAAAAGAAAAGGGAGAAATGATGCAATATATTATATTCTCGAAAATAAAATAATTTTAAAAAGACAATATGAGCTTTAAAAATCTATCTTTAAAAAAAAAAAAACAAAGATTAGCTTCCAGCAAAAACTGAAGGGAATGGGCTAACAGCTAGGAGCCTTCATGATTACTGGTGGGCAGCGATGCCATACCTGGACTGGTAAGAAAAACATTGTTCCAGCACCCAGGAGAGGCAGCTGGTGGATGCTGCCACCTGTAATTGTAACCGTAACTGTTGCCCACTCTGATCAATTCATTTTCCATGTCCTCCCAGTACTTCCAGTGAAACACATATTTTAGTTCACAAACAGCTTCATGATATCATTTACAGAAATCAAAAGGGAACATCACAACCCCCACTGGATAAATAAAGTATCAGGACAAACAGTTCTCTAAACCACATACACAAATTGGCATAAGGTACACATACATACTATCCTTCATATTCGTCACAGAAATGAGAGTTTTAGGAATAGGAATGCCACTCTTCATTATTTTAGTGACTAAAGTTGTTCTCTGGGAGCTTCACACACACAGAGTGTGTTCTGTCAGCTCTCATCTCTCACGTTATCTCCCGCCCAGCCCTGTCACCTCTCCCTCCTCCCTTCAAGGATGTCTTCCCACACTGATGTCTTCTTGTGTTATCTTGTGATCCACTGACTTTAAACATGACTGTGTGGCCACAGGGTTAAAACTATCCATGGAGTCTGGGTGATTCATCGCTGGACACACAACTGAAGACAGTGACTGTCCCTCCTCTGAAATCCATAAGTAACCAAGAGTAGGGCATGGAGGGATATTTTGTTTTTAGTAATACTAAAGCATAAGGGTGCTATCACACTTGTGTGCCTAACTTGCTGCTGCCTCAGAAGTCAGCACAGCTCTTTAGGAAGACAACACAATAACTCAGTGTTGAAGAAGACACACAGAAGGTGTTCCCAACATTTGGGGGAGTGTGGATACAGTTCACTAGGTAGAGTGCCTGTCCACTGTGCAGGTAGCCTTCAGTTTGATCCTCCATACTGTGTAAACCAGGCATGATGATATGCCCTGTAATCCCAATACATGTTACAATGCATGTGATGCATGTGCACATGTGCAAGGACAACACTTGTACACATAAAATAAGACACATAGGTCAGAAATCGAGGTGTGTCTGCTGTGTCTCTGCTGAGGCCTCAGCCACAGTCAGGGTGAGCAAGCAAGGATGTTGAACATTTCTTTAGGTGCTTCTCCGCCATTCGATATTCCTCAGGTGAAAATTCTTTGTTTAACTCTGTACCCTATTTTTTAATGGGGTTATTTGGCTCTCTGGAGTCTACCTTCTTGAGTTCTTTGTATATCTTGGATATAAGTCCTCTGTCAGATGTAGGATTGGTAAAGATCTTTTCCCAATTTGTTGGTTGCCATTGTTGGTTGCTTTGACAGTGTCTTTTGCCTTACAGAAACTTAGTAATTTTATGAGGTCCCATTTGTCAATTCTTGATCTTAGAGCATAAGCTATTGGTGTTCTGTTCAGGAAAATTTTCCCCTGTGTCCATGTCCTCAAGGTTCTTCCCCAGTTTCTTTTCTATTAGTTTCAGTGTGTCTGGTTTTATGTGGATGTCCTTGATCCACTTGGACTTGAGCTTAGTACAAGGAGATAAACATGGATCCATTTGCATTCTTCAGAAGAAAACAGGTACTGGCTAGGATGTGGAGAAAGAGGAAGATTCCTCCACTGCTGGTGGGGTTGCAAGCTGGTACAACCACTCTGGAAATCAGTCTGGCGGTTCCTCAGAAAACTGGGCATGATACTACTGGAGGACCCTGCTATACCACTCCTGGGCATATACCCAGAGGATTCCCCAGCATGTAATAAGGATACATGCTCCACTTTGTTCATAGCAGCCCTGTTTATAGTAGCCAGAAGCTGGAAAGAGCCCAGATGTCCCTCAAGGGAGGAATGGATACAGAAAATGTGGTATATATACACAATGGAGTAGTATTCAGTCATTAAAAACAATGAATTCATGAAATTCTTAGACAAATGGATAGAATTGGAGAACATCATCCTGAGTGAGGTAACCCAATCACAAAAGAACACTCATGGTATGCACTCACTGATAAGTGGATATTAGCCTAGAAGCTTGGAATACCCAAGACACAATTTGCATATCAAATAAAGCCCAAGAAGAAGGAAGGAGAGGCCCCTGGTCCTAGAAAGGCTCAGTGCAGCAGTGTAGGGGAATACCAGGACAGGAAGCAGGAAGGGGTGGATTGGGGAACAGGGGGAGGAAAGAGGGCTTATGGGACTTTCAGGGAGGGGGGATCTAGGAAAGGAGAAATCATTTGAAATGTAAATAAAGAATATATCGAATAAAAAATAAAATTTAAAAGAAAAAAGAAAAAAAAGAAAAGGCTATCTTTTTTCCACTAGATGATTGTAGCTCCTTTCAATCAAGTGACCATAGGTCTGTGGGTTCATTTCTGGGTCTTCAATTCTACTCCATTGATCTACTTGCCTGTCACTGCACCAATACAGTGCAGTTTTTAACACTATTGCTCTGTAGTACTACTTGAGGTCAGGGATACTGTTTCCCCCAGAAGTTCTTTTACTATTGAGGATAGTTTTAGCTATCCTGGGTTTTTTGTTATTCCAGATGAATTTGAGAATTGCTCTTTCTAACTTTATGAAGAATTGAGTTGGGATTTTGATAGGGATTGCATTGAATCTGTATGTTGCTTTTGGCAAGATGGCCATTTTTACTATATTAATCCTGCCAATCCAAGAGCATGGAAGATTTTTCCATCTTCTGAGGCCTTCTTTGATTTCTTTCTTCAAAGACTTGAAGTTCCTGTCATACAAATTTTTCACTTGTTTGATAAACAAGATACTTTATATTGTTTGTGGCTATTGTGAAGGGTGTCATTTCCCTAATTTCTTTCTCAGTCTGTTTATACTTTGAGTATAGGAAGGCTACTGATTTTCTTGAGTTAATTTTATATACAGCCACTTTGATGAAGTTGTTTATCAGCTGTAGGAGTTCTCTGGTAGAGTTTTTTGGGTCACTTAAGTATACTATCATATCTCTGCAAATGGTGATAATTTGACTTCTTTCTTTCCAATTTGTATCCTTTTGACCTCCTTCTGCTGTCTAATTGCTCTAGCTAGAACTTCAAGTACTATACTGAATAAATATGGAGAAAGAGGGCAGCCTTGTCTAGTCCCTGATTTTAGTGGGATTGCTTCAAGTTTCTCTCCATTTAGTTTGATGTTGGCTACCGGTTTGCTGTATATTGCTTTTATTATGTTTAGGTATGGGCCTTGAATTCCTGTTCTTTCCAACACCTTTAACATGAAAGGATGCTGAATTTTGTCAAAGGCTTTTTCAGCATCTAATGAAATGACCATGTGGTTTTTTTTCTTGGTTTTGTTTATGTAATGAATTACATTGATGGATTTCCATATATTGGTCCAGCCCTGCATCCCTGGGATGAAGCCTACTTGATCATGGTGAATGGTTGTTTTGAAGACTTCTTGGATTCAGTTGGCAAGAATTTTATTGGAGTATTTTTGCATTGAATTCATAAGGGAAATTGATCTAAAGTTTTCCTTTTTTGTTGGATCTTTGTGTGGTTTTGGTATCAGCGAAATTGTGGCTTCATAGAACGAGTTAGGTAGTTTTCCTTCTGTTTCTATTTTGTGGAATAGTTTGAAGAGTATTGGTATTAGGTCTTCTTTGAAGGTCTGATAGAATTCTGCACTAAAACCATCTGGTCCTGTGCTTTTTTTGGTTGGGAGACTGTCAATTACCACTTCTATTTCTTTAGGGGTTATGGAACCGTTTAGATGGTCTATCTGATCCTGATTAAATTTTGGTAGTTGGTATCTGTCTAGGAAATTGTCCAATTCCTCGAGATTTTCCAGTTGTGTTGAGTATAGGCTTTTGTAGTAGGATATGATAATTTTTTTAATTTCTTCAATTTCTGTTATTTCTCCCTTTTCATTTCTGATTTTGTTAATTTAGATATTGTCTCTGTGTCCTCTGGTTAGACTGGCTAAAGGTTTATCTAGTTGATTTTCTCAAAGAACCAGCTCCTGGTTTTGTTGATTCTTTGTATAGTTCTTTTTGTTTCAACTTAGTTGGTTTCAGCCCTGAGTCTGATGATTTCTGGCCTTCTACTCCTCTTGGGTGTATTAGCTTCTTTCTGTTCTAAGTCTTCCAGGTGTGCTGTTAAGCTGCTAGTATATGTTCTCTCCAGCTTCTTATTGGAGGCACTCTGAGTTATGAGTTTTCCTCTTAGCATTGCTTTCCCATACATTTGTGTCCCATAAATTTGGGTATGTTGTGCCTTCATTTTCATTAAATTCTAAAAAGTCTTTGATTTCTTTCCTTATTTCTTTCTTGACCAAGGTATCATTGAGTAGAGCATTGTTCCATTTCCATGTGTATGTTGGCTTTCTGTTGTTTTTGTTGCTGTTGAAGACCACCCTTACTCCATAGTGATCTGATATGGGGCGTGGGATTAGTTCAATTTTCTTATATCTGTTGAGGTCTGTTTTGTGACCAATTATATGGTCAATTTTGGAGAAGGTAACATGAGGTGCAGAGAAGTAGTTATATTCTTTTGATTTAGGATTAAATGTTCTGTAGATATCTATTAAATCCATTTGGTTAGTTTCACTGTGTCTCTGTTTAGTTTGTGTTTCCCTGATCTGTCCCTTGAGGAAAGTGGAGTGTTAAAGTCACCCACAATTATTGTGTGGGGTGTGATGTGTACTTTAACCTTTAGTAAAATTTCCTTTACGAATGAGGGTGCCCTTGTATTTGGGACATAGATGTTCAGAATTGAGAAATCTTCCTGGTATTTTTTTTCCTTTGAAGAGTATAAAGTGTCCTTCTGTGTCTTCTTTGATGACTTTTGGTTGAAAGTCTATTTTATTAAATATTAGAATGGCTACTCCAGCTTGTTTCCCGGGACCATTTGTTTGGAAAACTGTTTTCCAGCCTTTTATTCTGGGGTAGTGTTTTTCTTTGACACTGAGATGTATTTCCTGTATGCAGCAAAATGTTGAGTCTTGTTTACGAATCCAGCCTGTTAGTCTATGTCTTTTTTACTGGGGAATTGAGTCCCTTGATGTTAAGAGATATTAAGGAATAGTGATTGTTGCTTCCTGCTATTTTTGATGTAATTTTTATGTTTGTGTGGTTATCTTCTTTTCAGTTTGTTAATAAGATTATTTTCTTGCTTTTTCTAGTTTGTAATTTTCCTCCTTTTGTTGGTGTTTTTCATTCATCATCCTTTGAAGGGCTGGATTTGTGGAAAGATACTGTGTAAATTTGTTTTTGTCATGAAATACCTTGGTTTCTCCATCTATGGTAATTGAGAGATTTGCTAGATATAACAGCATGGGTTGGCATTTGTGTTCCCTTAGGGTCTGCATGACATCTGCCCAGGCTCTTCTGGCTTTCATAGTCTCTGGTGAGAAGTCTGGTGTAATTCTGATAGGTCTACCTTTAAATGTTACTTGACCTTTTTCCCTTACTGCTTTTAATGTTCTTTCTTTATTTAGTACATTTTGTGTTTTAATTATTATGTGACAGAAGGAATTTCTTTTCTGGTCAAATCTATTTGGAGTTCTATAGGCTTCTTGTATGTTCATGAGCATCTCTTTCTTTAGGTTAGGGAAGTTTACTTGTATAATTTTGTTGAAGACATTTACTGGCCCTTTAAGTTGGAAATCTTCACTCTCTTCTATACCTATAATTCTTAGGTTTAGTCTTCTCATTTTGTCCTGGATTTCTCATTTGTCTGGATGTTTTGGGTCAGGAACTTTTTGCATTTTTTCATTTTCTTTGACTGTTGTATCAATGCTTTCTATGGTATCTTCTGCATCTGAGATCCTCTCTTCTATCTCATGTATTCTGGTATTGATGTTTGGATCCATGACTCCTGACTTCTTTCCTAGGTTTTCTACATCCCAAGTTGTTTCCGTTTGTGATTTCATTATTATTTCTACCTCCTTTTTTAGATTCTGAATTGCTTTGTTCAATTCCTTCACCTGCTTTGTTGTGTTTTCCCTTAGTTCTTCAAGGGCTTCTCCCTGTTTACTTGTGTTCTCCTGTATTTCTTTAAGGGAGTTCTTTATGTCCTTCTTGAAACCCTCCATCAGCATCATGACCTGTGATTTTAAATCCAAATCTTACTTTCCTGTTGTGTTGGGGTATCCAGGGCTTGCTGTTGTAGGAGAATTGGGTTCAGTTGGTGCCATATTGCCTTGATTTCTGTTAGCAATGTTCCTACATTTGCCTTTTGTCATCTGGTTTTCTCTGGTGTTAGTTCGTCCTGCTGTCAATGGCTGGTGCTTACCAGCCTGCAGGCCTATCTCAGCACCCCTGGGTGGCCTGCTTTCCCTTGGCACAGACTGCTGTGGTGCTGCTGAGTTCCTGGGTGCAGGTGGAGTCCCGGTGGGGTGTGTCCCAAGCGATCCTCTACTCTGGTGATACCTACCTACTATTCTGCCCCTCTACACATTTACCAGAGCACAGTTGCAGGGCCTCACCTCCAAGCGTGGGATTCCCTCTACCAGCCTCCCTGCAGGACAGACAACTCCCAGCAGGGTAGGTGCCCAGTTGGCTGACTGTGGTGCTGCCCAGCTCCTGGGTGCAGGCAGAGTCCAGGCAGAGTGTGTCCCTAGAGATCCTTTACTCTGGTGATCCCTGCCTACCAATCTGTTACAGTTATAAGAGCAAAGATGGCAGCCAAGAGCCATTCTGTTGTAGTTGTATTTGGGTATGGAGCTCTGTGGCCCAGATCAACTCTGGGTGCAGGCTGTGCTGGTTGTCTCCTCCATGCCACTGGGTGTATATCTGGCTTCCCAAGCCACTTGGAGATGGCACGCTGTGGCAGGGGATGTTCCCGATCAGACTACAAGCTCTAAACATTATTATTTGGCCATAGATAGGTGTGAAAAGAGAAGGTGAAATTGGGCCTGAAACTGTTCCAGATAGAACCTTCAGTAATGAGAAATGAGGAAAGCTCCAGTCTGAGATATCCCTGAAGAGCAGGACAGAGAAGTGGAGGTTGGAAGGAAGGAGCAGACTTCCCATGCTGTACCTCACTGAGCTTAGAGAATGCACTACACAAGGAGCACTGTGGACTTGACTGTTAAGCCCATAGCTTGTTCTTATAGTTAGAATAGGAAAGGTCTCCTAGAAGACTCATATATTCATGAACCAAGCTTGGTTCCCACGTGGCTGATATTATTGTTGGTGCTGAATATTTTAATTGGGGGGGGGGGCTCTCTAGAAGCAAGCAAATAAAATGAAGTATATAACTATTAAAGCAAGAATATATAGTTAAAATCTTAAAAAGAGTTTAAGAATTAAGTTCATTTGTTAAAGTAAATGTTTTTGCTTTAAAATCACATTACATTTCTTTCATACTATGGGGGTGGGGTGGAGAGGAGTTTCCTGTCAAAGTGTTTTACTTATATAAAAGAAAAGTAGATCCATTCACTCATGTTCTCTCCCCTTCAGTATTTGACGAATAGCTCTGAGGACCTCCCAATCTGTACTGGATATTGTGGACACAGCATAGAGCAGGGCTAGTGGTCTTGAAGCCCTTACCTAAGCAGAATTGTGCCAAAGGCTGTGTGAAGCAAGGGAAGCTACATGGGGCCTCTGCAGGAGACCACGGGAAGCATCAGGAGACAGTAAAGGTACCAGAAGACAAAGCTGAGAGCAGAGAGCTCTAGACAAGGCACGGCCTCTAAACAGAGCCCAGAGACTTGAAGTGGTTTTGGTTGCTTGGTTAGTTTTAGTTTTTCTTTTTTGTACCTGAGTATACAGGTACATGTGGGTACACACACACACACACACACATGGAGAACATAAAATAAATCTTTAAGAAAGAAAGTAAGTTTGTTTATGTAGTGGATTGCATTGATGGATTTTTGTATATTGAACCAACCCTGCATCCCTGGAATAAAGCCTACTTGATCATGGTGGATGATCGTTTTGATGTGTTCTTGGATTAGGTTGGCAAGAATTTTATTGAGTATTTTTGCAGCGATGTTCATAAGGGAAATTGGTCTGAAGTGCTCTTTCTTTGTTGGATCTCTGTGTGGTTTTGGTATCAGCATAATTGTAGCTTCATAGAAGGAATTGGGTAGTGTTCCTTCTGTTTCTATTTTGTGGAATAGTTTGAAGAGTATTGGTGTTAGGTCTTCTTTGAAGGTCTGATACAATTCTGCCATCTGGTCCTGTGCTTTTTTTGGTTGGAAGACTTTCTAAGACCCCTTCTATTTCTTTAGGGGTTATGGGACTGTTTAGATAATCTATTTGGTCCTGATTTAATTTTGGTATTTGGTATCTGTCTAGGAAATTGTCCATTTCCTCGAGATTCTCCTGTTGTGTTGAGTATAGGCTTTTGTAGTAGGATCTGATGATTTTTTGAATTTCCTCAGTTTCTGTTGTTATATCCCCCTTTTCATTTCTAATTTTGTTAATTTGGATACTTTCTCTCTGCCCTTTGGTCAGTCTGGTTAAGGGTCTATCTATCTTGTAGATAAACCAGCTTCTGGATTCATTGATTCTTTGTATGATTCTCTTTGTTTCCACTTAACTGATTTCAGCCCTGAGTTTGATGATTTCCTGTCTTCAACTCCTGCTGGGTGAATTGGCTTCTTTTTGTTCCAGGGCTTTCAAGTGTGTCATTAAGCTGGTAATGTATGCTCTCTCCATTTTCTTTTTGGAGGCACTCAGGGCTATGAGTTTTCCTCTTAGCACTGCTTTCATTGTGTCCCAAAGATTTGTGTATGTTGTGCCTTCATTTTCATTAAATTCTAAAAAGTCTCTGATGTCTTTCTTTATTTCTTCTTTGGCCAAGGTGTCATTGAGTAGAGTATTGTTCAGCCTCCATGTGTATGTGGGCTTTCTGTTGTTTTTGTTGCCATTGAAGACCACCCTTACTCCACAGTGATCCGATAGGAGGCATGGGATTAGTTCGATCTTTTTATATTTGTTGAGGACTGTCTTGTGACAAATTATATGGTCAATTTTGGAGAAGGTACCATGAGGTGCTGAAAAAAGGTATATTCTTTTGTTTTAGGGTAAAATGTTCTATAAATATCAGTCAAGTCCAATTGGTCCAAAGCTTCAATTGGTTTTATTGTGTCCCTCTTTAGTTTCTGTTTTCCTGATCGATCCACTGAGGAGAGTGGAGTGTTGAAGTCACCCACAATTATTGTGTTGGGTGAAATGTGTGCTTTGAGCTTTAGTAAAGTTTCTTTTACGAATGAGGGTGCCCTTGCATTTGGCGCATAAAAAAAAAAAACACACACATGGTCATTTCATTGGACGCTGAAAAAAGCATTTAACAAAATTCAGCATCCGTTCATACTTAAAGTCTTGGAAAGAACAGGAATTCAAGGACCATACCTAAACATAGCAAAAGCAATATAGAGCAAACTGGTAGTCAGTATCAAACTAAATGGAGAGAAACTTGTAGCAATCCCACTAAAATCAGGGACTAGACAGGGCTGCCCCCTTTCTCCTTATCTTTTCAATATTGTACTTGAGGTACTAGCTCGGGCAATTAGACAACATAAGGAGATCAAAGGGATACAAACTGGAAAGGAAGAAGTCAAACTATCATTATTTGCAGATGATATGATAGTCTACCTAAGTGACCCAAAAAACTCCACTAGAGAACTCCTACAGCTGATAAACAACTTCAGCAAAGTGGCAGGTTATAAAATCAACTCAAGCAAATCAGTAGCCTTCCTATACTCAAAGGATAAGCAGGCTGAGAAAGAAATTAGGGAAATTACACCCTTCACAATAGCCACAAACAGTATAAAGTGCCTTGGGGTGACTCTTACCAAACATATGAAAGATCTGTATGACAAGAACCTCAAGACTCTGAAGAAGGAAATAGAGGAAGACTTCAAAAAATGAAAAAACCTCCCATGCTCATGGATCGGCAGGATTAATATAGTTAAAATGGTCATTTTGCCAAAAGCAATATACAGATTCAATGTAATACCCATCAAAATCCCAACTCAATTCTTCACAGAGTTAGAAAGAGCAATTCTCAAAATCATCTGGAATAACAAAAAACCCAGGATAGCTAAAACTATTCTCAACAACAAAAGAAATTCTGGGAGAATCAGTATCCCTGACCTCAAGCAATACTACAGAGCAATAGTGTTAAAAACTGCATGGTATTGGTACAGTGACAGGCAGGCAGATCAATGGAACAGGATTAAAGACCCAGAAATGAACCCACACACTTATGGCCACTTGATCTTCAACAAAGGAGCTGAAAACATCCAATGGAAAAAAGATAGCCTTTTCAACAAATGGTGCTGGTTCAACTGGAGGTCAGCATGCAGAAGAATGCGAATTGATCCATCCTTGTCTCCTTGTACTAAGCTCAACTCCAAATGGGTCAAGGACCTCCACATAAAGCCAGACACTCTGAAGCTAATAGAAAAGAAACTGGGGAAGACCCTTGAGGACATCGGTACAGGGGGAAAGTTCCTGAACAGAACACCAATAGTGTATGCTCTAAGATCAAGAATTGACAAATGAGACCTCATAAAATTACAAAGTTTCTGTAAAGCAAAGGACACCATCAAAAGGACAAATCAGCAACCAACAAATTGGGAAAAGATCTTCACCAACCCTACATCAGATAGAGGGCTAATATCCAATATATACAAAGAACTCAAGAAGTTAGATCCCAGAAAACCAAATAACCCTATTGAAAAAATGGGGTACAGAGTTAAACAAAGAATTCTTACCTGAAGAACTTCGGATGGCAGAGAAACATCTTAAAAAATGCTCAACTTCACTAGTCATCAGGGAAATGCAAATCAAAACAACCCTGAAATTTCACCTTACACCAGTCAGAATGGCTAAGATTAAAAACTCAGGAGACAGCAAGTGTTGGCGAGGATGTGGAGAAAGAGGAACACTTCTCCACTGCTGGTGGGACTGTAAGATGGTACAACCACTTTGGAAATCAGTCTGGAGGTTCCTCAGAAAACTGGACATGAGACTTCCAGAGGACCCTGCTATACCTCTCCTGGGCATATACCCAAAGGATTCCCTGGCATGCAATAAAGACACATCCTCCATTATGTTCATAGCAGCCTTGTTTATAATAGCCAGAAGCTGGAAAGAACCCCAGATGCCCCTCAAAGGAGGAATTGATACAGAAAATGTGGTATATTTACACAATGGAATACTACTCAGCAATTAGAAACAATGAATTCACAAAATTTTTAGGCAAATGGTTTGATCTGGAAAATATCATCCCAAGTGATATAACCCAATCACAAAAGAATACACGTGGAATGCAATCTCTGATAAGTGGATATTAATTACCCCAGAAGCCCTGAATACCCAAGGCACAAATTGCATAACAAATGACTCCCATGAAGAAGTATGGAGAGGGTCCTGATCCTGGAAAGAATTGATCTAGCATTGGAAGGGAATATAAGGACAGAGAAAAAGGAGGGAGGTGATTGGAGAAGGGATGGAGAGAAGAAGGTTTATGGGACAAATGGGGAGGGGGATTCCGGGAAAGGGGAAATCATTTGGAATGTAAACAAAGAATATAGAAAATAAAAATATTTTTTAAAAAAAAAGACATTTCGATGTTTAATAAAAAAAAAAAAAACTCAGGAGACAGCAGGTGTTGGTGAGGATGTGGAGAAAGAGTAACACTCCTCCACTGCTGATAGGGTTGCAAATTAGTACAACCACTCTGGAAATCAGTCTGGTGGTTCCTCAGAAACCTGGGCATGTCACTTCCAGAAGATCCTGCTATACCACTCCTGGGCATATACCCAGAGAATTCCCCAGCATGTAATAAGGATATATGCACCACTATGTTCATAGTAGCACTATTTATAATAGCCAGAAGCTGGAAAGAACCCAGGTATCCCTCAACAGAAGAATGGATGCAAAAAATGTGGTATATATACATAATGGAGTACTATTCAGCCATTAGAAACAATCAATTCATGAAATTCTTAGGCAAATGTATAGAGCTGGAGAACATCATACTAAGTGAGGTAACCCAGTCTCAAAAGATCAATCATGGTGCGCACTCACTAATACGTGGATATTAGCCTGGAAAACTGGAATACCCAAAACATAATCCACACATCAAATGAGGTACAAGAAGAACGGAGGAGTGGCCCCTGATTCTGGAAAGACTCAGTGTAGCAGTATAAGACAAAACCATAACAAGACAGGGAAGTGGGAAGGGAAGGGTGGGAGAACAGGGGGAGGGAAGGGGGCTTATGTGACTTTTGGGGAGTGGGGGACCAGAAAAGGGGAAATCATTTGAAATGTAAATAAAAAATATATCGAATAAAATTAAAAAAAAAAAAAAAGAAAGAAAGTACTCAAGGGGTGGGGCACAGTTGAGTGGCTTGTTCAGACAGCAGATATTAAGGATAAAGTGGACTTGGGCCTTACAGTTTTGTTTTGGTACGAAATATTGATTTTAAGATAAAACAATTTTAAAATAAAAGCACTCCAAAAATAGATCTTAGGATAAAATATAACTGTGAATTTTAAGATGATTTTACCTTAAAAATGAAAGAAATATAGTAGACGTTTAGACTAAATCTTAGCATTCACACATGTGTAATGCCTAAATGGGACACCTGAAGCTGGAGTTCTCCAGCCTTCTGTGGCTTTTCAGTTCTGCATGTTCAGGGCTGTGGCATTTGCACAAAGCAAACATGAGGGAGATCTTGGTCTGCTCTCCTCTTGCTCAGGAATGGCCTTCCTTGGAGTCACCCTCAGTTGTCACAGGCAAACCTTCCTGACACTGAAGGGTGGCATCATAGACACCTGCAGCATTTCTGCTATTCATTGACACTAGCTGGTGTCAGCTGCTTGGTGGGAGCTTTGGGCGGCTGGGTCCTGAGTGTCACAGGCTTGTCACTGGAGAGAAAGGTGAAGTCACGCAGTTGAGATGGGAAATCACACTGCAGGCAGGTGGTTGTTTTGTAGTGGGGGGGGGGCTTATGAAGAAACAACGAGAGAGCTAGGAAGAAGTGAATCACTGAGATATGACAGTTTGATCCTGGAGACCATCTACCAACAAAGATAGCATGTCCAACACACCTTCAGAGACCGTGCAAGCCCAGGTATCAGACAGCACCACAGTCATCTATGAAACCCAGCTCTGTGCCAATTGTATTCCTAGAATGGTTCACTACCCACAACAGTGAGCTCAAAGTCTCTGGTGCCCTTACAAAATAGCTCAAGGAGAAGAACTGGGGAAGAAAAGCTTTTAAAGGAAAAGATTTTCCTTATAATTTTGTGTAAGTTGGAGAATGCTTTTTGTAGGAATAATGAAGTTCTTAATCATTTTTACAATACAGAAAGCTTCCATTTTAATGAAGACTGCTTGCCAAGCAGCGGCTACCACTCTCTGATACAATGTCTTTTCCAACTTATATAAGTAACGTATTCACAGCAATTTTTAAATGTGTGTACAATTTTTATATGTGTGTGTGTGTGTGTGTGTATATGTTTTAAAACACACATACATCTACACATATAAGCATGTTTATATACCTACAAATAATGTCTATTTATATGCATGTATGTAGATATATTCATATCTGTGCATATTTTAATATACATACATATTCATAAACATCTATTAAAAGCTATCTATACATATGATTTAAGGATCCCACCCAGAGCTCCAAGAGACTTGGCTTCATCTAATGCTGAGCCTGACTAAAATCATCTGTGCCCACTGAATAGAAAGAGACCAGGAGCTAGCATCAATTCCAGTCCAGGTGAGGATGATGGTTGTGCCCCAGCCCTGGACCATCTCCACCCATTAACGAACTCATTAATGAACTCATTAACGAGGCAGCAGTCCACACCAGACTTGCTGAGAGAGACCATTGCTTGATGTAATTGACTCACCCTAGTTTGCCAGGCAATCCCTGGATATAGAATCATAGTCATACAGCCTGGGCCTCAGGAGAACAGTCTACACTCTTTGCACTCCTCGCACTAACTCTACACTGGGGGAGGAAATGGTTAGGGCTAAGTCAGTGGGGAGCTTTGATCATCACAGTGGAGCAATGCTTTGGCTTTGTGCTGAATAGAAACTGGATTTGGAGCCTGATTATGGTAGGACTAGTTATTACCTAAAATGAGAAAAAAGGTAGGTGCTTATAGAAGCCAGCTAGTGAAATCTTTTTAATGTCATTTAAAACATTAATGGCATCTTTATCTAGAGGCAATGATGATGAGGATATGAAAATTAAGCTGTTTTAGTTATACACATGTATACTATGTACTATGTATACTAGTATACATATTATCTTACATGTAAGATAATATACCAGACATACTGTTCAACCCTTGCTCGCCTTACAGCTTACATTCAGATTTTTCAGAATCACAGTGTGTTCACATAATTGACAATGTCCTGCCACTTAGCATGAGGTTGATCCTGTTCGAAATGCAGAGCCCAAGGCTCACCCAGACCCACTTGCCCCAGTCCTCACTGATTCATTGGCAGTGTAGAAGCACAGATATGGGCATCCTTTCGTGAGTGTGTAAATGTGGGGGAGGTGTCATATGTGTGAGTGTGCACGTGGGGCCGGGTATTGCTTCAGGTATTGCTTCTCAGAATTTGTTCGCCTTGTTTTTGAGATGAGGTCTTTCTGTCGTCAGCCTGGAGCTGGTTGATGAGGCTGGATTGGCTTCCCAGTGAGCCTCAGGTATCTGCCCATCTCTGCCTCCCCAAGACTGGGGTGAGAACCCCGTGTCTCTACACCCAGTGTTTTATGTTAGTGCTGGTGTCAAAATCAGGTCCTCATGCATACAAGGCAAGCACTTTAGCAACAGCCAAATCAATCCTGACAGGAAATCATTTTTTAAATGGACAACAGCAATGCCACACCGTCCTGTCACACGGGCTTTTCAGAAAAGTATTGACTCTTTACTTGGGTCCTCAAGGTAGCTAACAGTAGCACAAAGTCTGGCATCTCTGACTTCATTTTGTATCTGTCTTCTTTAATTTGGTGACACTTGCTCGCCTTTGGGCCTAAGTACTTCAGTCACTCGAATAGAATCTGTCTAAACTGGTGATACCTAAACTATCTCTCACCCCTTCAAAGCTGATACTAAAATTATGAATGGCTATCAACTATGAAATAGTATCCTTAGGTAGATGATAGACAAGTAGATAGACAGATAGATGATAGATAGATAGATAGATAGATAGATAGATAGATAGATAGATAGATAGAGATAATAGGCAGATTCATAGACATATGATAGATGATAGATTGATAGACTGATAGATCAATTGATTGGTAGATAGAAAGAAAGACAGATAATATGGGTGTACATGCTGTCATATACATATGGAGGTCAGAGGGCAACTTGGGAAAGTCAGTTCTCTCTTTCCCTGTGGGTCCCTGGGATCAAACTTTGGTCATTAGGTTTGATGGCACGTGACTTTACTTCCTAAGCCATCTCATCCAAACCCTTCAGCAAAGACTTATAGACCAGATTACTCCCCAGATAAGGGCAACTGTCTACTCTGGTGAAGACATGCCTTGAAGCAACAATAACTAAGTCCTAAGAATCAGCTTGACCCTTCAAGCAATAAAGACTTCTGACCAAAGCTAGGACAATAATCAGAGGCCTCATTGGGACCAGGGCTGCCTGACTGCCTGCCCCTCTCCCCTTTCCCACCCAGCTCATTTTGTTTCAAACTGAAATTCCATTTAAGTGCTATGACAATGGACAGTGGTCACTGGGCTTGTTGAATATTCCTTTCCCCAGTGTACACCATCATTTAAATCTCCTTTCTCTGGTTTTCCTATAACACAGCCCTGTAATTAGCTTAGTGTGGTGGAGCAATGGAGCCCAGGTTCAGGGCTCTGGACCTAAACCTCCAGTAACCTGAGAAACCACAGAATCTACACTTTAATCATGTGATCCTAAATAATGTTAGAGTTTAGCCACTAGATGGCCAGAAGCCATTTAGTAGAAGTCAGTGTTAACATTTATTCCACTGACCTTGAGCCATGCACACAATTCCTGTTGGGATGGGCATGTAGACAGATCCAAGTCTTTGTCTAAGGCTACACTGCAGAAGCACTTTGTAAATAACTCTTCTCAGAATGGTTTAAAAAAATATTTACTATGTTATGCTAACAGATGCTTCCAAACAAAGGGAACAGGAAGCTGGAGCTTTCTCTGACTGCCATTCAGAATCCTTTCCATTAAGTTCGCCTGCAAACTTTGCTGAAGAGCCCAGCAAGCAACGATGAAAATTACAGAGTGGCTCCCAAGTACTTCAGTGGGTAATCAACTGAAATTGAGCTGTTTTCCATATTCTTTGCTGATAATGCAAATGGACCCTTTAAAGCAAACAGCTCCAAGTTACCACACATCCTAGAAGCTGAAAGGGCCCATGTGGTCCACACAGATGCTTCTATTGCATACCGAGGCCTGCCCAGAGATACGGCTTCCCATAGCCATCAGCAGTAAGGTTCCCCAGATGCCTGTGCTTGAACAAATGGCCGGGCTGAGGAAGGGCTTTACAGACCCAGGCCAAACACCTGGATGAAGGATCTGTCAAGAAACGAAGTTGCCTTTAGGGAAATAACGGTGTCTTTCTAGACCCCTCAATGAGTTTCTCTCCACCTGGCTCAACGCCTGCTCTAGGAGACCTGAACTTGTGTAGCCTGGAAGCAAAGGACTCTGGTTAATGTGCTCAAAGGCAGGTCTCCTGATTCGAACAAGCTTCTGATATCCCCAAATAACAATCAAAGTGGAAAACAGATGAAGGGAGGGGGTGCAGGGAAAAGCGTGACTGTTTCCTGTCTGATTGTCTCTGCTCTAGAGCGGACCTGTGGGAGGGAAAGATCGCAGGTGGAGAACTTACTGAAAGCTCACAAGAAAAAAGTAGGGGAGGGACAGTGTGGTGTGCCGCGGAAACTTCCAGGCGTTTGCGGTGTAACTTCAACAGTTCCTAAACTCTCTGGCCCTTAATTTGTAGGAAATAGAATAATAAAACTCTCAGGGCAGACATAGTAGACAGCATCACTTGGCACACAGTGTGCACTTGGTAAATGTGCTGTTCCTCCTTCTGCCTATGAGAATGAACCAAGCCCCCTCTCGCCTGGTACCCTCCCCTCCCCCACTCCTGCATATCAAAGATGGTCCTAAAAAACACAGGTCATCTCCAGAAAGTTATTACAGTTAAAATGCCATGCTAGTACTGTTTATTTTTAAATTTATTTATTTAATTAATTAACTTATTTATTTTACACTCCATATTTTATTCCCGCCCGGCCCCTGGTCTACCCTCTGACTGTTCCACATCCCATACTTCCTCCCCACTCCCTGTCTCCACGTGGATGTCCCCACTCCCCACCCTACCTGACCTCTAAACTACTTGGGGCCTCCAGTCTCTTGAGGCTTAGGTGCATCGTCACTTAATGAACACAGACCCGGCAGTCCTCTACTGTATGTGTGTACATATCAGCTGGGGATGCTGTGCTGCCTGTTTAGTGGTCCAGTGTTTGAGAGATCTCAGGGGTTCAGATTAATTGAGACTGCTGGCTCTCCTACAGGATTGCCCTTTCTCCTCAGCTTCCGTCAAGCCTTCCCTGTTTCAACAATACGAGTCAGCCACTGCTGACCATTGGTTGGATGCAAATATCTGCATCTGACTCTTTCAGCTGCTTGTTGGGTCTTCCAGAATGAGGTCATGCTAGGTCCCTTTTTGTGAGCACTCTGTAGCTTCAGTGTCAAGCCTTGGGACTCCCCTTGAGCTGGATCCCATTTTGGGCCTGTCACTGAACCTTCTTCTCCTCAGGCTCATCTCCATTTCCATCCCTGCAATCCTTTTAGACAGGAACAATTATGGGTCAGAGTTATGGCTATAGGATGCCCCCTCTCCCTCATTAAATGCCTGTCTTCCTGCTGGAGGTTGGCTCTATGAGTTCCCTCTCCCTACTGTTGGTCATTTCATCTAAGGTCCCCTCCCTTTGAGTCCTGAGAGTCTCTTAGCTCCCAGGTCTCTGGTGTATTCTGGCGGGTCTTCCCAACTGCAATCTCCCAAGGTTGCCTGTTTCCATTCTTTCTACTGCCCTCCAGGGCTTCAGTCCTAATCCTTCACTCAGTACCAGATCAGGTTCCCCTCTCCTCCCCATTTGCCCCCCTGTCCACTTTCCTTCCCAGGTCCCTCCCACCCTCCCCACCTGTGATTGCTTTCTTCTCCCTCCCAAATGGGACTAAGGCATCTGCACTTGGGCACTTCAGCTTCTTGACCTTTTTGAGTTCTATGGACTATATCTTAGGCATTCTATACTTTTTTTGGTTAATATCCACTTATTAGTGAGTACATACCATGCATGACCTTTTGGGTCTGAGTTTCCTCACTTGGGATGATATTTTCTAGTTCCATCTATTTGCCTGCAAAACTCAGGATGTCCTCGTTTTTAATAGCTGAGTAGTATTCCATTGTGTATATGTACCACATTTTCTGTATCCATTCTTCTGTTGTGGGACATCTAGGTTGTTTCCAGCTTCTGGCTATCACAGATAAGGCCTCTATGAATATAGTGGAACACATGCCCCTGTGGCATGGTGGGGGCACCTTTTGGGTATATTCCCAAGAGTGGTATAGCTGGGTCTTCAGGTACATCTATTCCAAATTTTCTGAGGAACCTCCAGATTGATTTCCAGAGTGGCTGTACCAGCAATGGAAGAGTGTTCCTCTTTCTCCACATCCTTGCCAACATGTATTGTCACCTGAGGTTTTGATCTTAGTCATTCTGATTGGTGTAGGGTGGAATCTCAGGGTCATTTTGATTTACATTTCTCTGATCACTAGGACTTTGAACATTTCTTTAGGTGCTTCTCAGTCATTTGATATTCTTTAGTTGTAAAATCTCCATTTAGTTCTATACCCCATTTTTGATTGGATATTTGGGGGGGGTTGTTTGTTTTGTTTTTTTGTTTTTTTGTTTTTGTTTTTGTTTTTTTGGTGATTAGCTTAAGTTCTTTATATATTTTGGATATTAGCCCTCCATCAGATGTGGAGTTAGTCAAGAATTTTTTTCCAATCTGTGGGTTGCTGATTGATCTTATTGACTATGTCCTTTGCCTTACAGAAGCTTTCCAGTTTCATGAGGTCCCATTTATCATTTCTTGATCTTAGAGCCTGAGCCATTGGAGTTCTCTTCAGGAAATGTCTCCCTGTGCCACTGAGTTCAAGGCTCTTTCCCACTTTCTGTTCTATTAGATTCAGTGTATCTGGTTTTATGTTGAGGTCCTTGATCCACTTGGACTTGAACTTTGTGCAAGGTGACAAATATGGGTCTATTTTCATTTTTCTACATATAGATAGGCAGTTAGACCAACACCATTTATTGAAGATGCTTTCTTTTATCCATTGTATATTTTTGGCTTCTTTGTCAAAGATCAAGGGTCTGTAAGTGTGTGGTTTTATGTGTGGTTTTATTTCTGGGTCTTCAATTCTATCCCATTGATCATCGTGTCTGTCTCTATACCAATACCATGCAGTTTTTATCACTATTGCTCTGTAGTAAAGCTTGAGGTCAGAGATGGTGATTCCCCCAGACATTCTTTTATTGTTAAGAATTGTTTTCACTATTCTGGGATTTTTGCCTTTCCACATGAATTTGAGAATTGCTCTTTCCATGTCTGTGAAGAATTGTGTTGGGATTTTGATGGGGATTGCATTGAATCTATAGATTGCTTTGGTAGGATGGCCATTTTTACTGTGTTGACTCTGCCAATCCATGAGCATGGGAGCTCTCTCCGTTTTCTTTAAAATAGCATTTTGCAAAATTAAATAACTCAGTTTAATTTTGATAACATACTAGATTCCTATTATACATTCTAAAAAATGTGTACAGAAAATCAAAAGTCCCGTTGACCAAGTTGTAGATGGAAAGAACACTCTTGCACACCCTGATGGGTGTGTGAGACCATTCGAGAGACTTGTTGGAGACCAGCCTTTGCCTGGCTTTTCCTGGGTGGGTATAAAGACACATCTATGCATCCCATAAAAGGAATGCACTGAAAGTATTCTGTCCCAGGCCAGGTTGGTGAGCAGGTAGGTTGACTGGTGTTACAGCAGCATAGGCAAATCACAGGCAGGTGCTCCACAGAGAAGTCCTGCCCTAGTCAGTTGTGGTTTCCTCCTGACATAGGATGGTTGGAATCTCCAGGGTGGAACAGATTTATGAACTTGCAAAGGCTTGAGAGTTTTTTGAGTTTCATGAGTCTTGATCCTCCTCCATCCATGAGAGAATATTAATAAATTCAACTTTATAAGAATCTCTGAAGATCGCCAGAGCTGCCCTACTTCAGGACAGTGAAGGTATTATCTAGCCCAGAGAAAAGAGCTGCCCTACAAGAATGCTATATATCACTTTAGACATGAAATTTTTATTTTTGAAAACACAGAATAAATGTAAATACACATAAGGAATCAGTTTCATATTATACTTAGAGGGTCCTTTAGTAACATGTGAATCTAAGTTTTATATATAAGTAACATGTGAATATATGTCAGTGTAAGTTTTTATATTATTTGGAAATATTGCACAAAATGTCCACATGACCTTTCATTCTTATTTTCTTACCTTCTCTTAAATGTATCCTCTAGTAAATTCTGTATCTATCCTTCTAGATATTGTGCTTAGGATTTGTGGTATGAATGGGCATGTGTACACATACAAGTGTGTATTAGTCTCTGTGACCACAATATCATCTATCCAACTGTTTTCTCTCTTCCCTTGACTTGAAATGCCATTTAAGAATAGCAGTATCTCCTGATACACTGAAATATACTCAGAACGAGGAAGTTCTCCCTAAGATCACTAGGACACGTTACTAAATACAGAAATAAACAGACCACAGACCAGGGAGAGTGTCTTATTATTTGTTTGGCAAAGATAATTCCAGTCGGCTTTGTTTATACATGCATGATTCAACATTTAAAAAACAAACTAGAACATATTGTCTTACTGAAGGAGATAGAAAGAGGAAGAATGGGGTGGATAGGTCAAAATTGGGAATAATAGCTCTGGGTAACAGGCAGAAGAAATACGCTCAATATGGATATGTTCCATCTGCAGTGCCTGCAGTAGCACTAGGTTATGTGAGAAAGAGAATTATCATTACAGATGGAATTGAGTATATTATTTAAGTATGGTTTTATGTTTCACCTGTTGTCTTTAAGCTGAAAAAAAAACATATTATGTACTGTCAGTTTTATGTCTGACAAATACTTTTGCAAGTCAAAATGTAGTATGGAATGACTCTTTTGCCACTTGCTCTCATTTGAATTGTAGTGGTTGGTATTTGTTTATTATAAACATCTATAATTTTAAGGTTTATCATCTATCCAAAGTGTAATGAGGTATGGAAGGAGAGGAGACAGACAGACAGGTAGGCAGGCAGGCAGATGGACACTCCTGCATGCTAGTAAAGTGTGCTGCCACTGAACTCTATCCCCAGCTCAAAGGTGGGCTTCTTTTATGATTTTCGACTTGTGTATCAAGTGATATTATTTGTTATTTAGCAACTTATTTTGTATTGCTTTTGAGCAACATTCCTACAGCATAAGTCAGACTGTGGGGCTCTTTCCTTGCTTCAGTGACTGTCTCTCACCCTCAGGTTAAACCTAAGTCTTCCCACAAAGCATATTTCCAAGCTCTTCACACCATTGGCCTCATTGCTGTATGCAGCATCCTTGCTGTGTGCAGCATCCTTGCTGTGTGCAGCGTTATTCTTTTTGTGTGCAGCATCCTTGCTGTGTGCAGCATCCCTGCTGTGTGCACCATCTTTGCTGTGTGCAGCATCCCTGCTGTGTGCACCATCTTTGCTGTGTGCAGTATCCCTGCTGTGTTCACCATCTTTGTTGTGTGCAGCATCCTTCCTGTGTGCAGTATCCTTGCTGTATGCAGTATCCTTCCTGTGTGCAGCATCCCTGCTGTGTGCACCATCTTTGTTGTGTGCAGCATCCCTGCTGTATGCAGCATCCTTCCTGTGTGCAGTATCCTTCCTGTGTGTAGCATCCTTGCTGTGTGCAGCATCCCTGCTGTGTGCAGCATCCCTGCTGTGTGCACCATCTTTGTTGTGTGCAGCATCCTTGCTGTGTGCAGCATCCTTCCTGTGTGCAGCATCCTTCCTGTGTGCAGCATCCTTCCTGTGTGCAGCATCCCTGCTGTGTGCACCATCTTTGTTGTGTGCAGCATCCTTGCTGTATGCAGCATCCTTCCTGTGTGCAGCATCCTTGCTGTGTGCAGCATCTTTGCTGTGTGCAGCATCCCTGCTGTGTGCAGCATCTTTGCTGTGTGCAGCATCCCTGCTGTGTGCACCATCTTTGTTGTGTGCAGCATCCTTGCTGTGTGCAGCATCCTTGCTGTGTGCAGCATCCTTGCTGTGTGCAGCATCCTTGCTGTGTGCAGCATCCTTGCTGTGTGCAGCATCCTTGCTGTGTGCAGCATCCTTCCTGTGTGCAGCATCCTTCCTGTGTGCAGCATCCTTCCTGTGTGCAGCATACTTGCTGTGTGCAGCATCCTTCCTGTGTGCAGCATACTTGCTGTGTGCAGCATCCTTCCTGTGTGCAGCATCCTTGCTGTGTGCAGCATCCTTGCTGTGTGCAGCATCCTTCCTGTGTGCAGCATCCTTGCTGTGTGCAGCATCCTTCCTGTGTGCAGCATCCTTCCTGTGTGCAGCATCCTTGCTGTGTGCAGCATCCTTCCTGTGTGCAGCATCTTTGCTGTGTGCAGCATCCTTCCTGTGTGCAGCATCCTTGCTGTGTGCAGCAACCTTGCTCACTGTTCCTGCTGCCTCTGCCCTCTTTTCTCTCCCATCCCATTCTACCCTCACACCATCAGTCTCTTCTAACCCACTGTTTATTCTGGCATTAACAAATCCACACCAAAGCCTCACACAGCCTCCAGTGAGCTCTCTCTTCTGGATCTTAGACAGACTGTCTGTCTTCCCTGTGGGAGAGGCTCTTCTCACTTTTACTCCACTAGCAGTGTCATCCCTGCATGCCACTCCAGTCTCTCCAGATGGCCTCAGCCAAGACTAAAATACCTGCTCCTCTGCACAGAGCATGCTCAGGGTTACCTCTCCACACATTGCCATGGCTAATTTCCCATCTGGATATTTTCCTAAAATCCTCAACAGCAAGAAACTGACTATGATCTCCCCTATAGGTCCATTCTCTCCTTTCCATATCAAAGTTCCTGGTGAACATGTGTTGATTATTTAGTCATTCCATACCTTCTTTTTTGGTATATAAGAAATAAATACAATTAGGAAAATGCAAAGAACAATTGCATACCCAGTGTTCACAGCTGCTGCTTGCCTCCTTACTTTCTTCTAGGTACAATACTAAGTGTTTGTGGCCTAGAGTCACAGAGGTTGTCATAGAGGGAAGTGAGAAGAAAACATTCTCTTTTACGTTTTTAATTAGCAGTTTACACATGTTCCCTTTAAAGCCAGAGAAAATGGTATTTTCAAATGTCTGTGGCAGTCTCATCACATACATGGGTATAAAACATCCAGGTTGTGGCCACTGCCTGAGAGCAGCCTGGCAGAGAAAGTCCCAGGCAGATGTGTCCATCTTTCAGTCCATGCACCAGAGGCATCCAGAATAACTGTGGTTGTGACACCATTCAGTTATAAACCACAAGAACATGGCCCAGGGTCGGAAGGCTGGACACCCCCGCCGCTGAGGCTAATGCAGCATGTGCTATGACATCTCTGGAACTCCCCCAGAGCTGCAATCTGTGCAGAAGTCCAAAGGCACCTGCTGGCTCAGCCATTGTAACTCTTCCTGTTTGCTTCTCAGACCTGAAGTCAGACTCTCAAAACGACTGCAGCTGCTCCAGGCATTGCTACACTTATTCTCTCTAAAGCTGTGAAGAGATCTAAGAGACTCTACTGTGTCTGGTGCCTCAGTGCAGGATCATTGAGCATCCACAGCATTACCCCCGAGTCTGTTCACCTCTGTAAAGCCCCAACCCATCCAAAGAGACAGCACACAACCCCGGTACATTAGCATTCCAGATCTCAGAAGCTTCATTTGGGGCTTTTGGTTGAGATGTAGTCGCTGGAACAATAGAAGCTGATTTTTTTTTCATTTACAATGAAGCTTTACATGAGCAAGCGCATGTGCTTCTCATTCAGACATAAATGGCCCCACTTAGTTATGAACGAAATCAGTGCTTATTGTACTAATAATTCGCAAACACAAATTAATGATACCTAGAGATAAGCAAGCTTTATTCCCCACCTTTAATCCTAACACCTCTCTGCTTTCTCACCTCTATCTCAAAAGGGATATAAGAAATAAAAATGAACGATATAGTTTTGTTTCTTATAACCCTACTAAATGCAAACAAAACATTCTTGGACGTTAAGCCCACAGTCTATTCATCTCATTATACTTTTCCTTACAGGAAGTACTGGTGAACATCCTGAAAACTTTGTAAAGGTCCCGTCCCGGTGGAGGTATGTTATGACTGTCTTTTGAAGTTTTAAATGTTAATATCCACCATTTGGTAGATGATATCTGTTTGGAGCCCCATGCATCGTCAGGAAGTCTCCACGGGTAGTGTTGTCTACATGCAAAAGAAGCAGAAACCAAGCCTCAGCTGACAAAGGCAATGTCTGACACCACAACTGCTAAATGGGATTCCCGGCTGGAGTCTAGCCTTTTGCTCCCAACAAAATGGCCAGGGAGAGAGAGCACTCCAGCACCTGTATAACAGGACAGGTTTTTAAAATTATTATTAAAACTACACAAACACAAGTTTCTTGTGTCTGGGATTCCATGGCTGCCTCTCTCTCAGGTGAGTTGAATGAGCTCTAGCAAAAGCTGTCTGGGATCAGGCTCTTCACAACCCACACACAGGGTGACAGGGTACCAGAGTCAGTAGGGAGGCATGCTCTGGTATGGCTCATGAGGTAGAAAATGTAGAGAAACTCAAAGGTTAGAACATTGAGTACAGTTTTAGGCACAGAGTCAAATAGAAGATAGCAAGCTTTGTACTTGTTAACACCAGTACTTCCTGTAAGGAAAAGTATAATGAGATGAATAGACCATGGGCTTAACACCCAAGAATGTTTTGTTTGCATTTATTAGGGTTATAAGAAACAAAACTATATGGTTCCTTTTCTATTTCTTATATCCCTTTGAGATAGAGGTGGGAAAGGGGAGAGGTCTTGGGATTAAAGGTGGGGAATAAAACTTGTTTATCTTCAATACTATTTCCCATCTGCCCCACACTAATCCTAGATTTCTAAGGACTACAGAGTGCAAAGAAGTTGATCTTTCTTTTTTTTTTTTAAATAATGCTATTCTACATATGTGGGGTGGGCACATGTGGGCGTGGCGTGAGTGCCTGTCCCTGTGGAGGTCAGAAGAGGATATCAGATCCCCCTGAAATGGAATTAACCTGCAGCTGTGAGCTGTACCATGTGAATGGTAGGAACCAAACTTAACTTCTCCGTAAGAGCAGTGCATACCGAACCATCTCTCCAGCCGCCTGCATAAATTTTCTATTCATCTTTTATCAGGTGATGCACTTGGCCTGTAAAGACAAAGAACATTAAGTGTTTCTAATGAAACAGTGGCAGAGTGTGAGTCCCCACTCTAATGGAAGTAATGATTACAAGGATCCAACTAATTTAACACCAAAGACAAGTTTTAAACACACACATTACTTAGTATCGGTCCTGCCTCTAATGCAAGGAAGGTGAAAAGGACCAAGGTGTGTGTTCTTCCAAAGCTCCAGATTGCCTATCTATCCTTCAAAGCAGAAGCAAGCTGAGTTTCCTTCTACCCATCAGATGGGAAGGTAAGTACAGACTCAGGGAGTCCATGTAACTCTTAGCTCCGATCCATTGGAAGAGCATTTCTTACCCAAATAAAGGTAAGCATCAACAACTGAAAAGCAAGAAGTATATCTGCATGAATGAGGAGGCCGGCTATAAGTTGCTGAAATCAATGACTAGAGGTGAGTCCTACAGACTTGAGGAGCTAAGGGCCAAGATCAAAGAGGGATGATATATGTCATTCTCCAAAACAGAGGCTGCTTTTTAAGACCCTAAAATACCAATACGTTGATAGTGAAAGGAGAACAGACAATCAGGTTGTGAAGTCAATACTGGAGAGGTCTACCGTCATGGGTGACTTCATAACAGCCATGCACTAAAAGCTCCAAAAGTGTCATCTCATGTAGCCATTCAGGCCTTCAAAGGGGAAACTGATCAAATGACCTCACTTTGAGCCACTCTACTGCTACCTAAAGAACCTCATGTCACCCTGAGTCCCAGACATGTCCTTCTTAGGTGGTAGTTCTGCGCGTTCTGAGCAAAGGAAGTGACTAATTCTAGACCCTCCTTCAGCTGCATGGCAAATCATCCACAGAAGGCTCTCTCTACAGAGGCACCAGCGCTCTGATTGTCCCGAGGGAGGATGAGCAATGCCAGCTGTGAGCTGGAGGAATGCGAAGTCTCTGTGAGGAACTGAAGGCCCCACTGAATCTGACTGGAAGTAAGTTTAGGGCAATCTTTTTCATGTTTAAAAATAAAACCAAATCAGGAAGTATGGGAAGGGGTGGACTCAAGGTCCAAGAAGAGTATTTGTTGCAACAGCCTCAAAATACCTTCTCCTTTAGCATCAGTAGATAGGGAGGAACAACACTAGAACCCATCTATTCTGGGCTCCTGACCGCCCACTGAGCACACTTTCGCTGGTTAGAGGTTTTTGGTTTGTTTATTTCCCTTCATTCCTCTACTGCCTTCTTTCATTATTCTTGTTCCCTTTATCCTTAGGAACTTCAAGTGTTCACAAACTTGTTTTCTACCATTCCAAGAATGTGTCCAAGATGTTAATCTCCATCTCAGCCCTGTCAAATGAAAACTCCTGCATGCCATTGCTTTGGATTTGGCTTCCTAGGAGCAGAGCCTGGGATGAAGAGTCTTGTAGATGTGATTTCCCAGAGGACGGCTCTCAAAACTGGAAGCAACCAGTAGGTTGAGTCAGAGAAGGCCGCTAAGAAAACTTGCCATCTCGTCAGGGTCTGACCTGATCCTCAGGAAAAGTATGGATACAAAAGTACCAGAATGCTAGTCCTTGGTAGGTCTAGTGCTTGCCCACTCATCACCTTGACCTTGGCAGTGCTCTATGAGGAGTACACAGGAGAGATATAACTGCTAAATGTGCTAAGTAACACATTTGGCCTGGGGTAGTTCTCCCAAGAAAGGGAGCCCTCTAGATTGCCTGCTTTTCATTCCCCTAGTAGTATTCCTCCTGTGCTCTTTCCAAGACTGGGCATCATACATTCTATCACAGAATCTGCATGATTTAAAAGCAGCGGAACACTTGTTTCAGTGATGTTTATCAAGTATCTATAAAACTTCACTGGAGTTACTTTGTTTCATCTTGTTTAATTAAAATGTAGAGCTACAACTTCTCTTCCTGATGAAAGAAAGAAAGAAAGAAAGAAAGAAAGAAAGAAAGAAAGAAAGAAGAGAAAGAAAGAAAGAAAGAAAGAAAGGAAGGAAGGAAGGAAGGAAGGAAGGAAGGAAGGAAGGAAGGAAGGAAGGAAGGAAGGAAGGAAGGAAGGAAGGGAAAAAGTGTCACAAAATACTAAGTGCCTGCAGTTCCTCTGCACAGTCACAAGTGCATCCTCTTAGAAGGTACAGCATTTTCTGATACAATGTAAATGAGGTCTATCTGTGGAGAGCGTAGTCAGGAATGTTCTACTATTCTCACTTGTGGTAATAATGCAGCTGATTGCCTTGAGGCTCATGGATGTTATGTTCACAGAATGAAGGCACTGAAGAGTGTTTCAATAAAGCTGATTAAGGTGCAGCAAGGAAAAGGCAGTGAGTTATTTGGGTCCAGGCAAATATATCCCCATGAACTGGAGTGATGGCATAAGTGGCTTATTTGGATACATTTATTTGTTTATTGGTATAGTGAACAAAGTGTATATATCAAGTGGTGCAATTTTGACCTTTGAACTAATTCCATATGTTGCAGTCAATACAATAGAGTACAGATTTCAAAGTTATAGAATTGGGGTCAAATACTGACATTGCTACTCCTAAGGTTGTGTGGGATACATTTTGTGATTCTAGGCAAACCACTCAGAAAGGGAAACTTCTAGTTTTTTGGAAAGTTAGCTATGTCAAATGATGTTTTCCTGGGCACACAGGCAAAAGGATATCCTGCTAAAGCAAACACATGAAAGACTGTTTGCCTGAAGCAGACCCAGGTGAAAGGATGTTTTAATACAGCAAACACTTAAAAGGACACTTGATAAAGGAGTATAAATATGACCCCACAAACAGTGGGGGAGGAGCACTGAGCCTTGGTTTGGTTTCTTCCACCTTGTTATTCTTCACTAATGACAACCATGTATTGGTTTGCCTTATATGGTATTGTTAAGCTCAACTTGTAGTAATGCTGCCATTGAGAGAAACTCACCCAAGAGCTGCTCACAAGGTCCCTGTGGCAGCTTGCCACTTCTGTGGCCTCGCCTCAGGCAGGTTGGCAAGCCTAGTGGTTTCTTCAGGTTTGAACTACAGCTGCCTGGTGTCTGCTTCCTGAGAGGACTGGACTGCAGCTGCTGGTTCGTGTCTGGTGTCTGCCTGCCTAGAGGACTGGACTGTAGCTGCTGGTTCATGTCTGGTGTCTGCCTACCTAGAGGACTGGACTGCAGCTGCTGGTTCATGTCTGGTGTCTGCCTAGAGGCCTGGTCTGCAGCTGCAGAGTCATATTTGGTGTTTGCTTCGGGACTGAACTGCTGCCCAAGAAGATCAATCTTGCCCCCCCCCCCCCGCCCCCCGCCGCCCCTCCAAAAAAACTATTGCTGAACAGGTCCACGTCCCCATATCCTAATAACTTTTCTCTTTCACTACCTCTGCTGGGTAGTGGCACAGAGAAGAGGTTGAATCCTTATTAAAAGTAGGTTGCAAAAAAATGTATGCCTGTACCACTCAACCTCTGAAAGGCATCCCTCCTCTGGAACACGGCAAAAATGATGCATGCCTACCTATAGTAATTCACAGATTCAGAAAGTTTGTGATGCTTAGTAAAATGCCCAGTGTCTGAAACTCTGTTGTTTGGCTTGTAAATATCAGAAAGCGGGTTCAGAATTAGCAGTGAAACTTTAATCTTTGACTTGAGAGTAAAACCAAGAGGAACAATATACTTAGAGCTCAGAGGCAGTCTGGAGGCTGCCTTAGTTCAAATCCCCCAAAGGCTGACACTCAAGGTAGATTAGCTGCAGAAGAGTTTAAGTGGAATGAATGTCCCTAGGATGTGGAGGAACTGGGAGGGTAGGCGGAGCCTGTGGACCATCACGTAGAGCTCATGCCTGTGTAGAGAGGAGACAGAGCTGGGCACAGAGAAGCCTTGGGCTGTGCTGAGCTCTGAGAGCATCTCAATAGTCTTTACCAAATCCTCCAGGCTAAGAGCTCCCATGTCCTGCAGGAATGGGCCTGCGGTGCCATTGGCCACCTTCACTCCCCAAAGCAAGAAATGTCTGGAAATAGAGTGTTTTCATGGCCATGGAGATCAGGCGTCAATGTCTGTTGAGGAATGAGGGTGTCCCTTTCTCCATGTTTCTTCTCTGTGCATTCATCTTCCATTTCCCTCCAGACTGACAACTCCTACTCCTCCATTCCTAAACTGGGATCCCAGCGAAATTGGCCTAATTATGAAACAGAGGCTTGATCATTAGCAGGATGAATGTTAGAAATGGGCTTTCGTTGACAAAAGGAAATTATGGGTATTTGAAATGTATGGATTGGCAGAAATACTTTAGTGATACATCTCTTTATACTGTCATCTGCACCATTAAAAATGGTACCTAAGTTCTCATATTTCAAGCATCCTATGTCCAGTCACTAATTAGTACTCTGGTTCTCTCAGAGATTCAGGAATTCCTAGACCTTAATGAACTGGGTGCCAATCATGTGCTTGCTGGCTGGGTTACTCTGAATCCCACTTTGCCCACACAGTGGTCATCCACACTACCTTGTCCTTCTTTGGTGTCTGCCTTCAACACTCTGAAGAGAACACTGGTGACTGGAAACCCCTAGCCTTGAGTAGAGCAGGTTGAAGTAGCAATGGGAAATGTTTTAAACCACCAGCTTCTCTGCCAAGTACAACATCCCATCAAGGACCCAGGCTGAATAAAGACTATCTCTCTCCTTGCTAGCATAGGGGATCGGCTGGATTTGTTTACTTGCCAGAACTTTCCCTCCCATAGAATTTCACATATCCAGAAAGAGAAGACAAAACCTTTAATTTCCCACCTCAATGAGCTAACATCATTTCTCCTCAGAATTTAAGTGTTGAAACCATTTTATGTTTTCAGTATGAAATGTCCCCCACAGCTCATGTGCTGTCCTTGGCTATTGCTGGTGTTTAGAGGGACTGTGGGATCTCTTCAACATGAGGCCTGCCAGGTTGGGGATATAAGCATTGACGATTATACCCTTGTTTGGCCATAACCTGAGCCTTCTGCTTCCTGTTCTCATGATCACAGGAACAGATCTTCCACACACTCCACCTGCTACCAAGCCATTTCCCCCCTTCCCACCTATTGGGGGGGGGCAGGACCCTCTGAAACTGTGAGCCATAATACAGTGTTCCTTCCTTAGGTGTTTCGTTAGAGGGAGTAACTAATATGTCTGGTGATATTTAGACACAAGGCCTCTGAGGCATGATGGGAGAGCCCTCAGGAAGATGGTACTTATTACCTCATAAGAGAAGCCCAGAGAATTGGATGCCCTTCTCTCCCTCTCACTTCCCTCCCACTCCCCCTTTGAGAAGATACAGTCAGAAGACCAGAAAAGAGCCCATTTCCAAGAACCAAATCAGACAGCACTGTGACCCTGTACTTAGCCTTCTGTCATTTAGAGCAGTCAGTCCATGAGAGCCTATTCTAGAAGTTCCCACTAAGACATTCACTGAGCAAAAGAAAGCCCAGGAGAAATTGAAAGTTAAAAGCAGTAAAAGAAATGTGTCTTTGAAACCTGTTAGGGTGTGACCAAGTCACTCTACCTTCAACAAGAAAAGACAAGGCACGATGTGGCCCCAGCATGTCTCCTGAGTTCTCGTGGTCTAGCTGTGTCAATGACAGGGGAGCTTTGAGTGCACCCAATTCTCTCTTAGGACTCGTTTCTCCCTCATGTACATTAGCTCAGGTGTGTTAGTTTTTGCTGCAATAAGAACACACAAATGTCAACAGAATAAAGCATTTTCTTCTCATTTATGCCAAGTATTTGTCAAGAAAGACTGAGAGCTTCACTCAGGGATTGTGTCACACACCTCCAGCAGCAGCCCCTGTATGGGACAGTCTCCTAATAAGCGTCAGCTATCAGCACAGCCTAGAGTTGTTCTAAGGAATCTCAACTGGGAGGTTGCTTTGATCAGATTGGCTTTGGGCTTGTCTGTGGGCAGTCTCTCCCTAGGCAAGAAGTCCTGGACTGTATAACAAAGTTAGCTGAATAGAAGCTGGAGACAAGTCAGAAACCAGTTTTTCTCCATGGTTCCTGCCCCTGCTTCTGCCAGACTTTCTTCAATAATGGATTTAAGATGAACCACACCCTTTCCTCTTCTAAGGTGCTTCAGATCAGGGTTTACCTTTACATCTGAAAAGCAAGCTGGGACCCAAAGCAACGGCTGGGAGAGCATCAAAAACTCAGCAGACATCATGTTGGCTGTGAAAAATTCCCCTAGCAAAGACACATGTGAGGCTGTACACGTTTCATTAGAGGAAATGAGTCACGTGGCGGTACCAAGGCTCAGAGGTAGTGAAAGCAATTCTACTTTGTGTCTGGCTAGAGAAGCTTAATGGCCACCACGTATTGGTTGAAAGTGGGGAGAACAGAGAAAGAGATATTTCTAATTTTCTTTGTCACAATTGCTTTCTTACTATACTGTCCAGAGAGCCTCACATGTCAACATAACTTGCCCCCTGGAGTTTGTAAAATTCTGATATTTCAAATATCAACAGCCCTATTTCCTTTAATATACAAATGACATTGGATCAAGCCTGTGTTTGATTGCACGTGGGAGCTGTCACAGGCCTATTTCCATCCCCTGAATGGGTCTCACCGTCCCCTGACTCTGGACCTCCGCTCCATCTGCAGATTGTTTCCATGGCCACTCATGATTGTCCACTGCTCTAGCCGAAGTACAGTGTGATAATGGGACTAGCAGCCATTCCAGGAGCCTTGAACCAAGAGCTGACATTAAGGGAAAGAGGCAGAGATATAAATTACAGCACAGACAACTTCCCTGGAATCACATCCCAAGCTTTCCACAGGGTCTAAAGCTGGCCCTTTATCTACATCTGAAAACTGTGCATTCCAATTCAGCCCTTGACGCCTTAGCTCCCAGCTGCTGTTCCTTACTGCATGCAGACCATCGCCTACAAGTGTGAATGACAGGTTTGGTTTGGTACCAAGTCATAATGTCCTGTGCCTAAGTTTGCCTTCTTCTAGGGTGCTGACTGTTGTAAAGTCCTGTTCATGAAACTACTCCATCTGGGGCCAGAAAGGTGGCTCAGCAGTTAAGATCACTCCTCTCAGAGGACCAGGATTCAGATCCTAGCACCCACATCAGGCAGCTCACATTGCATATAACTCTAGTGCCAGGGGATCCCAAGCCCTCTTCTGGTTTCTGCATGTACCTACATACATGTAGCATGTAGTCAGACACACATGCACACACACACACACACACACACACACACTGTATTCTAAAAATATAATCTATTTAAACTGAATCCAATACTTCTGAATAAGGTGAGCTATTTGGTCTAAACTTGAAGTGTTATCCTATACAGTGGTCTCAGCAAGACAGAGCATCTTTTTCACAGAGATATCTGAAGAACCCAGAAGCCTAGTTGCACACCCACACTAGCTGGGAATCTTCACAAGACACCCCCCACACACACACACACATCAATCCTATTTTATGTGAGTCTGATGACCTCAATCCACAGCCAAAGTAGAGACCGCTGGCCCCCTGACCTGCTCCCACTGCTTTACACTGGGAAGGCATTCTGTTCCAGATGGCTGTCCTCACTCGCACCTCCTCCTTGGAAATGGGTTATTTGGCACCTGATTTTTTTTCAGTCTCTTTGCATTCAGAACAGACTCAGTGAAACAATGTCTGGCTTTGAGGTATAACTGTCTTCATCCATCTCTTCCTTGGGGAGGCATCCTGTCCAGTCTTTCCATATGTTCTATGATGGTTATTGCCTTCTGTACCCCCAGGGTTCCTTCTTTGCCTAACAGATTCTTGGGGACTTTAGAGACAGCTCTCCCATTCCATATATGATCTCCTCCTGTTCTTCCAGAGAAGTATCAAATGCTAGTATCAAGTCAGTGCTCTTATCATAAGGCCTTTTTATACATAACCTTTAAGGGCAGTCTACACCATGAATCTATAGCAGCAGCTGCCTCATAATCTCAGGGATGTGAATAAGAATCACCTGTGGACCTTAGATTAAAAACAAACAAACAACAACAACAAAAAAAAACCATGTGGGTCCTCATACCTCTCTGAGCAAAGCTCTTGAAATTATCCTGAGGGGTGAGCAGCATCCGTCTTCATGGAAGCCCCCTGGTGATTTCAAGGTTGAGAAATGTCCTTTCCAGATCCTTCTGACTAAAAATGCAATTCAGTAGCCAATAACAAGTGTAAAGTGTTCTGTCCCAAACCTGTCTAAAAGAACCAAAGTCTCTGGGGGAAGCCATGCTCCAGGTAAAACCACAGTGGTTAATGATTGGTAAGTAGCTAACAACCTTGTTAAGAGTATTTCCTATCTCTCCTATCCCTCAAAAGATTTAGTATACAGGATTGTAGTTAAGGGAAGCCAAGTGTGTAACAAGCACGTAAAAGGACAGTTGAAGGATTCTTCCCTAACAACACACATGTATTGGTTCACTTTACATTGCATAGTTGAGCTCCATTTGTTAGGACTCCATAATGAGAAATGTACCAAAAAACTGATGGTGTGCTGCATTTTCTTGCCAATTCTGAGGACTCAGATTGTCAGCTAAGACAGACTCACATGGAGTTTTGCTCAGTCAGACTCTCATGCTGAGGCAAGACCCATGGAGGATGCGTGGTGTTTGAAGTGAGTATAAATAAGACTCAGTGGACAGTGACAGAGGTGAGCGAGGCTTGCTGGTAGAGCAGCGCTTGGTTGAGAGGCACAGCGGAGACCTTCTCCTGGTGTTCATCTTTATCCTGGTGACCATGGTCCCTCCTGCTAACTTGTGGTGATTTGACTGAGGCCTGGCTGTTCCTGCTAGGTCATGCCACCCCTGTTGCTGCCCGTCCGGACACTACTGAACTGGATTGCTAATATATTCATAAAATGTTCACAAGTAGATCCAGCTGCCGCTGTTGACCTGTAAACTGAATTGCCAATTTCCTGAAGGGAGTTGCTCCAAAGAATCATTTCTAAACAGGTCCACCTCCCTGTATCCTTTCTTTTTCACTCCCTCTGGTGAGTGGTGGGCTAGATTGGAGGTTAAAGCATTTAAAAACCATTATTAAAAGAAAGCATTTAAAAATTAAAATTACCTAATACAGTCAATTTGACCACTTTAGGAATTTGACCACTGGCCTCTATCTTCCAGATCTACCATTTTCTTAGAGTCAGTCTGTGCTGCAAGGTGATGAGTTGCCAGGACTGTGTGAAATCTCTCTGGGGGGCAAGATTCCCTCTGGCTGTCACTAGACTTCAGTTTTTCTCCTTCTCCAGTAGGAGATTCCTGGGAAAATTCCAATTCCTTGAGGCCCATTACTTTAATATTCTAATGGATAATAGTAAGAACACTATCATCTCATTAGAATATCTTTGTTCTTGCCAGGAAGATTACAACATTATGAAATAAGTAGCGTCACCTAGGAGTTCAAGTCTGGTTCAACATGTAAAATTAGGCATTATTCATAGGATTAATAGACTAAAGGAGAAAGAACAACCATCGGATCAATAGGCGCAGAGAAATATTTGATAAAATTTCAACATCCATCCCTGACAAAGGTTCTTAATAAAAAGCAAGACCTTTTTAAATATAAAAGAACTTCTCTTTTACATGTGTCCCATGAAGATATGGGACTGTGGGAGGAAATCTTCCATGGGAAGTTACAGACTGCAGGAAGGTACAAGCCATGAGAATTTTCATTTGTTGATAGTACAAATTCACCACCCTAGGCATTTTTTTTGTTTTTAGATGAATTTATTTTTATTTATGTGTTTGAGTGTTTTGCCTAAATGTGTGACTATGTACCATATGAGTACCTGTGTCCAAAGAGGCCAGAAGAGAGCTTCAGATAACTTAGAACTAGAGTTACAGATAGTTTTAAGCCATCATGTGGATGCTGGAAATTAAATTTGGGTTTTCTGCTAGAGCAGCAAGTACTATTAATCACTTAGCTACCTCTCCTCCTGCCCTAAGTTTCTTAAGATAAACATACCTTCCTATCTCTCCAGTTGTGTGTATTTATTTCAAGAAAAATGAAAACTTAACCCCACAAAACCTATACACGAACATTTATAACAGCCTTATTCACAATGCCCAGAAACAGGAAGTGTCTCAATGTCCTTTAAATAATGAATAAACAAGCTGTTATCCAACTACACAATGATGTGTCCTTTGGTAACAAAAGGAACAATCTATGGACACCAACCATTAACTGAACCAGACTCTTTTTAAAAACAAAAACCAAAGCTACTGTGTGTGTGTGAGAGAGAGAGAGGCAGGGAGAGAGGAAGGAAGGAAGGAAGGAAGGAAGGAAGGAAGGAAGGAAGGAAGGAAGGAAGGAAGGAAGGAAGGAAGGAAGGAAGAGAAAGAGAAAAGAAAGAGAGAGAAAGAAAGAAGGAAGGAAAGAAGGAAAGAAGAAAAGAAACTACGAAACAAACGAAGAGGCTGGGGGGAGAAAAGGAGGGAGGGAAGAAAAGGGTGAATAGATAGCAGGGCTGCAGGAGACAGCGAACTGCTTCACTTTAATAGAACTGTTCCGTCTTGACTGTGGAAGTCATCACATGGTCACCAGTGTCTGTGAAACCCTTTCCATTGTTTCTAACAAGATTCCATTGTAGTGTGTGGGATCATAACCCAGCAAACCTGGCTGTGTTTATGCTGTGGATTAAGATACAAGCAACGGCATCTCTGACTTGTATGCACAGCCAGAGACAGAGTGGCAGGAGAGCTTTTTAGCAGGAAAGATACTGGCACAAAAATCATAGCTCTCACCTTTAAGGGGATAAAAGACAGTTTATTCTGGAGCCAAATAATTGACCAGGACCTAGTAAATGTTCCAAAATGGTAACAGTGTTGTGAAGTTTTTATAAAAAGAGTACAAAAAAAAACAGTTATAAATCAAGGTATTTTTCAATCACACTGGTAGAGCCATCAACTAAGTGGATTGCGCCAAAGCAAGGAATCCTTGCCATAGAGCTCAGGTGCTGTTTAATTGAGGCCTAGTCTTTAGGTTGGTGCAAACTAGAGGTCCGTTAATACATCCCCAAAAGTTTCAACTGTTAGTCAAAAGGGTGTCAGGTTAGACACAGAGGTGGGCAATGGCTTTAAAGGGGTAAAGGATAGCCCCACAGAAGTGTCCCCTTGGCTCTGGACCCGCAGCATTCCGACACCAAATTCACTGCCATGTTCACTAGCCGTCAGCCTTGCTGAAGGTTGGGGGTGAGGTGTGGTCCTTTCCAGAAACTTTTGTTCACAGAGGCATATTTATAAGTAGATCTTCTGTCCTAAAAAGAGAATCACTTCTGGGAACCACAGATCTTTAAAACAGCGTCTTCAGTACAGCCCTTGAGTGTTTTCTTTCCTTAGACCTCTGGGGAGAGGCTGGCTTAGAAATAAACAGCCTATTGTCTTGCCACATAGAGAAAGCTGCCGAGTATGATGACACCAAGACAGTGGTGAAGCAGGCAGGGGAGGGCCACTAAGAAGCATCCTGGGCTACTGTCTCCTGGGACTTTAGCAGTGACTCCCACTCCTCCAGCTGTGATACTGAGGCTGGCATTGCTCTCCATGCCAGCTTTGTAAGGCCCACCTCCTGGTATGACAATGAACATGGCTACAGCAGCAGGGTGGTGGGCCTCATAGCCTACATGGCCTCCAAGGAGTAAAAGGGCCTGGGCCACCCACTCCAGCAAGGACAGGAGAGCAAGAGAGAGGCCCTGAACACTGAGGGGTTCCGGACTCCACTTGGTCCCTGACGCTGAGCCTCTCCCTCACAGCTTCCATAGCAGACCCCCACATGACTGATGGGGCCTAGGGAGCCCTACTCTCTTGAATATCATCAATAAAGTTCCCTGCTCCCCCACCCCAAAGCAAACTGGGTCCGACCCAAGCTTTTTAATATGACTCATTGTTGGGGGGATACTGAACAATTTAACTTCATTTGTGATTAAAAGTTTTGGGATCAAGGCTTTTCTTGGGGGGAAATTACAGGGCTAAGATAAAAAGGAAAATTCACCCAAGTATAACAGGCTAAGTAAGAGAAAACATCAACCAGGAAATACTGTTTCCATGGAAAATAAAGCCTACTCACACGACTTACACTGTCCCATGCCAAGATACCCAGGGACTACCTTTAAAACTGGTGCTCTCTAACCGGGAAGCATTTCTGGCTTGTACTTTTTGAAGAACTTTCCACTTGACTTTTATATAAGACTACAGTAATTATACTGTTCGCTCCTGTATGTGAATTAGAAGCCCTTTCTTCCAGGCACACAAGTAATACCAAACCTAGCAGCAGAGGGGGGGCTGGGTTTCAGCTCCCTCTGAGTCTCAAAAGGGGTCCTTGTCACTGAGAAGCTCTTGCCTTGGCACAGCTGCTCACACAGTGTCAGAGTTAGAAAACCCCAAGTCAGTCACATCAGGATGAGCACGATAGCTTCAGACCTTTCAAATGGTGTTCCGCAGGCATCTCCAGGCAAAGGAACAGGTGTTTTAAAGTTGGTTCTGACAGGAAAGCAAATTTGGATCTAGGTAAAGTGAAATTAGAGATGACACGGAACAGCCAGAGGACTTTGAAACGCACACACCACGCATGACTGAGTCATTCCCCAGTCCCGATGGAGCCTCTTGACTCTAGAAATCTTGCAATTCAACGGTATCTCTATTTGCTCGAATGAGCTCACTGCCTCAGTAAATTACTGCCAGTGTCTTTCTTGTAGCAGAAAAAATAGCTTTCTCTCATTCACCATCAAAGATCTACAAGGATAAATAGATTAGTCCCTACATGGTGGCACATCTTAATTCCCATATTCCACCTAATCACTTGCACACACCTAAGCTGTTGTTATATAAAATAGAGGGGGTTGAGGATCCTTTATCTGGTCTTAGGCCAAGTTTTTCAATCTCTTCAACAAAGACCTCATATCAGAGCACTTTCCACCTCCTTGTCTCTTAGGCTAATCCCCCAGGTGGCAATGGGGAGCCTGGGCCAGGAAGCCATGGCTCATTCCCGCCCCATGCAGAGCCATTGCCTAGGACTGGAGGGACAGCTGCTGAGGTGGGGCTGGCTGCTGGTTGACTGCTGACTCAGCCAGTGTAATTTGGGGGGGCAAGTTACATTAATTCTGCTTTCAGTTTCCAACATTTTAAAATGGAGCTAGTCAGTGCCTACCTCAAAGGTATCTTAGGAAGTAACATGAAAGAATGCTCTGTGCTTTAGAGATTGCTGCAGGTACATGGCAGAGGGACAGCACATTAGACAGGGAAGCCATGTTTTCTGGACCCAGTGGGGCAGTTACGTATTTGAATGCACAGACGTTGTGACTGTGTACACAAGATCTGCACAGACTCAGTGTGGACAAATTCCATCATCGAGCTGGGAAAGAAAAGTCAATTTCCTTTAAGGGTGTGGCCCAAGGAGGGTTGACCACGTGTTAGTGAATGGCCGTATGTCCAAGAGTATATGGGCAGCAAGAACTGGACTTGATGGACTTAAAGAAACAAACATCTGTACAAAGGGATACAATGTTAGGTGAGTAGGAGGTGGGGGTGGATCTGGGAGGAGGTGGGAAAGGAGATGAATACAGTCCAAACGAAATTTTGACATTCTCGAAGAGTAACAAAAAGAGAGAGAAATAAAGGAAGAGAACATCACACCCAGAGACAGGAATCAAGAGTCACTGACAAAGATCCACCTTCATGATACTCCCTGTGACTCAGTGTTTTCATCTGTGAAGTGGGTATGCAATTGATGCTTTCAGCTCATGCTCTGTAGCATCAAATAAGATGTCGAATATAAGAGTCCTGTCACTGGGGCTGATGAGATAGATTTGTGTACAATAGCATTTGCTCTGCAAGCACGAGGACCTTAGGGTTTGGGGTACAGATCCTGAGAGCCTGCCAGCCTTGCTTAAATTCTACTTCAGTGACAGACCCTGTCTTGTCAGTAGGCAAGCAGTTATAGATGAAAACACTCACTGCCTCATTTTGACCTCCATGTGTGTAAGCATTGGCATGAGGACCTGCACACATGCTGAGACACACACAGACTACGTATATAAGCATGTAGCATTATAGAATTGAAAATATACGTAGGAATATACATAAACATCAAAGTATACATGTATGCATGCAAAAGCAATTAGTGAGAAAAGAGCGTCCGGTAGAGGATGGGGGTGGAATATGGAAGAATTTGGAGAGAGGAAAAGAATGGAGAATGTAGGGCAAGTGGACCCCGCCACCGGACAGAAGAACTGGTAAAGTTGAGGAAGCCTAAACCCTGGGAAATCTCAGACTTGACAACAGTAGGCGTGAAGCCAGCTCCCTGCCAAACTAGCTGATCTGGAGCATGTAACCATGACACCCCACTGAGAGGACCATGACAATTGGTCACATAGCATAAAAACCTGGAGTTCTCCATAATAATGAGGTATCTGGATAGGCCTCGGGTGTTGAACCAATGAGCTTCCCTTCCTGAACATTCCTTCCCACAAAAGGTATTTACTCCCCCGTTCACCCTGAGTAAGACTGTTCACCCAGAGTAAGATGAATGCGTTCACATCCATCACCACATAAGGCAGTTTGGTCAAGCAAGAACCTTCTGCTTCATCGAGGATCACCTTTGTGATAAAGACCCACTCCTAGATCTTCCTAGAAGGCCTTCTCTCTTTCACCCCTCTGTATTCTCAGCACTCACTCAGAACCACACGGGACCCCACCCAAGTTCCAGGCTCAGTCATCTTCTTCCTGCCTGGTGCACCTCAGACCCATGATCCCATCCCCCCACTCCCCCTTTCTCCCCCCCTCTCACCCCCGCCCACCACCACCCCACCCCACCCCCACCCCACCACCGTACCCCAGCTGCATCTGGGTACACAGGAGGCCAGGAACCAAGCATCTGTCTGCAACCTCAATGCTTCTCCTCATCCAGAGAAACACAGGCTGGGACTGCTAGCATGGACTATGCTCTGCCTCCCCTGAGTGGCTTGCCAATGGCGCTTGGGCACCCCAGAGGCAAGGCAGACATGCAGCCTGGCAGGAGAAATGTGTAATTAAAATGTAATCTCAAAAAATTATAATGGACTCTAAAGTAAAAATAAAATTAAGTTAAAATTAAAAAAGAGTATCATTTCAAAACCTTGTCAAGGTTTAATTATTAAAAAGTTGAAAACAGGATACAAATATAAAATGAATGAGGAACACTGATTTTTTTAAATTAGTTAATGAGGAAATTATTAGTAAGGCTGGTTCTAAGAGCACCAAAGTAGCTGGGTATTTATTATTGGGTGTAATTTAATGACAGAATTTCAGGATACAATTTCTAAGTCGGTTACAAAAACTGGTAAACAATCAACAGTATAACAAACTATGACCTTTGGGATTTTTTTTCTATGAGGCAGACACATTTTTATCATCATTAGAAAAAGTTTACATGTAAACATAGTATCTAAATAATACACCCAAATAATAAAGTCACTGGGTCACAGCCCTAGACAACTGAACCTTGAATTGGGCCAATTAGTAATGACATTTTAAAAAAAGACACACATCCATCTTTTTGCCTCATTTCTTAATTCTGAATAATTAATAATTCTTACCTGAAGAAAACCTCATTTTTCTAGCCCATCTCCAAATTGGACAGGCTGTTATAGTCCTTGGACATTCAGCATTAGCTGAACCTTCAAATCCTACCCCTCCCCCACATATTCATTTTCTACCTGTGACACAAATGACCAAAGACTTAGTGAAGTTATCTCAGTGCTCTGGGTCAGGCACTGCTCTGGGTCAGGCAGTTTGCTTCCTCAAAGACAGAGCTGGAGAGAGCCTCTGGCTTCCTCAGACAGCCTCAAAAAACGGTTCACCTGATGGTGTCAGTGCCACTCAGTATAATAAGCTTTTTTTTTTTAATGCTTTCCTATGTTACATCCAGGCTACAGTGTCCCCTCCCTCTACTCTTCCCAGCCTTTCTCCCCATTTTTCCTCTCTTCCAAATCCACTCTGCCTCCGTTTCCCTTTTAAAAAGTGGGGAGGGGCCTCCGAGGGATATCAGCTAAATATGGCATAACAAGTTACCATAAGACTAGGAGTGAACATCAGATCAAGGCTGAACAAGACAACCCAGTATGAGGAAAGGGACCCAGAGTCAGAGGCAGCCCCCGTTCACACTGTTAGACGTCCTACAAGAATGTGGCGAGCCCCTGACCTGCAGGGGAAGAAGACCACCGACACGGATCCTTCTCTGATCACACTTTATTGGAGCGCCGCTTGGTTGAGGGAGAGCTGGAAGCAAGGGGCGAGGGAGGAGGCAAGGGAGCGGCTTATATTGGCAGGGCAGGATGTTTCTACTATGGATAAGCTAGTCAAGCTGGGATAGGTTGATTGCTGTTGCTGGGCAGACTCATGCTGGGACATGGTCCAAAATGAGCTGTTTACCACACTCCTCGGCGCCATCTTGTAATGGCGAATGGTGTGGATCGCCACACAAGAACACAAAGCTACACAGCTATGTTATACGCACAAAACTGGGCCAGTCCTACAAGGTCCATGCTTGCCACTCCAGTCTCTGAGTCCCTGGGAGCCCTAGTTAGTTGGTTCTGTGGGCTGTGTTCTCATGATATGTCCAACCCCTCTAACTCCTGCAATCCTCCTTCCCACTCCCTCAGCAGGGTTCTGCAGGCTCCACCTGGTGTTTGGCCGAGTCTCTGCTCCCATCAGTTGCTAGATGAGGCCTCTCTGAGGATGGCTGGGCTAGGCACCAACCTATGACCACTTTTTGCCAGTTGTGTTTGGTTCTCTCCTGGTTCTCTGGGATGTCTAGCCTCTGGTTCCTAGCCCTCCAGGCAGTGTCAGGAACCGGGTTCCTCTCATGCTGTGGGTTTCAAGTTGGACCAATCATTGATCGGTCACTCCCATAGTTCTCCCACAGTTCACCATTGCACCAACACATCTTGCAGGTGGGACTGATTGTGGGTAGAAAGTTTTGTGGCTGGGTTGATATCCCAGTTCCTCTGCTGTTAGCCTTGCCTGTTTACAGAAGATGGCCAGTTGGGGCTCTGTGTCCCCCATTACTCTCATAGGTTCTGGAGAGCTACCATTGCACTATGTTTCTAGATGACCCCCCAATGCCTCCCCATTCCAGTCATCTCTCCCAGTACTCTCTCCCTCTGTCCTTCAAACTGTCTTCATGATACTGTTTCCATGCCCACCTGTCCCCAGTCCACCCACAAAAAATCTATCCTATGTCCCCTTCCAAGGGAGATCCATGAGCCTGCCTTGTTACTTAGCCTTGTTAGTTGGTTGTGGATTGTACCATGGGTAATGACCAAAAGTCAACTGACTAGGGATCTTAGTTATGTGTGCAACATCCCTTGACCTAGTCATGCAATGACAGCCTTTGCCATGTTCTGTGGGTTAGAGGCAGGTCAAAGTTTTGACATACTCAAAGGAAGGAGATTCATGGGAAGTTACTCAAGTGCCCTCTACGATATGGCCACCAAACCCAGGAAGCTTAACAATGATTGGCAGAAATTCTGATGCGCATGGTTCAGGACAAGAACTGACACTGCTATAATCTGAGAGCTTCCTCAGACAATTGGCAGAGGCTAAAACTGAGGTCCTCTCTGAGCTTTTCATTCGCAAGTCATAGATGTTTTCAGCTCCATTGATAGAAGCAGGGTTGGGTTCTCTGAAGAGCACTCCCATGTCTAAGAAAGGCACCACCATCCATGAGCTAGACCCAGACATGTGCCCAGTGAGAGCCTGCAACCCTCGGAGCTCAAAGATCCCTTCCTATCAGCACTCCCTCCCCAGGCCAGCTGTGGCACAAGAGTCAGAAGCGATGGTGGATGTCTGCCTGGAGCTGAGAGACCAGGTTTTCCGTAAAAGATGCTTCTTCTTGAGCACCAAGTGGATCTATGAACTCTTTACCAAGCTAAGAAAGCAGGAAGATAGTCAAATCCATCACAATCAAGGTTCTTCCTCTGCCTCTCAGGCCTGGCACCACGGCCATGGCTTGGGTTCATGTTGAGAAGATTCTACAAAACAGAAAGGAGAGAAAACACACAGTGTTGTGGTTTATGGCCAGCACACAAGCTGCTGCCACACTTCTTAAAGAAAGTCACTGCTGAGAAGAGTCTGAGCAGGCTCTTGACCAACCAGGAAAAGCGCCTGCATTTTGTTGCTGTGTTGCCAAGGGAAGGTGTGCATGTATCCAGCATGGTTTACCTCCACACATAACCACTCAGAGGCTTGGCATTTACCATTGTAAAGACTGTTCTACAAAATACAGAGGTTTGAATGCTCCTAGCCTTAACCCTTAAATACCAAGGGCATTGTGGGATTCTGTGACAACCAAAAGGCTTCATCTTCCCTCATGTCCCTATGGGGCTGTGTTACCTAACCCAGGATGAGAAGTACCAGCTAGCTCTCAGCTGGGTGTGCAGCCTCTCTGTTTAGGGCAGTGAGTCTTACAACCAGTTCTAACCAGGCCTTGCTCCTGATAAGCTTTAGAGATCAAACAAGATCAAGTTCCAAATGGTGTGGCCATAGATGGGGCAGTGATTGTCAATTTTGGTTATGTTAGGGAATCCCCTGAAGAAATTAAAAAACCTCTCATGCCTGGGAACCACCTCCAGAAATTCTGATATGACTGGGCTTGTCTGTTAAGAATCTATGTTACAGAGGACAATGGGGTCTCTTTTGAGGTTCTTAGTCTTCTAGATAAAATAGTTTTGAAACAGATTCAAAAGGAAACTCAAGAACAATTGTGTTGGAGCTTGAGAGACAAGAACAAGGGGGCAGGTAAGCTGGGAGATCTCCACAGCTTCAAGGAAGAGGGAGTTGGATAAGCTGGGAGAGAGGGAGGGAATTAGAGATCAAGAAAGCAGCTACTGGGGGAAGGGGGTGGATGCCTTTAACCCTAGCACTTGAGAGGAAGACTGAAAGCTAGCCTGATCTATATAACAAGTTGCAGGCCAGTCGGTGCTACATAGCATGACAAAAAAATATAAACAACAACAGTAATAATAAAAGGAAAAAGAGTCAACAACATCTATTCGTGATGACTATAGAGTTAGGCGATAGCTCAGTGGTTAAGAATATTTGCTGCTTTTGCAGAGGATCTGGGTTCAGTGCTTAGCATCCTCACATCACCATACAACAATCTGTAACTCCTTTTCCAGGGAACCCGAGGCCCTCTTCTAGCCTCCTCTGGCACTGCACACACGTGGTAAATCAAACAGTCATACACAGAAGATTAAAAGACATCTTTAAGAAAGAGAAGGAAGGAAGGAAAGACAAGCAGACATGCTCGGCATGGGAAGTCTGCTAGCAGCTGCCTGAGAAGAGACTGAGCATGGCCATGGTCAGGGTAAACAGGCGTAGACTGCTGGCCAGTGCCTGAAGGGAGAGCAGGGGGAGAGTTACACAGACTCAGTGTGAACTGCCTAGTGAGGGTCTGTAAGCAGAGGCAGCAAGGCTAGCTAAGCACACACCTCGGAACGCCTGAGGCAGTCTTCCTCTGTGGCGACAGGACAGGCCCATTTGGATGAAACCTTAGGTGGGGGGGAACAATAGTTCTATCTTTACAGTCGTATAATCCTTTAGAAGTTTATCTTTAGAACATTACATTTTTAACTTTTAAAATGCATATGAACATTTTATACGCATGCATGTACGTGCCCCATGTGTGCGCAGTGCCCATGAAGGTAGAAAATGCCACAAGATCCCTGGGAACTGAAATGACAGAGTTTTGACCCAGCACGTAGTACTGGGGACCGAACCCAGGTCCTCTAGAAGGGCAGCCACTGATCACCTCTGATCCAGCTCTCCTGCCCCATCTTTTGGCAGTCCTGGCATGCCCTCACTGAGGGCCAGACGTAGGCTTCAGAGTCCACTCAACCAACCAAAATTCATACAACTCAATGAACTTTAGAAATTAAAGTCTATAAAAGTTATGCTTTAGTAAGACTTAGCCTTCGATAAAGCTCTGCGACTGTCATCTTCCCCCCTTTTCTGTCATGTGGTGTTTCGAATCTTGAGGGGAAACTGTAATGCTTCTTCTTCCTTAAAATTAGTCTGTTACCAGGGGACCAGGAGATGGGGAGGGGGTCAAAGCTGATGGGTGTGGTCCCTCCTCATTGGGCTCCAAACTCTCTGTCTGACTGAATATTTAACATCAGGAGAGTCAAACCCGTTCCTTGGTGATTCCAATGTCACCTTTACCAGGGACAAATCCATTAGCCCACAGTAGAGACATGGGCAGCATCTGTCTTTCTTGGGTGTTTGGGTTCACCACCACTCCTCCAGTACTGGATCTGACATCTACTTATGCTGTCTGCCTCCTGATATAATGTTCACTGGGGGTGGGGGTGGGGAGCTGTTATGAAAATACGCTCCCAGATCCTCTTCTCCAGGAGACCAGTACAAAATCAGATGAAAAGATACAGGACAGTGCTTGGCCAGAGAAACAGAGAACAGAACTGTGGGTCTCAGGCTTGAGAGCGAGAGGAATCCTTTGGGTCATCCGCTGCTTCCTGGAGGGCATCATCTCCAGCAGTGTGCTGGGCCCAAAAATGTCTGTGCATAGACCTGCTTAATAATAGTGGAATTCAGCTACCCCACACTGGGATCCTTAATGAGTAATTCCTCCTTGATGGGTCCTGGGAGACTTCGCTCCTTTGTTGTTCTCATTTATCTGGCTGAGTTTCCTGGGAAGCTGGTTTAGTAGGGCAACAGAGATAGGTATTTGTCTGCCTGCACTGAGGTCTCACCAGGTAAAGCCTCTTGGCGGTTGTTTTGGGGAATGGAAAAGCTTTAGATTAGATGTCAGTGAGCCAACCTCTCATGACATCTGACATCTGAGAAAGCGAGCGCACCACCTCCGGTTTGCCTCCAGCCTCATCTTGCCTTATTTGTAAGGCACGTCAGAAATGCCAGAAAGGAAGAAAGGGGACTCTGCAATTGCCACGTGCCAGGATGTGAATCCTCCCGCCTCGCTGCTTTCAAGCTGCTGACATTTAACAACTGGCTGTCTTCCTTCCTCATCCATCCCCTCACTGCCTACAATTGTTAGCTCTCTGGGAGAGAACCTATTTGTATTTCCTGAAGTCACAGGATTTAAATACCAGAAGTGCTCCCTCTGGTGCCGTGTCTGACAACAACTTGGGAAGACAGATGTGCAGAGACTCTCAGAAGAAAGAGCTCTAGGAAGGCTGGAAAACTGAGGGGGGAAAAACCCACCACCAATAGACCTCCAGAAGAAAGCAGCTGTGGAAAAAGAAGTAAAGATGCCATCCCACGGAGCCAGGCACCATGTTTCTAAAAGGTCTACACTTTAACTAGCCCGTTCCTTCTCCAGAGGATCTAGTAGGTATGGATAACAACTTGTTTTGAAATAAGGCATGGAAGGGAGCACAAAACTGAAGACAGTGCCTGTAAGTCCAGAAGACCTAGGATGGGGTTTGTTGAGTCCCTAAGCAACATGTTACAAACATAGGGTCCCCTTGCTGAGTAGCAAGGGTACCGGAGCCATCTGCCCCTGAATAGCTGAGCAGCCTGGAGAAGTCTGGTCACACTAATCACACTGGTTATACACTAACGCAGATAGTCTCTCAATGCTACTTCTCAATAGAAACATTCTATACTGGTACTCAGAAAATACTTTATAAAAAATTGACCCATCTCCATCAAAAAGAAGACAACTGTGTGTCCTGTCCCATTGCTTTAAGCCGTGAATGACTTTGATGCTGTAAGAATTCACCTGTAGAACAAGCAGATGTGGATAATACCCAAAGTCAACATTCTCTGTGTCCTGGGCACAGTTAATATAATTTTTTTTATCTGTTAGCACTTAATCCTCAAGAATACTCTATGAATCAGGTCCTCTTATTAGGCCCCCATTAGATGAGGAAATCAAGGCACAAAGCACTTATATAACTTGTCTAAATGTGAATGCTAGGGAGTAGCGGGAGAGGAAACCTAGACATGTGACTGAGTTGTATGGGCTTGGCTGTGGCTCAGTCGGCCCTTGGGTACCACTGAGGTTTGGTCACCATACACCCTAAGCAGTTGCAGATTTTCCAACTTTCCTTTTGACTGTCAGCTCTTCCAAGGCAGAGCACCAGAGATCTGGCTCAATAACGTACCCAGAGAAGTCCACTCAGTTTTGGGTTTCTGGATCTTATCCTAGAAAGGAAGGAGCCTTGACAATACCAAGTCTATGCAAGAACAAGGTTTCTGCTTATGACAGTCCCTGAAACAAAAGCACACAGTGCCAAGCACAGAGGCTCCCAGATCAGCCAAGACCTCAGCGCATTCTGCCTACAAGGACAGAATATAAAGCTGCAGAGGCTTGCCCAGGTGCCTATAGCCAAAGTCATTACAGCAAGTCATCAGCTCTGCTGTCCAGCTGTGAAAGCGGGCTCGCACAGGGCAGGTAACGGCCCAGGGCTCCGTATAGGACCTCGATTTTGATCTCCATACCAGTTGAGCTTCAAACTAAAGTTTTCTTCACCTTTTTGGTTAATTGTTGCTGAGAATTGCCATTTCTAGTTCTTCTTGTACAGGCATCTCTCTTCTAGAAAAGTACAAGTTTGTAACTTTCTCTAATTATATTGAAGAGTTTATCTGAGTGTATATAGCCCGTGTGAACCTCTAAGGTCAGAATAAGCAGTTGTTAGTAAAGGAATGAATGTGGGTAGATGAATGGATGGGTAGATGATGCATGGCAGGTGATGGATGGATGGATGGATGGATGGATGGATGGATGGGTGGACCAGTATTTCTCTTGGATGCTTGGTACTGTTGGGAAAACATCATCCCCATGACCCACACTGGGAAGAAAGATTCTTAGATTTCTTTCTTTGTGCCTTTGGCGACAGCCTTAGAGACAGTGGATCCTCAAAACTAACCACTGCTTTATCTCCCTGTGTCCAATATCCCCTGGGTGTGAGGCAGAAATATCACAAAAGTCCAGCCCGTGGCTGAGCCTCCAGGCTTCACATCTTTGAGTCACTGGGAAAGGAAGGATTGAGGCTCTCTGCTCATAGCTGGGTGGTCTCATTCTCCCACTCATGACAGGAGAGGAGTCGGACCTTTCCCACTCCTGTCTTCCTTCAGTGAGGCCAGACTTGCCTCACTGTGGGTTGAGCTCATGTGGGTTGTAGCTCAAACTACAATATTTTTATTCTTCCTATAAAAGTCTGATTTTCCTTCAAAAATATGTAAACCCTTAAAATAATGTAGCATTGCCTAGGCTACTTTTCTGTTGCTGTGACAAGATCAAGACTTATAAAATAAAGCATTTAACTGGAGGTGTACTTATAGTTTCAGAGGATAAGTCTATGACCATCTTCCAACAGTTCAGGGAACATGGCAGCAGGAGGGCATGGTGCTGAAACAGTAGCTGAGAAGTCACATCTGATCCACAAGCACAAAGAAAGGGGAGGGGAAAAGAAGGGGAGGGGAGGAGGGGGAGGGAGAGGAGGGGAGGAGGGAGTGGGAGGGAGGGAGGAGGGAGAGGGGAGGGGGAGGGAGGGAAAGGAAAGAGGGAGGGTGAGAAGGAGGGGAGGGAGGGAGGGGAAGAGGGAGAGGAAGGGTAAGAAGGAGGGGGAGGAGTGAGGGAGGGGGAGAGGGAGAGGAATACCATGGGCTTTTGAAACCTCAAATCTCATCCCCAGTGTCATACCTCTTCCAATAAGTCCACAACTCCTAATCTTTCTCAAACTAGAAACCAAACATTTAGAATTCAGATACACACATGCACACACACGCACACACACACACACACACACACAAGCGCATGTATGCATAGATGAATGTATGCCTATGGGGGCCGCCATTCTCATTCAACCCAGAGCAATCACTGAGAGACTTGAAGGTTTCATGGACTGTGTGCATCCTGCACACCGAAGTTCCCCTGACATGCTGTAGCAGAGGTGGCTTACGGAGAGAAGACATGAAATGATCACTTCTGCACGCCTACTATGCAGCTGAACTCGTTCCTGCATCCATATCAAGGCATCCCATCATCCTCGGGGTGCACTCCACAGTTGTTTTAGACAAATGCAGCATTGCCCAGCCTACAGTCTGCAGCTAACATGCAGGGGTAGTCAGAGCCCAGCCCACTGTGGGTAAAAGCGAAAGGTCCACGGCGCATTTCTCATGTGTCCAGTGACTAATGTTACGAGAATGCTCAGAGATTTTGTTCATTCTAGGGAAACCTTTTTAATTAAGGAGATTTCCAATAGCTCGCATCTCAGGAAGGTCCACTGGGTTTAGGAATGGAAAGTTATTAGGTTTTCAAGGATAAGGCCTTCGACCCTCCACTGGAATCTTGTGTGTTCACAGACCAGGAGAAAATATGCAAATGACTATGGTTTATGAAGTAGCTTTGTTAAGGTCAAGGAAGGCTCGGTGTGACAAGCAAGGATTGGATGTGGCTGTGGAGACCAAGCATCTTGCTCCTGTTCTCCTTGTGTCTGACTGGTGGCTTTGGGAATGATGGAGTTTTCCCACTTGTGATGTGATGCAGTTCAGCCAAGAACCAGGATATCACTGGCACTCAGTCAACAATGAAGAAAAGAAGAATGACTCTCAAACAGTGTCACAGATTCAAAGTTTAAATCACACACACACTGCTCCTCCACTTCATTCGAAGCTCGGGGATTGTAATCTAAGCCCCACGGGAAGGGAGGGGCGCTGTCCTGGGAATGTGACCTCCAAAGCATTGGAGGGGAAAGACCTTCTCAGAGCACAGAGGGAGAAAGAAACGTAAGCCACGTGTGCTTAGTTTCCCCTCCTAAATCACTGAGAGGTCATTCAGCGCCTTCCTCCAGCTCTGCATTAGCCTATTTATGTGACTGCAGCAAAACATTTGAGAGTCAACCTTTAAAGATCAGGTTGTCACATCAATCAATCCACTGTGACTGAGGGTCTCATAGTAAGACCACAGTGGCACTGTAGGCAAAGAGACCACATGCTTAAAAGAAACCTAGAGCAGGTCAAGGGTTGGGATTATTCTTATAATAACCATTCTCTCGAAAATTACTTACTCCGTGAACGTAGCACGGATGCCTTTCAAGGATAGAGCCCCAGCGACTTAGTTACAGTCCTCTAGGCACCGTCTCTCAAAGGACTAAGGAACAAATTGTTAATAAATAAACACTTTCTGTTTTTTTTTTCTTTTTCTTTTTCTTCTTTCTTTTCTTCTTTTTTTTGGTTTTTTTTTTTTTGCATTTGCTTTTTTCTTTTTTTTTTAATTTATTGATATATTTATTTACATTTCAAATGATTTCCCCTTTTTTGGACCCCCACTCCCCGAAAGTCCCATCAGTCCCCTTCCCGCCCCCTGTTTTCCCACCCAACCCTTCCTACTTCCCTGTTCTGATTTTGCTCTATACTGCTTCACTGAGTCTTTTCAGAACAAGGGGCTTTGCTTTTTTCAAGACAGGGTTTCTCTGTATAGCCCTGGCTGTCCTGGAACTCACTCTGTAGACTAGGCTGGCCTAACTCAGAAATCTGCCTGCCTCTGCCTCCCAGAGTGCTGGGATTACAGGCATGCACCACCACCGCCCGGCTCGCTTTCTGTTTTAAAGCAAGCAAAATTGCTTTATTCTTTTAACTTGTGATTGAACTTTTGAATCTTTAATCACTTTAGTCTCGTGATTGAACATGTTGCCGTGAGTTGATTGGCCCCTGGCTCTCCCTTTTATGTTGCTAGCTTGGTGTTTTCTTTACCATTTCTAACAGATTATCTTTTCCTTGTGTTTTTTTTTGTTGTTGTTGTTGTCGTTGTTTTGTTCTTTAACAGTTTCATAGATGTACATAATTAGTTTTAGTAGTTTTCACTCTTCATTTCCCTCTTTCATTCCCTCCCCTCTCCCACTGAAACCTTTCTTCTCTCCAGCACATGCCTGGAAGCCCATACACTAAAATTGGAATGGTACGCAATGCTTGAAGGATAAACCACATCCAAGCCCAGTGGCTTGCAAACCCTTTTCATTTCATCTTAAATTAGGCAACGTTTTCTCAGCTCAGAGTGTCAGGTCTCTCTGTGCTCCCTCCCTCCCTCTCTCTCCTATTCCTGTGTCATGACTAAAGTTACTTTTGAGTCACATGAAAGGCAAGTTCATAGTTTCCGGTGCTTGGATATCCTTATGTAAGGAGATTCATTCTCCTTCCAACCAGACAGCATCCCCAGGAGCACCCACTAGCTTCATGTCCCTCAGGGTGTAACCTTTGAAAAGAGATAACCTGGCACCTCTCTATTCATCCTATTGGCCCATCCTGAGTCTCTGCAGCCTTTTGGCCCCCACGGCTCCTCTGACATTGATTTATACATCATCTTCTTAACACAATGAGACAAGGACAGACATTAGAAATATCCCCAAATCTTCAGACTCTCTCCCTCCCTCTCCTCCTCTCAGTTATAGAGGAGAAGGTTGTCAGTGGCCTAGTATTGCTTTCTCCGCAGCCCTTCAACACTGGATCAACAGGTAAATGCTCATGATGGAAAAAAAGAAAAGATTTTAAATGATAATAATAATAATAATAATAATTCTGGGAGACCAAACTCTGGAAAACCAGACTCTCAACAGCTATCACCTTGAGAGTCCACTGACCTTGCGGTTTACAGCTGAACCACCCCCTTCTTCACACAAGGCTGATCAACTGGTTCTTATCATGGCCGAACACCTGGGGTTGTCTGGGTGGAACCAGCATTCCAGAAAAGCTGCTGGATGCCACAGCCAGCATCTGCCCCGATGACCTTTCCTCCTTCTGTGCCTTTAGCATTCCCCTCATCCCCTCCCTACTTCCTCTCCAGTGCGTTCAAAACCAGGCGTTTTGCTTTTCATTAAAGAAGCCTTGACAAGACACCCCTTTTGCTTGGCTTCGCTTTTCTTTCCCACCCACTTCTCTTCAGGCTTGGGTTCCCCTGAATAACTAGGTCCCGCGGGACGGGATAAATAATAATAATAATAATAATAATAATAATAATAATAAAGCAATGTCATATGAACAGAGAAGAGACACACAAGTGTCAAGGCATGTGGAGTAATATAGGGATCACATCTAGGGCTGTTCATTCAACAGTCACTTATTCTCGGTACACTGACCAGTTATGAATCTCTGTATTAACTGTTTCACACTGCAAAAAGAAGCTTCTCTAATCTGGAGAACATCACTAATTGATGGGTACAAACATTCATATTTAGAACTTTAGGGACATGCAGGATAGAAATAGTAGATTCCTCACTAGGCCTTCCTCTGGCTTCCATAGCCATGGGCCTTTGAGCCTGTTTACAGTAGCATGGTTGACTTCTATGGTGCATGTATCAAACCCAATCAGAAACAATTGCTTCCCCATAACAGTCATGCCACAGTTGCACCAGTGGACATATCTGCTGACCTGCTGGTAGTACAGTATGCAGAGTCCTCTTCTAGGTAAGACTGTTGATGACGTTTCTTCCACAATACCCTGAATGGTGCCTTCCAGCACTATGAAAGCTAGCCAGCAGCGAGGGAGTACTTAGTTCAAGCTTCATTTCTCTTCTACTCTGTGTGTTGCCTTTATCAATAGGGTCTTATCATCAAGTTCTGGTGGACAACCAAGAGCAAAGGCAATAGCCTTGATCACTTTGGAGGCCTCTGGAATCTCCCTGACTCAATACGTAGGGAGGGCTCCCAAATCTGGCACTGATATTTCTGTTTGATAGCCTCTAGCTCCTGGGAACAGTGCCATCTCCATTTAACTTTATTTGTTTATTAGATCTTAAAGATTTGTTTACTTTATGTATATATGGGCGCTTTTGTTTACATTTGTGTGGGTACACTGTGTGCATGCCTGGTACCACAGAGGCTAGAAGAAGGCATTGGATCTCCAGGAACTACAGTTATCGCACTTGAATCTTACCATTCCTTACCTCCCCTTAGGGTCTCTCCTCCTGCCCTCTCCTGGGTCACCCCTATTCAGAGTTATGTGGAACCCTTTTCACTTGGGAAGACAGTCTCCCTTTTGCCCACTTTCTAAAATTCTCTCCATCCCATTTGATCTCAAGTATCTACTCCAACAACCAGGCTAGCAGAGAGAGGTGCTGGGAAAGGTCACTTGGGTGGGCAAGCTGGAGTAGGAAGAGGAGATGATCAAGTCTCCTGGGAAGACTCGCTTAGCATCCACACCAGTGCCCTTCCAGTTCGGAAGATTGCTTTGTCTTTAACATTAGTCAGCAAGGGAGAGCACTATTACCAAGAACCTGTTCTTCCTGGAAGGCACAGGAGAAATAAAGGTTTGAGAGAAAAATCTAAGAATGTCGTATGCCACAAGCTCTCAAGTCCTATGTTAGCGTATTTCCTCTCTGCGGAGTTCTTAGCTCTTCCGATCCCTATTCATCATTGTGGATTAAGTGGGAAACTTGAAGGTGGCTGATACTGTGTAACTCCTATCAAACAGTAATTCATCGCTTTCATAACAGAGGGGATGGCCACTGGTAGTTAGAAAGGCAGTCTCATCCATCTTGAAAGATAATTTCTATGACTTGGTTGACATTTAATTTAACATAGATCACCCCAGAAGATGGTGATTGAATGCTGCAGATTCTTTAAAGTAATATTTTCTTCCAGTAGGTTTGCTTCATACGATTTTGTTTTTACTTGAAAAAGAAATATGCCTTAAAGAAATAAAATAATTCCAACTATGGGGAGGGGGCAGGGTAGGACCCTAAGGTCAAACACTTGACCTTGAATCCCAGCATTAAGCTTCTGTGCTTTGTAGGAGGGAATGGGGGTAGCTTTGTGAATGTGAAATGAGGTGGTAGATTGCAGTTGCACCCAGGAGATAAAGCCTAAGAAGATGAACTTATTAGTATTATAGGCATGGGCCAGCCTTCTGGGTGCAATCACACATCCCCTTGTATCCCTCTCTCTCTGCCTTGAGCTGGTCACTTACAGAGTGGAGGGAGTTATCCGGGATTTTGTTTGCCTGATGCAAAGCCTCTCAGACCATAGCTAGCACAGAGTCAAACCTTTGTCCTGATGAGCCCCGAAGCTACCACTTTTCATAGGCATCTCCCCCTTCCCCATGTTAATCACCTTGTTAAAATCATGGTTCTGGTTTTGTTGGTCTGAGTTGGAGGCTGAGATACTCCATGCTTTAAAAAAAAAAAAAAAAGTCCTTCAGTAAGACAGGGGGTAGATGGCTCACTGGTTAAGTGTGAGGCCCTGAGTTCGAGTCACCAAACCGGCATAATAAGCTGAGCCTGGCTCTATGTGTGCCTGGAACTCTAGCACTGTAGTGGTGGAGACAGGAGGACCAAGGGGGCGCTGATTGCCAGCCTAGTCCTGGTTCAGTGAGAGACCCTGTCTCAAAGCGAACAAGGTGGAGTGTGATAGAGTGCTTCCCTCCACACATACCATATGTACACATTATCACATACATATGTACATACATGCATACATACATACCTACACAGATATATACATATGTGCAACATGCACACACACACACAAATAAATAGATACATTAAAACTGTTTTGTTGTGGGCTTTTTTGTTTTTTGTTTTTTTGTTTTTGCATGTTCTGGAACTCGCTCTGTAGACCAATCTGGCCTCTAACTCATCCGGCTGCCTCTGCCTCCCAAGTGCTGAGATTTAAGGTGTGCACCACTACTGCCTGGCTTATGTTAAAACATTTTAGGAGAAAAATTTAAAAGGTCCCCCAACTAAAGCTGCAAGTATCAGGTAGACCCCTCAAAGTTGGCTACATATTAGCATCACCAAGGAGCTTTCAAACAGTAGGTATACCCAGCCTAGGCCCCAACATTTTGATTTATATGTTTGTGAGTAGGGTTTCCAGAATCCTTCAACAGCCAGGCATAAGGACTACTGCACAAGAGCCTCAAGGTGATTGGTCTAAGTCCCACACAAACAGGACTCTGGACCCAGAAGGACAAACTTCACCGTGGCCACCTCACTTGGCTAATTACTAGGAGGATTTTCTTTAAGCATATTTAAAGTGACTGGAGTTGGAACTGTTAACAACTGTAGGGTGAAGGTGCAGGCAACCCACACAAATATTTTCATCATAGCTAATCCATGCCTCGCCTGGAAGCCTCTTCAAAGCCAATTGCATTTTTCCTTCCCGCCCCACAGTCCCTGACCCTCCCGGTCCCAGGGCTTCCTATTCTAAGCACTCTGAACATGACATCCTTCATGCGTGTCTTCTCTGTGGCAGTGGCTGTCTGTCTCCATACCAGATTGTTTTAAATTCTGTGAGCCCTTAAAATGTCTAGCCTGTTCTTGTTCTAGTCCTGAAACAGACCAGGAGGGCCACTTGTTCAGCCCTCATCTGGTAGGGTCCACAGCCCCTCCACCAGGCACCAACCCCAACCACCCCTTCCTGGAGAGTCAAAACAAAGGCTCAGGTCATCTGACAGGAAAGGAGAGGGTTGAGAGGATTGAGAATGAGAACGGCGGAGGGAGGAGGTAGAAAGGAAATACAGTCCAGATAGGTGATAGCCCAACATTTACCAATAGACAAGAGAGGCCGCTCCCATGGAAAAGCAAAGCCTTTCCCTTTACACTGCCCTCTGCCTCCTCTTTCAGTCCTGATCTTGGAGTAGGAAAACTTCCTGCTGCCCCAGCCCACCCCATCCTGACACCATGCACAGAGCCTCCCTGTCTTTCCAAAGGCTGGAGGCTGAAAGAGTTAACAGTCTGGTCTGAAAGAGTTAACAGCCTGGTCTGAAAGAGTTAACAGTCTGGTCTGAAAGAGTTAACAGTCTGGTCTGAAAGAGTTAACAGCCTGGCCTTCCCATTCCGGGTGAGTTTCCTGGTGTCTGTCTTCTAGGTGCTCATGCTAGGACTTCACTGCGCCTTAGTGCAGGATTCTGCATTCACAGAGATGACCATGCCGCTGTCCTCTCATTCTGCTCTCTTGAATGCCCCATGCTATCAGCTGGAAGGAAGGTTCTGATGAGAGAGAGAGAGAGAGAGAGAGAGAGAGAGAGAGAATTCACTCAGTCAACTCATGAATACTGAAGGAAATCCTTATCAAGCACACTGAATATCAGTCAGTTTCAGGGTTTTTAAATTTTGTTTTGTTTTGTTTCTCAGGTTATTTTCACTAGTCCTCACAGAGCCCTTTCTAGATAGCCAAACAGAACACACTTTCATAGAGGCTGAGTCCTGATATGAAACTTTAAACCAGAGAACTTGCTCTAAAGCCATTTGCATCTCTAATGCAGAGGTCAGGACCAAGCACATCCCTGTTGCACACAACCATTCTTCAGCAAGGGCAAAGTTGGGCCACAGGAGCCCAGGAAGCACAGGACAGTGTGTGCATTTCCAATCTCACTGCAGCTAAAGCCATAATTGGAGCACTCTACTTGCTGGCTGGCTCCTAAGTGCTAATCTTTAAGATTAATGCAGATCTTCAAAAACACTAATAAATTCTTATTAGTGGTCTACTGTCTGATGACATACGGAAATGTAAATTAAAACTTAGAATTTGGATGTTAACTTACAGATATGTGCTGCTTCCATGGTCCATGCCTCCTTTCTAAAATGTGCATCCTAGCTGGTATATGATTCAAATTCATTTTATTTGACAGGGTCTTGGGAAAGAAGTGTTCATGGTTTAGAAGAATCCAATGGATTTACTTTTTGATTGCTAGAGAAGTATGAGCACCTTTCAAAATCCGGTTATCTCCCAGATAATAATTTACAGTTTCTGGTTTCAGATCTATTCAAAGTGACAGACATACTTAGCTTATGAAGCAGTTAATTTGTTCTTCCTCATTAGATGTGTTTCATTATTACACGACTTAGTAAATAATCTCTGGAGTCTACATCCACCAGAGGGTCTGACTGTCATTTTCTAGTTCCAGTTTTGATACCAACTATAGACTAATTATTTAACTTGTTGTAGGCTGCTTGCCTCTTCAATAAAATGAGAATGTGGAGCCAAATTGTTGTTTCTTCAGTCTCCTATGTGCACTCATTGCATTAACTTCTGTGCTTACATATACCAAGCTACTTCTATGGAGATAAGTTTTCTGAGAATAAGTTTTACATTTCTTCCCTCTGGCTTTAAAGCTATTACATTTGAGCCTGCTTACTAACTTGCATCAGGATTTGATTTTGCAAGATGTTTTATGTATCTAGCCTTGTTTACTTTCAAGAAGCATGGAATATTGCTTCAGGTGGGGGAGGGGGCTGTACATTGCTATCCAATGGATAATCATTGCATTTATGACCTTGAATTTCAATTGAACTTCCCTCTATGTGTTTATTATCCCACAGTCAGCCAATCACCATATGTTCTCCTCAAGACAGTTACTATTACTGTCAGGGATATGCTTATAAGATTTATTTTTGTCATTATTTATTCTTAAATCATATTTATACTCTGCCCATAAATGAGAGACGGCACATCCATCATTTCTCCATCCTTGGCAGCCAAACAAATAATGGAGCCTACTTCTTTGCTTCAAAATTTGGAGTTCTAGAATCAGGGCTTCTGTGTGTGTTGTCCAGTGTGTGCACTACACACCCTGATAGTTCAGGACCATTACTCACATGCTTTGTGAAGAATACCACCTGCTAAATGCTGGTATCTTTACTAGGATGTTTGTAGGACTTGAACTATAGACAAAGAATTCTAGAATGCTTCTGGACTGGAAGCATGCATAACCCCATGGTTTAGGCTATGACTGGAAGAAGGTAAGCTGGACTCAGCCGCAGTGTCCACAGATGCTACATATTTCTCTTACTACACAGCCCTAAAATCCACTATCTGTGTCTCTGTTCTCATCACCTTCCATCACTTTGGGGTGGAGGGCTTGTTGATCTGACTAACAGAAATTATGGGCTCCATAACACCAGTGACATTTTCCTTGTTCTTTTTCCAGTATTTAATTTTGGTGACTGCTTTCCCCTTCCCTTGCCTTTTCATTTGGAATTGTTTTTTCCTTTAAATTCAGTGATTGTTGGTGGATCTGCTCCAAATGACATTCTATTAGGATGAAACTTTTCCATTTCCAGTACATTCCAAGCGAGCAAAGATCATCTGGGTATGCTCAAGGGCTCTCCTTTACAAAGGCAAGGAAAGGAACATCTAGCCCAGGAGAGGTGTGGGTCACTGGGAAGGAGGGAGGGGGCTCAGCTAGGACCTCTTCTCCCTTCTCTAGGGCCTCACGTCTGCCCAAGCCTGGCAACATGCAACAGGAACCCTGTGCTTTGCTGATGAGGGCAGCACAACCAAGCAGTGCTAGACACAGTACAGAGTTGGGATGTTTGCCCTGTCTTAGTTAGGGGTTCATTGCTGTGAAGGGACAACGTGACCAAGGAAACTCTTACAATGGAGAACATTTATAATGGGGCTGGCTTACAGTTTCAGTGGTTCAGTCCATTATCATCATGGTGGGAAGCATGGCACTGTCCAGGCAGACATGGTGCTGGAAGAGGCAAGAGTACTACATCTTGATCCAAAGGCAGCAGGAAGAGACACTCTTCCACAGGCAGCCAGGAGGATGGTTTGGCTCCACACTGGACAGAGCTTGAGCATAGGAGCCCTCAAAGCCTTCCTCCAACCAGACTACGCCTACTCCAACAAGGCCACACTTCCTAATAGTGCCATTCCCCATGGGCCAAGCATTCAAACACATGGTGTCTATGGTGGCCATTTCTATCACCCCACACTCCCGCCACTCCCATCAGGTGAGTACAGAGTTACCTTTCCTTCCAACAAGATGCTTTTGGCACAATGATCATCTCAGCCCTTGATCATCGCAAGCCCTGGTGGACTACCATTTGGATGCAGGTGCTACATTCACTGTGCCCGCTCTAAGACAGCATCCTCCTCATTTCCTTATTACCAAACCAACTCCTTCTTGATTCTTAGCTTTCAGATTAGACACCTCTTTTTCTTCTTCAGGGGATCTTCCATGGCTCCTCAAGAACTGGTTTGTCAGTGCTACCTGATGCTCCTCATACCTTCTACATGGTAACATTGTAAGTCTATGCATACTATTAGTGAACACACCCTCCCATGCAGTGCCTTGGAGAATAAGGTCCTTGCTAGTAGAAATTACCTTAAGCTCTTACCTTCTGAAAAGCAGCAATGCCTTGCAGAGACTTGGGCACAGAGAAAGAACAGTGTTATTTGCTTCTTTGGGACAAGGTATCCTATAGCCAAGGATGACCTTGAACTCCTCATCCTCCTGCCTCTGTCCTCCAGATGTTGGAGTTGCGGGCATGTGCCACTCCAACTGTTTTACTGAGGCTGAGGGATGATCCCAGGGCTTTGGGCGTGATATGCAAGTGCTCTACAAACTGAGGCCCATCCCCAGCCACAGGACAATTTTCTGAGAAACAAATGCAATGTATTACTTACAATGTACTGAAGAAACTTCCAGCTGGGTTTAAAGACTTCAGTGATTAAGAATGAAAATAAACTAAAGCAAGCATATGGAATTTCTGCAGAGAGAAAACCCTTTCTAAATACTGAAAATATTGAAGTTGTCATCAGGAGAAAAGATGGGTATTTGTATAAATATAATAGTGAAAACAAAATATGGCAAAGTCTATTTAAATAAGCAGAAGTGCAATAGCATAAATATGATAAACATAACTAAAGTTTAGTGTTTCACGAACAAATAATTAGCAAATATCTTTAAATATTTATTCTGTTAGTGGAAAATGGAAATGTGTGCTAAAAATAATACAAATTGTATAATAATAATAATAGTAGACACTTCAGTTTTGATTCAAAAATGTCATTTTAAGAAGCTTAGAGGAGGCAGTACCTATTAGAATAAATAAAAATAAGCCCAATGTTCATGCAAATTCAACTATTATGATTGACATGAGCTACTTTATTAGGGAGAGAGATCTGGGAATATGAGAAAGGGAACTAGAATATGGTTATGTACAATTTTCTAATAAATTAAAATACAGTTAAATGGTAGCTGAATAGCAGGATACAAGTGATATTAAGAGAGAGATGTGAATCATAGAAAGAAGAGAGAATTCAGTATAAAAGGAGATGGGATGGGAAGAGGAATTAATAACACTAAATAAGTCTGAAAAGCCAAAGGGAATCATATTATTTTATATTTATTCAAAATTACATAAAAGACATATAGATATATTATTATGAATTATATAACATATATTATATATGCTTATGAAATAATATAATCTATTGCTATTGTTGTTGGCTGCCTCTTAGAAATAGAAAGTATCATATACTTTGGACACGGGCATCAAGAGGGTTTAAGCTACTTCTGATCTGAAAGCCTCCTTCCTCCCCAAGGACGAGCTTCCATGGTACCAGCACGTGCTGTTCATGCTGCCAAGGGACAGAGGCAATGCTAGTCCTGCCCAGGCCTGATGCTTATGACTCACAACAATTCCAACACAGCAAGCTCTCCCTAGAGGTGCAACAGTGGCACTTACACTTGGCAGTAACCGGTAACTCTCTAGTTGGCCTTAGGCCCGCTCAGCAGAAGGGAAATGAGGACTGGTAGTAGAAATCTAGCTAACTAGCCAGGGCTAGTGATCTCATAGATCTTAGAGGAGAATCTACCACTACCATTTTTCTAAATCAATATAATACTTAAGCGTATTCTAGACGTATCCATAATCTTACATAAAACTGTAGCCCCCATTCCTCATCAAAGAAGCCTCTCGTCACAACAGAAAGAGAATATTACAGAAAACCACTTATAGTCAGAATGCAGGAAGAAAATGATTGTGAGGTGTCCAGCCTCGTTGATACATCTACCACACAACTCCTGCACCCAAGATTCAGGGAACATCCTGGAAGAGAAGGAAGAAAGATTGTAAGAGCCAGAGGACCAGGAAATCCACTGCATGATTGTGTCTCTTAAAATGACAGAGTAGCTGTTGGGAAACTTCGCTAAGAGTGAAGTCTACCATTGACCGGATATGCTTCTGGGGCTTGGCCTATAATGGGGGACTCCTTTCATTATGAGGGGTTTCTTCTCTGATCAGGTCTCTGGAATTTTAAATCCCCACATAGGCTTCTACCTGAGGGGCCTCAATTAGATTACAGGATCAATTTCCTTTCTCCTGATAAAAATCGGTTCATCCAGCACCTGAAATTTCTGAAATACTTCCCATGCTAATGAGGCATTTCAGGTTCCCCCAGCCAATGACTTTGCCCATCCTGGATGTTTCTACCCTCAGTACCCCCAAACTTCATAATCCTTGAATCACCCTAAGTAAAGTTGATTTGCCTCCTTACAGCTGCTCCCAGTGTGGTTATTAACTGTACATACTCACAGGGCTTCCGAACCTCCCCTCCCCACTCAAACTCTCTCTCCCATGGCCTCATGGAAGATAGCAGCAGATGATCCACAGAGGCAGGGGAACTCACAGGAAGCTACAGCCGTACCTCAACAATATCACTGCCTATCCAGGACCTAAACAATGCCAACGCCAACGGACATGCTAACAAGGAAGGGGGAAATCTCATGGTGATTCACACTCAGAGAAAGAATTATGTGCAACTAACAACTGCTGACGGAGAGAGAACTGAGCTTCCCAAGGTGGCCAGCCCTGAAATCATATGCATTCAAGTAGTACTAAACAGACACAGCAAATCTGTTGTATTAATATATTTATCTGTTTATATGGACAATTTAATTAAAAAAGAAAAAAGAGGCCGTGAAATTGAGAGGCACCAAGAGGGTAATATATGGGAGGGCATGAAGAGAGGGGTGAGATAACATATTATTTTTTGATTTTTTTCAAATTATAAAAAGTAAAAATAACTTGGATGAGAAAAAAATAGTTCTAACAAGAGATATCAACACATTATGAAAACTGGAAACAAGGCCAGTGCCCCTCAACAGGACGGGTGTGTGTTACTGCAAACAGCAGCGATCTGGGCCATCCTCGTAGGAGAAGCTCATGGACTATGGCCACCTGGAAAGACCTGATATGAAAGAAGGTAAAGAGAAAAGTTCAAAACCCAAACTCTGCTCACTGTTTGCATCCTTGGAAAGGTCAGAAGGGAAATCAGTCTCTGCATGCTGCTTAGCTTTTAATCTTCCCTGGATCATTTGAAAAAAAAAAAAACTAGAAATGAAATCTGTTGATAAAATCCCCCACAGAGGGGAAAATCCAACCAACCAAACAGGCAAAACTTCAAAAAGGAAGAGATAACTAAACATGGATTTTAATTGCAATGTACTTGAAGCTTATCACTGACTAGGGCCGCGGTCATTTTTTTGTTTTGTTTTGGTGTTTTTTTGTTTTTTTTAATCAAGTATACCATGTGCACCAAGGCCACAGTTGTTTAAGTAAGAGCCAGCAGCTCAAAGAAAGGCTGGGCACCGCTGCAGGAACACGTACGTCATCCTGACCCCATGGCAGGCACGTGCTCCACCATACAACCTTCTTCCGCCTCTTCACTCCTGGCCTGGTATCCGACATCGCCCTTGACTCATGGTCCATTTCTATTATTGGTTTGTAGTCACCGGGGTTGATTCAAGATTTGTATTGCTTATACCTTGATCTCATTTTGGAGTAAAGATATAGTAGAAGTCAGAGAGATGGGGGGGGGGGGCAAGGCCAAGAATAACATGGAATAGAAGTAAGAACTGTAAAGATTTGCTGAGGGGGCCAGGGTGCGGTCAAGGCAAGATGACTGGCTGGCAAGCTGAATCTGACTGGAACCAGCTCATTCCAAAGACTGTTTCTGTCAGGCTCCATGCCTCTGGGCTGCCACTGATTTTTTTTTTGTTCTAATGTAGGGAAAGACTATATTTCTCCAGTAGTCCTTTCCTTCAGATGTATCCTTCCTATGAGAATATTCTACCATGCATCTGACTTACAGTCACGGAAGCCTGCCTTCCTTAGACCTCAGTTCCCACACTTTAATCTACTTCTTGTATTTCCTGGGTTGAGTTTTAATTTGTTGTCTCAACTTCCTCCTAAGTCTGTTGACATGACAGTTTTCTTTGACATCCTATTTTCACTTTTCTTACAAAGTCATCTGCCATAAACTCAACTTTGAGAACATCTTTATATATTCAAACACAGAATCTCTTTGGCACATGTTTAGGGTCTTTTTTAAGATACCCATGTGATACAAACAATAATAATTTAGACTAAGACAGTTAATGTTGTCAATGTTAAAATCTTTCTGCATTTTCTTTTGCTAGGAAAGCAATGGAGATTTTAGCAGCTGCTAATTAAGACTACGTCATCTGGCCGGGTGATGGTGGCGCACGCCTGTAATCCCAGCACTCTGGGAGGCAGAGGCAGGCGGATCTCTGAGTTCGAGGCCAGCCTGGTCTACAGAGTGAGTTCCAGGACAGCCAGGGCTACACAGAGAAACCCTGTCTTGAAAAAAACCAAATCCAAAAAAACCAAAAGAAAAAAAAAGAAAAGAAAAAAAAAAAAGACTACGTCATCTGACTCCTAGCCAGTATGCTTAGGACCTATAATGAGGCAGGTAAACTCTTTTTTCTTTTAATAAGTTCTTCTCTCAAGACACTGAAAAAAAGAGCATAGAATTAAGATGTTGGAAATCTCATTAGTTATAAATTTAATGTCAGATATTTAAATAGAAACAAACATTAAGATGTAAGTGGTATAATTAATTCATTAAAAACCTTAACATCTCTGAAGATGAGTGAGTTATTCATCAGCCATATTTTTATTGGATGTTCTTCAAGGTTCCCCTGGAGCCAGCTCCTTTGCACAAGTGACATTTCTTAGAACTATCCAACACTGACTCCTTATAAAAATGGCTGGAGACTCAGAGACTAACTCAAGATATCATGGCAATCTTGAAATGACTGATAAAACAGATGGAGATTTGTACATGAGCATTGCATGGAACCATAAAGATTTAAGTTTGTAGGTTGTGGCCTCAGGACAGCTGGCATTGGTCACTGTGTCATTATAGTATTCTTTCTCCATCAGGGAGATTAAATCCCTCAGACATCCAACAGCAAAGAAATTCACATCTGAGAAGCTAAGATAATTAAAATGGAAGTGGCCTAATGGAATTTTTCTGAGTAGTTTTTTTCTATTAATGAAATATAATATTAAAGATCCATCAAATCAAAACATGCTAATGGCGTTTCACACACCTTGGCTAATAACTGGGCTCTGCATTGCTAATATGCATGTACTATTTCTCATTCACTAAAAACCTTTTTGCTTACACTTCCTGCAGTTTCAATGGGTGTTTATAAATGCATTTTCTTTGTTATAGAAATCTGCACAAAAATGGGTCTTATGACTCAGATTTTCTAAATCCTACTTTGAGGAAATTGCCAGGCTCACGAAGGCCCAGAATAATCCTGGATATTTAATAAGAACTGTTTGGGATAATTTCTATTCAATGCCCAAGTTGAGTATCTCTCAAAACGGATGCCAAGGCATCTACCACAATTCTCCTCCCCTATCCTCACAATCTTCAGCACCCCTCTTCCGACATCTGCTCCCCTCTGACCTCTTGCAGGTCTGAGATCTGTCTCTGTCTTCCTTGAGTCTCACAATGCTTCACTAAATAAATATGCAGTCCTTCTTGGTTATCTGCTTTTATTCTTCTTCTAATGATCTCCAACAGGATAACACAGCTTGCCACCTTCCCCTGCTACCTTCTGCGATTTCCTGGATGCTTTCTTACCTTTCTTAAGTAATTTGGCCCAACAGCTATTTTGTGGGCCAAGCAAGGCAGGCATCTCTATAAAGGACAAGTTGCTATCCTGGCTGACTGATATTGGGTCTAAAGAAACAGAAGAAAGATTTCTAATTTTTCTTGTTGTTTGTTTTGAGATACATTCTCTCATTTTGTAGTCCTAGCTGGCCTGAAACTCAAAGTGATAAGCCTGTCTGTACCTCCCGAGTCCTGGGATTAAGGATCTAGACTACCACACCCAGCAGGTACTCATAGCAGGAGGGGTTTTTGCACAGGCTAGCTGGGTTGGCATTCCCAGACAAGAGCTTTAGAGCCTGAGGTGAGTGAGAAAGGAGACCACGTAGAGGGGAACAGACAGGATTGGGGGACTGAAATATGAGTGGATCATACTTGCTGGCAGCACCAGAGGGAGAAAATGGCAGCTATGGAATGCTGATTGTGTGTGGGGAGGGCTGGTCTAATAACTAAGTCTGTTCTAAATGCTAAGGACAGGTGGAAGCAGATTTCTTGTTGTGAATAAGAGAGTTAGAAGCGTGATGGGTTAGAACTGAAAGTATTAGTCTCAATACGGAGAGGTATAGGAATACATGTATGTGTGTGCAGGGGTAGCAACAGACAGATCACCACATCTGTTGGGGGGCTGGAACAGGAAAAGTACAGTATGGTTTTGAAGTATCATAGTATAGTGAATGAAGGAAGTTTCCTAAGGATGATGGTTGTGTGTCCAAAGAGAAACAGAACCTAGCTTGAAAGGGATTCCACCAGCCAAATCTGGGATTATGTTAGTAACACAATAATAATTATCTTCAAGTTATAACCCATTGAACAAAACAGAAATTTACTGAACAAATATATGAAAAGGAAAAATTAGCCCTTATAGTATAATGACAAGTGATAAATATAAAAGTAACTATGAGTTAGAAAGCCCCCTGTGACAATGATTGTAGTAGTAATTAAATGAACTAATGTTAAGGGTCCATGATTCGCCCAAGAATGATACCCCCGAGTCAAACAGTATGTAAACGCAAAGAGTGTTTTATTCTGCATAAGTCCAGCACTCTGGGGTCTCCCATTGCCAAGATAGAGAGACCCCAAAGTGAGCTTGCAGGCCTGATTTAAAGAACATTAGGGGGTTCTAGGGTAGGTGACCTTTATCTTGCTAGGGATATTCCAGAACCATTGCTAGGGCGGGGCGGGGGCGGGGAGGGGGGCAAAAACTGTTGCTGGAGAAGTCTGGAAACTGCTGCTGGGGAAGTCTGGAAACTGCTGCTGAGCCATTGTCTTTGCCTCAGGCCAGGTGGCAGGGCAGCTTCTGATGGCAGAGCAGTTTCTGAGGAGATCCTTGAAGCCTGGGTTTGTTTTTTTGTTTTTGTTTTTTGTTTTTTGTTTTTTTCCTAGTAACTGACTTGCCTGGGCCTGCCTGGACTTGCCCAGCTCTTAGGCCTAGTCTCCTGAACTGCCAATTTGAAGCCTGCCATGGAGTCAACCAGTCTTCTCACTAGAAAGTATCAATGGATGATGATAATGGAAAATGAAGGTTTGATAAGAAATGAAGTGCACAATCTCAGTGTCGTCCTGTAATATTCCAGAATGTCAAGGTTGCAATAGTCAAGGAAAGCCGGAGAGAACCCAGAGGAAGGAGATTAGGGAAGAGCAGATGGGATCGCAGGGTGGATTCTGTACTTTGGAGGTAATCAGAGAAGCTTGAGAGGGTCTGAAAATTAGACGGTAAGAACAAACTAACATTAATGTTCTGACTTTGATGGTTGCACCATGCCTTTGGGAGAGTATTCTAGAAATACTGCAATAGAGAAATATAGAATATGCAAATACACGTTACAGTTTTCCAGAGCAATAATAAAACGTGTGTATTGAACTTTTTGAATGATTAGCAAACATGCAAAAAAGATTTTGTGTTAATTTTACAAGATTGCTCTAAGTTTAAAGGTTATTTCAAAATAAGAGAGAGCATGGAGAAAGAAACATTGACTTGCAATCTTTAGTTAAAATGAGGAAAATGGCAAGCAACTTGGAAAAATAAACATAGGCTCTTACTGGAGAGTGAGCCAAGGAAGCCCTGCACAGGAAACAGCACCACTTCCGGGAGGCCCAGCATCAGGGGCTCTAGACACTTCCCTGTCCTTCCCAGGCTGAGGAGGGCAGGTGTGGCCTCTTCCTAGAACAGGCTCTCCCAGCCTGGGGCTCTGACTCTAGCTTCCAGTTTCTCTTCAGGCTTTTCAGTTGCTCTCCGTGCCCCTCTGGGTTTCCACTCACTCATTCATCCTGATGCTTCACCTACTGCTTCTGCCCTGGTGTGGGGGCGAGTGGCGGGTGTGACTTTGGCTAAATAACACAGCTGACCATATTCTCCAAAGGAGAAAGTCCTCTTTTAGTTTCTTCACAGCCTGCACTACTTCTAGAAAAGTTAACAGTTCCTAAAAATTCTTCGTTTTGTTTACCTTCTCCTCTCTCTGCCACCAAACTAACAGCTCTGAACCTACAGGGTCAGTGTACTCCTCACATCCATATCCTCCTCGGGAGCTGGCAGCAATGGCGGTCACAGAGCATCTCTGCAGGCCAGACTCCACTAATCCCTGCAAGACTGACTCTTGCTTTTCTGATGACCCCAGTATACCGGAAATACAAACGTTCTTCCACAAGCCTCTGTTTGCTCTCACGGCGCAGCGCTCCTTCCAGACACTGTGCACTCCACCGGGAACAGCTCCGGCTTTGGAAAACTCCATTGTCTTTTGCAATGCTGCCATAATCTGCCATGCGAAGCTTCTTCATCATCTCGAGCCAGAGCCCCACGGTATCTTCTAACACGTCTAATACAGAAACCCTTGCCGTATTATACTAAAGTCTTTGCTTGTTTTATTGTAATGTCAAAGCACAGTACCTTTCCACAGAATGTCTAGCGCCATGCCTGGGGCACATTATGAGCGCTGTAAATTCCGACACCCTCTGTCCCCAGAGCAGCTCCATGCTCTCTGGCTAAACTCTGCAGTCCTTGTTATCCTGTTTCTTGGTCCCAGAATATTTTTTTAATTCATTTTAGGAGGTCCAGAATCTACATTTTTAACAAACATCCCTATCAATTTGGGAACAAATTTTGAGAAGCATTATTCTTGAATACAGAGCACTTTAACATTTCACCCCACTTCACACGCACTCTGTCCTGGGCTCGCCCCTTCTGGAGACTCTTTGGTCTCTAGTATGCAAGGCAGACGCCTGCTGCCCCCTGGCTCTGGTGAGCTGCTGCTTTGCCTGCTCTCTTCCTAGTTGCATTTCCATGCAGACTCCGTGCCTCCCTTGTTTATATTGAACCCCACCTTGCTGGTTTTGTGACCTGTGCCTTCTCATACTGACTTCAACATTTCGTCCCCAGCCTTTACCCTGCCTACTCTCACATTCCTGTCACCCTCAGCTCTCCCTTCTGCTCCTAATCACAGTTTTCTACAATAAGACCTCTGCCCTCCAGAGCCCTGCGAGCCTCTGTCTTCCCAGAGCTTTCCCCACGGCACAGTCCTTCCAAAACAGTGTCAAGAAGCAAAATGAAGAGAAAGAATGATAAGAAAAATGTCACCTCTTTTCCAATTATAAACTTAACTTTGGTATTTCACTTGATAATTGGTTTAAGGAACTGAAAGAGAAGCGCTCTCGGGCTTCGTTAACCAGTATCCCACCGAATTAGAAAGTCAGTGAAGAGAAGTCCCTAGGCCTGACCCGTCCAGCAGGTCCAGTTATTCCAGGGTCTCGAAGAGGCACTACCTGAGGGTCAAAAATGGGGGGGAGAGAAAAGGGAAGCCAAGCACGCTAACAAAATCAGAGTCAGTCTGGGCTGTGTCAAGGCTTCATTTAATGTTCGTCGGGGAGACGAACGGGTTTTAAGGCTTACAGAGAAGGAATTGACCTTCACACAAGAGCAAAGGAGGAAAGGGCGGAGACACCCCTAGTGATGGAAGCAGGAAGCGAGGAGGTCATCCAAGTGGGGACACCCGGAGTTAACGCCAGCAGGAACATTCCACGGTTAGGGCAGGAACATCTTGTGGTATTCTCGGGAATCTTCTCGCACTGATAGCTCAAGGGGAAGGCTCTAGTTAATTGTTCTTCCTTCTAGGCAGCCGCCACCTTAAGGCTGTGAGTAAGCATAAGTCCGAATAGCTCAGGATGGCTTCCTACATAGGCCCTTCCACTTCCTGGGCTAGGGATGTGAGGAGTACCCAACAAGCCCCACAAAGCTGTTTTCCTTACCTGCTTCCCTCCCAAACCTAAGCTAAGTCTAGCCTCCAACATCAAGATAGTCTCAGTTATAACAAGTCCCTAACATTGATTCATTTATTCTAAGGTCACAGGTTATTTTTACCATGTTCAGGTTGCGAGATGCTAAGCTTACCGACACTCAGAGAAAACAAAGGAAAGTTAAAAAAATGTTTATACAGATTGTCTCCAAGACTCAAATGACCACAAAAGTCAGAATAATAATATGAATTGAATAATAATAATATGATAGAAAATACAGCCTAACTCTCTAATGACCCCAAGAAGTCAGAGGTTTAAAATGCTATCTCGCTCCAAAGAAGCTCTAACTCCAGTCTTCTAAGGAGCCCCAAACACTTCATATTCCAGAGCCTGCCCTTTGTTAAGAGCTAGGCAAAAAGGCCTTGAATAGGTGATCCTGGCCCCGTAAGGTAACTGAAAATGAGCTAATTATCTGCTTATCTTGCTTCTGTAAACTGCTTACGCCATTACCCCCACCCAGGAGTTCACGCAAGAAAACTATAGACCTCCAAGAAAATAGGAAACAGATTGGTCCACGGAATGCAGGCTAAAATAATCCAAACTGATTGGCCTAAAAACTATGGAGTGTTACAAATCGATTGGCTCATGCTTCGCAGGCTCTCGATGCTAAGGAATGATTGGTTTGTGATTCGAGGGCTTTGTTGTAAACTTATAAAAGTTGTCCCAATTCTGCACTCGGGGTCACACAGTCCTCTACCCCTCTGTGGTGTATGACTATGGAACCCAGAGCTCTGGAATAAAAATCCTCTTGCTTATTGCATCAAGACCATTTCTTGTGAGTGATTTGGGTCTCACTTTCCCAGGCATGGGGCGCTGGGGTGCCCTCGGTTTTTTGGGGGTCTTACAGAATTAGGAGTTGAACAAATGTAAGAGAATGAGGCTTGCTGTGCTTACTAGAAAATAGGAATGAAGTTCAGTAAAAGATATTCAAATTTTAGGGGGGACTATACTAGCAGTTATTGTAATATAAGCTTCATCTGTATCCCAAAAAGATGCGGGTTTTATCCAGTCATAATCAGGTCTTAATTAAACCACTAACAAAAAGACCCACACATTCAATGGCTCAGATGAAAACACACATTATTTCCATGGAGGACAAGAAGCAGGCAGATAGGAGGCAGACACAGCCCTGCTCTCTGAGCATCTCCAACTGTGGCAGAGCACAGCCTCTGCCTACAAACAAATCCAGCTCCATGTTGGGACCCGCCTAGCCACCCTTTCCCAATGCCAGACAAAGACACTCAAAGCTTTATAGACAGGACTTCCCGCCAGCTTCTCTGCTGGAACACCCATGGACACTGCTAACACCCATGCTGGCAAGGCAACACCAGAAGGCACAGACAGACAAAACATCCTGGAGAGCGGCAGTCTCTGCCACATGAGACGCATAACTCTCCATAGCCTAGGTCTCATCTTTGAAAGTGTCTTTATTGGTAAATCAGTTCTGAACCAATCAGTTTTTCTTCCTGTCTTTGACATTTAATTTCACACCAAATTCACTCTCCAGGAATGAGGAGGGCTGTCCACACATTCAAGTGAGCACCAGAGTTGTGGAGAAGGCCAGAATAATGCAGTGACGCTGCCTGGGTGGTAATGAGCTGGAAGGGCCTCATTTAATAGGCGTAATGAAAGCAATCAACTACTCTTCCTGCTAATACATTACACACCATGGCGACAAAGGTGGAGTTGGGGTATGGAGGGGGTGCGAGGGCTCACTCATTCTTCAGAATCTTGTCGCTGCTGTTTTTTAACTCATCTTTCTCCAAAAAAAGAAAGGAAAGGAAAGGAAAGGAAAGGAAAGGAAAGGAAAGGAAAGGAAAGGAAAGGAAAGGAAAAAGGAAAGGAAAGGAAAAAGGGAAGGAAGGAACCCTAATGGGGATTCATTAAAAATAGAAGGCGAGTGAGCTTAAACAAAGGCTTTGCTTAAGAAGAGGGGAGGAGCCATCCGGCATGGCTTTGGTTACACAGTTTAGTTGGTGGCAGATGAGACCCCAGAAAAGACTGATGGGATAGAAAACTCACAGCTGTCCTAAGAGCCGGTTCACCTATTTCATATCCCCTCACCTCAGCTCCCTGCGTGGGCTCCCTTAGCTTTCCTGTCCCTGTCTCTGCCTGTCTGCCTGTGGCACCTCCGATCCACCCCTCTCCACTCCACTCCGCCATGTCTCCTGGCCTTAGATCAGGAAATGGCTCCCTCCCTGGGGTCTCCCCTCATTCTACCTTTCAGAGTTAGTGACATCCCGCTTGCTCCCTCAGCCACAGCCCGGCTGCAGCGGCCATGCTGCATGTGGAGGCTGACTCGCAGCCCAGTTTGGATGGGTATCTTTTTCAGTAAGCAGACACTCACTGAGGGCAAGAGGCACGCTCCCTCCTTCGCTCACCTCGGCTTCCCCTCTTCCTGTGAGAGTTCAGGACAGGAAGTTCATTCAGACAGGAAGTGCTGACTAAATGTTGGCATGACTTCAAACAGAACTGTATTTGTAGCTGCTCACCCTCATCATCTCTGTGTCCCCTTCACCCAACAACCGCCCCCCACCCCAGCCTGCCTCACAAGCCGTGTGCAGGATAGGATGTTCTTGTAGGAGTGTTTAGGTCACAACTATGAAAAAGCTAACAGCCAGTTTGTCTATCAGAAAGGTCATATGGACGTAAACTGCTAACTCATATACCAGTATGCTAGACAGCTGTAAAATGAGTTCATTGATCCACACCTAGAAATCAATTCTTAAAAGAGCATTAAAGAATCACAGTATGTAAGCCACAATGTCATTCGTGAAAACCATGTCATTGTTTTTTTTCTTTATAATTTTAATTAATTTATTTTTATGTTATGTGCACTGGTGTTTTGCCTGCATGCATGTCGGTGTGAAGGTAACAGATCCCTTAGAACTGGACTTCTATGGTTCTAAGGACACTTGTGAGCTGCCATGTGGGGGCTGGAAATCGAACCCGGTCCTCTCGAAAAGCAACCAGTGCTCTTAACTGCTGAGCCATCTCTCCAGCCCTCATTCCTTTCTTTAATTTGCTTTTAAAAGCTCTCGCTATGTTGTTCAGGTGGGGGAATCTTATCTCAACTATCCTATCCAACTATCTGGGATTACAGGCAAGCACCACCAAGCCCAGTTTACATGTATTTTCATTATGTTTGTTTGTTTGTTTGTTAGTTGCGTATTTGAATCTGGCCTATATTCAATGCCACAGCATGAGTGTGGAGGTCAGAGGACAACGTGTGGGTGTGAAAGTGGGTTCTCTCCTCTACTGTGTAAATCCTGGAGATTGAACCTAGGTCATCAGGCTTCGCGGCAAGAGCCTTTACCCACAAGCCATGTTAGCCAGCATCCTATTATGTGTATTTTCTTGTCAATTAAAAAAGAACACGTAAAACTTTTCAGTGTGTGCATGTGCATGTGTGTGAATGTGAGTACACACATTAGACCACAGTTTGTGACAGCCAGAGATCATCAAGTCCTCAGGAGCTGACTTTCTCTTGTTCTTGCTCTGCCCTCCCCCCTCCCGTCCTCCCTCCCCTCCCCCTCCCCCTTGTTAGCTCCGGGGCTTCCAGGTGCAGTCTCTCACCGCCCAGAATGGCGGGATTACAAACGTGAGCAGGGCATCCACATCCGGCTCTTTACATCTCTGGGACTTGAACTCAAGCTTGCTGGACTTGGTTTTGCTTGTTAAACCCTCACATCAGCGCCCACGCTTACAATTTTTTGAATTAAAAATACAATTATGAATAAGAATCCCCTCCTGGGGGTTCACTGGCCCTACAGATCTGTGTTTTATTTTTATAACCTATTCCGTGACTGCATTCAACTCCGGTCCTTGCAGTTATCAAGTTTCTTTCCTGGAGAAGAAGCTCAAATCTCACAATCTTGACTCCCCTGAAGACTCTCTGAGTAATTCTTCCTTGGCGGGAGTGTGAGATGAAAAAGAAAAAGGGGAGGAAACGTCTGAGAAGGATGCTAATAGCCTTTAGCCTCTAAGGAACTATTTAGAGTGCTCAGAGGAAATGGAATTTAAATGTATGGATTTAAAACCCTAGGCAGTTAACTATGGATTCATCCATCACCCAGTAGGGAGGTATCAGGAAGAAGGGCTAAAAAATCTCAGTTCCTGAGCTGGAGAGCTCGCCACTGCAGCCTCCCTTTGACATTTGAACATTACATCCTGCCCACCTGCCCTGGACCCAGAAACTGGGGAGAAATGACACAGAAGGATGTTAAAGGAGAAAGCAGGAAGCCTGAGCTTCTAACAACCCCCAGCTGGCTGCTCCTCCACATCCACTTTCTGACCTTGCCTGGTCACTTCCTAGTGGCGGGCAGCTGAGCTTCTGGGCCGCGTCCACCAGCAGGAGCCTTGTCCTGTGGCTTCCAGCTGGCTCTGCTGGGGAGCGCCAGAGGGTGGGAGGAAGAGAAGCAGGTGTCTTTGTCTTCATCGTTTCCTTATGGTTTTGGTGTCATAGTTCTGGCTGTCACTAAGGCCTAGTGTATCTAAGGGTCAGGTAGTGTCTCTGATGACTCTGGGCCTCCATGGATTTAATTTAAGACTGAAAGGGCTAACTCAGAAACTTTAAAAAGGTCAGAGGCTAAATTACATTCCTCAGACCACAAGGGGGAGGGGGGGCGACATTCAGGAGGACAGAAAGTAAGCCACTTACCTCGGTCCCCTAGAGACCAATCTAGGTTTAAAGGTAACTCTGTTCTGCCAATCACATTGTACCTAACGATGGCTGCCCTAAGGAATGTATAAAAGGTGCACTGTGAAGACTGCCTGGGTCGTTCTCTCTCCATGTGCGAGACACCATGCTGGATATTAAAGTATTAAAATTCCTCTTGTGGTTTGCATAGATCCCCATCTCTGTATGGTCCACTCAGGGGGTCTCTCTGGTAAGATAAGACTCCCCGGGGCCTTACAGGACTAGCTATTCCCCTCACTGCTGCAGGCCTAGGGGAGCTGAATGCTTCCAGCTGTTGTGACTCTCAGAATCCTTTCCTCAAGGGTTGCCAGTTTCTGCCCACACCTGTACAAACAGCTACCTCCTTTAAGTCACTTCAATTAAACACTCAGATGCTGAGAACCTAGGGGAGGAGCTTCAAATGGAGACCACAACTGTCCCCAAGGAACCGGAGGCACCCTGCTCACGTTCCCGCAGCACACCATTGAGTGAGGAAGAGTCAGATGACCTTGAAAGTCATTGAGAGACTACCATCCAGCTGAGCGGGGCATGGGATGCTAGCACTCCCAAGTGGGTCTTCGCCGCTTGTTTAAACCTGCTTCTGGAAAGGAAAAGGCACAGGTTTCCAGGTTTCATTGCTCCCGAAGAGAACATTTCAAAAGAGGGGGTTTGAGTCAAGCACAGGCTGTTCTGAATGTTTCCTTCAGATTTCTTTTCCCTCCCCGACTCTGGGCATCTGCAAAGAGGCTAGAGTGCTCCATCTGGCACTGAGCATCACTACAGGAAGAGGGGCCGCATGTCTGCCAAGACCTCCTAGCCCCAGGGCCACCAGCCAGCTTCTAGAAGCCCTAAGCCAAATCTAAGGCTCCTGTCCAGCCCCCCTTTCTTTCCAGTGCTTTCCCCCAGATTGCCGCATACATTTCTTGCCTCATTATCTGTGGTTTTAAAGCACTTCTGGAGTCCATCCTAGGGGAAATCATAGATGTTTGGCTCTAAATGCCTATTAGTTTAAACAAGGAGCCCACCAGCTCTAGAGCTAATTGCTGACCCCTGAACCCAGTGCCTGGAACTCACTGGCCCTGTAGACTGGCAGCACATCTTCTGGATCAATACCCCACACAAAGCATCCAAGCATGCCCCATCCACACTGTGCCTGTGGGATGGATGAGCAGAGCAGATGACACAGATGTCATCTAGAGTCTTTCTTACAAGGCATCGGTACAGACTGCTATAGCTACTTAAGGTGGCCTAAATGCTTGCTTCATTTCGGAGGGTCCATCAGACCTGCACAAAACTTGGTCCTGAGCTGGAGAGATAGCTCAGAAGTTAATTTTTCAGAGCACCAGAGTTTAGTTGCCAGTACACAGGTCAGGAAGTTCATAGCCTATAACTCCCATTCCAGGGGATCTGCTGTCTTCTTCTAGCCTCCTCAGGCCCCTCAGGTATACATGGGGGGGGGGGCCCGCACACATACACACACACCACAAATAACTCTTTAAATAAAGCCTTGATCCTTTTTGACAACTTCCATCTCAGTATTCATAAAGAGAATTAAGGGTATTAAAACCTAAGGGGACCTTCTGGTCATCAACTGCTATTTCACAGCCTGGCATCTTAGATCTCAGCCTCTTTGTTTCTCCTGGGCTGTTCCTGAAACTCAAGATCCCAGGCATCCTTTTCCCAACACCCTGCCAGGAGGAGAGGTGCTGGGCACTTGCGTCTGGAACCTACAGCCTCCGCTGGTTCTAACCACTCCAGACAGAGAAGCATCTTCTGGAGGGAAGAAAATGCCTTATATGTTCTGACCAAGATACATGCCCTGAATTGTCTCCCTTCTCCGAGACTTAAGGTTTTTGAAAACAGAAGCAATGCTTTCTGCTTTCTGCTCCATTATATCCTCTGAGTCAAGCACAGGGCAAGTCTCCTGTTGGAAAGGGCAGAGAACAAAGCAAGGACACAGACTACCGATGTGAAACACCAGAACAACACCGGTCTTCCCCAGCGGCTGGTTTCTAGCCATTCTACACTGCTCAGTTCAGTTCTGTCTCAGCCTCCAGACACCATGGGGGAGGGACCACCTCCCAAAGCTTCCTGTACTCTGATCTAGTCAGATGGTTGGTGCCACTGGAGGGCAAATATGGCAGGAACCCTCAGACTCTGGATAAAGAGCGCTGCCTTTGCTGAAGGTACGCCCTGCATCTGAAGGCGAACCTCAGCTCTACCAGATATGAACAGTGGAACTTCAGACCTCAGTCCCCCCAGATATAAAATGGGCATAATAGAGGCCCCAGGTCTGCCAACAGAGTCATGAGAATTGCTTGCACACATGCATACACATACACACACACACACACACACACACACACACACACACAAAACCCACCTTCCCTGGCATCCAAGAAACACTCCGGTTCTAACCTGCCTTCATTATCATTCAGACTACCTGCTACCCATCCTCTAAATTTGAGTCTTCTAGATGTGTCCTGGACCCTTCTTCCCTGTGTGGATCTACAGAAACAAGTCACATTAGTATGGCAAGGATAAAATGTGTCAGCACGGTTCAGTGGCTTAGTCTCCAGAACCATGACATTCACACTGTGGTCTCCTGATGACAAGTCACTCCTGGGCAAGCTGGCACTGAGCCCTCAGTGCACTCCAGGCTCTGAAGCAGAGGCTGGGGATGCAAGGATACGTCCTCCTCAGCACTGGCAGACTCAGAACAGACAGAGCCGTACAAATTATACGTCTTTCACAGCTCCAGCATTGCATTAAAGTCAAGGACAATGTGATTGATGGGTCAGCTTTAAACATATTCATATTTACTATGAAAATAAGCTCTAAAGGCAAGTCCTCCAGGCAGAGAGGTTAGGCCTTTGACAGAGGTGAGTACAACTATACGCAGGGCTGATAGGCTCCTGACTCCCACACAGCAGGTTGTGGAAGGTTCATAAAAAACAGGACTTTTAAAGTGAGGCTTGGAGAATGAGCTGAAGGCTTTCAGGTGGGTCTAGGCTGATAAGAAATGGAAAGAGTCTCCCACTGCAGAACACACAAGGAAGAATAAAGTGAAGACAGAGTCATGAGCAAGAGCCAGGGCCTCGAGAGGCTTTGAGATCACACAGACAACTGTAGTTGGTGCTGCTACGGAGCCTTCGAAGGATATCATGAAATAAACGGTCACATTTCATTTACAGAAGCAATTCTGGGGAGAAAGAGGAAGAAGCTGCAGGACATTTGATAGAGAAAACTGGAAGGTGACAGTCTAGGTGAGAGGTGACAAAAGCCAAAAAAGAGGTGGAAACCACCAGAGGGTGTACAAGATACAAAAGTGAGTTATTTCATTATTTCCTGTGTTCTAAGACCTCTGGCTGACTTAAGGCTCTCAAACCCTAAAGAGGTTCTTTGCATCAAATATAATTACTATGCCCATTCTTTTTGCTGTTATTTAAAAGATTTATTTCTTTTTATGAGTATGGGTGTTTTGCCGGTCTGCTTGTCTGTACACCCCCAGCATGCTTGCTATCTCCGGAAGCCAGAAGAGGATGTCAGATCTCTTGGAATGCAGTGGCATACAGTGGCAAGCCAACACGAGGCCTTGGAACAAAACTGGAGTTCTCTGCAAGAGCAGCAAGTCCTCTTCACTGCTGAGCAATCTCTTCGGCATTTTTTCTGTTCTTCACATCGTAAAATGCAGTAGAGTTGCCATCTTTCTATTCTGAAGATGAGAAAATGCAGCAGAGTTGCATGGGTAATAAACATTCAGAACCAAGGTTCGGGCTCAGACTAGTCTTGTTTCAAACTCAGGATCACTGCCATCCGGATCTGGGGAATCAGCACACTGCCTACAGGGCTTTGAGAAAGGAAGGAAAGAATTGTGTCTACACGTGGATAACCTAATGAGTAAGGAAGACGAATGCTTGCAGGGAAGGGCAGCAAGCTTGCTTGGGGATGGACTGTCACGTGCCCACTGAAAGTCAGCCGAGATGGACAGGTCACGTGCCCACTGAAAGTCAGCCGAGATGGACAGGTCACGTGCCCACTGAAAGTCAGCCGAGATGGACAGGTCACGTGCCCACTGAAAGTCAGCCGAGATGGACAGGTCACGTGCCCACTGAAAGTCAGCCGAGATGGACAGGTCACGTGCCCACTGAAAGTCAGCAGAGATGGACAGGTCACGTGCCCACTGAAAGTCAGCAGAGATGGACAGGCGTGTCGAGAGGAGCTGGATCCTTTTATTTCTCAGCATCGCGTGATGGCTGGTGCAAGCAGTAGGTATGTGTTTGGCATTTGGAAGTTCGGGCACCCTCAAGGGAAGCTTCCAGAATAGCATGGAAGGAGCAATGTAAGAGGAGAAGTGGATTAGCTATGGAGTCCTAGAAAGATTCACCATAATGGAAATACACCGAGGAAGGCTCATCAACCAGGTATTACTCCAACAGTTAAGTCCTGTATGAAGAAAATAAAAAAAGCAAAGCTTCTTCCTTATGTCATGATGTCGATGGCAGTGCGGGACAGGAGTAGAAAATAAAACATGATCGACACTGTTGAACACAGTTACCGACATAGAGTTATAATAAGCACCGAAGTGATTGTAAGAAAATTCCCCAAGGAAACACTGACATAGACAATGAGGAACGTGGATGAGGGAGGCAGTGTTCTCTCAGTCAGCATCAAACCACATCTGCTCACCACATCGCACGTGGTGTGCCTTCTGCCCCGCCTTTGCGCATGAGCAGGGCATCCATACCTAAAACACATGTTGGTCTAAGATCCTTGCAACACATCGGTCTGTCGGTCGCCTCCCGTGTCATCCATCTGTCAGCACCTCCTGACATCTGTTTGACAACCGAGGCATGATGCTGCATGCACCGTGTGGAAAACCACTGGTGCTGGATCCAGCTCATCTGGGTCTACACAAAACAGGCAGGACAGGACGGGGGTGGGGGCGGGGGCGGGGGTACTTATGGCTGACTTTGAAATTCTCAGAACTTCCAAAACAGAAACTGTAAGGGCCAGGGCATGCATGCCCTGCATGGGACGGGGCTGCAGGTGCTCATTTGTTTCTAATGGTTTGAATAAGAAAACATTCAAGGCATTCTTCCCTTCTCTTTCATTTACTTCATGTAAACGCAGCCATGCACTGTCCATAGGGTTTTATCATGCCTGTGACACCAACTCTTATTCTGGGATCTTCTCCAGGTGAGTATCCGAAGTCTCCATTCTTAGATTTATTTAAAGAACTAATTTTTACCCCTGATGCTGACAGGTTACCAGCACTGTAGCTGCACTATTACTGTAGCTAAACCTACTGTGTAAATAACTTTCATCCCCATCTCCTAAGCACTGTGAAATCCATGTGAGGCACAAAACCCAAGCAGTACAACAAAGACCCTCGCACTTCCCAGTGTCCCACAATAAAAGGACAGGAAGCATCCCTTGCCCTGTGAGCAGGGGTTTCTAAGCCCCAGCAACTGTGAGGTTGGTAACTTTTATCCAGAGGAAGAGGGGAACATTTTCTCTGTTCCCCAGAGAGAAAAATGAATTATTTTCTGTTTGTAGCTTTCACACACCTGACAGCTAAGCTGGGCCTTGGGCCAGTGAATAACTCACTTGTTCAGTTAATGCCATGAGGAAAGGACCTGCCGCCAAATAAGGTGTGCATTTTTGTCAAGACATCTTATAAAATGATCGTAGATTAGAAATGTCATGGGCAGTGTGGTTTCCCTCTGGGTAATACTCGATGCTGGGCTCTGTGGTGGCTTGGAGGGACTAAGGAGCGGCCAGTGTGAAGGGCACACGGTTCCTGGCTAGGCTGACAAAAGAGCCTCTGGAGGTGGCCGTGGCACCACGTAGGTTGGGGATGTGACCAGAACTGAAGCAAAGGCAGAATGGGGGCGGGGCAGTCCCAGGCATAAAGCCAGACTTAGGTTGCAGCAATTTGAACTGCTGTTTCAGACAGCCTGGCCTTCCTGAGCCATCTTTCTCCCCCATCAGTGGCACCAAGGGCTGGAGCCACAACGTTGAGCTGCTCTGAGGACTCGTCCTGTGTTTGTCGACGTTCTATTGCCCTGCTGAAAATAGTTTAAAGGAAGAAAGATTTATGTCAGCTCTTGTCTTCAAGAGCTGCCCCCAGTCTTGGTCACTCTGGGGCTTTGGACCTGTGTTTCCAACTTCTATGACTAGTACAGCAATTCAGACCGATGTGCAAGTGTCCGTGGTAACACTTACAGGCCTTTGAGGTACCTGAGCCAGGTTACAGAGGATTTCTATTTTCAGATGCCTCCCTTGATCCCCACAGTGACTGCAGCGGTCTGCATGACCACAGGCAAGGTCCTTTGTCCCAACATCCTTAGCAGCAGTCTCTCTCACTCACTCTCTTCAAGATGCCCACTGGGATAGGGGAGGGATGCAATCTCAATGTGGTTTTAATTTGCATTTCCCCGACATTCAAGACTGCTGTATTCTCTGCCAAGTGTGTATTAGCCACTTGTCTTTCTTCCATCAAAAAACTATCTGTTCATTAGACTACTGGCCAGAGAGGGGCTTTTGTGCATGTACATTTAATTTACTCAGTTCTTACACATTCTAGATAGTAACTAGTAACATAGTAACATTCTATGGATTGTCTCTCCACTCTAGTGACTATTTTGCTGTGCAGAAGTTTTTGGTGTTATTGCTATTTTTACGTGATCCCTTTGTCAGTTAATGGGATTGTTTAGTGTACTATTTTCAGGAAGTCCTTGCCTATACAGTTCTTAACCTGTGTCTTAAAGTGGTTTTCTTATATTCTCCATCAGCATTATCAAAGGTCTGGGCCTTATGTTGTCTTGATGCAGGTCTAGCATTAGTCTTGTGATATAGATACCCAGTGTCCCCATTACCACATCCTGAGAGACTTCCCCCCACTCCAGTGTCTCTTTTGAATAGTTTGTCAAAAACTAAGTGACCACAGCACTGTGGGCTGCTTTCTGGATCTCCATTCCATTCATTGCTCTATACGGCTGTCTTTATGACCGTACAGTGATGCCTCTGTAACCAGAGCTCCACGGGATACCTTGAGATCAGGTACTATGATCCCTTCAGCTTCGCTCTTTTTCTCAGAATGATGTTTGCTGTTGGGGGGGGGTCTTCCCTGCTTCTGTGAGAATTTTGGGATTATTTTTTCAGTTCCTAGACGTGAACTAATGTCAATCTTCCTGCCTCAGTCTCCTGATTAATCCCAATTAGTCCCAGTGAAACCAGGAATAGAAGGAACATATGTAAACATAAGCTACAAGAAGCACAGGCTGAGCCACTACACTCTGCTCTGTGATGTTTTACTGTAAGCTCCTGTAGCCATACACTCCATCTTGGCTATACCATAGGGGTTCTGTGCTTTCCATTTGAGTCTATTGCTTTGATAAAACAGTTGACCTAGGTACCTTAGAGAAGGAAGATTATTTGGGGTTTATGGTTGCAGAGGATAAGAGTCCATCACCATCATGGTGGGGAATTGTGGCAGCAGGCGCAGTAGCTGTAGCCGGAAGCTGTAGGCTTAGAGCTAAGGGCTCACATCTAGAACCATAATCAGGAAGGAGATACAACTTGGAAATGGAACATGGAATTTGAAATCTCAAAGTGATGAACTTCCTCCCATCAGGCCACACCTCCCAAACCTACACAAACAGGACCAAGTCAAATGCACCCAAAGTATTCAAAGTGGGGGTCATCGGTTAGAGAGCTGTAGTCGGCTGAAAGGATAGACTGTTCGCTATCTTCCATGTACCCTGAATCTGAATATGGCCTCTGTCTTGATGTTGTGCTGTTTTAGATATAATCTAGAGTACATGCCCAGGAATTGTGCTTAAAATGGTCTGTCCTGAGCACGTTTTGGGAAAGGGCTGTTGTTGTCTTAATATTTACTCTATGCTTACTGGCATTATTACATGTTTTTCTGGCCATGTTTTTCCTTCCTTGGACCATCTCCTTCTTTGTTACATTTATGTTTAAAAGTACATTGAAACTGAAGTAAGATTGTCTATATCATTAGACCATAGCTGCCCCATTCTTTAAGGTCCACAAATCACACAGGTCTTTGCAGGCAGATCTGCACAGGTCAATGAAGGTCAACAGTTGCCCTTTCAAGACTTAAAGTAGACTCACCATATACTGTGCTTTGAATGTTGTTTGTACCTTTGGTCCCTGGCTGCTGCTGCTGCTGCTGCTGCTTGGGAGTTTGTGGAACCCTTAAGAAGCACTTTGCAGGATTAGTGGGGTCGGGCCTTGATGTTTCTAGTTCAGTCCCTGTTCCCACCCTGTCTCTGCATCTTGATTTGCCTGGGTGTGAGCCAATAGTCTCGTGCTCCCACCTCCAGAGCTGAGAGCCATACCACCACTAGGCCTCTTTACCTTCCAACTCAGAGATAAACCCCACTGCCTTGAGTCAGATCTTGTCACAGCAATGAGAAGAGTAAGTAATAGACATACAACTTAGGAAGGATCCTCGAGAGTGTATCACAGGAAGTCCAAAGTTACTTTTCATCCAGAAACTTCTGTGTGAGTGCAGAGAAGCTTTCTTCAAAATATTTGCAAACCCAGAAACTAAGCAAATGTCCAAAATGGGTGAGCTGTCAAGTGAACTGTATACTATACCTACACTACAGTTTACCTGACATATGCCAGCTATACCAGCTACACAGCTATATCACTACTCCTAGTCAGTGTTAAGGAAATAAGGCATTGTTATATGAAACAACTAGAATAAGGGTTAGAAGAAGGAACTGAGAAATCCATTTCAAAAGGATGCATTCTGCATGGTTACAGCCATATAGCCTTTACGGGACAACAGAATTATAGTGAGGGGAGATGAATGGCTTCCAGCGCTAGGGTTACAGCACAGGTGTGTGAAGGAGATCATCAATGTACTTTGTCATGACAGCCAAGAATCTCAATTTGCAGTGATGGCTATGTGGAGTTACACATGTGATCAAATTATATATTACATGTACACAAATATGCACACGTGCCCAACACACACATACACACATTCATAACTAATGACACCAGAACAAGCTTTCTGGACTACACCAATGTCTATTTACTCACACTGATATTGTGCTATAGTTACAAGCAATCCTTAGGTTGGGAGAAGACAGCAATCTACCCTGAAGGTTTCTGTGAATCTATATTCTATTCTATTAAAGAAGAAAGGAAGGCAACCCCTTTCCCAGCCACATCATCTGTCTCATGCACAAAGAAGAAATCAAAGGCAACTTCTGCATTGAGATTTCAAAGATCAAACAACGCAAGCATGCTTTCTTTTCCTACAGACTTCTAGCTGGAGTAAATTACATACTTAATGAAAATATCCTATTAATATAGAAATGAGGGAGATAAAATTAGGCCTATAAAATCATATGGCCCAAATTAAAAATGCTAATAATTTACATAGACAAAGAAAGCCAAGTACATCATAAAATTGGTAGGCAAATTGAAATTCCTAATAGTTTAAGAAAAAAACATTGCATGACAATCAACTGCTTCATTAGTTCTGTTACTAATGAAGCATACATTAATATACTAAATGCACACATTAATATACTAAATGTATACATTTGAATGTTTCATCATTTAAATGTTAAATCATTTCTCAGTTTAATTTGAATTAATTGTCTACAATTCAAATATGCTTTCTTGGATTTCAACCTCCAAATATTAAGCTGTTTTTCCTTTCTGGATATATCATGAGTTAATTAAGATATCAGAAAAGGTTGTACCCCCCCCCCATAATCACAGAAGTTCAGAGTCCATCTGAATTCACCTCAAACCTGGATGATTCAGGAAGCACATCCTAGAGGATTTATTATAGAGAAAGCCTGGCAGAACTTCAGAAAGAACATCTCCCAGAGACCACGGGGTGGTCACAAATGGGTGCCTGGCTGTAGAAAGAGCTGAGGAAATGAATCCAAGCTACAAGGCAGCTCAGGATAACAGGCCAGAGAAGGCCTTTTCGGGTCCAAGAGTAAATTACAAAGAGCAGCACATAACTCCCTAGAAGCGCTGTGAAAACAAACTGTCAAAGTAAGGCTATTCGGAAGTGTTATTATCCTCAGACATCCCCTGAGGGTTTTCATTTCCACCATGGGGTAAAGCACAGACATCTGGAGATTAGTAGTGCTCTCTTACGATTTATTTGGCACAATTAATTTCACAAATCTTTTCAAGGTGCCATTGCTCATGAGTTTTTTCTGTTCACTTCTGTTTTCCATTCCAGTTCCTTAAAGCCGCAATTTCAAATTAGTTATATTCCTTGAGGAGAGACAGAGATATTTTGCTGTGTCTTTAAAGAAAGTCTCATCCTACTGTTTGTTTTTTAATTCACTTTATATCCCAATCTCTTCCGAGATCCTGCCCCCACCCAATACACAGTCCCTCTCCTTCTTCTCTGAGATGGTAGACCCCCCCCCCATATATTCCCAATGCTGGCACACCAAATCTCTACAGGTCTAGGCACATCCTCTCCCACTGAGGCCAGACAAGGTAGCCCAGTTAGAGGAACATATTCCAACAGGCAGAGATTTTCAGGGCCCACATGAAGACCAAGCTGCTTACCTGCTACATATGTGCAGGGGGTGCATAGGCCCAGACCTTGTATGTTCTTTGGTTAGTGGGTCAATTTCTAGTGAGAGCCCCTAAGGGCCCAAGTTAGTTGACTCTGTTAGTCTTCCCGTGGAGTTCCTGTCTCTTTCAGGGCCCTCTATTCTTCCCCCAATTCTTCCCATAATAGTCCCCAAGCTCCATCCAATATTTGGCTGTGGGTCTCTACATCTGTTTCAGTCAGCTGCTGGGTGGAGCGACTGAGAGGACAGTTATGGTAGGCTCCTGTCATGCATGTCCTCAATCAGGATGATATTCTCAAGTTCCATCCATTTGCCTGAAAAATTCATGATGTCTTTGTTTTTAATAGCTGAATAGAATTCCACTGTGTAGATACACCACATTTTCTTTATTCATTCTTCAGTTGAAGGAAATCTAGGTGGTTTCCAGCTTCTGATAATTATGAATTAAGCTGCTAGGAACATAGTTGCGCAAGTGTCCCTGCGGTATAATGGGGCATCTATTGGGTGTATGCACAGGGGAGGTATAGCTGGGTTCTAGGGTAAAACTATTTCCAGTTTTCTGAGAAACTGCCAAATTAATTGTACAAGTTTGCACTCCCACAAACAATGGAGTATTCCCCTCGCAATACATACTCACCAGCATGAACTGTCACTTGAGTTTTTCATCTTAGCCACTCTGTGGATAAAGGATGAAAAGACCTTAAAAAAAAAACTAAAACAATCCTGAACAAGAAAAGAACTTCCAGAAGTATCACCCTCCCTGACCTCAAGCTGTATTACAGAGCAATAATAATAAAAACTGCATGCTATTCATATGGGAACAGATAGGTTGATTAATGGAATCAAATCAAAGACCCAGAAATAAGCCCACAAACCTATGGACACTTGACCTTTGACAAAGAAGGAAAAAAAATCATATAATGGAAAAAAGAAAGCATCTTCAACAAATGGTGCTGGTCTAACTGGATATCTGCATGAAGAAGAACACAAATAGATCCATATCTATCACCCAAAGTACAAGCTCAAAACTCAAGCCCAAGTAGATCAAAGACCTCAACTTAAGCCAGATACACTAAATCTAATTGAACAGAAAGTGCAGCATAGCTTTGAACTTTGGCACAGGAGACAACTTCCTGAATAGAGCACTAATGGCTCAGGCTCTAAGATCAACAATTGATAAATGGGACTTCATGAAACTGCAAAGTTTCTGTAAGGCAAAAGACACAACCAATAGGACAAAATATCAGCCTACACATTGGGAAAAGATCTTCACCAGTTCTATATTTGACAGAGGGCTAATACTCAAAATAGATAAAGAGCTCAAGAAGTTAGACACCAACAACCCAAATATCCCAATTAAAATTGGGGTATAGAGCTAAACAGAGAATTCTCAACGAGGAATCTCGGGTAGCCACAAAGCACTTACAGAAATGCTCAACATCCTCAGTCATCAGGGAAATGCAAATCAAAATGACCCTGAGATTCCCACCCTACTGTTAACCTAATCACAGAACATTGTTTTCTATCTGGATTGAATGTAAGGCAGTGGCTGCCAACATCTCTAATGCTGAAACACTTTAATATAGTGTCTCATGCTGTGGTGATCCCAACCATAAAATTATTTTTGTTGCTACTCCATAACTGTAATTTTGTTGCTGTTATGAATAGTTGATGTATAGGATATCTGCTGTGTGACCCCTGTGATAGAATCTTTCAGCTTCCTGAAGAGGTTGCAACCTACAAGTTGAGAGCCACTGATCTACAGAACTCAAGGGACCAAATTTTCAATGTACAGCCCTGCCCAAGACAAGGCAGGAAAATGGGATTGAAATGTACACAAATCATCAGCCCTGTATAATGATTTGTAAAAAAAAGTATAATGGCTGTCTTTTCTCTCTGGGAACCCACCTGTATTCTCATGAAACTTCTTCCCTCAAAAATCTTTTTTAGGAGAACCACTCTTAAAAAATACAAATTAAGTTTCTGTTCTTTCCTTTATTAAAACAGTGAAAGAAACAGAGGTTGATTTATGAAAGCCCCACCCCAGTGAAGTTCTCTCAGTACATTCATGTAAAAGCAAAGTTCCCAGGATACCCCAGACTTGCCAAATCCAATCAATGGAGTGTCTCAATGCATAATGACCAACAAAGGTATTATGAATTGAATATGTCTGTACTATAATTTATTGATCGAGATTTAAAAATCCTTATTAAATGCTGGTTCATTCTATGTGAGGACTAATATTTGCTTATTTGACAGCAACCAATACACATACATGTAGGTGGATCTCTTACAGTAGGTTTTCATCCCAGTCCAAGTCGCAAATCACTGTTCTGAAGAATGTCGTGAAGCAATCTGGTGAGTGACTTGATTTGGGATACTTTTGTCTGTTAACGTGGCCATGGATAGTACATGGTATTATGAGATACTATTCCTTGTAGCTAGTCACTATAGATAGGGAAATGACAACAAACTAAGGTAAAGACACCACCAAAGTCCAGTGGGTGAACCAATGAGTTTTATTGAGGGTGCTGCTAATATGGTTGAAGGGTTACTTACAGGGGCAAAAATTACTCAAAAACAGCTGCATTGGCAAAGCCCACCCCAACACAGGTGACAACTCACAAAGGCTGGGAACCTGGAACACACTGGACAGCCATAAGCAACTCAAAGGAATGCAGAGTGTCCTTCCATTCCGTGGGTCTGAGCACCTCCAGAAAGCTCGGCTGGTCTCTGTTTCTGCCAGGCTGGCCTAAGAACGTCTCTGAGCAGCCTTTCCAGGTCACATGTGCCGGAGAAAGGATGGGCCTAGTGAATCTGGTCAGGTTCAAGGACTTCCAGAAGCATTTATTGTTGTTTATTTTCTGAGCTTAAGGAGCTTCCCTGCTGGGTTAAATGGGAAATTTAGGATATCATAAAAAAAGAAGGAAAACATAACCAAAAGTAACTTAGAGGTTTGGCCAAGGTGCCCCAGGGGTCATTCAGTCTCACCGGGTCATCACAGCTGGCTCAGATGTCACACATGTCCAGGAGAGCCTCTGCCAGGCTCTGGAAAGAGTCTTAGGCCACAATAGCACCCTCCTTCTCACTGGCTCTATCTAGTGTTTCTGCTTTCTCTCTCTCTCTCTCTCTCTCTCTCTCTCTCTCTCTCTCTCTCTCTCTCTCTCTCTCTGTGTGTGTGTGTGTGTGTGTGTGTGTGTGTGTGTGTTGTTGTTGTTGTTGTTGTTGTTGTTGTTTCAGAGTTAGGTACTGATGCCAGGCATTCATTATGATTTTGCTTGGAAGGCAGGCTTTGATGATATAGTCCAACAGTGTGGCCTCTTAGAGGTAGGGACCTGACCAAGAACCTGGTATCTCCTTAAGATAAGATGACAAAAAAATCTGGTTGTCTCTTTCTGTTGTTTATTCTCTGGAGTCTCTTACTTCCTGGGGGTGCGTCTGGTTTGTGAATCATTATAGGAAAAAGAACACTCGATAAAAAACTATTGCTCCCACTAGAACAGAGAGACAATTATCAATCAAAGAAATGGACAGGTGTGGCTGTGAAATCCACTCTGTACCCTTAGTCATCCTGTTACTCAGCCACCACCAGCCAGTGAGCTGTGCTGACTCCTGCTGTATTTGTGAAATAGAGTCTGCTAATTCTCTATATGTCTCTGCATATGACAGACCTGGCTTTGATTTCTTAAAAAAAAATCCTTTTTCAATAACTGTACTTTCTATATTTATGTCTAAAAACAGAAAATACACACACACACACACAAAGAATGTATACACACATATATCTATGTATATGCATATCTATAATATGCACACACTCTAAGAGATAAAGTTCAAATATCATATAATCCTGTCACCAAGAAAAAGAAAATGCACAAGAATTTAACTTAATGAGACACATCTATATGCCATTGCAGACAGAGAGCTCTGGCCTCTGATAGGGCCCTTATAGCCTGAGCAGTTGTGATAACTGTATGGGTGGTCAGCATGTGAGCTATGTGGGGCAGGGAAGGACCTCCAGGAGCCATCTGACACCCATGGCCTCCAGAACAAACAGGAGGTTTCTGCATTGCCTCCCCTTGTTCCTTAAAAGAAACTAGATAATTTCAGAGAAATACTCAAATGGGTCAAGTCACGGTATAAAGAAAAATAAACCTTAGAGCTGAACCTTTGGCTTCACTCGATCTGACAATACAAATGCCACAGAACACAGGTTTCAATGAAATTAAGAGAAACCCTGCTAGAACTCCAGCTTGTCCAGAAATTGGTAAGGGTCTTTAATTATGTGAGTGTGAAAGCCTTTAAAGCAAACATATTGACATGTGACATACCTACACTGAAAATGGATAGCTGAGAGGGTCACTAATATTTACTTTTTAAAGATCTACTTATTATTATTATGTGTATATGTGTGTGCCTGAGTGTATGCAAGTGTGCCAGATGGGTGGAGATGCACGTGGAGATCAGAGGAAGGCGTAAGATCTCCTGAGCCAATCTGCTGGAGGTATTTTCTCTTTTGAAGTTCTGTCTTCCCAAATGACTCTAACTCATGTCAACTTGACAAAAAGACTATCCAGCACACCAAACAACACAGAATTAAACTAAAACTCTGTGAACCCCCCCAAAAACCCCAAAACCATAAACAAAAAAACTCTTCTTCTTTTTAAGTTGGTGTCTCAAGACATTTTGCTTTAGTAACATAAAGCCAAGTATCAAAAGAAGAGTTCAACTTGAACATTGGTTGTTAATTCTAGGAGAAAATGCAAAGTTATAGGGGCAAATTAATTCTAAAAATATTTCGATATTAGACAAAGTTAAAGAGTTTTAAATAAGGATGTAAATATAAAGGAGCCCTGACTTTACATCCTGGCCCACCTCCCCATCCCTCCTCTCTCCCAGTTCTACCCTTACAATCCCTCCCTCCTTACCCCCAGCCCTTCTCCTCAGAGAAGGGGAAGGCTCCCTTGGGTACCACAGCACTCTTGGGTAGGCCTCTCTCACTGAGACCCAACTAAGCAGCCCTTATAGGAAAGGGATCAAATGGCCGGCAACAGAGTCAGAGACAGCCCCCACCCCAATTGTTAGGAGACCCATATTAAGACCAAGCTGCACATCTGCTGAAAGTGTGTTGGGGGCCTAGGCCCAGTCCTTACATGCTCTTAGGTGGTTCAGTCTCTGCGAGCCCCATGGGCGCAGGTTAGTTGGCTTTGTAGGTTTTCTTGGGGAGTCCATGACTTCTCCCACTCACTCAGTTCCAATCCCCACTCTTCCACGAGACTCCCTGAGCTCTGCCTGCTGTTTGGCTGTGGGTCCCTGCATCTGTTTCCATCTGCTGCTGGGTGGAGCCTCTCAGGAGACAGCTATGCTAGGCTCCTGTCTGCAAGCGTGGCAGAGTACTATTAATAGTGTCAGGGTTGGCTCTCTCCCATGGGATGGGTCTCAAGTTGGGCCAGTCATTAATTGGCCGTTCCCTCAGCCTCTGCTCCATCTTTATCCCTGAACATCTTGTAGACAAGACAAATTTTAGGTTGAAGCTTTTGTGGGTAGATTGATTTCTCCCTCTCTCCTCTGGAAGTGGAAACCACCTGGCTATAGAGGGTGACCATTTCAGTCTCCATATTCCCCACTGAGACGTCTCAGCTAGGGCCAACCCCATAGACTCCTGGGAATCTCCCCTATCTCAGGTGTTTCTAATCAAGAGCCAAAAAAAGCAAAGCAAAACAAAACAAAACCCAAATCAACAAAAATCTTTCTTAATTGTGTAACATGATGAAAAATATTACTTTAAATAAATGTTGGTTTCATATTTTCATCAAAAGTGTAAACTGTTTTAAACCTACCTTGTCCACAATGAATTACTTCTGTAGAGGCAATCACTGGTCACTTCATTTAAAATTCCATACAGCAAGAAAGGGCTTTGCTGTCAGGACATGTTGTAATAAACTGGCCCAAAACATTCAGTCTTTTTGACAGCTGTTTTCTGCTTTTCCTTCAAGCATGCTACAAACTAAAGAGCAGAAATCAAGTCAGGGCCTAAGAACCTCGGGGAGGGGCTTAGAGAAGAGGTGGGAGGGGCTATGGAAGACATGGGAAAGACAATAGAAGACAGGAGATACTAAAGAGGAAGTGGAAATCTGGGGAATAAAGGGATACAGAAGCAGGGCAGGGAGATGGGGAGAGGAGTTGAAGGGGTGATCAATCAAATGAAATATGTATGAACTTGTGATAAGGAAACTTGTTACTTAGTACAGTAATTTTTAAAAAAACGATTTTGAAAAACAGGTTGAGTCTCGCAGGAGAAGCATGGGCAGAGCCACAGTGAGTTTTGTGTTCTGGTCACTGGAGCAATGGGCACACTGGCCAAGGGTGGGGCTGACACAGAAATACAACAGACGTCTGTCAGTCAGTGTGAAGGACTGAGCTCAGTGACTCCAAACCTACACCAAAAGCAGGGGACTTCATAGAGCAGGTGCTCGCAGACTGGCCATCCCTGACAGGGCTGGCTCACCTGATAATGCCAAACAGGAATTAGTCACCCAGGGGCACGCAGAACCAACTCAATGGTACTTAGTGGTGTAGCCTTCTTTGGTTGGTTTGGTTTGGGGTTTTGCTTTTTGTTGAGGGGTGTTTTGTTTTATTGTTGTTTTGTTTTGCTTTGCTTTGCTTTGCTTTATTTTTGAGTCAGGATCTCACTCTGTAGCCTGACTGGCCTGGAACTTGGTATGTAGACCAGGTTAGCCTCTAACTTGCAGATATCGAGGGCCTCTGCTTCCAGAGCACCAGAACAGCAGTCAAGTGCTGCAGGCCAGTAGTGCAGTTTGATGGGCATCTGAGAAAGCTCTGTTTTATTTCTTCTTAATCTACCTCGAAAGGTCAACTGAATAGGCTGTCCGTGTAGTAAACTAGAACTCTCAGAACTTAGAAAATGTTTCTATAAGGATCTTAAAATTATAAGCTAAAAGACAATTTAAAAAGTTCAAGATTAATAATTGACATAAAACAATTGGCCTTTTCTATGAAACAATTCAAAATATGGGTGATAATGATTAAATATATGCAACTTTCTGAGAGTGTTACACTTTCCAAGCTCATGCTGTTGTATATATGTTTAATGTGTCCTTTTTCCCCCTCAAATATAGTTGGGAAATTTAAATTTGTAAACAGAAGCACAGCAGAAATGTCACATAGCGGAACACATTTTAATGGGTGTGATGAGCCCATCAGTAAGGAACAGACACCATACATCACATGTGAAAGCAATGCCTATAAATTTTCCTGCAAAGAAATTGCCCTGGCATCTCTTTTATAGCTAGGAAACCCTAGAGGAATGGATGGTGAGAACACAACATTCCGTCTGGCCAGGAGTAACGAGGGACTGTAGATTATAGGCACCGCGGCTGAAACCAGGGAGAAAAAGAATTGGACAATTATTGGTTCCTGCTCTCAGTAGACAAGCTAATAAGGACAATAAACATACTTCTAGCACATAAAAGGAACAAAAGTCCATCCCTGAAGGTGCTATAAAGCTTTCAGACAGACACAGACTCCCATGGCTCTGGGTCTTATAGTCCTACTTGTATTACCCATCACAAAGGGGAGGCTGTGTGTTCTTCATCAACAGCCTTTGTGACACCTGTGTGAGTAAAACCAACCGAATGGGAGAAAGCATCGGATTAATGATGCGAATTGTAAAATGGCTAAGCAAACCTACAAGAAGGAATGGGAATTAAGGATGAGGAAGGTCCCCTGTGCCTCCTTCATGAGTAGCTGCTAACCAGCTACCACAGCCGGGACTCGTGAGACACCAACCTGAGATGGAAAATCACAGAGAAAACAAGGTGGGGAGGGGGCAGATAGGCTTACATTGCAGTCTCCAAAACATATGAACCTTGAACGATAAGCCGTAGACTCTCTTTAAAACTAGTGGGCTAGGGAAATGGTTCCGTGGGTAATACTTCCTGTGCAAGCATGAAGATCTTTGAGTTCAAATCCCCTACACACATGTAAAAAGGGCATAGTCGTGTGTACCTGTAACCATAGATAGGGGGGCGGTTGTCCAGAGACAGGCAGACCCTAAAAGTTTGCTGGTCACCCTAGCCAAAACGGTGACCCCCCAGATTCTAAGAGACCCCCCCCCATCTCAAGACACGAGAGTGAAGAGCAGTGAAGGCAGATACCCAGCGTCCTTTGCGGGGCCCCTTTGCATCTGTGCTCATGCGGGCCGGACCTCAGCACACTCGTGTCTGTGCACCGCCATCTACAACATGCCACGCATTAAAGGGGAAAATGAAGCAATGTTTTTTTTTTGTTTGTTTGTTTGTTTTTTACTTTGAAGCAATGATGTCACCAGACATGCAAGCCCCTTTGCGAATAAGCCAATCAAATGAGAGGATTGCCAGGAAGATGCAGCAGCAACCTTGGGTATCTTGACTTCCGGTCTTTCAGTAGCTAATTGCTTTGTTTGAGTCATCTTCATAAGCCAAGACTCCCTTGCAAGCTAATTTTTTCCCTGTTCTAAATTAGTTTTGTTTCTGTGGCTTGCTACCACATTTCAAACCTCTTCACCTGAGAAATTGCTCCTTGTAAAGTGGTTTGGACAAGTTTCTTGTGAACCTATCCCAGATGCTCTGACCCTGGCTTAGTTCCAGCTACAGGTAGTTGGCAGCCACCGCCTTAAATAACGTGGATCCCCAAGGACTTGGCAGCCTTGGACAGCTCTGAGCCTCCACTGTTGGCATCTCGCTGTGGCAGGCAGCCATGGTGTCTGGCACCACCGGGCTATGCCCTCCCCTTTCAGCCTTGTAGACCCTTTAAACCTGCAGAAATGGTCCTACGTGGAGCCAAGAGAAAGGCAAAGGCGGTGAGCAGAGGCCTTTGGGTGTGGTCAGCCCAAGTGTGAAGAATGCCCAGGGATCTAATCTTCTTTCACCATGAGGCTGCCTGTGAATGAATGGAGTCAGCCTGCCTCCCAGCCTTTTATCTGCTTATTTGAAAAGCCTCTATGGCTTCCTGTTAGATCTCCCTTCCCTCTCCTGTTAACGTGGGTCTGGAAAGCAGCCTCTCTGCTGTCTCAATTAGCCAGCCCTGAGTTGATTACCATCGTGTCCCTGGCTCTCCAGACACTCCTGCATTTCCTGAACCAGGTCAGTCTCTCCCTTCCTCTCTCCCTCTGAAGCACTCACTCAGCCTGCAGCCCACATGACTCCAGCTGCCTCCTGCTTCTGCAGTACAGGGATTGGGGGGTAAGGTGTCCTGCTCACATCCCTGGGTGCTTCTGGGAGTCTGAAACTGTCCCGGTGACCAAGAGAATTTAGATGGGATTAAGAATGCCCCAAACTCTTTGGTTTTGCCTTAGTCTGGATAACTAAGGACTCTTAGTTCAACCCATTTGTCATGCAATCACATCTTAAAAGCTAAATCAGCTAAGTCCTTCTTGCTCTCTGCCCCCCCTGCAACCCCTCTCTCCCTCTGTTCCCTCCCTCCACCCACCCCTACTGTCTACTCTACTTCCCCTTCTCCTGGAAGATTCAAGGCTACCCCACCCCCACCCCCACCCCTGCCCCTCACCCCACTCTCACCCCCACCCCCACCCCCACCCCTCACCTCCAGCCCATGTTACTTAACTTCTTTGGATCTGAGGACTGTAGCATGGTTCTTTGGAGAGAGTATGGGCAGAGAGAACTCGAATCAGTAGGGGGACCATCTCTTGGAAGATCTAGAAACAGGACAATGGAGGCTCCTGGAAATCTATGAGGGTAACTCTGGCTGGGACTCCTAGCAGTGGGGAATATGGAGCCCGAAATGGTCACCTCCTGTGACCAGAAAAGACTTCCAATGGAGGGACTGGGACACCAACCCAGCCACAATACCTTAGAGCCACAACTTCTCCTGCCAACAAGACGTGCAGGGGTAAAGATGGAGCGGAGATTGAAGGAAGGATCATCCAGTGACTGGTCCAGCTTAAGACCCATGCCATGAGACAGAGCCCACCCCTGATGCAATTTGTGATATTCTGCTCTACTTCCAGAAAGGCGCCTGGCATGGCTGTCATCCGGGCCATTTCTCCAACCCCCAGTTTGCATGTCACCCTATGTCCATATGAAGTATCTACCCATCTTTCCCCAAAATGATGAAAACTAACAAATACCAGGACGATGCTGAAAACGGAGCTCTCAGACATTTAAAACTGAAGACAGGATGAGCACGGGGTCCCTGTTCTGAGTACATAAACCGAGGGCATGAAGTCAGGATGCCGAGGGGACAGCAGCACACTTGCATTTGGTGCAGCAATATTCACAACAGGAAAGATGTGCAAGCTTTGTTGTGCAGTGAAGGAAGGAGGACTGCTTCGTTCACTTTATAATGGGAATTCCTCTCACCATAACAAAAGGGATGAACATGAAAGACATGCTAATGGAGATGAGCCAGGCAGAAGAGCCAGGCAGAAGGGCAAGTGACACAGAGATCTCACTTACCGGGGGTCTGATAAAGCAGAACTCGAGCAGAGAGAAGGAGCTACCAGAGGCTGGGCACAGAGAGGGACTTGCTGGGAGTTTCTGACCTCAGGGCACCGAGGTTCAAAGAGCTCTGAGCCCAAATCACACAGTAGAGAACTATAGTTGATTATAATGTGTATTTTAGAATAACTAGCAGCAAAGTTCACATGTCTTATGATTGGTAGGTGAGCGCGGTGATGGCCGTGCCAGCTGGCTTTGTGGATCATTCCGTGTGGGGAGTGGAGGACGTCCTGGGTAGACAAATGTCTGTGGTTGACATGAGCCAACCGCGCCAAGGACCCTAGCCTCAGAAACAATGGGAAAATGGCAAAGCCTCTCTCACCCCCAACCAGGAAGAGCCTTGGAAGGATGGCAAGGCCCTCTTCCTGTCCGCAGGTATATGTTGAGAGTGCCGCAGAATAAATGCCCACTGGAGCGTTCTTCTCATGGATGCTTACAGCCGGAAGTCTACTCCACTGCAGAAACTGCTCCTATGACGATAAGCTCTATCTGCCTCCTTGTTCAGTGGTATGCAGTAACCCTGCCTCCCTGTTCAACTGTGTACAAACACACTGAGATTTCAGGGTACTGAGGCCACCTGACCCCAGTTTCTGTCTAGCTGTCTGTCTGTCTGTCTGTCTGTCTGTCTGTCTGTCTGTCTGTCGTTTCTTCATTCCCTCATCACCCTAGTTCAGTCTGTCCCTGGAATGCATGCTAGACATGGCAATGTCACATTAACTACACCAGTATCAAGCCACCCGTGGTATCAAGCAACGCCCCCTACAGGCTATATAATGGAAAACATAGTCCCCAGTTGATGGTGCTGTTGGGTAGACTGCTGGGAGCCTTGCTGTAGGAGGTAAACCACTGCAGGTTTTTAAGGTTGGTCCTGACTTATTCTCTCCACATCTTCCTCATTCCTTCCCTCCCTCCATCCTTGCCTCCCTCCCTCCTTTCCTTCTTCCTTCCTTCCTTCCTTCCTTCCTTCCTGTGTGTGGTTGAAATGTGATCTCCTGTTTCCTGACAGCCAGGTTAGCCCCACATTCTGCTACCATGTTTTCCCCAGCACAAAGGACTCCATACCCTCTGGAATTGAAGCTGAAGTAAACCTTTTCTTCCATAACTTGCTATTTGGTCATCATATTTTATCACAGCAGTGAAAAGTAAGTGATACACCATTACCCTGGACCCTGTATGTCTATAAGGTTTACAACTTAATCAAAGCATGTCATAATTATTCTTAAACAATAATCTTTAAGTATTGAGTATCTGGATCTCCCAAAGAGATAGCTAGACTCTAAGTAATTTACCTATCCACACACACACACACACACACGCACGCATGCATATGCACCTTTACATAACACTTTCTGCTTTGTCTTAAGTGTGAAAACTACAGATACTTTAAAGAAAAGATGACATGAAGGCCAAAACAGAGAATGGGAGGTAAATAGCAAAGAAGAGGAAAAACCAGTAAGAAAAGGCTACCGAGAAAACTGAAATCACGTGAAGTTTTTACAGATTGAAAAGAAATGTTAGAACATGTGTCTGGGGTTCTTTGACAGTACAGATACCTTCTCTCTGAGCTAGAGTCATAGCTTTTCATGTTAGTTACTATGATGGTTTGTATATGCTCAGTCCAGGGAGTGGCACTATTAAAAGGTGTGGCCCTGATGGAGTAGGTGCGTCACTGTGGGTGTGGGCTTTAATAACCTCATCCTTGCTGCCTAGAAGCCAGTATTCCAGCTAACAGCCTTCAGATGGCAATATAGAACTCTCAGCTCCTCCAGTACCATGCCTGCCTAGATTCTGCCATGTTCCTGCCTTGGTGAGAATAGACTGAACCTCTGAACCTGTAAGACAGCCCCAATTATATGCTGTTCTTATAAGAGTTGCCTTGGTCAGGGTGTCTGTTCAAAGCAGTAAACCACTAACTAAGACAGTTACCAAGTCCTATTTTTGGTTAGGAATCAGAGTTGTAAAACTAAATTCAGTTCCTTACATGTCTCCATGATGTTGCCCTTCAATTTTGCACAATATATTCTTGCATATTATTTCAAATAAAATAATAAAAATGTTTATCTCAGAAAAATAAACATAAAACCTTGAAAAGAAAATGTGCTGGAGAGAGATGGTACAGTGGTTAAAAGCACTGACTGCTCTTCCAGAGGTCCTGAGTTCTATTCCCAGCAACCACATGGTGGCTCATAACCATATATAATGGGATCCAATGCCCTCTTCTGGTGTGTCTGAAGAGCTACAGTGTACTCATATAAATAAAAAATAAATAATTTTTTTAAAAAGACATCTTATATAAAAAAGGGGAACTGGAGAGATAGCTCAGTGGTTAAGAGCACTGATTGCTCTTCCAGAGGTCATGAGTTCAAATCCCAGCAACCATATGGTGGCTCACAACCATCTGCAATGAGATCTGATGTTCTCTTCAGGTGTGTCTGAAGACAGAGACAGTGTTCTTATATATAATAATAAAAAATAAACCTTTTAAAAATTATCCATGACTAAATCCAGATTATGATTCAGAAAGAGAAAGTAGAGAATGCGAAGAAATCACTAAGAAAGAACTTAACATCATGACTGTCAGTGAAGGGTCCTGTAGCCCAGTGGGTTTCAAAACAGCAAACAGGAAAGAGCAAGCCCCTCAGACCAACCAAGACCCAGAAGCCCTCAGCTCAAGGACAGACACACTAAAGACAATGCAACTGTGTGTCCCAGTCTGCTGTGATGAAACACAACACCTCAACCAGAAGCAAGCTGGGGAGGAAGGGCTTATTTAGCTTGCACTCACAAATCACCATTCCTTACTGAAGGAAGTCAGGGCAGGAACTCAAGGGGGAATCTGGAGGCAGGGGCTGATGCAGAAGCCTTGCAGGGGGGCTGGTTACTGGCTTGCTCCTTGTGGCTTGCTCAGCCTGCTCTTTTGGTAGAGCCCAGGACCATCAGCCCAGGCATGGCCCGTAATGGGTGGGGTTCTTCCACATTAACCACTAATTAAGAAAATGTCCTACAGGCTTGCCTAAAGGCCAATCTTCTGGAGATATTTTCTTGATTGACTGCCCCCTTCTCAGATGACACACCATGCCTGCAGAGGACTGGCAGAAAGTGATTTCCAAACTGCTTGTTTGTTCATGTTGCCAGACCACTTGCCTGTGGGAAATAGAAACATTTCAGACACAGTGTCTTCTGTGTGCTGCGGTCAGGTTCTCTTTCTCGGCAAGCAGTTTTACAGCAAGACCTCGGTAGGTCCAGAGCCAGTTAACTGCACTGAGTCTCTCTCAAGGCCTTTATACCTCCCCATCTTTCCTCCCTTTCCTCTTCTCTTCTCATGTAAAAGTCTAGAGGACAGAACAGAACCACTATGTAACTCCCAGAAGTCTTTGAGCAAGTACGTCACTCTTTCTGATTGCTACAGTTAGTATCTGTATCCTCACTACACGCCTGCCAGGGGTCCCGCCATGCATATATGTGTCACAGGAAGAAAAGGGAAAAACCGCACACAGAGGAAAGATCTTGGAATCTGACCCACTTACATCTCATCACCACATCCATTCCTTAAGGGCAAAGGTCATCGTGGATGAATACATTATTGAACACATAAAGATTCTCCTAAATGGCAAGTATTAAATATTTGCTTGGCAACTAGAAATATATTAAAATATATCCTTCACCTCAAACACAAGAGGGTTAAAAGATGTAAAATTTAAGATGTGGTTGGAGGATGGATTAGCAGTTTAAAAAACAGTTGCTGACCTTCCAGGGGGACCCAAGTGAAGTTCCCAGTACCCATATCAGGTGACTCAGAACCTATCAAAATCTAGCTCCAAGGACATCCTCTTCTGGTTTCTACTGGTGCCTACACACACACACACACACACACACACACACACACACATACACACACACATACACATACACACAAATAAATAAATCTCAAAAAAAGAACTGAGACAGTTAATTTAGTGGAGGAAGAAGGAGATAAATGGGTTACTGGGCTCCAGGTTCAAAGCTAACCTGTGAGATCCTTCACCCTGCAGAGGCCTCTGAGAACTACAGCTGACTGGGGTGGATGTGGATGCCTGGTGTGCTATGGGAAGCCCGAGGGTTACAGGGTGGCTTTCTATTCTGTTTTATAACATGATAAAACGGCAAGCAAAGAAAAGAACCATGCTCAGGGAAGGAAACGCAATCATAGCATTTACCATGGTTCATCTACAAACAGCCCACAAAATGATTTCACACTTTTCATAAGAAAGTGAACATTCAATTTATTTTACCAAAAAAAAAAGAGAGAGAGAGAGAGAGAAAGAGAGAGAGAGAGAGAGAGAGAAATCATAGTTATATTTGTAGAATGGAAAGAGAGGTGGTAGAGGGGGTTTGGAAATGGAAAAGTCTAATTTCATCTTCGATAACAGAAACACATTAGCTATGTCTCAGAGTGATAAATTAAGAAATTTTTTGAGTGTAAGCATAACATTTAAAAGATAATTACCAAGAGCCGGGGTGACACCGGGAGGACAGATGTTCACCAGAAGCCTGGTATTACTTCTTCCAGTCTTATCATATTGTACATAGATGGGAAATTTAGACAAGGTTTTACAATTCAATGACTAAGGTAAGCGTTTACCTTAGCAAACAATGTGACTAGCGTAAGCCCCATTTTCAGAGTCTGGAAAAGTATACTGCAGCAAGCAGGAGCTGTTCCACACAAAGGAAGATGAGTGTGCTAGAAGATGTCTGCAAAGGCATTCTCATGCGACCCCCACCCTCCATCCCCAGCCCTGACCACCACCCACCCCCACCCCACCCCCCACCCCCAGCCTCCATCAGTCAGGAGGCTCATTGACGCTGCAAGAAAACTTCGTGTTGCTGGTGATAAATTCAGATTTAAAATTGTTGATCACGTCTGAGTTGTATTTTTACAATCTGAGATTTATGTTTTAAACAGACATTTTAGGAACTGGAGAGGTGGCTCAGCAGTTAAGAGCACTTGATACTCTTCTAGATGAAGCAGGTTCAATTTCTGGCACCCACGCAGGTGCCACTCATCCACACATACACGGTGCCCAGATGACATACATGCAGGCAAAACACCCATACACATAAAATATTTTAAAATAGTGATTTTTTTAATTTAAAAAATAAAGTAAAATAAAATTTAAATCAGATTTTTAAAGGAAGAACCATCTCTCCATACCCACACTGTCTCTGTTATTTTATTAACTCCGTTCCCTTTCCTTTCCCTCAAGTACAAATCCCCAACAAGAAACACTCTCTCCCTCCTCTTCCTTCCCCTCTTCTTTCTCTTCTTCCTCCTTTTCCTCCTCCTCCTCCTCCTCCAGTTGTGAAACCCATCCGTGTTCACCTATAAGCTTTGTGTGTTCGTCCTGGGTGTGTAGCCCCAACCAAGAAGGAAGCCCTCACCTCTGCATTCTTCCAGTGTGCTGGACTGGGCTGAGACTCAGCAGCCACGCTGTATGTACCAGCCACAGTTGGCACATGGCGCCTCTCAGTTCTCCAGCACTGCAGCCAAACTTGTAGGGGTGGAGCTCATCTGTGCGCACGGTTCGGAGGCTCCTGTCCGCGGTCGGTTGGCTGCTGCCTTGAGAGCTGTGGTCAGGCAAATCTATCATGACTGTATGTGGCAGCAGAGACTGCCAACCACACAGCACTGAGGAAGAGAGAGAAAATGTTGAGAAGCCTGCTTCGCAATCCACTCTGGGGGAAAGCCCCCAGAGACCAGAAACTTCCACTAAACCCCACTCCTAAAAGTTTCTGATGTCTTCCAATAATGCCAAGCTAAAAACCAAGCTTCTGACACATAGGCCTTTGGGAGATGCTCTAATCCACTATAGCACATATAGGTGTGTATGCAAAGATGATAGATAGATAGATAGATAGATAGATAGATAGATAGATAGATAGATATGGATGGATGGATGGATGGATGGATGGATGGATGGATGGATGGATGGATGGGTAGGTAGATAGATAGATAGATAGATAGATAGATAGATAGATAGATAGATAGATAGATGATGGGTGGGTGGATGGACAGACAGACAGATTAATAGGTGGGGGAGATAAAGAAATATAAACCTTCTAGACTTGCATATAAATTCGATCTTTTGGGCTTCATTTGCCCCTTCCATGTTTTCTGTCTGTCTATTACAGGGAGCTTCAGGGTTAACTCAACCACACATCCCCTGCGTGCAGTGCCATGCTGGGCAGGTGGGTTTGGACTGTATAACCAAGGTAGCTGAACATGAACCTCGGAGCAGGCCAGGATGCCGCACTCCTCCATGTTCCTTCAGTTTTTGCCATGGCTCCCTTCATAATGGACCGTGACTTGTAAGATGAAACAAACCCTTTCCTCTCCAATTTGCTTTTGGCCATGGCGTTCGGCACAGCCATGGGAAGCAGAGTAAGACAGACTCTAGCAAAAGGAAGCTGAGGCCGCATGCCCACAACTGAACACGGTATGCTCATTGGGTGTTTCCTTTTTTTCTTGATTTTATTTATTTATTTATTAATCATTTTATTTGTTTATATTTCAAATGTTATCCCCCTACTCGGTCTCCCTTCCATAAATCTTTATTTTACAGTTTATTTTTCTCTCTCTTTTTTAGGTTGATATTCAATCTTACAACTAACAAACATATTTATTATAATTACATCTTCCTTTGACCTCAGATATGTTATAAATTCAAGTACACAAAAGATGTAGACATATAATAGTTGTATTACTTTTATAACAGCAAAAACTCACTAATAGCTCACAAATAATAAATCATATTTCTGCATAATAGATTTTCATGCAACTACTAAAGTTAGTATAACTCATTACATGCAGGTATGGTAAATTGGCTAAAACTTTTTTTTATTATATTCAATACTACATGTTTATATATAAATATATATATATATAAATAAATAAATAAATATATATATATATATATATATGATGGACATGTTATTAAGTGAACATAAGATCTTGTCTCTTACTGTGGTACAAACCCAAAATAAGAACAAGTTTTGGACATTGGAGTTCATTGTAATAAGGCTGCTTTTCAATGTCCCTCACATCACCAAAGGATCTTACCTCCATAGTAGCTAAGCTAAGAGTTGACAGTTCTGCTGCGCTAAAAAATGAATTGTAGGCATGATTATTTGGATACAGATTTCCTGCTATGGTCAAAGCTATTTGACTTGAGTGATTTTCATCATTCTTAGCCCACAGAGAACAGGTTACATTCATTTAAGAAATGGTGTGTGTATCAAGATGGTCTATCCATGAAGTCATTCATCAACTGTTTCAGTGAACATTTAGGAGGGTGGCACAGACATTATGTGACGGCAAAATTCTGCTTCATTGGCTGTGATGATTTTGAAAAACATTCATCTCAGAAAAAGAGTAACTTATAAGGTTCTCTTCTTCAGAATTGATACAATAATTATAAATATCAAGCAAAAAATTCAGCTCACTCGTTCTGTTACAAGCCACCTCCCAAATTAATTGTCTACATTTCTTTTGGGTGTATAAATAATTTTGAAATATGTAAACTGCTCCGAAAACCATAGCATAATGTAAAAACATCAAATAAACAATCCTACTAATAGAGAGGCTGAGATAGGAGAAGCATGATTTCAAGGCCATTATGTGGTACACAGCAAGACACTGTCACATACAAGCAAGCAGAAAGTGTATATGGATTGTACAATATTGGACCTATTTCTTTAATTACCAAATTAGAAAGACCACAGGATGACAAACAACAATTTTTTAATTATTCATATTTTTGAATTTCAATCAATTAGGAAATGTTTGTAATATTAATTTTCATATTAAGGAAAAAGTGATTGTTACTTCCTGTTATTTTTGTTGTTAGAGGTGGAATTATGTTTGTGTGGGTTTATTGAAAGATTACTTTCTTGCTTTATTTCCCTCCTTGTGTTGGTGTTTTCCATCTATTATCCTTTGTAGGGCAGGATTTGTGGAAAGATATTGCATAAATTGTTTTGTCTTGGAATATCTTGTTTTCTCTGTCAAAGGTAATTGAGAGTTTTGCTGGGTATAGTAGTCTGGGCTGGCATTTGTGTTCTCTTAGGGTCTGTATGACATCTGCCCAGGATCTTCTGGCTTTCATGGTCTCTGGTAAAAAGTCTGGTGAAATTCTGATAGGCCTACCTTTATATGTTACTTGACCTTTTTCCTTTACTGCTTTTAATATTCTTTCTTTGTTCAGTGTATTTGGTGTTTTGATTATTATGTGACAGGAAGAATTTCTTTTCTGGTCCAATATATTTGGAGTTCTGTAGACTTCTTGTGTGTTCATGGGCATGTCTTTCTTTAGGTTAGGGTAGTTTTCTTCTATAATGTTGTTGAAGATATTTACTGGCCCTTTAAGTTGGGAATCTTTACTCTCTTCTATACCTATTATCCTTAGGTTTGATCTTCTCATTGTGTCCTGGAGTTCCTGGATGTTTTTGGGTTAGGAGCTTTTTGCTTTTCATTTAACTGTTGTGTCAATGTTTTCTATGGTATATTCTGCACCTGAGATTCTCTCTTTCTGTCTCTTGTATTCTGTTGCTGATATTTGCATCTATGACTTCTGATCTCTTTCCTAGGTATACTAATTCCAGGGTTGTTTCCCTTTGTGATTTCTTTATTGGTTCTAGTTCCATTTTTAGATCCTGGATGGTTTTGTTCATTCCCTTCACCTGTTTGATTGTGTTTTCCTGTAATTCTTGAAGGGATTTTTGTGTTTCTTCTTTAAGAGCTTCTAGCTGTTTACCTGTGCTCTCCTGTATTTCTTTAAGGGAATTGTTTATGTCCTTCTTAAAGTCCATTATTATCATCATGAGAAGTGATTTTACATTCAGTTCTTGCTTTTCTGGTGTGATGTGTATCCAGGACTTGCTATGGTGGGAGAATTGGGTTCTGATGATGCCAAGTGTACTGGCTGGTTTTATGTGTCAACTTGACACATGTTGGAGTTATCACAGAGAAAAGAGCTTCAGTTGAGGAAATGTCACCATGAGATCCAGTGGTAAGGCATTTTCTCAATTAGTCATCAAGGGAGGAGGGCCCATTGTGGGTGGTGCCATCTCTGGGCTGGCAGTCTTCAGTTCTGTAAGGAAGCAAGCTGAGTAAGCCAGGGGAAGCAAGCCAGTAAGAAACATTACTCCATGGCCTCTGCATCAGCTCCTGCTTCCTGATCTGCTTGAGTTCCAGTCCTGACTTCCTTTATGATGAACAGCACTGTGGAAGTGTAAGCTCGATAAACCCTTTCCTCATCAACTTGCTTCTTGGTCATGATTGTACAGGAATAGAATCCCTGACTAAGACACCAATTAACCATGGCTTCTGTTGCTTATGTTCTTACGCTTGCCTCCCGCTATCTGATTATCACGAGTGCTACCTGCCCTCCAGATATATGTACAGGTATCTGGAGCCTAGAAGACAAGGTGTATGCTACAATGGAGAAGTGGCCCAAGCCCTTGGCAGAGCCTAGAAGGTCATGAGTGGATCTCAGACATTGGACAGTTGGAGTTTGATCCTGTCCTTTCTGTGATCCTGGTTGTGTCAGAACTCCTCAGAGTCAAGCTGTCTCTGTGATTCTGTGATTCTGTGATCCTGTGATCCTGTGATCCTGTGATCCTGAGATCCTGAGATCCTGAGATCCTGGGTGTGTCTGAGCTAATGGGAGTCAAGCTGCCTCTGAGACCCTGAGATCCTGGTGTGACCAAGCTCCTGTGATCCTATGATCCTGTGTTCTTGGCTGTGTTAGAGCATCTGGGAGTGGATCTTCCTATGGGTGTTGTGCGACTGGCTGCAGAGTTTGCACCCAAGGTCTGTTCAGGGGACCTGCCCAGACAGACGGGAAGGAACCCGTGCCACAGGTCTGGCAGAGTTCCTATATGCCTGGGTCCCACTGAAGACCTTGGCTCTAAAGCAGTTCTTCACAGTCTTTAATCCAACTCCTCAACAGTGGTCAGCAGCAGAGTCTACTCCCCAACAATGGTGAACAGCAGCTGTGGGTGGAAGCTCCCACAAGGCAAGCAGGAGAAGAGATAGAGTCTAAAGTCTTAAACTATTATACATCACACGAAGTTTTGCAGCAGCTCACATAGAACCACAAAAACATAGAAAGCAACCAGATCTTCAATAGCTGTGTTGTTAAGCAGGCTATAATCTAAACTTGAGTGTTTTCAAGAAGACAAAGAAAGGCATAATGGGAAACTTCAGTGGATACCAATGAAAAGGGGTAAAGAGGGTGTAACATGGAATTGGAGCTGCCAGGTGTCACAGAGACAGTGCTAGGAGTGGAAAATCCCACTCACTTTGACGGTGTGAGGTGGAGGTGGGGTAGTTCTGCATTTGGTAACTTATAACCTTCCTCTAATGTGAGGAAGACAAGACCAAGCTAAGCTGTCCTTGGTGAAGAACAGGCACTCATAGTGGCCAAAGAGGGGCATGATTTTTACCATGTCTTCATTTATGCGAATGGGTTCATTTCCAACCCTGTTCGCCTTGACCACAGCAGCATGGGGTGCTGATGCTCAGTCAGTGGCACAGTTCATGTTCAGTGGAGCAATTTCAGTGTAACCTGGGGGAAGCAGGCCAGTACGCGATGCCTGCGAAGGCTCGTGCTCCCTGTCTGCAGCTGCCCAGTGAGAAAGCTCTGCTCTCTTTTTACCACATCAAGCACACGGTGGCATACCCATGATCTGAAAGGGGCTGGCCGAGCCAGGCTGCTTAGTTTCATTGGCTCTGGTGAGTTTATTTCTTGTATATGATCTCAATCAAAGTGAAAAGCTGGAACTGCTGTGACTGGCAGCCTAGAACCCAGCATATGGCGTAGACCTTGTCACAAACACTCATGGACCCCCATTTACAATGTTTCAACTCACATCTTTTCTCAGTTTTCTGATGATGCAGTTGTGTGGCCACACAGCCATTCTGCTTAAACCTTTCAGCACATATTCACACACTTCAATAAATTACAAGAGACACAATTTGAATAAACTTCATAGTATGTCCCTACTGTTGGTCAATAAAAGTGTTCTGATCACATTTAAGATTTAAGATTATGATAACTATTATGTTTCATAAATCACGTGTATTTATGCATTTCTTGGGAAATTTTCAACTTCTGCTGATCTTGTAACACTACTCTAAGTCAAGGACTATTTGAGGTACTAAGCACATACGGTATCCACAGCAGCAGGCTAGAGTGTCTGTGGCTTTTGGCCAGGGATAGGACATTAGCTACACACGACTGAGGATACAGAAAGCTCTGCCAAACATGTATTAAGTCCCTGGGAAGAGAAGCTCACCCCCAAACAAAGTTTTAGTCTTTTTGACTACAGGTATCCAGAATAAATTTTTGCATCAAGGACCTGTTTGCTACCTTTGACATATGCTTTTTCTATGTCTACTGCTGGGGAGCACACAGCACAAACCTTCCATGTTGGGCCCCATATGAGGCATTAGAGCATCATCTTAAATTGTTCCTCTAGTTTTGACTAGATGTGAATTGTAGAAAGTTGATTCTGAGAATCTAGAGTCAGCGGCACAAAGCCTCCTCTCCTGGGGCAGGCTTGAGGGTCCTGAGCAGTGGACTCCACCACAGCAGTGGCAGGTTCTCTCAAGTGAGTAAAACCAGAGAAACTGAATGTCTGCCACGAGAGGGCTGGGGTGGCTATCACAGCAGAAATAAGACTTAGGACAAAATTGGGGGAGGGGCCTTGAGGAGTCCATGGAATTTGTTTTAAACCCAAAATCTAAGAGGAGAATTAAAAAGACTAGCAGGAACATGCAGTCTCTGAAAATTAGGTTTACTTGGTGAGTCAAGGAAGAATTGAGTCAGCTTAAGAAACAAGAGTCAGTCTTTTCTGTCAGAGCACTGGCTACAGAAAAGAAAAAGGAAAGAGGAGAAACAGTAAATAAAAGACATACCCATTAAACTCCAGGGAGGAAAGACTGTGCTGGGAGAAAAGCCAGGAGCCTCTACGGCCAAGCTGGCCGATTTGAAAGGAAAGAAGGTGTAGGCGGACCCCGTGGCAATAAAGCCATGATGGGGTGACCGAGATCATGGTTTATTACCAGATCACAGGGAGCTGTGGGCGCCATGTGCACTCAGGTCAGTGGGGACAGCAAGGACTCACTGTAGTGAGATCCTGGGGACAGAGAAGCTCAGGAGACTCTAAAGGTTCAGCCTGGTTGAGTGGCAGGTCCCAAATTAACAAGAGCAATGGAGGAGATCTCTGAGATGGCTGGACACTTACAGGACAGATTCATAAGAGTCACATTGAGGTCAGGGGAGGAAGAGCCAGAAATCCAGAATGAGAAATTCCAGGAATTAAGAAATAAGCTTCAACATCAGGAGGCAGCCTGGGATTGTACATAGAGAAGACATGCCTAAGATGTACATAATATGTAGTGGCTATTCCTGGTTTGTCAACTTGACTATATCTGGAATGAACTATAATCCAGAATTGGAAGGCTCACCTATGATCCTATTCTGGAGGCTCAGAGATATAAGTTTCTGACCTGGATCTTGGCATGGAGATCTTGAAGCATAGTGGCTATGAATTCTAAAAGATTAAGACAAGAAGATCTCTCAGTTCAAGATCATCTGGGATTAAAGGCCTGGTGGCATATGCCTTTAATCCAGGCCACACCCTCTGCTGGAGACCTACAGCCTTTAATCTGGGCCACACCCCCTGCTGAAGACCTATATAAGGACATTGAAAAAAGGAAGACTGACTCATCCTTCCCTGACTGCTTGCCTCGTGGGAATGAGAAACTACTAGATCCTTGGACTTCCATCCACAGCTGCTACTGCCCATTGTTGGGGAGTTGGACTATAGACTGTAAGTCATCGACAAATTCCCTAACTATATAGAGACTGCCTATACGTTCTGTGACTCTAGAGAACCCAGACTAATACAGTGTGGGAAGGAAAATATGGACTAAAGGCTGGCTGACCCAGGCCTGAGTTAACACCAGGGCCATTTAGGACTGCCCCTCCCTGGGTGGGTTACCTGAAGGAAGATGTGGACGACCTTATAATTGCCCGGGAACATAGCCAACGAGGAAGGAACAAGTCCTGATGGTTAGAAAACTTTGGGCTTCGTTGTTATTTCTAAGCAGGACAAGCTTAGCTGATGCCTAAGGATCCAGCTGGTTCCATTGCTCACACCGGAGAAAGGTTCTTTGAAGAGGCTGAGACCACCCTGGCATTGCCCAGAGTCTACAGGGTTATAGAAGAGCCCCCTACTCCACCTAGGAGAACAAAACAGAACAGGAGGTATTGAAGAGGCATTTATCTTCAAGTTTCATCTAAGAAGCCAAAGTTTTTCATTCCAGACTATCTTCAGACTCATGAATGGGAAAAAAAATCTCATGGTCAGACTGGAGATATGTGTGTGCTCTTGGCACCAATGGGCTAAACTGTTCAGACTGTCTTTTGAGTTCCTCAAGTCAGGATTGAGTTTAAGAGAGAAAGGGGGATGAATGGGGTACAATTATTGTCTTGGAGGTCCTTCAACTAAATTCCCTCCCCTATCCTATTTCAAGGTGCAATCAAGGTTGACCCCACGTTTAGCAAGCAGTGGACTGAGGAGTCAGACACTCCCTATTATGAATCTAAAAAGCGAGATGTTTTTACCATAAGACACGGGAAGGGTTCTGCTAAACACACAGCGTCGTGGAGAGAGAATTGAGATTGCAGCTGCATCATGGCAGTACTGTGGCTCTCCTTGGTGTCAGGAAACCCCTTGAGGCTGGCTGGAGATACAATGCAATAAATACTATACTATCAGAGGTCAGCAAAGGCAATGTGACTGAGTATACTGACCGCTCAAATGGAATCCAGGATCTCACCGCTGGTTATGAGGCCAGATCATCTGGATGCCCAGGATCCCCGGGGAACTTAGGCTGAGGATAGTGGGGAGAATGCAGTCTCAGGCCTGCTGCTGCAGCAGGGGTGTAGATGTCTCACTATACTCAAGTTACAGCGCTCTCCTTTTAGACTCTCAGTAACTACCACTTTGACATATCCACACTAGAATAAGATAAGACAAACTTAATGTGGGAAGCTAGGTGGAGGAATGATGGACAGTCCCTGCTCCTGTCGTACCTCAACCACATCTATCAGGGACAATGGTCTGACTGCAAACTGCTAGTACATTCCTGTCTTCACCAGAAACTCTGTCTCTTCCAGAGATAAACACCAAGATGGAAGAAGCAGGGTGCCACCAAGCAGCATCCTTACCAGGCCCCGGAGTCTTCAAAGCAGCCTGCACAGCAGTCATCCTGTGCAAAGTGAATAGTGTGCCCTGTGCGGGCTGCCTCCCTTCCCAGGTCCCTCCTCCACATCCCTTGCTGGTATGTTCAACAACCTCAAATTCTGGTTTCCAAGCAGACTTTCTGGTCTTGTCAGAGGCTCCCTAAGACAACCATCTTTGGAAGCTGCTAGAGAACCAGTTTAGTAATTTGAAATTTGTAAATAAAGAGAAACTAATATTTATCCTCCCTGACATATAAAAGATGATGTTATCTCAATGACTTTTACCAAAGACAAGATCTTTATAGAAGCCCTCTGGCTAATAAGGGAGAAGAGAACAAATTAAAATATCATTTGTAATTAGTAAAGAATCACTACTGGAGGCTATAGTCATTGATTTCTAACCTTGAAGCAGACAACTGGTCCCTATAATGTTTCTTCCTCAGAAACAGATGATACCACCATCTGTGTATGATGTACAGTCACGTATCCCCCAAATCTGAACAAAGCCCTAATTATGGACTAGAGGAGACACCAGGAACTCAGGAAGATTGAACTCCAACCTGCCAAGTCCAAACTGAGACCTCCACACCCGGATCAGTTCTTCTGTCAGCAATAGCAATGAGTGTTAGAAAGAAATCAGGGATGAAGGGCTGTTCAGGAGATTTAAGTGACTTATCAGCCACCTGCAGTGATGGCCTCTGGGGGATCATCTCTGAGGAACAACAAAAAGGGAGGTGGAGAGAGGAGAGGAGCAGTAGAACACGGGAGAGAGAAAAGGCTGTTTCTTCAGTAAAATTTACATACTAATTGGGTACACGTCTAACAAGACTGCCTTTTCCCATCAGAGAAGGAAAAATAGCTGCGAATTCTAAGCGGAGAGGGAGATGACTTTGGAGATGAGACAGCAACCTGGGGAGCACTGGCATTCTGCTGTAGAGTGTGCCCGCTTTTAGTCTTAGTGCCCCTCAAGTTTATGCCAAGCGGGGAGGGCGAAGGAAAAATAGCTGCGAATTCTAAGCGGAGAGGGAGATGACTTTGGAGATGAGACAGCAACCTGGGGAGCACTGGCATTCTGCTGTAGAGTGTGCCCGCTTTTAGTCTTAGTGCCCCTCAAGTTTATGCCAAGCGGGGAGGGCGAAGCCATTTCCCATCAAGCCTGCTCTGTCTGCCCTCTCTCCTGCGTTTCTCATCTCCTTCTTGCTTCCCACACGCACCCATTCATCTCTACAGAAAGCGCCCTGTGCCCTAACAAGCATCCTGAGTCAAGACGCAAAGAGCTATTTTGACTTCATGAGGAACTTGAACAGGAAATATTTGATGCACTCACTGGAGGGCGGGCCCTCTGAGCTGCAGACAGGGAAGGAGACTGAGGTATTGGTTAGCATAAGTATGCGCTTCCGGCGCTCCCTCCATCCACCTGGGCAGGTGCAGAGCCCTTAATCACAACTGTCAGGAAAGGAAAGCTTGCAATTTCTACCATTTAAAGGGGACAATGGCAAAATGGGCGCGGGAGGAGAGAATGACATGAAATGGACGTATATTGGAAGGCAGGTGGGGAGAACGTGGAGGGAGGGCCGTGGGGAATAAAGTGAATGATTTCATCTTTTTCCCTGTGAAATGTGAATGATGAATAGAGAAAGAATGGAATGGGAAAGTAAAGACCTTTCAACATATTCAAAAATCCATAGGATAAATATTTAGAAGGAAGTGCTTAAATTGCAGATGTGTACACTCATTCGCACCCCCTCAGATCCTGAGGGATGGTGGTGTTGGTAAGACTGCTGGCTCGGTCCTGATTTTAGGCTGAGCACATGTATGTCTGCATTTCGGAGAAGCCCAAGGAGGGCTTGCTTCTACTGGAAAAAGCAGAGTAGGGGGGTTTAGAGAGGAGGACCCCAAGGAAGTGCCCGGAAAGGCACCAACAGGTAAGAGAAAGCATGAAGGAAACGAGAACACAATGGCAGCCAGGGACATCGGCTCTCCAGGGGAAAGGTCAAGGGGAAACAACACCATGGTCACTTAAGGTGTTATGCATACCATGCTGGGAAGCCCCAGCACGCTGAGCCCCTCTCCTCCAAACTCTGGTAAAATACTTACCATTCAACACAGCTTACAGAGAGTAAGAGTCTGAGAATGAGACAGAGCAAGAATAAATGAGGGGAGGGGGACAGAGTGCCAGAAACTGACACCGGCTGCCTGAACCCCAGGGCGGACAAGGTGAGCCTGGACAGACGGCAAGGGGCAGGCGTTTGCATGGGCAGAAGTACCCTGTAAGAACTTGAGCGGAAGAGCAGTGAAGACCTTTGCAGCTTCACCTCCTCCGGGGGTTAGGGGATAAGTCATGCCAAACTCTCCGTGTCTCCTCACCCATGGAGGGAAGCATACTTCCGCAGACAAGTGGGGAGGAGGCCTCTGGTGAGAGATCTGCTCTGTTGGTGCCGACTGGAGAGAGTGCTCTGCTAGACTCATTCGACCCTTGAGGCAGCTGACTGGCTGGTTTGTCAGTTCAGTTTACCAATGATCAACACCAAAATGACAAAGTTCCAATCAGCGCATGAGTCACCAGAGGGTTCTGCAGCTGCCTCTGCGCACCGGGCTTCACTTCCTGCAGTGTGACAGGGGGAAGTCGCTGCCTGAGTCATCAAACACCTGAACAATCAGAGCTGAACTAGTCAACAGATAGGACAAGGCACAGCATCAAAATATTGTACAAAACCAGCATATCTTCATGTCACCTGTAATAGAGATGTATTACATCGTTTATCCCGGATAGTATTTACATGGCTGTCAGGACACGTAAGCTGTATTATGGCCCAGTTGCTTGATTCAGCCTGCCTAAACCTTCTCTGATGCCTTCCATGCCCACTAATATGCCCTTAATACTATTTTCTGTAACTTATAATACTAAATCAAATGGAATGAGCTTTTTAAAGTCCCTATGACTAATGCCCGTATCAAATAATCTATGGAGAAGCATAGTCGCAAATAATTCAACTACAGTCTAGAAGGACCCATGCATGTTACAGATAAGGGAACTTGGAGAGAGCAAATAGCAAACAACAAATTGGTACTGGCCTGAGACATTAGAAAAGAAACCAAATCCTGTATAAAACCCCATCTAGAGAACAGAGATCTGAACACAATGTATATTTTCCAGAGAGAGAAAGACAGAGACAGATACAGGCAGGCAGGCAGGCAGGCAGACAGACAGACAGACAGACAGACAGGTGCATGTGAGTGGGAGTAGGGACCCACTGTATAGAAGAGATAATTAATCTACTAAGTGTCTTGTGCTGTTGCCAAATCTCTCTATTAATGTTACAAATGGAGGGGCTGGACACCCGGCTCAGTGGTTAAGAACACTGGCAGCTCTTGCAGAAGACCTACGTTGGATTCCCAGCACCCACATGGAAGCTCATAGCTGTCTGTAGCCCAATTCCAAGGACCCCAACACCTTCTTCTGGCTTCCTCAGGCAACAGACAGCACCTGCTGCAGAAATAAGCATGCAGGTAAAACACTCATACACATAAAGCTAATTAAAATTTAAAAGTTATTAAAACATTGCAAGCAACACTTCCAACAAAATCAAACAATACAATGAATCACTAGTTAATTGTTTCTTATTATAAAAACATTAAATGGCTCTACAAATAAGGTCTTTACAGAAATAAAGGAACTTCCTCAGGAAAGGAGAGCAATTTCCTTCTAAAGGATTCTAGAAGATCTTAACCTCATAGGTGCCCATAAAAGGGGTGTAAACAGCAAGGGATCTTCAGCATCAGAGCCAAGAGGGAACGCTGTTTAACAATATAAGTGCTGCCACTCGGGCACCCCAACCTTCGGACAGTTATGTTAAATGTTCCTTTTGGCAGAAGGTTAATTGCCCACAGGATTCAACACAAGCTGATGTCAATTCAGTTTTCCCTCAGTTTCCATGGGAAGATCCCAGCAGGAGTGACATTGCCACACAAACGGGAGGAGGGAAGGTGAAAGACAGAAGCACTGGGAAATGTTACTATTGTAAATACTCAAATCCATGCCAGCAGAGTGGAAGATACACTCACAGGAAGTGTGGAATCTGAGAAAACCTGTACTCTCCAAATAACGGGGTGCAAGCATTAGAACTCGGTTTTCTAAAAATTAGCTTTGGTCATGGAAGTTCACTGACGGAGAGGCATGCCTTTCCTTTTTATTCAGATACGATTTGATTAGGTTAATAAATACATTTAAGGTCTCGATCATCTTTTAATTCAGCCACACAAACAGGGACAGTTGGGATTTGATTGTGGAAGGAATGATACAGTCATTTGAAGAAGCCCTTCCTTTATTTGCTCAGAACATGTTTTTGGCATCCTATTAACATTTCCAAATTGAATGAACCTGTCTCTTTGTGTTAGGCAATAACCTAAGAATAGGGAAAGGCCAACGATCATTAGCAATTTATTGTCCTTGCTGACAAATTAGAAACCGGCCTGGCCGGAACATTAAGTTACAAGGGCAGCAGGGATGTCTGAAGGCCCAGAGATGCAGATGAGTGTACCACAGGCCATTCTGGCTCTTCCCGGTTTTCCCAGCAGACCAAAGTTTTTCCTTGCACACACTGAACTAAGTAAACAAGCGTGCAAATTTCCAGCACTAGTTCACATGTTGGAGCCTTCCATGATCTGCACAAAAGAAGGAAAACACACATGCTCACATGTGTCTGCCATGCACAGCCATAAACCAGCTCACATGGACACAATACTGAACAAGGGATTTTCCTAGGAAAGGGGAAAATCCATGCCAGAGCCTTGGAGACTTACAGCATGGTAATTTTTCTCTAAGTCATATCCAACATCCAGTCTAGAACAATCTAGACCCAGAAGTGGGCCATGGGTCTTCTTTCAAAATGTGATGTCAGATGCCAGGGAGCTGAAGACATAGGACAACACCCCAGAGCCCCTGCACATTCACTGCACATTCACCCCAGCAAAGTCTGTGTACCATTTATAGATGTAACTCAGTCTGTCTCAGAGAAGGAGGGAAGGCACCTGTTTGAGAAAATTGCTTGTCACCAAATGATACAAACAATGACTGTTCCATCTGCTCTGGTCAATACAACTGATTTCATTCTACCAAAGAGGATTTCTCACAAAAGACTTGCCTATCAAAACTGTGAAATGCACCTGCCGTTGCCAACTCCTCTTGGTAGTCTGCTCACGTCACTACACACAACCGAAGTGGTGTGTAGCCACTTGCTGTAAGTGCCACTGTATCAGATGCCGCAATCAGGACAATAATGCGATCCGCTCCAGACTTAACCCACCCATGGGAAACCTGTCCTCACCCAGCAGTGGGAGGATGAGGAACTGGGCAGAGGTGTTGTGGAGATGAGGTGGGCACCTCCTGACATCAAACTGCATCCCTCATGATCCTCATGGAAAACATTGAGTTTAAAGAATACAATGTGCCGGGAACCCCTGCTGTGTGAAATGCAAAATGTTGTTGATATGTATCAGAATCCAGGGCTAGAAGATTGGGTCAGTTTCACAACTACTTGGCCATCTAAAAATTTCAATAATTTAATATTTTTTCCAAAGCAAACACCTTGTTAGGTTTGCATTCCTATAAAGCAACAGTGGCCCCAGTGCCTTCTATCTATTTATTGCTCTATAGCAAAAATACTGCCATATTAGGGGTTTAGAAAAATTTATTGTTATATTCTACAGTTTGAACATCCCCTCCAGAGCATTACTGAAATTCAATTGCTATTGACAACTATTCAGTCATAACATTATTTAAAGGTGGGACTTTAGGAAGAGACTGGGTGATGTGGGAGGGGCTATCCCAGTAGGAGTGGCTTGTTGCAAGAACAAACTAAGTCCCTCCATGTTCTCTTGCTCCCGCCCTCTCTTTTGAGCACATGCTATCTGGCCCTGACACACCAAATCATAATGCAGCAAGAAGGAAGGAGGGCTGCAGATTCAGTCCTGTGATGTTGGCTTCCACAGCACTAAGACACCAGTGCTGCCTCTTCCTGAATGACCCAATCTGTGGTATTTGGTAACAGCAGCAGAATGAAGGCTAAGACGAGATATTTCCTGTTTCTGAAGGTTTACTGGGCTCTGTTGAGCTTTTCTTTGCTAGGGATCTTGTATTAGTCAGGATTCTCCAGTCAGATAGAATAAGTTTGCACGGGAGCATATGTGAGCTTCAGGTGCCCTGTGATGGTTAGTGTTCTAGATCAATGGATGAGTCATGATGACTAGATTCCCAAATCAAACTGTCCCCAAAGTGACTGGTTCCCTACCGTGGCGGACCTCTGGTAGCTGTTGGCATTCTGTAGTGTGGTCACCTGTCCCTATGGTCACGTCATTGCCTTTTCTGCATGTGCTTTATCTCATTTATTAAAACATAAGCCCAGGAGCATCGTCCCATATTCAAACCATTATTACATTACTGCCAGAGCGAGCTTTCAATTGCAGTGATAAAAGACCATGGCCAAAACAACGTCAAGAGGAGAAGATTTGTTTTAGCTTGTATGTCTTGATCACAGTCCTTCACAAAGGGAAGCTGGGATAGAAAGCTAGAGACTGGAACCAGAGCAGAGGGTGTATACTGGCTTACTGCCTGCTTTCTAACAGAACCCAGGACCACCAGTCCAGAGGCGACACCATCCACATTGGTCTGGGCCCTTCCCCATAAATCACTGATTAAAAACAAATACCCTACAGGCCTGCCTACATCCCCATCTTATGGTTGCATTTTCTCAAATGAAGTTTCCTCCTCTCAGATGACTCTAGCTGTGTCAAAGTGACATAAAACTATCTAGCACAATTACACCTGCAAGGGACTAAAATGCACCTACCTTGGGGGAAGAGTCATCTTAGGCAAATACAATAAGTGTAGCACAAATTTATTTATTCTAACTACCATCACATTAAGACATTATGCTATCTCTAGGCATGGTTCTCATTTTCTCTGTTTTCTTTCCTCTAGCATACTTATTCATAATTTCTCTCTACTACATCCCTGCTTTCTATTGGTGAGATCAAATTTTCTTTTGCTAATGTAATGTTTACAAATGCTATCCTTAGTTTTATAGTGCTTGCCTTGGGTCTCTCATCATTAGAGCTAATAAGATCTCAGGTCTTAGGAACAAGCTAACCCTAAGCACAACAACAGCTCATAATCTGCAAAAGTCCTGCCTGTCAGAGTCCCCAGCCCCCTTCCTACCTTGTTTCCTCCTGGAGTAAATCCCATTTGAGCTGTGTTAGGCAGCAGGCATCTTGCTAGGCTATAACTTCATAAGTCCCTGCATAGATTTGAATGTCCTCTGTCTTTAAGTAAGGAAATTAAGGATTCAAAAAGATTGAACTTGGCCCAGATTACAGAATTCTGTACATATACATATACATACATTTAAATTGTAGTATTGGACTTCCAGCTGCTAGACAGCCCTCAGCTTTTTTCAAGTGTGTTGTTGTGACAGTGTGAGATGGGACTGTGCACAAAGCCACTCTGAAGAGTAGCTTGCTTCTTTCACTCACGTATCTTGTCTTCAAATAACAACATGCACCCTGTTCAAAGATGCCTGAAACAGTCTAATTGACTTTTCCAAACTTACTTACGATAGTGTATTACTCAGTGTTTTCAAGAGGAACAGAACAAAATGTGTGTGTATACATACATACACATACACAAACACATACATTGCACATACACATACACCTACTCTACATATACATACACATACACATACACATACATACATTTAATGTATTAAACTGCCTATGGTCTATGTCCTAACAGAAAGGCCAAGAATATGGTACAAAGCTGGATGTCTCAGCTGTTCTTCAGTCTGTTTTGGAATCCCAATGAGGACAAAGCTTCCTTTTTCCCTTCACATAAGCTGCCACCAGAAGGTATGGTCCAGATTTAGTAGTGTGGGCCTTCCTACTTTCAAGATCCAAGTTTATGGTGGGTGCCCACCTCTAATGATCTGATCAAGAAAATCCCCTACAAATGTGCCCAGCTGCTTGAGTTTTAGTTGATTCCAAATGTGGTCAAGTTGACCAGATTAGCCATCACAAGTAAAGATGTCATACATTTCAGAATCAAATACCTAAATATAATCTCAGCTCTGTCACTTCTTAGAGAATTAATTTAATACTAGTCACATGATTCTCCTAAGCCTTATTTTCTGTTCTGTACAATGAGGATAGCAAGAGCACATCAGTTACTTTGTGTCTCTGTGATAAAATGTCTGCCAGGAACTACTTAAGAGAAGGAGAATCTACTTCACCCCACCACTTTAGAGAATTCAGCACATGATCTCATGCATGTGGGTATGACATCTGGTGGCAAGAATACATGGCAGGGGAAATCTGTTTACTTCCTAGCTAAGCAGGAAGAGACTAGGGATATGACTTAGTGAGCGTTCATTGCTGTGAAGAGACACCATGACTACAGCAGGTCTTATAAAGCCGAACATTTAATTTGGGGTTAGCTTACAGTTTTAGAGGTTTGGTCCATTATCATCCTGGTGGCAAGCCCGGCAGTGTGCAGGCAGATTTAGTGCTGGGGGAGTCGGAGTCAAGAGTTCTAAGACTTAATCTGCAGGCAGCAGGAGGAGACTGTGCCACACTGGGCATGGCTTGAGCATAGGAGATCTCAAAGCCCGCCCCCATAGTGACACACTTCCTCCCACAAGGCCACACCTAATAGTCCCACTTCTACGGGCTAAGCATTCAAACACATACATCTGTGGGGGCCATTCCTATTCAAGGGACCACAGGATAGTTTATCTCCAAAGCCCTGCCCATGGTGCCTGCTTCCTCCAGCTGGGACTTGGCTGCTGAAGTAAAGACGAACTCCCAAAATAGCCTCCCCAGCTAGGACCAAGCATTTAAATTTAAAGCCTGTGGCAGACACTTCAGACTTAAAGTAATATCTACCTCACGGAGGTTTAATGGACATATTTATAACCATGCTTTCAGAACTGGATATATGTATTTAAATGTTGACTGTCTGTTAATAAGTACAATGAAGAATCACTGGTGTACATGGTAATCCCTGGGGAACCTTGATAGTTTAACAATTAGGAGACTGTGCTGTTTAAAGGTATCTTTTGCCACGATGTCCACCCCACTCAAAAGTGGGGGCTAAAATGATCTGTGCGGCGCCTTCCTGCTCTCACCTTGGGGTCTATGTGCATGGATCGCCTTGCAGTAGGACCTGCTTTGCAGGCCCTGTTTTGCTTTAGTGCTGCAAAAGAGAGAATATTTATGAAGATGAATAAAAGCAGTGATAGACTGTGTTTTTCATGTTCTTCTTAATATTGGAATGATGCCCAGAATGAGATATTATATTAAGCTTTATTGTCAGGACACTGCCCATTGATCAGAAAGTCAGCCCTGAGCTCACGTCTGTGGAAACGTTAGCTGTAGCTCAGCTAAACAAGGCAAGTAGAAACATCTTATTAAGTTTTCATTGGAGTAGACTGTGTGTGTCCCTGTTCATTCAGCTGCAATGAGGCCTTCAGTTAAGGGTCCAAATCATAATCTTCGGGACTGGGTCAAGAAGTGCATTCAGTATTTCAACATAACTGAAGTCTAACAAAATGGTTTCTGCTCTTATGGTACAAAAAATTCTGTGTGGCTGGTAAAAGGTGGTTCATATGTCATTCAGGGATGTAGGAAGAAGCGAGTCTTATGGTTATTAAGGAACACAAATTTATAGGGTTGAGGGATACTGCTTTGGAGAAATAAAATAAGCAATTCAGTTAAATGTTTTGACTCGGTGAGATTCCATCCAACTACCAATCCAAAACAATAAAAATTAGTACACACTGAATGTGCACAGCATTCAAGAGGGGCACTTCAAGCCAGAAACATGCCTCGAAACCTCAGGAGTTGACTGATGGATCAAAGGACTTCAGCACTAACAATCCTTACCTGTTCCAGAACCATGATACCCAGCACATTTGTGATTTCCTGGGTGGAAAAGTTTATTTCCAATGTCCCCTTTCTTCTGACATTCTGAAAAACATTGCCTTAAAACAGCCACTTATAAAATCTATGGCAAAAAAAAAAAATCAACCATTGAAACAAAAGATGTTCCTGGCTCTCAGAAAATCCCCAAAGATTCAAGAGCATTGGGTAGATGCTATCACCTATCACTCAAGAAATTTCAGAAGACTGAGACCTGAATTTTAAGAATGGAGTGAACAAAAACCAAAATCATATTCCTTAAAGGCGGGGCATACGGGCTGGCTCACAATGTAACTCTACTCTGGAGCTAACTTCTCTGGAAATGGCACAGCCACTGCAATCAGCAGCTGTGGTTACATGCCCTGGTCCTGTCAACAAGGACAGACAGGGGAGGGACCTGCTGATCTATGGAAAGAGTCTGGGAGAGGAAGAATTGTTGTCATCAGATGACAATCCCCCGGGAGTGTCCACAAAACTCCAAAGGACAGTTCTGAGCCCATAGTTACACACAGATGACCCTGCTTAAATTCAATGGGCCAGAAAATAAAAGAAGCTATTAATGGGAAAAAGGACCAGTAAGGAAGAAGAGGGTTGGACAGGAATGGGAGAGAGAGGAAGGAGGGTGAGTGTGAGAATTAGAATGTAATATGTATATCTATGAAATTGTCAGATTACACTTAACTAAAAACAGCAGAACGGGAGGGGTCTGTGCAATTAGTTGCAGATGCAATTGTAAAAATATGTTTTTACCAGCCATGGCTGATTGACTCCTCAGACTCGGGAACCAGCAGTTAGAGAAGGCTCACTGTATTCCCTCTTAAAAGTGTTTTGTATTCTCTAAAGGTAGCAACCTTCCCTGTTACTTGACAGCATCTATAAAAAGTAGTCCTTGAAGGGACTTTGGCCATCTCCAGCACAGCAAGCGTGGCCCTTGTTGGGGTTTTGTCTAAGCTCCACCCCACACCTACCTGGCAATAGCCAGGTATGCCCCGCCCCAGAGATCTGACCCACTATAAGAGGGGCTACTTGCCCCTCCTCTCTCTCTTTGCTCTCCGCTCTCCCACATACTCTCACCTCTCTGCCCGTGGTCATGGCCGGCCTCCACTCTCTCTCTCTCCTCTCTCTCTCTCTCTCTACCTCTCTCTCTCTACCACTAACTCCCATCCCCTATTCTGAATAAACTCTATTCTATACCATGTCTGTGTGTGTGTGTGGGTCCTTCAGGGACAGAGGTGCCCAGGCAAGGGCCCGCCTGGACACCTTCCCCCACACCGCCTAGCCACACTCACCTAACCCCCTATATTACCCCCTTTAAGCCCCCTCATCATCCTGCTGACTCCTTCAGCCCTGGCAGGCCTTGCCCTTCCCCCATTCCCTCTGCCTCGCTAAAACCCTTTAGATTACATTTCTAAGGGAACACCAAGGTCTGCTCCCTTATTTGGCCACTTCCTCCTCCTGAGGCTGACTACCAAATCCCATTATCAAAGTATTGAAGTCCAGCAATCAAAAGCCCCCTTTAGCTCACCTAATTACCATGCCCAATCAAAGCAAACCAGCGCATCCTAACATGGGGGTCTCCCCTTTCCCTTTATAAACTGCCATTTTCCTGTGGGCCACATCTGTCTCCTCTATCCAGAGGCAATCCTGGGTGTTGGTATCAGGATCTGCTCGGAACCCAATAACATCACATCTAGGCGAAAGAGACCCCCACAACTGTAGCTATGGCAACCGACACACATTCCCAGAATCTACTTGGTTCACCTCCCACCTTTACCTCCAAGCAGCACTGGCTCTTGTCTCTCTCTCTCTCTCTCTCTCTCTCTCTCTCTCTCTCTCTCTCTCCTCTCCTCTCCTCTCCTCTCCTCTCCTCTCCCTCCCTGCCCTTTGGCCTGTCCAAACATGAACCGTGGGCACTGTGCCTCTAACACAACACAGGACAAATACCCCTTCTCCTCTCTCTGTTCCCTTCCCTTCTCCCTTGTTCCCTTCCCCCTCTCCCTGTTCCCTTCTTCCTCCCTGATCCCTTCCCCCTCTCCCTGGTCCCTTCTCCTCTTCCTGTTCCCTTACCCCTCTCCCTCTTCCTCCACCTCCTGTTTTTGTCTGTTCTCCACCCTTTCTCCCTCTGGACCAAATACATCTCCTTTCTGTTGAGAACTTGGTCTTGGGTGCCTTGTGCCAACACTGGTCCTTTCACCTGGGTCTTTTAGTTTAACGCCAGTCTGTCCCACACAGCCCAGAAGTTCCTCAAGTATATGGATCGATCCTATCTGTTTATCCACTGCTGTCTAATGCCTGCCACAGTGCTGAGCCCTCGTAACCATCTGTGGAGTGAATGCATGAGCTAGAGATACAGAAGCTGCTGTGTGTGTGATACTTCGATCCAGGAGTCACATGAGCCGTGTCTCCAGGCACCCAATCTGTATAAAGTAGCTCAAACAGCAAACTGCTATTCAAGCATCTGGATTCAGACTGAATGTGGCTAACGACTTATTTAATCTTAGTTTCAGAGTGTTCAACTGTAAAAATTAATGTTGTTTGAATTTTCATTGCAATAATAAAATAAAAATAAGTAATAACAGCCTGGTACTACTAGAATAGCAAAAGTTATTTTTTCTATCTTATTCTTAAATCTTATGTTTAGATCAGGTCAATTGACAGTACTTTCTTGAAGTGCTAGCCTGAGGATGGTAGGGTTCTACTCAGGTTCATTGAAAGCTTAGCAACATCTGCCAAGGGCAAATAAAACAGGGAGATGTGTGTTCTGTATGTAACAGCTGGGGACAGACAGTTGGCAGACATTTAATAATTGTTATGTTTCTTCACTACTACAAGTTCTAAGTAAACCTAAAATGATGATTATCATAAAATATTTCAAAAATCTAAAGCAAAGAAAAAAGTGCTTAGGTAGTAGTAGTTGTTGTGGTTGTGTTTATAAAAAGATAAAGAGAGGGGGGATATGTTCTATGGAGATGTGGTAAGGTGTGGGGGAAGGGGGTACCTCAGGGGACCCATGCTGAGGCATCCCTTCCCCCTGAGGGACCAGCCACAGGACGATGGTATAGTATAGAACAGAGTTTACTCAGGGAATGGGGAGGGGAGTTAAGAGGGAAGTGGAGGCAGAGAAAGGGGGACACAGAGAGAATGAGAGTAGAGAAGTAGAGGAGTAGAGGAGCAGAGACTGGCCATGAGCACATGGAGAGAGAAGGGGGAGGGAATGGGGAGAGAGGAGGGAGGGGGAGAGCAAGAGAGAGAGGAGAGGGCAGGGCAAGCAACTGTGGGGCGGAGCTTAGACAAAATGCTATCTGTAGTAACAGTATTTATTACTACTACTACTACCATTAAGGCAAAATGAAAAAAATGCCTTGTGAAGACAGAGCTGCTTGTGAATTCAAACAACATGAATTTGTGGAAGTGCAGGTAGGGCACAGGCCAGGATGCCTGGATCCCTGGGACTGCTCTGTGGACTGCTTCAAATGACTCACAAGCAGCTCCACCCTCACTGTAAACAGCATCAATCTGGGCAGATGTCTTGTGACAAATAGAGCACAAAATCCCAAGGCTTTTAGGGATTCTGCCTCCATGAAGATAAGTGATGCGTTGTCCTCGGTAGGTTAGTAAGCAGCACGTCTGACCGTGGCACGGGTGTTCTCATGCAAGGGTAGTGATGAGCAGAAGGTAGGGTTGAAAGAAAGGTACCTTTAGAAGTGTTCTCAGAGGCTTCAACAAAGCGCCAACAGGAGGTAACAGGATGGAAGAGTGAAAGCTCAGTGGGAGCCACAATGCTTGGCTTTCAGTGTGTTTAACACTTTTACTAAGTATGCACTGCTGAAAATTCAGTGTGAGAGCAGAGGATTTTATTTGTCTCCCCTGGATCTTTCTGAGTATTTCCCAGGGTTAGTCACTAAGAAGCTGTAAGACCATGGAGACAATCATGGGATTGTCTCATTCAGCGGGGACAGCAGTATGCACCTACCCAACGGCTCAGGCCACCCCATCTCATCCAGGCAGCCCCGCCACCCTGTCTCTGTCCCAACACCAACCGCCTAGTCTAGGAAGCTGTTCTGGTGACTTTGTGCTGCCCTTGACAGCAGGGCCAACATAGCAGTTCAGTGCTATTGGTGACATTCCGATAGTGGAAAGTGTAAGACATGATCTGAGGGAAAGTTAGTGAGTGGCAGCACACCCATAAGCTGCTGGCCTCCACTTGGTGAACGCATGAGGTCCCCATTCAGAAAATCCAAGCTTTTCTCCACACCAAAATTCTAGCTAGCTATGACTGAGTTCCTGGGGAAGATGTAAGCAAGCATTTGTTCACCCTGCAGAAAGCACCAAGGACAGACAAGAAATGGTTCCACCAGCTTGGCTTGGTGGACCAATGAGTTTACTGGAGTTAGTTACTGGAAGGGATCACCTTTTTTTTAGCCACATATGGGCAGATACACCATGGAAGAAAATGTGTCCTTCTAGAAGTGGTGATAGCTTGTGTCTCCTCGGGGAGGGATGGTCTCACGTGATACATTGTGACTCTCATTCCCTCCACAAAACAATGTTCATGGGCCACTCTTATGAAGCTGTTCTTAGGGTAGTCGGGGCCACTGTTATTTCAAGATAGTATTAGCCAGACCATGCCAGAGGAACAGATTTCCACAACTGACCGCAGCACGAGTGATGCCCCACCCCTTCTCCCTGCCCGCCACAATCGAGTTAGAAGGAGCAGTTAGCCTGGGGCTTCACAGGAGCCACCTGCCTTTCCAGCCGAGAGCTGCGGCTGTCTAGACTGTGCTCACTAGTGGCTTCATCTCTCTGGTTAATGAAAAGGTTAGGACAAGCTAATGTCCTAATGTCCCCCTGAAATGAGACACTCTCTATTCTATGAAGATTGATCCAGGTCTTCTGTTTCTTCCCTAACCTTTGAAGAGATCCCCAGCTTTCAGGAACTCCAGTATTCTGCTATATCTCTTCCTTAAAGACCACCCTGACATGCCCCTAAAGAGGCCCCTTGGAAAACAACTCTAGTTTTCTGGGGTTTTTTTGTTTTTGTTTGTTTGATTGTTTGTTTTTGGTTTTAATTCACATCACTATAAACATGTCAGCTTCTTCCAGAACTTTATGGAACTGATCAGTAATACATGGAGAGTGCCTCACAGAGCCTCAGCTGCAGCACACGTCCCAGGGTCCCTGCCTTTGTACCTGTACAATATGAGGTCTTCACATTGGACGTGCTCTTTAAGTTCCTAATCATGCAGGGTTGCTGTCTTGTTCAATAATGCCACTGAAAGGTCTTCCTAAATGTCCTTTTGGGTTCAGAAACTCATTACACTTTATGAAGGGTTCTACATTGCATCAGTGACTCAAGGTAGTGAAATCTTAGTCCCAAAGAAAGCTATGGTCTTAATGGGTGTGTGATCCACAGTCCCGTCCATTAACTCAATGGAAAGTCACATGAGGGAACTTCATGTGCTGAGTCCAGTTCCTAAGTGGCATCATGTTCATACAATGCATGTGTCAAGTATACTTTGATATAACCTTGCACCTTCCAACACACAGGAAGCAAATTAGAGCACCCTTCAATTCCAAGATGGACAGAATTAGAAATTAGTACATTTATTTCACTTGCAATTGTGGCCAAGCATGGTGAGCTGCTTAAAATTTGATGCCATTCCTGTTTCCAGAAAGATGATGCACTAAGAAATGCTTTCACATCCTATCCCCAAATGTCCCAAGATACATGAACACTGACTCCCCACATCTGCCTGCAGGCAGAGGAAGCACAACACAACCCTGAGCTAGAGGAAGGCAGCAGCTCCCAGCAGCTGTGAGTCCAGTGGTGTAAACAACTTGAAGAAGGAAAGATGGTAGCCAATCAACAGTACTTTCACAAGACAGTCATTCCTTGGATGGGGCCAGGTTACAGCATGTTGTATATTATATGATGTCCTCATTCAATGGAAGATAAAGATTTTCTCAACTGCCAAAGAGCTGTGCTGACTTCATCATGGGCTTTGTTGAATCTGCACACAGGCAAGGGTTGTGGCTGAACACCCCATTTTCAGGGTCTCTAGGAAGAGAAGTAGCAGTTGGTGGGAATGAAGATCTATGCACCCAAACACCATCACGATCTGGTGATAAAAGGTTTCACCTTGGCTATTGGTTCATCTCCCTTTACTCGGATGACTCCTAAATCTTTGTTGTATCCACATTTGTCGTGTTCTAGGTCATTAGCTTGCTGGGCTTTGCCACGTGTCCTACTGTCTCACTGAAGCAGAATCCTCTCTCCTAACCTCACTCTACCCCCTGTACTGATCACCATGACTTGTGGCATCGTGACTAGACAGCTCAGCTCCCCCTCTCTTCTGCTGTCACATCCAGTGAGTCACTAAACCTGCAATCTGTCTCCAGTGTCTCATCCAGTCACTCCGCCCAGCCATCCCTTCGGCAGCTGCATGCGTCCAAATCGTGTTCTTGCCTCTGATATTATCTTCCTACTTCTTAGCTCATCTCTATTCCAGGATGACCTTTCTGAAGTGCAGGTCTAATTCAGCACTCCCCTGCTAGAAAATCCTCCCTGGTGGTCCGCGTTGGATTAGCTCAACAATATTGATCTTGTCTATTACTGACTCCTTGTGACATCTCCTCCTCCCACAAACTGTGTTAGTCTAGACAGTGAATGGCTTCTCTTGACATATCCCCCCACAAACAAGTGGAAGAATTGATCCAGAGTTGCAATATTGCAGGCAATCTAAGAGGCTGGCGGTGCTGGGTCTCAAAGCCCCAAATAGCATCTTTTAGGCTCTTCTCCTACCACTGGCCAGTGATGCTCAGTCAGTCTTCAGCTCTGCGAACCAAGGTCATTCTATCCTGTCCTCTAAGTGTCCTGGGGAACTTCCCAGCTAGGAAGAGCAGAATAAATGGAGCTGGGCTTGGAGGTCGCAGGCTGTGAAGGGTAGGAAGCTCTCATTACTGGGTGAAATCTCAAATAGCGGCAACTGAACAGGAGGGGTTTGCTCAATACTTATTCTTTAATGCTAACCTTCATTGGCCTCATGCCCATTTGTCTCTGTCTTACCATGTATTTCCTGTTTCCCTACTCTAGACTCCAAAAAGAATATCTGGAATCTCCATGTTTGGGACTGTCCTATACAATTACGAATTGTTCACATGTTGACACTTAAAGAAGGATATATATTTCAGGGGACCAGATGGCTCCCTCTGAGTCCTTGGGGAAAGTGGAGCGTGCACACTGTAGGCTAGCCAAATTTTCTAGTGGCCATTCTGAATCTGAGACTCATACAGCTGCTGGTTAGAAAAGGGGCTTAGGAAGGCCAGAGTAGCCTGTTAGTCTCTCCCCAGACATGACCAACTGATTATTCACTTCATTTAAAAAAAAAAACTACAAATGGAGGCCAGGCTCAGGGTCAGCCCTTGTGACTGTGCACATGGCCAGACCTGACAGGGTCCATTTGCTAATACCACACAGCTACTATTTTGTTTCATCAGAGTTTGAACTCGAGAATCAAAAGCTAGGCCATTAGTCATCTGGGAATATAAATGGAATTTCATGTTCCTATCACTGATTGGTCTTAATTTATGAAAAAAATAAGGACTCTGTAAGGACAAACAACAAGAATCAAATATATACCCTAGCCAGGGCTCATAAAATGGGCTGTAATTGGCCCGGGCCTCTGCTCTTTTGGTGCTCTGAGCAATCTTAATATCTTTAAGAAACTAAAAGCTAGCTTCTTTTCTAACCTGTTTGGCCTTAATTGATGATCTCAAGGTCAAAGACAACGTATTTATGTTTCATTTTTCCCATTTGCAGACCAAACGGCAGTGCAAGCCCAAGTACTCACATATATATCAAATGCCAGGTTTAAAAACAACATATAACTGGGCAGATGCCAAGTCCTCTGACGTGCGCGTGCTTGGCAAAATGAGTCTAGGACATTCGAGCATGGAAACGTGCATTTTCAACATCTGTATTATTAAAATTGTCTTTAAACAAATGCATCACAGAATATGGTATATCTTCACTAACTCTGTAAAGGGTATTTTCAAAATATAAAATTAATATTGGCACTAGACAGTATCACATGTCCTGGAAAAACCATGTATATAAAAATAATCAACCCTGAGAAAAATTATAGTTTCTTTCTACTGACTAAAAGGCTCCTCTGTACTTACAAAATTGCTATTGAGTGTTATTATACAAGGAGCATCAGCCAGGAAAAACAGTAGGTAAAACAGCTGCGGTCACTGTTGCCACGGTGCAGCCATTCAAGTGAATACAACTTCAAACAAACAAACAAAAACTTAAAAGAGGCAAACAGTCTCAAGTTATGACCGGTGCCTCAAAGAAACCAGGGATGGCTCAGAAAACGGAAGCAACATGAACATCAGCCAGCTCTTGCCTAGCATTCTATGGATAAAGCAAGAGCTCTCTGGTGAGGTGGCTCTCCCAAGGACACACGGTGTCTTAGTCAGGGTTTCTATTCCTGTACAAACATCATGACCAAGAAGCACGTTGGGGAGGAAAGGGTTTATTCTGCTTACACTTCCACACAGCTGTTCATCACTAAAGGAAGTCAGGACTGGTACCTCAAGCAGGTCAGGAAGCAGGAGCTGATGCAGAGGCCATGGAGGGGATGTTTCTTACTGGCTTGCTTCCCCTGGCTTGCTCAGCCTGCTCTCTTATAGAACCAAGAATACAGACCAGAGATGGGACCACCCACAAGGGGCCATCCCCCCTGATCACTAATTGAGAAAATGCCTCACAGTTGGATCTCATGGAGGCACTTCCCCAACTGAAGCTCCTTTCTCTGTGATAACTCCAGCCTGTGTCAAGTTGACACACAAAACCAGCCAGTACACACGGTGACCATCAATCCCCTTGTTTAACAGATAAGAAAATGCGTTAAAGCTACATTCCACCCAAATGCAGAATTTCAGCACAAACCAAATGCCTCCTAGGTTTGATTCCCAAGAGTGTGACTATAGGACCAGAAGCAGTGGGAGTCCTGGGCACTGGCAGTGGCTGCCTTCTTAGGCTAGTAGGCAATTCCAGGCTTCTGCTCATGGAGTGGAGTTGAAAACCTGGTCTCCATAGAGACCATCCAAGATGTCAGCCCTGACCAGGTGTTGTGGGCATACCTATACTCACAGCACTTAAAAGAATTGGCAAGTGTAAGGCCAGTCTCAGCTACAAAGAAACTCTGAAAAATAAACAACAGTGAAAGGACCCTCTGATGGATCCAGCTGGTGTGTGCCAGCACAGGCAGGCCAATGAATCCTGTTCAGGATTTGAAAAACTCATTTTCAGCCCCAGAGTATCAACGACAGGATGCATACCCTATTTGTATAGCATTTTCCAGCTCGCACGAGGCTTTTGTCCAGCCCTTCTGTTAGCATCCCACTTTACAGATGAGTGAACGGATGCTCAGAATTATTAGCTAATGTACCAAGTCACTGAATGAACAAGAGCCAGGGCTAGGATTAGAACCTAGAACTTCAAACTCTAAGATCTGTGTTTTCTCAGTACAAGTTACCCCTCAGTAGTGGTTGTCTGGGGAACTGCCTCTAATATGGGCTTAAATAATAAAATCATTCTCATTAACTAAAGGTTGGGCTTTAACCTACACTATCTCGTACGTTGAAGTAGAAGGTGAGTGATTAAAATAAAATCAACATGAGAAAGAGCAGCTGGAAAGAGAAACTGCAGTTAGAAGCAACTTCCATCATATGTCCAATATGGTAGCCACATGGTATGGTAGGGACAAAATGCATCCAGGATGAATATCCATAATAACAGGCCACTAAAAAGCACCTTTTCTTTAGCCCCCACCTCATTTCACATATAGTAATTCAAGTCTGCAGTATACATACTTTACAGATGGAAAAGGAGAAGAATGGACAATTACCGGAACTTGGATGCAGATAACTAAAGTGGGCTTTCTGTTTCCAGTGTCCTGATCTCGGTGGCTGTGCTACACTTCTCTGGCCCCACTACGCTCTTAACCTCACGCCTCTGTAGCCATCCAGCTTCCGAGGATGGCACTGTTTTGAGAAAAGTCGCCTCTCTCATATCACAGGTAGTCTGCGTGAGCTACCTAGCGAGTTGTCCTTTAAAGTTTCGTCAGTCTACTCCTTTCTCCCAAGAACTGAGTGAGGGGAAGAACGGGAGTAGATGGCTCCCTTGGCCCCAGTGACCCCGAGGGCAGTGCTTCCTGCCATCTGGATCCTGAGAACTGCTAGTCCAGCTTTCTCAGTTCCATTCTTCAGGTCACCCCTGCCTGCAAGACTCCATACCTAGTGCTCTGTGAGGTAGGTGAGTCAGAGCCCATTTCTGTTGCTCACCAGCAAACTCAAGCACATTGTCATCAGTCCCTGGGCTGCAGCCAACTTCTGAATGACTTCACTCTACCCCCTCAGAGTCCCAACTGTCTGAGCTTACTAACTAAATTAGAAAGATCGCCATTTATAATGCTTCTAAAAGTCTTCAATTTTATTCTGTGATTCACAGGTCTCCCTGATTCTCACTAGGTCTATCACGCCTATTCCCTGTGTAGGCAGAGATTCCTCTGCTTTCTCGTCCAGGCCACAGAATGCTTTCCCTGAAGATCTGACTCATCTGTGCTCATCTCTCTGGCCTCCAGGCTCCCTCTCCACAATAGACACTCAGACTTTCTCCTTTCTCTCCAGTCTCCCCTTTGCCCAAGGGGCGTTCTGATGTCCGCTTTAGTAAGAATATTGAAACGACTCATCACTCAGCCCACAGCCCAGTGTGTGTTCCCAGCCCCTCAGCCTTAGCTTCCTCTCACTGCTTGCATTCGTTTCCTTCCTAGGATAGAACGCCATGACCCAGGCAACTTACAGAAAGAAGGGTTTATGCTGGCTTACCGCTGCAGAGGCTTAGTGTCCACGAATCAAAACATGGCGGCCGGAGCAGAAAGCTGAGGGCTCACGTCTTAAACCACATGCACAAACCAACCAGAGAGAGTGACCTGGGAAGAGTCCACAGCTTGGAAACGTGAAAGCTTGCCTGCAGTGACATAACTCCTCCAGCAAGCCCCACTTCTTAAACCTTCCCATACACGCTGCCAAGTAGGAACTAAGTATTCAAAGGCCCAAGACTGTAGGGAAGATCCCCTGAGGATGTAAAACACAATTCAACAAACCAGTAGCTCCCTTCTAAAACAAAAATATCATCCTTTGTTAAGACATAATTAACAAAGAATCACACATTTGGTGGGTGCAGTTTGGTTTGAATACATGCAAATACTTGTGATAACCATCAAGGTGATGTATATATCCAACACCTTCCTAAGTTACCTTGTACTATTTTGATTTTGAGTTTTTAAATTCTATCTACCTACCTATATCTCACTCTGCCTCTGTGTGTGTGTGTGTGTGTGATATGTATGTGTACATGGAAGTGAGGTACACACACCTCTGCAATCTGAAAGCAGAAGACAGGATGACAGGATGGGGACCCGTAATGAGGTCAAGGAAGATGGGGAGGTTAGTAGTCAGGAAGAGGAATACAGAGTATACTGTCATGTATGTATGAAAATGTTATTATAATTTAAGCCCATCACTTTGTATGTTAACTTAAAATTTTTAGTTAAATTTTAAACGCGATCTCCTTAGGACGTGCTAATTCACGTTTTTGTGGCCACACCTACTTCTCAGTGTGTTCTCCCCTCCACGGGCCTTCCTTGCTCCCCTCCACTCTCAGCCCTGCTCACTCACCTCCATCCTTATCTCTTTGCTCAGCATCCTCTTCTTCTTGGCACATGGTTCATCCCTGGGTCATGATGGCTGTTTCCGCCCTGTGACGTCCATATCTATCTTGTTCCAGGTCGTCTTCTTCCCTTTACACCCAGGAAGTTTCCTCACTGGTCCGTGGTTCTCACCGACATCTGTCTCCAGCTCCTAATCCACAGCCGGCTGAGTATTCAGCAACTTACAAATGCCCCAAGCACAGTTCCTGTGTGTCCAGCAGTTCAGCCATTTCTGATTTGTGAGAAACTGTGAGAACCATTATTGACATGTTGGAATCATAATAATTAGATTCTTCTGTGTGAATTTTGTGTGGTGTAAGTATCTACAATCGACATATTTGCTTTCAATATTTGTTCAGGAGTTATTTTTACTTTTTCAAGAGATGACTCTCGAACATATACTCAAAGGACTGTAAGTCTTACCACAGAGAGATTTGCATATCTTTGCTCACTGCTGCACGATTCACAAAAGCCAGGAAGTGGAACCGTCTAGATGTCTACCAACAGACGACTAGTTAAAGCAAAGGTGGTGCGCGCGCACACACACACACACACACACTGAAGTTTTATTCAGCAAAACAGATTATAATGTTTGCAGAAAGTGAATGGGTGAAAACTATTAAGGAAAGTTACCCAAACTCAGAAAGACAAATACTGCGTGTTTTCCCCCATATGAAACCCTTAGATTTTAGGTTTCAGACATGCATATATGTGTGGATGAGTATGGATATAAGCTGTGAAACTAGGAAAAGGACCATGACAAAGGAAAATTATCCTTAATGAAGGCTCGGGGGAGGAGGATTATCTGTAAACTGACAGCAGAATGTAGCTACTTGGATATTCATGAAAACCATTACTTTATGTGCTAATCTTAAAAAAAAATAACAAATACCTATGCTACATTTATTATCTTCAAGCCAAATCCCTCCATCCCCCATACATGGGCACTAAATTCGAGTTGACTCCAAGGCCCATTTCTCCTACATAATCAGTCACATGGGGAACTCCTCCACCTCTCTTTGGGCGTTCCCTTTGATTTTATCCCCTGCCTCTCCTTGCTCAGCCTGTGATTTTTGCCTGGACTGCTCACTCCTCACCACTAGTTTATCAGCTAAGCTGGCCTGCCTTCTGCCAGAGCAGACAACTCAAAATCCCAATGGCACTCAGTGGCAAAAGCCTTTCTCTGCTCTCATATTATGGTTAGGGTCTGTGCCCTGTCTCTATCCACTCCAGAAGCTACTAAGGCTTACAGTAATGCCAAATCTGAGCATTTTAGTCTCAGGGCAAAAGGGGATCAGAACTGGAGAGGATTGGGACAGAGAGGTTGTCACTGCTACTTGCAAGTAATGTATATCTTGTTCATCATTGTCCAGAATGACCCACACAGCCTCCTTCACTACCCAGCAAGCAGAAAGTGGAGTCGTGCTGTGTTGATTGGTAATGGTAGAAACTGGAAACTCTTGGCAACAAGAACTAATATGTTCCAAACTATGCAGGCTTCTCAAACCGCTGGAATTAGTGTCACAAAAATTGGGCCAGGTCCTTGCTCCCATCTGTTAGTTCAGTGGCTATAGCCATTTGATCCCCCTCAGTCTCAATTTTAAGCACTTCTGTTCCCTAGCTAGACTCCCAAGAACATAGTCAATACTGCATAGGGACCATTGCACACGTCTATAGTAATGAGAGGACTGAGCCTAATGTGACACTAATTTGGTGGTTGGTTTATGAAGCTGGGAGCATTCATAATGTCACTTATGAAGACATGTAAGATGAGCAGATATGACAGCTGTGGGCACGGGGTCTCTCCTGGGACCTCTGCAGAGCCATCACGCTCTTCCTGTGCTCTGATGCAGGTGTCTTCCATCCCTGGCTTGGATCTCTTCCCATACAGCCAGCTCTGTGCCCCCTATGTGCAGTGAACTCCTCAGTAGATCCTTCAAGGAAACGCCCCCCAGGAGCTAATGGTCTTCTATGCTCCCTCCCAATAATGTCACGGTTTGGCAATCAAGCCTTCAACAGGAGGAAATTTTTCCACACCATACCAATTCCCAACCTACCTTTTACCTTTCAAGCTCCTCCCCTTTATACTTTTCTTGGCCGCTGCAGGCCACGCAGGGAAGCTGGTTTTTCTCCCTGAATGGAGGCCTTTATTTCTCTTCCTTTCAGATCACTACACATGTGATTATTTTGTATCTCTAACAATTTTGGTAGCAGTTTCTAGCACATTCCATTCCTAAAGGCTGCCTTAATCTCCCTTCAGATAGAGGGGAAGGTTTACACATGGTCTGAGAAAGGAATAATTACTTTAGTCCCTGAACACAAGAGAATAAACTATTCAAGGGACCAGGCTGCTCACCCTACAGGCAAGAACATTTTAAGCATCACATGTCATCTTGAAACTTAACCCAACAGCCACATCAGATGAGTCATCTTTGAAATTCAAAGGAAGCAGCAGTTACTTCACAGGGTGCCACGACCCTTTATGCCACCAGCTCCCCACCCCATGGTTCCTAAAGGTTAGGCTGGAAGAAATAGCGGCTCCTCACATTTCAAAGTTAGGCTTAAGGGGTAGCCCAGTGACAGAGCATGCATTCAACATGTATGAGGCTCCAAGTCCAATCACTAAATAAATGAGCAAACCAACAGGATGAGCTAACACCTGTTTTGGTGTCCTAGACCAACATGAACACAAACTATTGACTCAGAACCCTTAAACACAAAACCCTCGACTCACTGCAGCGGTGATAGGTAACTAAAGCAGAGAGAAGCTCTCTCATCTCAGCCGGAACTTGTCGCAGAGGGAGGCAACCATTACGGAAGCACTGCAGAGACGGACAGATCAACATCGGGGCTGAAGCTCTTAATGCAATCTACTCAGCTGGAGGAGTTCTTAGGACCCAAACCTGGTGGCACACCATAACATAACAAGCACCCAGGATGCTGGTGTGTGTGTGGGGGGGGTGGCTGCAGGCACCCTAAATGAACAGATGGAATGTGGCGGAGGCATTGGAAGCGCCTCAGAGACACATGATCATCCAGACCTTGCAAAAGGAGCATTTGATGACAACTTTAGAGACACTGCATCCTCCACCAGGTGCCTACGTGGTGGAGAAGCCTACTCCATTTAAGGGAAGAGGAGAAACACACTCTGGTGACAGCCGGTTATTTGAGGGGGACTGTATGGCCCTTCCTTTGCTCCTTCCTACCTAATTCCCACTTGCTATCTCTGAGGGTCCTTTGTGTCAGACAGGAGAAGGATGTAGGCATCAGCTGTGTGCTTTCTGAGCTGACAGCCTCATCAGGGAGCCACACACAGACACACCTTCCTAATAGCTGCCACTCAGCTCCAAGGTCGATATCTTGAACCTGACTCAACATGATTTTTGTCTTCATGTTTTCATTGTGTTTGTGAACACATTAGCAGTTTGGGTTTTATTGAATTATAATTATTATAAGATAAATTTATTTTATGGGATTTTATTGGATATTTTCTTTATTTACAATTCAAATGTTATCCCCTTTCCTAGTTTTCCCTCCAAAACCCCCTATCCCATCCCCCTGCCTCCTGCTCTCCAACCCACCCACTCCCACTTCTCTGTCCTGGCATTCCCCTTTGATGTCCAACAAGGCCATCCTCTGCTACATATGCAGCTGGAGCCATGGGTCCCTCCATGTGTACTCTTTGGTTGGTAGTTTATACCCTGGGAGCTCTGGAAGTATTGGTTGATTCATACTGTTGTTCCTCCTATGGGGCTGAAAGCTCCTTTAGCTCCTTGGGTCCTTTCTCTAGCTCCTCCATTGGGCTCAGTCCAATGGTTGGCTGAGAGAATCCACCTCAGCATTTGTTAGGTACTGACAGAGTCTCTCAGGAGACAGCTATATCAGGCTCCTGTCAGCAAGCACTTATTGGCATCCACAATAGTATATGGGTTTGGTGACTGTATATAGAATGGATCCCCAGGTGGGGCAGTCTCTGGCTGACAAAGATGTGGAGAAAGAGGAACACTCCTCCACTGCTGGTAGGACTGCGAGCAGGTATGACTACTCTGGAAATCAGTTTGGTGGTTCCTAAGAAAATTAGACATCGTACTACCCGAGGACCCAGTTATGCCACTCCTGGGCATATACCCAGAAGATTCTCCAACATGTAATAAAGACACATGTTCCACTATGTTCATAGCAGCCTTATTTATAATAGTCAGAAACTGGAAAGAAACAGAAGACCTTCAACAGAGGAATGAACACAGAAAATGTGGTATATTTACACAATGGAATACTACTCAGCTATTAAAAACAAAAGTCTTAGGCAAATGGATGGAACTAAAAAATATCATCCTGAGTGAGGTAACCCTATCACATGGTATGTACTCACTGATAAGTGGATATCAGTCCAGAAGCTCAGAATACCCAAGATACAATTCACAGACCAAATGACGCTCAAGAAGGAAAACCAAAGTATGCATACTTTGATCCTTCTTAGAAGGGGGAACAAAATACCCCTGGGAGGAGACACAGAGACAAAGTGTGGAGCAAAGACTGAAGGAAAGACCATCCAGATAAATTTATTTTAGAAAGATTCCAGTTGAGAGAAATTGAGACTCCCTAACCCCCACAAGCACACACACACACACACACACACACACACACACACACACCCATTTATGGTATTCTTCGTTATTTGTTTTTTATTGTTATTGTTTTTGGCTTGATAACTCCAGTTGAATTTTCTTTTATCTTTTAATGTGCTGAAGTGAATTCTCAGTTGTACACAAATCACTTAACAAAAACGTACTGCATTTTGGTTGGTGGTTCATTAAAGAGGAAGCATCGGAGAATAGAATGGGGAATACCTAAATTGGATAAATTTACACTTTCAGTTTTTAATTTTTCTTAAAGGTTTAAAAATAGAATTGTAAAGAGTTTTTGTTTCATAAATTCACCTTTCTGGTTCTGGCCTTCCAATTGTTGCCTTAGTTAGGGTTTCCATTGTTGTGATAAAACACCATGACCAAAAGCAAGTTGACAATGAAAAGGATATATTTGTCTTACACTTCCACATTATAAAGATGCCCCGTCATCTTTAGTGACACCAGGGCAGGAATCAAATGGGGCAGGAATCTGGAAGCAGAAGCTGATGCAGAGGCCATGGAGCAGTGCTGCTTTCTGCCTTGTTCCCATGGCCTTCTCAGCCTGCTTTTTATAGAACCCAGGACCTCCAGCCCAGGAGTAGTCCCACCCACAATGGCCTGGGCCCTCCCCCCATCAGTCACTAGCTGAGAAAATGCCTTAGATGTATGCCTATAACCTGTCTTACAGAGGCATTTTCTTATTGAGCTTCCCTTCTTTCAGATGAGTTTAGCTTGTGTCAAGTTGACCTTTAAACTGTCCAGTACACATCTCAACTTATCAGTCATAAACACCAGATATATTTGGCAATGACAATTTCTTATTTATGTACACTATGGAAGGACATTTATAGGTAACAACTGGGCCTCTGTCCCATGAGCCACAGAAACACATGCAGCACGCACAATCCCAGGAAGCCTCTCAACACCGAGGCGCTATCTAAAAGGCAAAGACGTTTTAGAAACAGCCCATCTGGCTCCACTCTAAGCTTTTAATACTGACAGTCAGCGACAGCGAGGCAGATGGTGGCATAGGTAGCATTCCAGCATCGTGAAGCTTCTTAATTAAATTAAAATTTTACAGGAGAAAATTTAAAATGTAATGTAATGACATATAATTACCCTAGGAACTTCATGCTCATAATGGTACCTGATGTTCATTTTTGCCTTCTTCTGTGGTACAAAGTTATTAACTGAGACCATGGATACAACCATATCCTTGATAATGTAACAGAATGTGAATTATCTAATATATAATTATAACAGAGGAAAAGAAAGTATAATTAAAATATCTTATGCTAGACCATCAGGTAGACTGCATACATGAGATATATGTAGATGTATATTTGAGCATAGAAAAGAATGCTTAAAGAAGAAATTTTCATTTAGGGAAAGAAATTCAGAGCTTAGTGCTCCAGGATCATTTGAGGTTCAAGGCTCTATCAACCCTCCCTGTCTTCATTCTAAGTGTTCGGCTCTGTCCTCAAAAATAGATGCATGTGTGGTATCCTGGCTGCATCAACAGCAAGGGAAGACCTCAATCAAACAGGAGAGCACAGTGAACTGCCTGGTTTTGTGTGTCAACTTGGCACAGGCTGGAGTCATCACAGAGAAAGGAGCTTCAGTTGGGGTAGCGCCACAACTGGGAAGACCCAGCTGTGGGGCATTTTCTCAATTAGTGCTCAAGGGGGGAGGGCCCCTTGTGGGTGGTCCCATCTCTGGGCTGGTATTCTTGGGTTCGACAAGAGAGCAGGCTGAGCAAGCCAGGGGAAGCAAGCCAGTAAGAAACATCCCTCCACGGCCTTCGCATCAGCTCCTGCATCCTGACCTGCTTGAGGTCCAGTCCTGACTTCCTTTGGTGATGAACAGCTGTGTGGAAGTGTAAGCAGAATAAACCCTTTCCTCCCCAACTTGCTTCTTGGCCATGATGTTTGTGCGGGAATAGAAACCCTGACTAAGACAACAGGACTCTGAAACTTCAGGGGCAGAGGATGTCTCAAAAAAGAATAAAGGGCCCCCCTCTTCCCAGCTAGAGGATGATAGGCAGTGCTAAAGTGACACACCTCCCCTCTAGGTCAGTGCCCTTCACAAATTCCAGCCAGTGACTTCTGCTGGTGCCCCATTGCCCATCCCTGACAGCAAGGAAAACTGACAACTTCATTCATTTCACCCAAAGGCATTCTTGCCATCCAAACACAAACCAGCAGCCAAAGCACGGGGTTCGGTTCATAAGAAGCAAAGATACCAGGGGAGGGGAGGACTAAAGGTTTCTGCCACAAAGTGAAAGAGATGTGCGCAGGGGGTGGAGACCAGGAGAGCAGCCTGGCTGCATCCACAGCACAGAGCAAGGGAAGACCTCAAACAGGAGCGCACAGGACTGTGGAGCTCAGGGTCAGAGGAGGTCTCAAAAAGAATAAAGGAGCCATTTCTTGGTGGTCACCTTGCCTTTATAACATCTAAACAAGCAAACAAAACCATGATTGTTGATTCTTACTCCACATCAGTATGCAAAAACAGGAAAACCATGAAGTCTCTGTATCAAGTTAGAAATGTCAGTCAAACAAGGGACTCTATGGCTCCTGATCTCTGTATCTTCTTAAGAAGACAAACCTTACAGAGCACGTGAAGGCATCTAGAATAGTCTAAAGCAGGTACCTACTATGACATCCATTGTCTTCTGTACAGGACAACTGTCAGGCCTGCAGAGCTCTGTGTAGAAGGAAGAGCCCAGAGTCTTCCGCTCTTCCCTGACTGGCTAGCAGACTCCAATATTGTTGGGCTTCCGCCTTAAGACTGTGTACCTGAAGAGGCTGGAAGAGGTAGAGGTGGGCAGAGTGGGAAGGGATACGTTCTTTCTACCACAAGACAGTTTGTTCTTCCCCAGAGTTGCCTGATGTCCTGAGGACATGGGTTAAATTTGGAGTCAAATGCCCTGAAGAGACATGAATCCAGACTTTCCTAGCCTAAATCCAGGTGACAATAAAGGGAAGGCTGGAGGTGTCTGTACTCAAGGTGAGGGTCCATCATCCCAGTGTGCTCATTCAGAATGGGAGGGGGACCCTGAAGGTGTCAGTGCCCACAGTGATTCGTGAAGAGAGCAGAATGAAAGCTCGTACAAATTATCAACCTAGTTCAGACTCTGGGAAGTCTAATGTCCAGCAGCTCGTTGTCAGCATATTTAAAATGTAGTGCCATTTGACAAATATTTCCAGACAACAACCAGTCCACTTCTAGGAATACCGCAATGCTCAGGGTATGACCACATAGAAACTCCTTTACAAAGTACATGTGATCATTAGAGTGGGTTCTATAGCTAAAGGGCCTAGAATCAGTCTCTGACTGAGACAGCATAGAAGGCAGGTTATAAAGTATATCTGACATCCGCCCCCTTAAGGTTAGGTTCTATTAACTCTGGGAGCCAAAGATCCTGGTCTAAATAATAGGAGGTCTAAATAAAGATAATGGGAGGGAGACTCTGGGATAATTATTCTGGGTAATTTGGGTAAGGTCTGTATCTATAGCAAAAGGTGGGTGAGGTCTGTCTCCACAGACAGCAAAAAGATCACCAGGTCGTTAACGAGTTTTCTGGATGGGAAAATCGGTATTTTCTCTCCTCCATTGAGAAGAGGCCCCTGAGTTTAACATTCTTCGTTTCCCTAGTGACTCGTGGATACAAGGACCTTTGTGCCACCAACAGTCCTTTTTGTTGTTTGTTTGTTTGTTTGTTTGTGGTATGGTCATGTGTGACTCAACCTGGCCTCGGGTTCCTAATCCTTCTACCTGCGTCTCTGAAGTTCTGAGATTACAGGCACCACTGCCATTCAGAGCAGTAATCTGGCTGATCACATTTTATCTGCACGCAGGAAGCAGAGAGCCACGGCAGGAGGCAGAACATGACAATAAACCCTCAAAGCTTGAGCCTACAGTGACATACTTTCTCCAACAAGGTAGCACCTCCGAAAGGCTCTATCACCTCCCCAAACAGCACCACCAACTGGAGACCAAGAGTTCAAATTACAGGACCTGTGGGGGAACATTTCTCATTCAAATCACCACAGATGGAGTCTAGCTGAGTCAAAATGAGCAACTCAAAAACAGATTTGGTTAAATGGAGATTTTTCTTACAAAGTTGAAACATATTAAATAGTTGTGACTAAATATTAGTAAGTATGCTATCTTCTGGAATTAATGAAATGTTTTTTTTTTAAAGATGAAGTTTACCAGCAAGTATATGGACAGGCAGGGTGTGGTGGTTTGAATAAAAAGTTCATAAGGAGGGGTACTATTATGAGATGTGGCCTTGTGAGAGTGGGTGTGGCTTAGGGGATGGCTTTTGAGGTTTCAGAAGCTTAATCAAGGTCTAGTGTCCCAGTTCTTTTCCTGCTGCCTGTGGATCAGCTCCTTCTCCAGCATCTCATCTGGTTGTGTGCTACCATGCTTCCTGTCATGACAACAATGAATTAAACCTCTAGAACTGTAAGCCAGCCCCAATTAAATGTTGTCCTTATAAGAGTTGTATTCATGGTATCTATTCATGGCAATAGAAACCCTAAGACACAGGGGGAAATAGATAAATATAATTGTGATTAAAAAAAAAATTGCACAACAATCTTATCTTCAACAAACCAGATCAATAAAACTAAGCATAGAATCAAATAATTAAAATATTTCAATAGATAAATACTAAACTTAAAACCTAGAGAGAACTAACAATTTCTTCAAGAGTAAATTAAATTTTCTTAAAAAGCATAGACCTCAAATACTAAGTATAAGGGTTACCTCCTTAAATGCCAGGTTACAGAACATTTAAGTCACCTTTTCTTGTCACATAAAAGAACACTATAAATTATTCTTCAGGAATCAAAACAAAGCCTGAATTCTACAGAGCCCTGACTTCCACAAAACTACTTTTAAACACTGTGTATGCAACTGTTGATTCAAACAGGAAGTCAAACCTGTCAGAGCAAAGTAGGATCCTCTGGAGTTGGTGGCCCTGGTCCATGCTCCCTGTTTTCATAGTGGGAAAACAGAAGCTTGGAAGCTGTGGGCCTGAGAGGCTCCAACCGATGGATCGCTGACCACTGCCGTGTACCCAGGGCGTTAAACAGAGGGTCCATAAAGGTGGAGAAGAGAAAAAAAAAGAGAAAAAAAAAGGTGGAGAAGAGTGGAGAGGGAGCGATCTCTAAACACAGATCACTAAGCAGCAGTTACAGAGCAGTGCGCTGAGAGGTTTTCAGGTGTACAGGGGAGGGAATGGGGGTTTAACGCCTGCATTCGGGAGCCACCGGAAGTCATCCAAGATCCAAAGGGAGAGAGAGGGTCAGCTAAAACCAGGTAGTACCAGAAAGTGTTCAGCAGACAATCAAACCAGAAAGAAAACCAGACACAATAGCAGGCTGAAAAACAGAGGGATGTGACACTTAAACCTAAAAGTAGTCCAGAGTTAACCAAAGAACAGCGCCCAAAGGAATGCCTAGGAGCTGTATCCCTGGGAAAGGCAAAAAACACATTCTCAATGTAGCAGGACCCGTACTCAGTATCCCACCTCCCACTCCCTTCTCAATAGAACCCTCTTCCCAAAGATACGACTCTATGGTAACTGCTTCACTGTCCATAATAAAAGCAAGGAGGAGGCTGGAAAATGGCTCAGCGGTTAACAGCACTTACCTGTTCTTGGACAGGAGCTGGGCTCAGGTCTCAGCACTTCCACAGCAGCGCACAACCATCTGTAACTCCAGTTCTAAGGGACCAGTTGCCCTCTTCTCGCTCCCGCAGGCACCTGACGTGCGTACGGTTCATTTGGATATATGCGGACAAAATATTTATATGCATAAAATAAAAATAAATAAATAAATCCTTTTTAGTCCCCCCCCCAAAAAATGTAAATAAGAGGAGGGAAGGGATTGTGGAGGCACAATTCTGGGTGTTGGCTTTGTGAGGAACTAGACAGTCCTCTACAAGATCAGGTGGGGCTTTGCTAGTCACTGAGGAATGCAAAGAGAAGCATTTTATGTTTAAGACCTGGTAAACCGTGCTTTTTAAAACAGAAACTGGAACTAAACAGCCTGAGTCCCCATAAGATAGTCTGTTATTGATATCGCCGCACCAGTAGGCTTTTAAAGAGAGTGTTTACTTATCGAAATAAACCACTCACATGAATACTTTTAAAGACTGTAGATATTTTTTGTTTACTCCTTTGAGATGATTTTCCTTAGTAGAATCTGGCTGAACATTTCTCTAGTATTTACTCAGCATGAAGCCATGAACCTCCCATCACCTCGTCAGCCTCTGACTAGCAGAGCTTCCCTTGTCTCCCTTCACCATTTGTCCTCCGTCCTGGGTTGCAGAGGAGACTGCAGCATCTGACACAACCTTGTTTAAGCAATCCTCTCTATCGCATTTTAGTCTTTTTAAATCATCAGGTGAAGTGACCTGAAGCCGTGGTTCTATATCCTAAGTGTGAGCCTCCCTTTTCTTCGTGGCAAAACAAGTAGAAGCAGGGAGCAGGGTTCAGAAAGCCATGGGTATGATAGAGCGAACCTCCGGGAGTCAGCTTCAGAGAGACAGCTCATTTCATTGTTCCGGGGTAGGCAGTATGAAGGCGCTGAGAGTTATGGGTAGAAAGGCCTGATTGGCCGTAACACAGCACTTAATTATCATACGAACAGGAAGGGCTGATTGGCCATAACATGGCACCTAGTTAACACATTAGGGTTGGAGGAAAGGACAGGACTCGTGCTGAGTTGTGCACAAAACACAAGTTTGCAGAAAGCTCTGTACAGGGTTATCCTCTAAATAGGGTCAGGCATCTGTGCTCAAAGATACTCTACAAACAAGGCCAGGCAGGGAACAGGAAGCCCTGAGGAGAAAGGGAGTCCTCCATTGTGTTCCAAGCTATCTAGACATAGTGGACTTCAACCTTAGCAGGGTTCTCCAACACCTAAGACTCTCTTGAGTACTGTTGTTACAGCCACCAGATTGTAACTATAACACAGATGTCTCAGATCTGATGCCAGTTGTTCATGATGGTGTTTGAAGTTCTTCCAGATCCATACTTTTAGCTGAGAGTCTTATCCTTTGTGTGCTGAGGGTATGTGTATGTACAAGTCGTGTGTATGTGCATGTCATATGTATGTATGTCATGTGTATTGTCATGTGTATGTGCATGTCATCTGTATGTATGTATCATGTGTATGTGAATGTCTGTGTATGTGCATGTGATATGTGTGCATGTCTTATATGTGTGTATGTCCCATGTATATTCATGTCGTGTGTGCACGTCATGTGTGTACATGTCACATGTTTGGTGTATGTACATATCATGTGTATGTGCATGTCTGTGTATGTGCATTTCATGTGTGTAGATGACATGTATTTCTGCATGTCATTTGTATGTGTATGTCATGTGTATCTGCATGTATGTACATGTCATTTGTATGTGTATGTCATGTGCATATGCATGTCACGTATATGCCATGTATATATGCCTATCATGCGAATATTTTTCCCACACTGTATCAAGCCTGGATGACTACAGTTACTTGCTAAATTATTTGCTTTTCTAACTATTCAGTGCATCTTTAACAAACATTCTTTCTTCCCTCGACTATCCCTCTGTTTTGAGTGACTTTGGTGTATTTCATTTAGCAATTGTATAAACTTCAAGCTCATTACCTTCTGTTAGATGAGAGAATTTTCCTGGAGAGACACAACACACATACACACACACACACACACTCACACTACTCACCTCCACAAAGGGAGCCCATGATAGACCAAAGTAAAATTGCACCAAAGTCCTACTTGATGAACCAATTTTTAGGTCTCAAACCTAGGACAAAGCACTAGGTGCCTATTTAACATATTAAAGTGATCCAGCCACTAAGTTCTCCCAGCATTCATCCCTCAGTCCCGACCTGTTACAGGGTACGGCTGGCATAACCTGCTCCCTACCCTAAACTTCTCCTACCTGTTCAAGGGGAATGTGACCTCTTGAACTGAGGCCAATTAAAGATGATGGCATCTTGGAGACTCTCCGCCTTTGCCTGCTCCTGTCGGTGTGAACAGGAGTAGTGTTGTTGATAGAAAAGGATGGACTATGAGCAGGAGCATGAGGAGGAGCACGAGACCTGAGTCAGGTTTAACTTAGAACATTGCTGAGTTCCACAGTTCACAGCTGACTACATAGTCAATGGAAGTTGTTATGAGCCTGCCAAGTAATTTCAGGCCCCTACATTTTGTTTCTGTGTTTGCATCATAGGACCTCAGAGGCCATGTGTACAGGTATACTTTATGAGACTTGAATAAAAGATGTTCTTTTAGCTTAAAAGTGAGTTCAGAAATGCAGTTAAAGTGTTTCTGAAGCTAATGCCTATCCCAAGTCCAGTCCATGAATCTCCTTTCACAGGTTCTGTAACTTCATAGCTCTTCTCCTGACATCCTGTGACACGTGACAGATTTGCTGATAATGAGATGTGAATTCGACTTTGTAGCTTCTTGACCTGAGTGATTTTGTGAGTTCTTCGTGCTGTCTTTATTTGGGTAGAATTTCTTCCACCCTCCTTACAAACAGCTGCCTCATTTGGAAACCTCTTAAGATGTTCATTACTTATAGACACACCCAAGTCAGTAGAATGCACAAAAGCTGCAAACAAAGTCAGTGTGACTTGTACCCTTTGGAGGAACAAGAACAAATCACCCAGCACTCAACTCAATTGGAAAGCATCCAGGAGAACCATTTCCAGAACTACTGTTCTGCCTGCCAGTGCTTCATGGTGTCACTGGGATGTCCTGGTGCTAACATCTGAGGTACAGCACCATAGCAAGGTGTCACCTCTGTGTCTATCCTCCTACAAACTTGACCTTGCCTGAAAGTTGCCCGTCTCTGAAAAACAGAGTGGAAAGTAACCAGGAAGTCTTGGAGTGTTGGTCTCCTCATCTGAAGTGACAACAAAAGAAGAGAGAGGAAAAGCTAGCAGACCAAAGCTAGCTAGTGAAACACACACACACACACACACACACAAAACTTAAAAAAAAACTTTAAAAAGCCTCCTGTAAGCTTAAGTCCTCAACTAGTTAAATATTGAATAGTCTGAAATCCTGAGGGGTTATCTAAAATTCCATGACTGTTTTCATCTGCTGGTGGTGATGCTGTAATAAGCCCCTGATGCCTGTTGTTACGTGTGGGTTTTTTTTTGTTGTTGTTGTTGTTGTGTTTCTCCCTTATTAGATAGGTCTAGGAGGATTCATTACTATCTGGTTATATTAGGTTAAATGCTTGGGTCAGTACTTTGACCATGACTTTGTAAACATCCTAGCTGCCTTGCCCCCAGCTGTCTTCACTTCATCCCCCCACCATAGCTGTGACAATACAGATGAATCCAGAGGACATTATACTAAGCAAAATGAGTATATGATGCATATATCATATACATATACATACACATACACACATATACACATTCACATACACACACACATACACACACATACACATACATATACAAACACACATACACACACATACACATACACATACACACACACACATACACATACATATACAAACACACATACACACACATACACATATACACACACATACACACACAGTCATACACATATACATATACACACACATACATATACAAACACACATACACACACATACACACACACACACACATACACACACACACACACACACATACACATACATGTACACACTTCTCACATTCCCTGCTCTGGAAGTCTTTTTGCTTTTGTGCAATTTAAATCAGGCTCTGCATTCAGCGAACTGATGGATGTGCACAAACACATTTTCAGAAAGAATTTGTAGGTGGCACTTCACAATTTTAACCCGATGTATCCAATCATGACTCTCTAAAATCCTGAGGAGGAGTGCCCGGTCAGTGCCTTCACACACAAATCTACATGGACATGAAGTTTGCATAATCATTTCCATTGTTCCTGGTGTAGGAGAGCAGATTTCCACAGAGGCCCTGGTATTCTGCTTTCTGTTTTGATTAGTCAAGGATGATACTCACAACACTCCACAAGTGACTCTGGGGTGAGGACTGTGTTAGGAGGCATTGTTATAGGCAGGCCTCTGATTGCTTTGGTGTTCTAGGTGACACAGAGTCTAAGAGCAGACTGGAGAGGTTTCCTTTTCAGATAGTGTCTTTTCTCATCTGGCTTGCCTGGATTTAAATCTAAATGCTATCACTTAGTGTTGTATTTGTGGGAAGTATATGAAGAACAAAGGGTTTACTTCTTTCCTTAGTTACTGTTCCGCTTCTGTGAAGAGACACCATGACCAAGACAACTTATAATAGAGGTGTTTATTTGGGGCTTACAGTTTCAGAGGGTTAGAGTCCATGACGATCACAGTATGAAGTAAAGCACCAGGCAGGCAGGTATGGCGCTAGAACAGTAGCTCAGAGCTTACATCTGGATCCACAAGCTTGCAGCCGAGAGCCTACTGGGAATGGTGTGCACTTTGGAAACCTCAAGGCCCATCCCCAGCGACAAGCCTCCTCCAACAAGGCCATACCTCCTACTCCTTCCCAAATAGTTCCATGAACTGGGGGCTGAGCATTCAAACATATGAGCATGTGAGAGCTGTTCTTATTCAAACCATCACAATGTTGTTTTACACTGATGTTGTAGAAAGTCATCATCATGCTTAGTATCCAGCAAAGAAGAAAAGATTAATAATTCTTGTACTTCACAAATTTCAACCAGATATATCCAATCATAGCTCTCTTACTCTTGCCTGGAGTACACTGGGTTTTTTATTTTGTTTTTGTCTTTGAGGCAGGGTCTCACTCCATAGATAGGCTAAGTTCAAATCTACAGCCTCCCAAGTGCTACAATTACAGACATGAACCTCCATACTTGGTATCAATCCTTACATTCCAATATAAGGTTTCTGTAAATCAGGAGTTTTCTTCTATTACATCTTACACCTCAAGTTCATTTTATTAGTGATATATTCTCTGATCAATGTATCATTCATAGGTTGGGTCTTTATGAGGTTTATCCATTTTCTCACCTTCTCTGTCTGTCAAAATGCATCATTCACAAGTTAGGTCATTGTGGAGACTCCTCTCAATTTCTCACCTTCCTCCCACTTTCAATTATTTGTATTCTGGAAGGGCCTCCTCAGTTTTAGCTTCTACTCGGTGGTTTACGGAACTATGAGAAAACAATAGTGGAAGTTCTAGAGGATGAAAGTGGAGAAGGGTGCAGTGGAGAGGAGTACAGTGGGGAGGGTGCAGTGGAGAGGAGTGCAGTAGAGAGGGTGCAGTGGGGAGGAGTGCAGTGGGGAGGGGTGCAGTGGGGAGGAGTGCAGTGAGGAGGGTGCAGTGGGGAGGAGTGCAGTGGGGAGGGTGCAGTGGGGAGGGTGCAGTGGGGAGGAGTGCAGTGGAGAGGGGTGCAGTGGAGAAGGTGCAGTGGAGAGGAGTACAGTGGGGAGGGTGCAGTGGAGAGGAGTGCAGTAGAGAGGGTGCGGTGGGGAGGAGTGCAGTGAGGAGGATGCAGTGGGGAGGAGTGCAGTGGGGAGGGTGCAGTGGGGAGGCTGCAGTGGAGAGGAGTGCAGTAGAGAGGGTGTGGTGGGGAGGAGTGCAGTGGGGAGGGTGCAGTGGGGAGGGGTGCAGTGGAGAGGGGTGCAGTGGAGAAGGTGCAGTGGAGAGGATGCAGTGGGGAGGAGTGCAGTGGGGAGGGTGCAGTGGGGAGGAGTACAGTGGAGAGGGGTGCAGTGGAGAAGATGCGGTGGGGAGGGTGCGGTGGGGAGGAGTGCAGTGGAGAGGGGTGCAGTGGAGAAGGTGCAGTGGGGAGGAGTGCAGTGGAGAAGGTGCAGTGGGGAGGAGTGCAGTGGGGAGGAGTGCAGTGGGGAGGAGTGCAGTGGGGAGGGTGCAGTGAGGAGGAGTACAGTGGTTAGGATGCAGTGGGGAGGGAGCTCTACCAGCTTTCCAACAAGAAGCCTTCTACTGCTGTGTCTTGTTTGTCTTATGCCTTCTGCTAGTGAACTTGCTCTCTTCTCCCTGTAACCTGAGTTGTCTTTGGAGTGTGGTAGCAACATTCCAGTAAACCTCTTCCTAAGAATTCTCCATATAAATGACAATCATCAAACATGTGTACCCTAAATTTTTCTTCTAATTTTCACAGTAAGTCTAATTTGTGTTTGCTTTTCTCCCCTTGTCTTTAAAACATCACTTACCTCTTTTTAATTCTGTAAGATTTTTTTTTTGTTCAGTTACGTTTTTCTGTATCTTTACCCAGGATCCATCCTGGCCACAAATCGGAGTATACACTGTGAGCTGCATTCACCATAACCTGTTTATCATCCCTTCTCAAACTGGGAGACTTAGCCATCAAATATAAAACCAAGGCAAGTAAGGTAGGGCTGGGCCCTTCAACAACGCCAATAGGATTCTTGCTCATCCTCCCCTAATCATGAGAAGAAAACCAAGTCCCAAAGCAACAGGCCGGCTCTGGGCCGGTGCTCCTTGACGGGAGTGGTGAAAGCAAGAGCTATGGCTTTAAGCATCGCCACTCCTCAGAGCTCTCAATGGCACCTCTGCCCTCCTCCTTAGCCACACACATTCAGACACTCCTGCCTTAAACAAAAGGCTGCTAGTACTCAGAGAGCTGACAGCATACCCTGCTGGGGTTTGTTTGTTTTGTTTTTGTAAGCTCTGTTTTTGCATGTGCTGAATACACAGTCTGAACCTCCTGCCATGCATGACTATATACCAAGCTCCACGATGGCCTCTAAATCTCTGCAGAGTGGTCTTCTCTAAGAAGACTCCCTTGTTCAGACAATGATCTCTGCTGTATATACTTCTACTTGGCTTATTAGCTTAAATGCCTGCCTCTGCTGCTAGACTGTCCTTTGAAGCTAAGAGATACAGTTCCCAGACAGGTTCCTCTTCAACAGTAGGTTGCTGTATTAAACTAAGGGGCTGTAGAACAAAGACTCATTGCAGTTACTGCAGAAACAGCTTTTCTTCAGACAGAAGTTGGTGCCTGGCTTTTTGGTTTCTAGCACTTTTATGTGAAAGACCTGGGTAGGGTAAGGTAAAGAGTTATCTTTATTAATATTGCATAGGTAAACTATTGGTGTCACAGACATCATGGTCAGAGTTTCTTAACCCAGCCCCAGCACAAAGAAAACAATAGGAATTCACCATGGACAGGGAATATACCTGAGAAACCTGCTAATTAAAGTCGAAGTCTACCATTGACTGGATAGCCTTCTGGGGCTTGGCTCATGATATAGGAGTCTCTTAGTTAGCAGAGTTTCTCCTCTGACCTTGTCTAGGGTAGTCTAAGCCCCTACACTTGCCTCTACCTGGGGAATGTAACATAACCTCAATTAGTTTATAGGATCAATTTAGTTTCTTCTGACAAAACCTATTCAGCCAGCACCCTAGATTCCTGAAGTGATTTCTCCATGCTAATGAGGCATTCCAGGTATCCTAAAGCCCCCAGCCAATGACCTTTGCCCATCCTGGATGCTCCTATCCTCAGTACCCCAAAATATTTTAAGCTGTCCATCACCGTAAGTGAAGCTGATCTGCCTACTGACAGGTGGCTCCAATGTGGTCTTTCACCACAGGTACTCACAGGGCTTTTGACCCTCCCACTCACTTTCACAGCTCCCTGTGCCTTTGGGGACTGAATTGGCTGACAATCCACGAGGACAGGGAGATCCACAAATATGTCAATTTTTGGTCCTAATTTTTAGAGTAATTGCAAAGGACAAGGTTATGATGCCAAATGCATACATTCCTAAAAACAGAACCAGCTATTCCATGACTCAAACAATTATGTTATCCATGTGTGTTCATGGGTGTTTAATAAGCATTTGAAGGAAATCCAGGCAGAATGAGTCAGATTACAATGATTTTGCTAAAAACTGTAATTCAAACAAGAAAGCTAGTGTAAGTAAAAGCTAAGAAGCATAGTGAATAGCCTTCATTAGAGGACCATTTAAAACCTGTTAGCAGCTCCCCAAGAATTGCGTAAAGCCAGGATCAGAAAATAGATGGCTCTCATTGTCTTCATCTGCATTTAAAAATACTCCATCCATACACTAAATGCCCTTGGCAGGAATTTTTGCCTACTGTCATAGTCGAGTGTTGTCCCAGTACTGCTGTGAAGAGATACCATGACAAAGACAACTCTTATAAAGGAAAGCATTTAATTGGACAGGCTAAGCATTTAAACACATGAATCTATGGGGGCCATACCTATTCAAACCACTACATTCCTCTCCCTGGCCCCCATAGGCATGTAACCATAATACAGTGCAAAATGCATTTGATCCAACTTCAAAAGCCCGCAGAGTCTATCACAGTCTCAACAATGTTTAAAAGTCGAAAGTTCAAAGTCTCATTTGAGATTCATGCTGATCTCTTCTGAAATCGAAATCCAAGAGCAGGTCACATACTTTCAACATATCATGGCACAGGATATATATTACCGCTCCAAAACGTAGGGAAGGGAGCACAGTGAGGAAATAATGTTTGTGACTTAGTTTCATTTCTTTTTATGTGGTAAAATATCTTAATAAAAACAACCTCAAGAAGAAAGTTTATTCCATTGTACAATTCCAAATTATAATCCATTGTAGCAGGGGAGTCAAGGCAGGAGCTAGCTAGTTATATCAGAGCCACAGTCAAGAGCAGAGATGAATGGATGCTTGCTTGCTTGCTCGCTTAAATTCAGCTCAATTCCTCCATGCTTAGAAAATTTGGTCCCCCTCTTCCTAGGGAATGATGCCACCCACAGCTGACTAGGTTTTCCCAAATCAATTAACTTAATTAAGACAATCCCTCTATAGCCATATCTACGGGTCAATCCAATGTAGATAATCCCCCATTGAAACTCTTTTCCCAAATAAGTCTAGGTTATATCAACTTAACAATTAAAGCTAAGCACCACAATTTCCAACCAAAAAGTCCAGATATGTCAGGGGACCCTGACATAAAACACCACTACTCATCTACACTTTCTTAACATACTCACAGTCTCTGAGAAAGACAAGGCTTACTTTGTGTGGGGGATCAAATCCATACACATCAAAAACCATTCTGTACCTTATTTATTTTGAGCGCTTATGAATTTTGTGGCACAAAGTTGGATAAATGTTCTTTGCTCATCCATACAGGAGAAATAGCAGAAAATTCTTTTTGATATTTACTAGTATCAAAGTTTTTGACGAATGCATAGTCACCACTTGGTCCTATCAAGGTGACATATAAAATTAGGCATCACAGAACTTGTCAGCTCAACTCAGGAGACAGATGAAGCATGGTTGACTTCTCCAACCCAGTAATGCCGGTGAAGCCAGGTGCCTAGGAGGGGACGGGGACTTGCTGAGCAATGATGGAGACCAGAGTTCAGAGCCCAGTACCCACTTAAGAAGCCAGGCTCTCAGAAACGCCTTACATCAACTCCAGGGGATCCAACACCCTCTCTAGGAGGTACATCTGCACACAAACGCACACATACAAAGACACACATATACACGCATACAAACAAATAAAAGTCACACCTTTTCATCTCCCTTTGACAAGTATGTCTCTCAAGCCAATTAAAACCCATGGTGAAGGGTGGCATGCATAATTATCAACTCCCATCAAGCTAACTTCTATAAACTTTTTGACATATACCTTTTCAACTTTTTGTGGTCCTTCCCCTCTTTCTGTCTTAAGAATTCAAAGAGAGAGGGCTACTTATTTACTCTTCATCTATTTAAAAATCTCTCCTGTCTTCCATGGCCCAGTTCTAATCCAGCTGTGCTTTCTGAAACTGTGGTAGGGATAAACAGACATCTAAATGCTGAGGTGGGGCTGAGAGACATTCCATCACCACTGCCTTGATAGCCCAATGCAGAGACTGGCCTCCAGCTTGCAACTGTCTGCACTAAAGTGAAACTGATTCCATAAGAAATCACTTTGGCTTTGGGCACTGAATATATTCCTATTCCCCTTAAGAACATTAAAAAGAAAACCTTAGAAGACAAAAGTGATATAATTAATACGGTCTATTTAACATGCTTATCAAAAGTCTTAATCCGAATCTATCAGCCAAGCCTCCAGGCTTAACTTCCCATTTTTCAGGACATAAAAGGGGCTGATGGAGCCAGCAAAATGCTCCAGGAGGAGATAGTCAGATCCGAAATCTATAGGGTAATCAGGCTGGACTCTTCAAAGAGTAGAGAGGAGCTTCTGAAAAATTAATAAGAAATAATAACCAAATGTGTGCGAAGTTAGCCTGAAACCTAATTTTAAAAACATTACAGAGGCAGTGAGGAAGGAAAAAAGGGGGAGCCAGAGAGGGAGCAAAGAGCGAGATCAGTAGCTCTAGCTTTTCTATAGATTCATTTTGAAACAACAGTGGAAAGTTTGAGTCTAAACTATAGTTTGATAATATAACAAAATTACAGTTTACTTCCTAAAGACAACTGTAAAAACTAAAATCCTCATTCTTGGGAGAAGGATGTGGGAGCATGTAGGAGAAGGTGTTGCAAAGGTTACAAATGACACTCAAAACTTACACCTAACAGCACCTGAAGACAAAGCCAATATGGTGGCCTGTTGTTAGTCAGCCACTGTTGGCTCCTCCTCTCACAGGAGATGTGGACATTCACAATGCAGGCTTTTTACGTCCTGTATGTTGAATTTTTTCATACTAAAATGTTCATAAAATACTTGAAGGTTTAATTTGTTGTCTGAATGTTCAGATCAGTTGTGCGATACATTGAAGCAGAGCCCAGTAGAGCACTGAACAGTGACCGTCCAGCTATGTGGCGGCCCTATAGCCCACACTTTGGGAAACTCCACAAGGTTGATCACTGTGAGTCCATCTGAGTCCACAACCTTCTTCCCCACTCTGATGGGATCTGGCCCCATGTACCAGGAGCTGCTTCTATGTCTTTTTAGCCCTCTTCTTCTATGACTTTTTGGAAGACAATCTCCTTAGTCTTTGTCTCATAGCTTTGTTAGTGATCAAAAGTACTTAATAATTTACTGTGAAATGAGTTAGTGGTGTGTCTCTTTCTTTAAATATCTTGAAACACCAATTTGGAACAAGAACAATGGCTCATTTTGACTTGGTAATACAATTTAGCCCATTTCAAAACCATTTGGAAATTAAATTTATGAAGAGCATCATCATTCACAATCGGCCCAGTGTCCCCTCAGAATATCACTGTCACCATTCTGGTTTACATGATCAACTCAGGAGTAGAGAGAACAGAACACTGAGCCACTGGGAAATAGCATTATGCGTGTATTACTCCCTGGCTTTCTGAATTGAATGATCTGACCACACCCTGACCTCAGAATAGTCTCCTAACACAGAGTCTCAATGTAAATCATGGATTTTTCAGTCTCTTATTCAATGGGCTCTAAAGATGTATTTTTCCTCATTTCCCCTGGTGATTCTAGTGACAGCCAGCTCAGTGAATGACCATTCATACACCAGTTTCACATGCTCACACACACACACACACACACACACACACGAGTTTGCCTGTGGCTTGATACTGCTCATTTCCCGTTTACATCCCCATATTTCCTTCATGCCTCCATTTTTATCCCCACTTTAATCTGATGGGTCAGCTTCACCCTTCTTTCTGTTCTTTAGCTTGTGGAATTTGGCCACACTGAGGTGTTTGGTGGCTTTCTCTTCTTGTCTCTGTTACTTTGTTGTTGATTTGGGTTGGTTTTTTTTTTTTGATTGTTTGCTTGTTTTTTTCCCAGAACTGCAGAGCTTACTCCAGCCTTCTTGCCTCCTTAAATCAAGGCAGGTCTCAATCACCATTTTTCCTCCCCAGGAGAAGAAGGAAATTTAAGTAAAGGCCCATCAACAGCCTCACCAAAACTCCAATCTATTACAGATGGTTGTGAACCACCATGTGGTTGCTGGGATTTGAACTCTGGACCTTCAGAAGAGCAGTCAGTGCTCTTAACTGCTGAGCCATCTCTCCAGCCCAAAACTCCAGTCCAATACTCAGGGTTACAAGCGAGGTAAGGGAGCTGGCTACCATCTTCTGTGAGATGGGAGAGCCCCTCCCAATCAAACACAGTCCTACTTTCATTTTCCTCTCATTACACAGGTGACCAAGGCAGGTGACCTCATTGTAAAAGAGATAATTTAAAAGAATTCAGGGGAGCTAAAGCCACAACATCCATTTCCAGTCCCCACTCTCAGAAGGAATGTATGGGAAATGTATTTCACTTGCACTTTGCAGTGTCTTCTTGTATTGATGTACCTCAAGATAAGTAAGTGCTTTTCACACTGTAAGATAGGAGCTTGTCCTTTAGGGTACATTTGGAGATGACGTCAGATAATTGGGGTGTGATTGTAGATGGTACTAGCACCTAGTGTGTAGTCCAAAGATGCTGCTACACATCCTAAGAGCACAGGACACTGCACACCCATACCCTAACAAAGAATTATCTAGCACAAATACTAGACAAAGTCCCAAAGTTGGGAAGCCCTGATTGAGTTCAACTGCATGACATCATCAGTGACCAACTGTTTTTTTTTTTTTTTTTTGAAATTTAAAAGGACAGTCTCTAGTAACACAAGTGAATATATTTGTGTACACATGGAAACACAACCTTTTGTCTGTGGCTGTTTTACACTAATGCGTTATACCAGTCCATGACTTGTTAGAAGATTCTCCATGTCAGGGGCCAGAGTTTCCACGTGACTTTTCTAACTGCAATAGCCTTGCTGAGAAGTTTCCATGGGTCCTTTTATTCTCTACGTCAGGGGTGATGTTGAAGAATTCTGGCCTTGTGTGGGGTGAAGGATGCTGGGCACGGAGAATCAGAGAAAATGGCTCTGTGCTTTGAGGGGAGCGAGGTGTCTTACTGGCACCTCCTTGGCCCTTCTTAAGCAGGGATTGCTGCTAGGTCACATTACTACCTGCTACCTTGTGTGGCAGAGGCCATAGCATTTCCTGCTGCACACACTTACAACAGAACACTATGGGCTCTGAAACTTCTTGTTGGGATTCCTCCTCTGATAGTCTCCCAGGATGCCCTCTCTCCAGGAGTAATTTGCCAGCTGCCTAGGTCTCTCCAGCAGCCACTGGGAGTTTTGGCACACCTCTTTGAACCCTATTCAAATACTGGACCTGTCATCACTCAGCAGAACAAACCCCCAGGGTCCTTAGCAATCAGTATTGTTACAGTCAAAGATGCAGTGACAGGGACCTGAGCTTTTCCAGAGGGTTTTAATTATCATGGCAAGCACTGACCCGAGACAAAAAGACACCCCTCCCCACATGTCCTGGGACAACTGCATATTGTCATGTGAGAGAGTAATTTATTTCCACATAATTGATTCCGTAAAGGGCATCTTGGGCGACTAGTTCCCTAAATAACTTGGACCCACCATTGCCAGCGCCGACCCTCGAGAGGAAGGAGAGCCGTAATTAATTGACTCCTTTATGATTAATGTAATCCTGCCTTCCTTTACTGCCAGTCTCCAAAGAGGTAATTGTCTAGCCCTCTGACTTCACTTCCAAGGAACTAACTCATTTAAAATAAATAAAGAAATCTGGTTGACAAGCAAGGAGTCAGTTGTTCATAGACGCTCCTTGAGGCTGCACCTCTGCCATGTGCCTGTGTCTCAGGAGCTTGTCTGAGGAGGGAGTGCATGTAGCTCTCAGCTACAGGCATCGCATACACACAGGGAAGCCTTGCTTGAGTTTAGTTTCCTGGTTTTGTTTTTGTTTTTTAATCCTTTAGGTACCTAAGGAGGAGGCACAGATAGGAAGTGGAGGAGGAAAGGAAAATTGGAAGAAAATAATCCACAACCTGCCCCCCCCTCAGTCCTTTCCAGTGCTGAACTCCTTGCTCTTGACTGATTTGCATATCCTGGACCACTCCAGCATGACCGCAGGATCCCAGAAGCAGCAGAACGGGGTCTTTCTGTGTCCAGGTTATAGTTAGAGCCTTTCAGAGTCTCTTATAATGACAAACTCCACGTAACTCATGGCTCATGTCTAAGTTCACACCCACAGCGGGGAAACTGTCAGGGGTCACATATAATCTCTTTTAAGAAGTCTATTAACCCACAGGGACCCTTTTTCATGAAACCCTGTCAGTGTCAGTGACACAACTTCACTGTTCACAGATTAGAAAATCTTTAATTCTGTTTCCTTCGACTCTTCTGGGGGTTGGCTGTCCTGGAACTCACTCTGTAGACCAGGCTGGCCTCGAACTCAGAAATCTGCCTGCTTCTGCCTCCCAAGTGCTGGGATTAAAGGTGTGCGCCACCACCACCCGGCTTTTTTTGGGGGGGGGAGGGGTTGTCCTTTCAAGTTCCTTCTGAAAGTTCCCTGAAAGCCTTCCAAACTCACCTTCTCAATCAATCTGAGTGTTGGAGCACACTATTGAGAGGACTATGGACAAAAGGAAATGTTTTTGTATACATATTGATCATTGAAAGGTTTTATTTTATTTATTTATTTTTTTTAGCACAGGCACAATTCGATGAAATACAGAATTTGAGATTTCCTTTTCTGGCGTTCAGCTGCTATGAGCACTGTTAGTCATGTAGTTTTATATGCCTCTGTTTAACTGCCTGTGAAGTTAATAGGGAGATGCAGCGCTGGTTCAACTCTGAACTCAATATACAGCTTCTAAAGAAAAGAGCGATTGTCGCCTCAAAGATTGCAAAAATCCAATTAAGTATCCCTTTCCCCTGCTGCTAGATAGGCACAGACCCTGGCAGTAATGCTAATGACACTGCATGAGCATCCCTGACAAGCACTGTGCCCCCTTTACTGAAATCACACCCCAGCCAGCAATTAAGAAGAAAGCACTAGAATTGTAACACAACCCCCTGGCCTTTGGTTGTCAAACAAAAATATTATGAAAGTCAGGGGATGATGAGGCCCAGAGAATAATTTTTATTAAAGAAATATGTACCATTATTCTGTTTTGGGTTTTTTTTTCCTTCAAAGAGGAGGTATTCAAGGTCAGCAAAACAGATTACACAGAGATTTTCCCCAAAGATGTATCATTTTGGATTCACTGCCCCAGTCTCTGTGCCCCTCCATGTGTTCTCCAATGTAATTAAGATATATGTACATCTCTGGGCTTCGGGGACTGCTGACAGACAGCTCCACTGCCAACAAAGTGCAAGTTGCCAAAGGCAACTGCTCAATGTTAGATGGCGCCCCGGGCAACGCTGAGTTCTGCCCGCACTGCAGCTCCTCCTGGGACCTGGGCAGACTACAAAGCAGGGTGTTAAATTAAACAGCTTCCAGACACACAGGAACTGGACATTTGATTTAGACTGTGGCTTTTCCTTTAAAAGATAGGGATGAAAAGGACTCTGTCACGATGGGGTAGCTTCATCTGATCCCTGCCACCCGTCCCATGGAACCCTCTGAGGAGCTTTGTCCCCCCATTCTGAGGTAGATGGGTGGTTTCTTTTCTGCTCCAAATACCTCCAAATGAAAAAGGGCATCTTCCGTGGACTAAAATCCAGTACCTCAGATCATGACTGTTTGGAGACAAGATGATTTCCACGAGGCCATCCAGGTGGGTCTTTTTAAAAGTCTGATGGGTGGTCTTAAAATTGGAGGTGATGTGGATTACAAAAGAGATCTAAACGATGAATGGAATACAGGCAGAAGTCAGGGTGAGGATCACTCAGAGAGCAGCCTCCAGCAAACCAAGGAAAAGCTGCAGGAGAAACCAAAGCTCAGGCCCAGGGGGCCTTGAACTTGCAGCTTCCTGAACTGTGACAAGCCACCAAGTCTGTGATAGTGTTATGACATCCCTATCAAACAACAGAATGGACTCTGTATTAGTGTGAATAAATGTTGTTGTATTCATATGCAAAAACTGCCCTCCAACTAGAACAATTTGGCCCTCTGCAGCAGAGTTCTGCATGAGCAGATTCCACTAATCCTGCATTGAAAACTCCTGGGGGAAACCTGTGTCTCTAAAAGACACATACAGAGAGGATTTCTTTCTTTCTTTTTTTTTACACTGCATTTTGTTTACTGTCAATATACTTGCCATTGAAACTTTGCATGACATAAGGACATAATCCATTAGCATATATTTTTAATTGGTTATTTTATTTACATTTCAAATGTTATCCCCCTTCCAGCCCCCCTCCAAACCCCCTATCCCCTGCCCACTCCCCTGCTTCTGTGATGGTGTTCCCCCAACCACCCACCCACTCCCACCTCCCCGCCCTCGAATTCCCCTACACTGTGGCATCGAGCCTTCACAGGACCAAGGGCCTCTCCTCCCATTGATGCCCATATGGTGGTCATCCTTGGCTACATATGCAGCTAGAGTCATGGGTCCCTCCATATGTACTCCTTGGTTGGTGGTTTAGACCCTGTGAGCTCTGGTTGGTTGGTATTGTTCCTCCTGTGGGGTTGCAAACCCTTTCAGCTCCAGAGACTATTGTGGATGCCAAAAAGTGCATGCTGACAGGAGCCAGATATAGCTGTCTCCTGAGAGGCTCTGCCAGTGCATGACAAACACAGAGGAGGATGCTTGCAGTCAGCCATTGAACTGAGCATGGGGTCCCCAATGGGCTCCCCAATGGAGGAGTTAGAGAAAGGACTGAAGGAGCAGAGAGGGTTTTTCTTGGCAGTATTCTCTGAGCAATTACAATCGTTGCCACCTCATCCCATCCCCACAGCTAGAGCTATTTTCACCTCTGTGCCTCTCCTATCATGATGGACTGTACCCCAGAACTGCGATCAGAGAGACCCCTTGTTCCCTAAATTCATTTGCAGCATGTTTAGTTGAAGCAATGAGAAAAGTAAGCACACAGGGTTCATTACTGTAAGAACCGGGTTCCCTTTTCAGCCTTCTCAGAAATCCAGTCTTCTGGGAACATTCCATTTGGAGGAGGGCAACTCTGACAGTTTAGGTCTGAATGTGTCCAAAGCACTTGTGCCAAGAGCTTGGTCACCAGCATATGGTGCTATGGTTGGTGGCAAAACCTTCAGAGGGTAGGGCCCAGCAGGAAGGAGGAAGTTAAGAGTTGTCCTGGAATGTGATATTGAAACTTGGAGCTATGCCCTCTTCCTGGTTTGGAACTGCTTATGGAAGCAGCTTTCTTTCTCTACAAACATGCTGCCATGACACCACTTCCCACAGACAAATGCAATAGAGTCATGGACTTAAACATCTCAATCTATGAGCAGAAGTAGATCTTTTCTCTGTTGTTGTTGCTGCTGCTGCTGCTGCTGCTGCTGCTGCTGTCATAGTTGCCTGAGATAAGGTCTCTTCATTTTGGAACTGGCTATGTAAATCATGTTGGCCACAAACTCACATAGATGCACCTGTTTTGGCCTCCCCACTGCTGGATTTAAGGCACGGATCACCATGCCTGGCAATCTTTCCTTTCAAATTGATTGTCTCAGATATTTTATTATGGCAATAAAAAAAAAAAAGCCAACTAACATGGGGTGCCTACGTTCTTTGAAAATTTTTTGACAGGTTTATAATCTTTAAGGATTGTTTTATTTTAATGACTGACCTATGTGAGGCCACAGCCACTATGTATAGATACGAGGGAAGATTATTTCTTGGTGTCTTCCTCCTTGAATAGAGTCTTGATTCCTTCCTTCTTGGCCCAGAGACACTCCTCCTGGCACTTTTATGTTTCCTTGATCTTATACTTGGGAGCCTCAGCCTGGTCAGACAGTAGCTTCTGCTGGGCCTTGTCTGCCTTCGGTTTGTGGATGTGCTCCTTGAACATTTGCTTGTCTTTTAGTACATTCCCTTCAGGTACAGGCCGAGATACAGATGGCAGTTAATCTTGACGCTATCTTCCCAGTGCAGGATCCTCTGCCTTCTCATCTAGGTCGCCTTCTTCTCGGGCATCCAAGCACTAGCAGTGCCCTTCTGCTTCCCTATGCCCACAGGCCTGCCCTTCCACCGAGCCAAGGTATTTTTCTAGCATCACGTCCTGGAATGGACAATTGCAGACTTCCAGATGATCGCCCATCTTTGATCAGCTTCCTGATCTGCTGCTGGGAGTTGGCATAGACAATTTCACTGGTCTCGTTAAGGTCCAAACAGACCATCCTTTTACCACAGTGGAGGATACTAGAGATAAATCTCTTTCATAGCCTGGCTACTTAAGGCTGCAGCTGCACCAATGAAAGGCAGGTTTATAATTTTTATTTCAACTTCTGTTTGCTTGTGGGAGCCACAGTGTGACACCTGATCCCTGGTACTTCACAGTTTTATCATTACTAACATGAGGCCTGGTGTCAAAGAGAGAAATTAAAGCTGTCACATGATAGAATTCATCAGTCACTTGATCTGACTTTATACTTTTCTCTCTGAGCAAGAACCCTGGCAAATACTCCTCAAAGTCAGATGGCTTTTCTTAACAGATTTGTCTTCAGTTTCTAAAACTCTGTCCTTGATCTACCAACAGCCCATGCTGGACAAAGCTGTATCCACAGTCATAGTATAGCTTGTTATTTTAAATTTACATTTGTATAACTTTTAATTTCTTGAACCTTATTATGTAGTGCTGAGACTTGCTGAGGACTCAACTTCCCCTAAGGGCATACAGCTAGGAAATTCGTCACTGTTAAGCACTGTCAAGAATACTAATAATGTTTGCCAGGCACAGTGGCACTCCCCTGCCATCCAGCATTCAGATACAGAGGTAAGGAGACTGAGCTCGATGTCACCCTGTGCGACACAGCAAGGTCCAGGCTAACATTTACAAAGTTAACACTAGTAATAGTTCTTTATATTTTAAGTTTCTTGAAGAAGTATTTTATATTTTAGGTGTGTGGATATTTTACCTACATGTATGCATGTATACTGGTGCATGCCTAGTGCTTCAGGAGGCCAGAAGAAGACATCAGAATCCCTGGAACTGGAGTTAAGGATATTGAGAGTTACCACACAGGTCTTCTAGAAGAGCCAGAACCATTCTGCCATCCCACCAGCTCCACGCTTTTCGTCTGGAAAGAGCTTCCATATTGAATTCCACAGTAGTTAGACTACTTTGTATGCCAGGGTATCAGGGTTGCTTTCCGGGCCTATCCTTGACTGCATTTGTTGGTTTTGGCTTATTTTCTGATCACTATTCTGACTGGGATGAGATGGACTCTCAATGCAGTTTTGATGATTAGGCAGCTGAGTATTTTTTCATGTATTTATATTCTACTTACATTTTATGTACTATATTATACTTGGTAATTCTATTGCCTTTATGATGCTGACATATGATTGTTCTGTTCCTGGTTTCTTCAGGGCTGTCTTTATGAAGTGATCATGAATTTTATTAGATTTTCTACATCTAATAAGATATCATGTGATTTTTGTGCTTAATTTTAATTGCATGGTATATTGTATTTATTATTCTATATACACTGAACGATCTTTGAATCTCTAAAATGAAACCAACTTGATTGTGGCATAATTTTAATGTGTTGCTGATTTCAGTTTGCAGGAATTTTATTAGGGGATAGTTTCATTTCTGTACATCCAGGCTATAGTTTCTCTTTTGCTATATCCATATCTAATTCAGATACCAAGGTAATAGCAGTTTCATAAAACAAATTCCTCCCTTTTGATGATTGTTTAACTGACAGCTGTCAGGCACACCTCTTGTGCCTTTCAACTGAGCAAAGCCGTCTCTATTTTCATCAAACAACCATACTGTCATCATAGCATCCTGGTCACTTTGAACACTACAAGGACACTTTGGGAAAGCCATACTCCAACTGGAAGACAGTGCAACCACAGGTGGTGTTGGGCCACACCCCTCTGCATAGGAGGCCGTGCTACAGTCACACCCACTCCCACCAGCACAGGGACTGTAATACTTCAGTTCATCTACAATCTCTGGATGGCCCTGGCTACAGCTGCTCTGAGCCTGGTACTGACAGTCCTTAGCAAGGCTGACCAGGAGGAAGAGCGATCCCACCCCAACCCCACTCCCAGGTCTCAGCAAAAGGCCCATGATTGACAGAAGAGGGGTTGTATCTGTATGAGGTTTGTGATTGAGCTTATGTTGTGATTATGATTGGTGGAATGGAAAACTATAAATATACAAGGCTGTGACTGGTGGAATTACACTCCAAGCCGAAATGTGCCAAGTCCCCTCTTCTAGCTCTATACTTTACGGTTAGTCTGGGAGGTCTCATAATCATCGACCACCACTGATGCACCGCTAGGCACAATGGAGTCTTTTCTTGAATGGTTTATCAGCTGGTGCTCTCTATCCCAGGCTGAGCTAGCTGAGTGAAGAGCGAGCAGGAAACCAGACCTACTGGCCCTGGGACAAGCAGTAGTGGTGGCACCAGTGGCTGGGGGACAGCTTAGATTTACCGAGAAGTACTACAGCTAGGCAGCCCAAGTCCCTAATGCCAAGAAGCAAGAGTTTCAGAAAGCCACCAAAAGCTAAAGACCCCATTAGCTAAAGCTCTAAGCTCTAACACCAGGAGGCAGCTGAAGAGTCTCCCAGAATGCCTAAGGATGGATAGACTGCAAGAGGCTGAACAAATGGAGAACAGTGGGAAGGCAAGCCCACGGGGCTGCAGATAAGCGGAGATGAGCGCTCGGGTGGGAAGGATGGCGAGCCTCGCTCCTGAGAAGTGTTTGAGGGCAAAGCCAAGGGTTAAAGAGCTAAGAGTCCCAAATCTCAGAAGCTGTGGGTGTCAGAGTTCCTATCCCAGCGCAGTAAGCCTCTGGTTTTGAAGTGTGGAGCCATAAGCCTCTAACTCCTGTGTGTGGCATTTCTAAACCTCCATATTTAGAAACCCTGTGTAAACACCAGGGACCGGGGAACTGTCCTTGTGTGATTTCTTGTGTGAACAGAACAGGAGAATTCCCACCCAGCCATTTGGAACAATAACCACAGATTTCCTATTTAGCTGGGGGTATAACATCTTTACCCTTCTTTTCCTAAATATTTCCCAGCTGTGATCATTCGGGTAAATATTTTTTTAAGTAAATCAGACAAAATACTACCAGGATCAATGAAGATGAAGTAACTGGAGGCTCAACAAAGGGAACTGAAGTCAGAATTCAAACCCAGGCAGTGGTGGCAAAGCCTGGACTGTGGGCTGCAAACCATTAGCCTGAGGATGGCAATCAGGGAGCCAGAGACATTTAAATGAGTTCAAGTGACTCTAGATGTCAGCCTAGGCTAGGGACTCTTTAGCATGTAAGGCACATCCACTCAAAGTGACCTGAGAGGGGCATGGCTGGATGCTAAACAGACAGACAGAAAGTGATTGAGTTGGGCTCTGTGAAGAAAAATGGGCGGATAAAAAGTAGGCTGTTGTATCAGTGTTGCCTATAGTTAAGAGTCCAAAAGCAAAGCACTGTCTGTGTGTAGCCAAGGCTGTCAGTAAGAGAGACCCAGGGCCAGATCCAAGGCTGAACATGAGTGTAGCAGTCATGTGCAGTTATAGAAATGCATGCTACCTAGGCGCATCCAGGAAGCACTTCATACCAGGCTCAACTGCTACAGTTCTGGCCCAGGGACAGGCAGGGCTGCTGTGAGGGTCCTCAGATCCGAAGCCAGGCACGGCTGGATGAATACATCAGCCATATGCTACCTTATTTAGCCATACTCCTTTCCAGAGCAGTCACGTCATACTATACCTGAAGCATGGCTGTCTACTTTATACCTTTATACTTTTTTACCTGACACAGGCAGAGAGAGCAAACATGCAAATGAAGTAATGGGCGTCTTTCCCAGCACTGAGAATTGAACCAGGGCCTTGAGCACACAGGTAAGTACTCTACCACTCAGCCCCGTCCACAGCCCTATGTTTACAGTGGTGTGTGTGTGTGTATGTGTGCACGTGTGCACACATGTGTATGTGTTGCTGCTGCTGCTGTTTAGATTTGTTTTGTTTTGTTTTACACAGACTATATGTTGCTTTTGATATAAAAGCAATGCTTTATCATAAGTTTTGTTTCTGAACTTTTGGGCTGAACATGGTGGTGTATGCATATATCAGAGGCAAGACAATCAAGAATTTAAGGACATCCTCAGCTACACAATGAGTACAAGTTTGGGCCAGCCTGGGCTACATGAGACTCTGCCTCAAAAACCTGGGAAGAGGCAGTGTATCTCTGACGTGACTGTTAACTCCCATGTTTCCCACCCCTCCAGTTTTGACTCTTAGGTCCATACATCATGTACCCCTCCCCTGACTACACATTGACTCCCTGTAGAAGGATGGGACGTCTGAGCTGTGTTGCTCAGACACTGTGGAATTCTCTCAAAGCAGTTTGAAAGGGTGGACTCCTCTATTTCTTTGGTGCAGATTCACATTTAAAAACCACATTATCAGGTGTCATGGTGTCTTGTCAGGAGGACTGAACATCTTGAAATCCAGTATGTTCACTAAGTGCTTGGACTATGGAGTCAAAAGTCCCATCTGAATCCAACTGGCAAATGAATCTTTCTGTACCTCAGTTCCCTAGAGTGAGAAGGAGGGTGGTGGAGAAGAGAAGTCCCAGGCAGAGGTGAGTCAAGGCTCCAACTGGAAGCTATGAGATCAGGGACACATCTCGGCCTCTTGAAGCTTCAGCTTCCTGTCACCTGACCACCCCCATCAGCTGATAATCAGAAATCTGCTCTCCATTCTGAGTGTGAGGCCCAACCAAGACGGTCATGGGACTCCAGGGCGGGCAAGCGTCGGTTACTATTTTTACAGCACTTTTTATTTCATTCTGCCAGGCCATGAGCAGGACTGTGCCATCTCAGTTTTAGGAAAGCAAAGAGACCCAGAGCCTCCAACTACTCTTGTCACTGTCAAAACAAAAGAGTGACTTTGGCAGCATTTCAGCCCCATGGTGTGTTCTCAGCCCTGGAACTTGGCAAGGCACAGCCATCTGGGCTTGTCCCTGTGGTGACTGCTGAACTCTAGAGCTTTTAAATAGAAACCCACACAGGTCTGCACAGATGACCTGGCTGCAACTGTAGGCGTGGATGTAACTCCAAAACACTTGAGAGTTTTAAAATGCCATATTTTTACAGTTCTGGATCAAATAGAAACTGCTCTGCACATCCACCCGCCAGGTGTTAGCAGAGAAATGCCATCTCTGTCACTGCAGCGACACCCTGCTTCCCTCCATGGGTCTCACAAGGCGCATGTGGAGCACCTCACACAGGTCATCTGCTCATTCTGAAATAACCGTTGCTCCCTGCTGCTGCCACGAAGGCTCGCCCTCCAGCTTTCTGATGCCGTCTGTCTGCGCAGACTATGAGGTTCCCTAGCCTGGGTGATAACAAACATAACCCCATGGCCTCAGAACTAGATGCAAACTTTGTTTACTAAAGCTAGCTGTGACAGAGGAGCAGGGAGACAGAAAAATAGGAGCCTTGCTAGCAAGAAGTCAGGATGATACCACACAGGGTTCCCTAACAGGCAACACAGGGGCCTTCTGTAGGCACCGAGACCTGTGAGGCTTGTGACGTCATACAAGCGACAATTAAAACAATGTATAGGTCTGTTGCCAAGGCAACAGCCGCCGTATACCCAGAATTCAATGGCCCACCTTTACCTGTAATTACGTCATCATCCGTATATAACCGGGCAGCATTTCTCCCCCTCCCTCTTTTCTCTCTTTCTCTTCTTCCTTCCCGCCCGCTACCCCTTTCCCCATCTTAAATAAAGTCCCACGTGGAACTGTTTGGCCTGGTGTATCTCATTGCAGCCCACATCTCCACCGCATTCCCGCAGCCCACATGGGCAGACAGGTAACCTGTGCTGCAGGAGGTAGGCGGACCTTTGCGCAGAAAACCAACACCTTCCTCCTGTGTCCCAGTAGTATCGGCCAGTGTCTAGTTTAAGCCAAAAATTTAAACCTGCATGGACCTTTCAAATTAGCAAAGAAAGGTTAGTAAGCACGTGCTTGCACACGTAAAGGTTAGTAAGCACGTGCTTGCACACGTGGTGAATACCATGCAAGGCTGGCAACCATCTAACCAAGTGGTCAGCCTGGGTGCATGCGGGCGTGATGATGGGATACTTCCATTTGGAGAGATGTTTACTTGTGCCAAGACCGGAAGTAGGGGAGAAATGGTGTCCGGGAGTGGGGATAGAAGAGATAACTCCCAGGAAAGGCTATATACTCAATGGGAGCCCACCTTGCTAGTTCCAGAAGCAGCAGGTACAACAGGCAGGCAGGCGGGCATATAGATAGGGCTCTGTATATTATGGGAAAGACTTGAGATACCATCCTAGGTGCAGTTGCAAATTTCTAGAAGGGAAGTGTCTGTCAAAGACCATCGCCAGCAATGGAAAAAGAGACCAGTACTAGAGCAGCACAGGGGGCAGCAGGTGAGGTGAAGGTGATGTTCCAGAGCAGGCCAGGCCTGCACCAGAGTCACAGGAATGAGATGGAGAAAAGCAGGGGATTGAGGAGAGCTACAGGAAGAATGTACAGGGCTTACACTGGCAGGCTAGCAGACAAAGGCAACTTTGGCTATTTTTCCCTCCTGTGCAAAACAATACACATTGTTATTTACTGAGAGCAGAGACTTGAACCAGCTTGAAGAAGCATATGGTAAGTTCTGTTTGGGCAGGTTTATAAACCATCTTGTAGAGAAGCCAAATATGGAATTGATAAACAAGGCTGGAGCTCACAGTAAAGGTCTGTGCTCTGTTGTTTCCTAGACAATAAAGATAATAGATTCTAGAGTATTCTCACTGGCGGTGTTAATTGAATAGTCAGCATTTGCTTTTAACTTAAGGTGAAATATACAAAGGGCAGAGAGACTTCAAAGCACTAATAGGTTATCTCATGAGCCTAGTGACAACCAGTCAGTGCTCCCAGGCAGTGCTCCCAGGCAGTGCCCCCAGGCAGTGCCCCCAGGCAGTGCCCCCAGGCAGTGCCCCCAGGCAGTGCTTCCAGGCAGTGCTCTGTCTATCCTTTGGTCTCCCAACAGAAAGCACCAGATGAAACCAAATGTCAGTGGTTCGTTTGGAGAATTGAAACACAGCACTATTTGTTTCAATCTCCTTTTCGGTTACCTAGTGATCAACTGTGATCTAAAAGTATTGAAAAGAAAAGTTCAGAAATAAACAATTTATATCTTAATTACAAGCTATTCTGAGTAATGAACTGAAATCCCTTGTCATTCCACTGAATCTCACCCAGGATGTGGCTGTCCCTTGGTCCTCTGGGACCACACTGTATATGTTACCTCCCATTACTTACGTAACAGCAATCTTGGCTTCACTGACTACAGAGATTTTGTAGTACTTGAGTTTCAATAACCTTGATTTATCTCATTATGGTATCAAAGCACAAGAGTAGTGATGCTGACCACTGTAATATGTCACAGAGAAGCAGAAAGAGGGTTTTCTTAAAATGAAGATATAAAGGGTCCTGACGTAGCAAGGAAAGAAAGCACAGGGGGGAACTTATAAATAACATGATAAGAACAACCCTACCTTTATAACTGGAAAGGAAAAAATAGTTAGTTTCCCTGTAGCATTTCAAATTGCAAAAATCACACAGCATGTGGATGACCTTAAGGAAATAATTGTGGTTTATGTACATGTGTACATGGAAGTCAGTAACCTCTGGGTTCTCAGGAATCTACTGGGATCTTGGGATATATCTGCCACAGAAAATGGAGAGAGAATGTGCCAGTTACCTTGTTTTTTTGTTTTTTGTTTTTTGTTTTTGTTTGTTTGTTTGTTTTTTGTTTGGTCTTTTTGTTATTTTGTCTTTTTTTTTTTTAAACAGAGCTGAGGACCGAACCCAGGGCCTTGTGCTTGCTAGGCAAGCACTCTACCACTGGGCTAAATCCCCAACCCCAGAGAGAATGTGTAACAGCTATACATAAAAGCCCTATAATGTTATTGGTAACATCAGGACCTCCATTGTTAGTAGCTGTTGATCGGCCTGCAGTTCAATCTACTTATGCTCTGTTGTTGTTATTGCTTTGTGAGACTTCACTCAATCCTCAAAACAACTCCAGGAAGTAGACACGACAACCACCCCATCTTACACACAAAGACTAACCCTCAGAAATGTGTGTGTGTTGCACACCTTTAGTCTTAGCACTAGAGAGACAGAGGTAGATAGGTGGACCACTGTGAGTTTGAGGTCAACCTGGCCTACATAGCAAGTTCCAGACCAGTCAAAGCTTCGTAGTGAGACCCCATCTCAAAGGAGAAAACCCATGAAGCACTGACCCGAGATCAATTGAGCAGAGAGAGCCATGACACAAACCCAGGCCTGTCTGGCTCCAGAATCCCACTTTTGATCTCCAGGCAATGAGTTTCTGGGAAGCTACCACAGCAGATGGGTCTTTTCTTTCTAAGGTTTGGGAAATAGGTTTCAAGGCAAAACAACTAATCACTCTGGCAAGTACCCCATCATTCTGCCAATACTGTCAACTCCTGCTAAGAGATTAGGTTTAGAGAGGTGCCATTCACAGAAAAATATTTACTTGAAAGTTGTTAAAGATAAGATTTCTATAGCCCTCTTTAGCATATGGTCCTGTGGAGCCCAGGCTCAGAGACAAGTCCAGATGGCGTGTTTTTCAAACTTGCCCACCTAGGAGCAAGGTAGGAAAACAGACAATAGTCTCAGTTAGCACAGAAGTGGGAGGCCATCCCTTTTTTTAGTATGTGACCTGAGGCAGATGACTTCATTTAAATTTTTGTTTTGTCATTTGGCCAGTGGATTAATAGTGCTGTCACTCTGTATCAATAACAGGTATCACAGGCCAAACGATAAACTGGGTATAGCAGCGAAAGTGTTACGGGTAGCCATCACGTCCCATCCTCACGATGCCTCGGATGGACTGCATAGGAACCACGAGAAACCCCATTTTACAGATCATTTATTCTTGAATAACTTGCCCAAGGTTAAAGAGCTAGAAATGGCAGAACTAAGACTCAAATACAAACCATTTAAGAAGAACTCACCCCACCAAAGCCTACAGCGTGTTCATGGAGTGAGGATTAAAGTGTGATGTATTGCAAAGCCTACCAGCACAGTAAGTGTTCAGTTAATGCTATGCCATTAGTTTTATTATAGGTACCATTTTCTAAACACTGAAGAAGATGGTGACATTTAAAACCAAAGCAGAACAGTACCACTCAAAAGAGTAGACTTCTGACCTTTTTAGAACTGTCTTGTGAAAAAGGAAACACTACTTACAAAACAGGAACTTACAACTCATCCTGGAGGGATGGTGCCTCTTAAAGCATCCCCATTGACGCAAATGTTTCTGTAAATGCAAAGAGGCTGAATGGCCCTGTAGACCAACTGCAGAGGGAATTCCCCAGAAAGGTTCCCCTCACCCCAGCATCGTTTAGACGCTCACTCTAGGCTCATCAGCACACTAATCTCGAGGTCTCTGCCTTCCTAGCAGATGAACTTTAAAAATCGCCTCATCCTTTTGTAAAAGAGAAGAAAATCAAAAGTAATTGGAAAAACTCACATTATAATGTAAGTCCTACTTTTCATGCTAGAACCTGTCAGAAGAGGAAGACAGGACGGAAAGATTGTAGAAGGGCCTTTGGATGTTCTGCCCACATCAGACTCCTCCTCAAAAGACAATCCCTAATTAACTCATGGAATTTATTTCTTGTCTCCATCACACACACACACACACACACACACACACACATCCCTCTATTGAAAAGCAAGTGACTCTATGAGTCTGTAAGTCTAAGAGGCTCTAACAGATTTCATAGTGTTGGGGTTTTGTCTAAGCTCCACCCCACACCTACCTGGCAATAGCCAGGTATGCCTCACCCCAGAGATCTGGCCCACTATAAGAGAAGCTACTTGCTCCTCCTCTCCCTCTTTGCTCTCCGCTCTCCCAAACTCTCATCTCTCTGCCCCTGGGGCTCTTCCCCCCTCCACATGGTCATGGCCGGCCTCCACTCCACTCTCTCTATTCTCTCTCTCTCTCTCTCTCTCTCTCTCTCTCTCTCTCTCTCTCTCTCTCTCTCTCTCTGCCTTTCTCTACCACTAACTCCCATCCCCTACTCTGAATAAACTCTATTCTATACTATGCCTGTGTGTGTGTGGTCCCTCAGGGGCAGAGGTGCCCAGGCAAGGGCCCGCCTGGACACCTTCCCCCACACCGCCTAGCCACACTCACCTAACCCCCTATACTCTCCCCTTTTAAGCCCTTTCACATAGAGTAGGATAATCATAAATCTTGACAATTTATTTCCACAGTTTTCAAGGCTTTGAAGTCCAAGATCAAGTTATTGTCCAATTCCTGGTGAGGGTCTTACTCTTAGGGTTCATAGGCAGCCCCATTCCCTCTGTCTACACTTGAGACATCTCTTTTCAGCTCTTTTAAAGGGAACACATCATTCCCCAATGACCCCACCTCCTAATACCATCACCCTGGGGATTGGGATCTCAGTATGAGCTTTGAGGAACTAGTTAGCATTCCAACTACAGCATTAAAGGTCTGTCTTGCTCCTCGTTGTACCCCTACCACCATTGATGCTCAATAAATGTTGTTTACATAGTAGAGGAAAAGTGTCATCTCTATTAATGTCCGAAAGCATCTTATCTCTTTCCATGCCTCAGCCCAGGACTCCCCTCCTCTTCCTCAAGAGGTGCCTTGTCACTGGTCAGGCCCCCAGCCTGCCTCATTTCTTGTATGTCTGTAATTAAGAACTGTTACATTCATTATAATTGAAATCCCATGAGACAAGGACGCCAGGGTCTTATACCTGACATTCTGTGGCCAGCAGGTATCATGAATGAACCAATGGATGAGGCATTAGCACCACCCCTTTGTTGTACCTGCCCTCCTAGAGGACAGAGACATAGTCACCAAACAGTCAATCTTCTGGGAAGTGTGAATTGTCTCGGGCCCCAGCTGCTTTTGCTCAGGGGTTTTAATTACCCTTGGGCCATAACCCCTATGGCAATCTGTAATATCTATGCACTTTTCTCAACATAATGTTTTGAAGTTATAAAATAAAATCCACAGAAGCTAACTATATTTAATTAGCACTGGCAACTTGTTCTTCACACTGTGGCATGGTAGCACAGTCCTATCAATGTGGTAGCCGCACTCACCTCCCAAATCACACAATACCGAGAGCCATCAGTGACCTCTGAGGGGTCTTTCAAACCTTGGGCTGATACATTTGTAAATCTTATGGACGACAAAGTCTTAGGTGCTACTGATGTACCCTTTTTATCATTGGAGGAGATTCTACACCTCAGTCAGAGAACACAAAGAAGAGGGCTTCTTACTCAGCAAATTTCATACATCCCATTGGGGTCTAGAGACCCCAGTTAAGAATTCCTTCAGTATGAGAATCAGCCCCCCCCCCAACCTCTCTCCTCTCCTACTGCCTGTCCAGGTCTGAGAAATTAAATAGAAGGCACTTCAGTGTTCCTTTCCCATTGCAGTCTGGGATGGGATGGCAGGTACCTTAAGAGGAAAGACATTCTATCCAGGATCCATGCACTAAGTAAAAGCCTGTGTACCAGATGTGCACACTGGCTGGGCTCCTTCACTCCCTGGCTTTACGACCCTGGCAAAGATCAGCCTCACTGATGAAGAGACTGCAAGAAACGGCTCAGGTGAACCTGTAAAAAAGGACATTCCACACAACATCCTCGCTACGGAATGAACTACAGTCATGAACTTACCCAAAGCAAGAGGCCACACGTCCACTTAGCTCGAGTCACCTTGTACCACTGTCATGTCTACCTGTGCATCGTCTCACCCCATCTCTCTCAGCGGGTACCCCATACTAAAGTCTCCCACATTTTCCAGTGCCAGCTTCTTCCAGAAGGGGAAAATAAGGGGAGAAATAAAACTAGGGGGAAAAGGCGCTGCTTGTGACGTAGCTTGCTTCTTCTGCTTCCTCTGCTCGCCATGTTTGCTATCGCTTCATCACCCACCCACCCCACCCCTGCCCTGCAAGCGGGATGAACACACAGCCATTAAGCACAAAGTCCCCTCCTGCAGCACAGACAGTATATGGTGACAAGGATGGGCTTGGAATCGGCTAGCACAGTTACTTGCCACCTGGACAGATTTTAGAGAGGCTGATTTTCCTTTGAGCCTGTCTTCCTCATTGGTAAAACGGAAGTCCAACTGGGGGATTCTAAGGCCTAGAAACTCAATATATCAAGCACCTGGCATACAGGAGGGCTCTGGGAAAGCAATAACAAGAAAAACAAAACAGATAGTATTACTCACTGTGGGCCACAAAACTTGAAAGGAGGGTACAGGTTCCCAGGAGGAAGAAGGAAGAAGCTAGGACAAATGAAGGGCTAAGCAGGAGGAGACAGCCCAGGTGAGAGTCCTGATCACCACAGGAGGGCTAAGCAGGAGGGATCTCAGCCCACACAGCACTGCTGCAAACTGGATGATAATGTACAGATGATCACAAGGTGATTCTATGTGATATAAAAGCAACAGCTGTGTCTTTACAGGGCAGGAGATGAGGCTCACACAGGAGGCCAGTTACAGTCTGCACCTCAACTACCCAGCAGCAGCCTCTCCTCAGTCTCAGGGCATGACACCCCTGACAACCCAAGAACACCCTCAATCAGTCACCGAGAGCCTAGGGGAGAAGTCCCCTCACAGATGAAGGCAATCATTAAAATGTCCAGAAAGGGAGACATTTCCTTGGTTATCAGATTATTTTTAATTTTTCAGTTATTCTCCCTCAACCTTTATGACCAAAACAACCTACACCTCTCAGCTGGAGTCCATTCATTGTTCATCATCTGGCCATTTATAGTTTCTATTTCCCTTAGATATAATAGGAGGCTGGCCTCCCAGTGGTGAAGGGGAGGGCGGGCTTTACTCTCCAGAGCTCTTGGAGGCTCTTCGCCCTAATTACACTAACAATAGCCAATTGTACCTCCGCCCACCTCTCAAGGCCTACAGGGGCTCTGAGGAAACCCGGACCTGGGACCTCTGGAAATAATAGAAGGAACATATAGAAATGATATCAGTCTAGATCCCTGGGGGAAAGATGTGGCCCCTGGGGTCACAGTGCCCTTACATAGGGACCTCAGGTGACCTTGCAGAACGCTCTCTCTCTCCCCCCTCCCCCCTCACCCCCCTTCCCTGGGCCCTGACCTCATCTCTTGTTTCTTTTGTTCCGCCAATCAGAGCACCATGGATAACTCCCAGGTCCAGGTCCTCTTGCAGATTTGTGCTCCCTCTGAAACTGCTGGCAAAGCCGGCTTGCAGCCTCTCTGACTGTAAGAAGCTGGCGTGACCTGGGTAATCCTATTGTCTTCTCCGGGACTTGGGTTGCAAAACTCGGCTATTACTTTCAGGAAATCCCACAAATAGGAAATGAAATGATAAATGTCCAGTGTCCCGATACCTGCCTCCTGAATTCGGATAACTTCCCACCACCGGCCGCTCGCTTGGGCCCGCTAGGCTAGATCTGGCTAGGGCCGAGGGATAAGGGACGGTCCTCCCTGCTTCAAACCTGGCTTCTCCCATATTAATATACCAATAAGAGATTCACTTGTGTCAACATGCTCTTATTACAAATGCAAATCACCCTTGTGTCGAGCTCCTCAATTCCCACCTTAGCATGAATTATTTAAGTCAGATCAGTTCCTTCAGGGTTTGAGGTTTCAGGCTTGTGATTATGATGCAGAGGAAGGTTATTCCGCACCCTTTCTAGGAAGAGCAATCACAGTGAGGAACACTGAGCAGCCAGGGCTTGGCAACTAGCAGACTAGGAGCCAGTCCTGGGCTGCAGAGGAAGGGGGGGCGGGGAGTGGGAGGACCAGGGGGAGGGCCCCGCCCCCTGCCCCCTGCCCTGCCCCCCCCACCCTCACCCCCATTCCCCCCCCATCCCCCCCCCCGGGATGAGAAGAGAAGGCTGCTGTGTGTCCCGCTCTGTCATCATGGTTCTGCTGGCAGATGAAGTACCACTGACAGGCACCCGGCCCGCTGCCCTTGGCACAGTAGCTGTGGCCTGAGACATCAAGGCACATCTGTCAAGCTGCCCTGTCAACCTTGCCCTGGCTTAGCCAGACATCTCAGGACAGCCTCTTTCTGCTCCCATCTAGACCAGGTATCTTTCCTGGGGGACCCTTCTCCGTCCCCTGCTGAGGTGACATTAAAATGGGATGAAAAGGAAGCAAGAAAAAAATGAGAAGACGAACACATGTCAAAGTCAGTCAGACTCCCGTCCCTCACTCAGCCATCCTGCAGCAGCTGACAGTGGCCCTGTGGTCCCACAACAAGGCATGATGTCAGCGTCCCCTGAGTTTCTCCATTGTCAAATGAGGGAGGTGTGGATAATCTCCCAACACTTAAGTGTATGTGTGCTTGTGTGCAGGACAGAGGAAAAGTGAGGGGGGATTGTTGGGAGTGGGGGATGGGGAATTCCCCATAATCTCAACCATCCACAGAAACATCCCATTTTAAACTCTTGGCGTCTCTGCACATCCCAAATAACTACAGCTTTGAGGTTTACTGATAGAAACCCTCAGCGAGGCCTTCTCTTTCTCACCCTAATCAGTGCTCTGCCTCATGAGGATCAGTTTTTCTCTCCTAAAGAGCAAGAGAATATCCCTCGGCCTCTCTCAGGCACGATACCAGTCAAGCAGATACCAACAGCCGGAGTCAAACACAAAGACACCTTGGTATCTTGGGGTCTTTGTCAGGACCCTCTCCCTAGTGGCAAGAATGTGAGTCCTCAGACTCTACAATAAGCGTCAGAAGGCATGTCTTCTCTAGGCGGGCAAATAGAAAGAAGACTTGCAGGAAAACTAGAGTGAGCCTTGGGAGCATAGACCCAAGGCTGCGAAGGGCCATTTCGCCTGATATCCTTCACCCTTCGCCTTCTCCAAGCATCTGCTCTCTGTTCCTGATGCTGCCCAAAACCATTCATTAAAACTTCTTCACGTAAAATTCAAAATAAAAATGGCATGTGCCATGTATCCTGTGATGATTCTCAAGCCGGTTTTTGTGAGTCTATCTTTCATGGCCTTTGAATAAAAGACACGTGATTCTCAAACATCACTTTTACCAAATATCAACCATAATTTAAGAGATAGGACACTTACTCAAAATAGACAAAAGTGGGAGCAACCCAAATACAATGGCTGACTGTGGTGGTATTTATACACAGCAGGATAATCAAGCACAAAAGGACATGTAATTCAGGCATCTACTTGGACTTTGAGAACATTGCGCTAAGTCAATCAAGTTAGACTCGGAAGATGTGTGATGGTGTGAGAGGAAGATGGAGTGTTTCCACTCAGCAGTGCGAGCTAGAACAGGCAAACACAGGGGCAGAGGTGGAGCCTCACAGGGGCAGAGGTGGAGCCTGCAGGGAGGGGTAATGCAGACATAGTATTTAACAATATGGTTTCTGCTCATGACATTGGAAACATTCTAGAACCAGATAGGTGACGACAGCATCTTGATGTTACTCTACCTAATGTCTCTGAGTGTCCCCTTGAATAACGAAAATGCTAACACTATATTGTGTCTTATCACTAAAACCATAAAATGTCTGCCAGTACTCCTGGGGCTTTATGGAGCAGAATGATAAAGAAAAGAAACCAAATCCCCAGAAACAGGGACACCCCAAAAACTAGGGACACCTCTTAAAGGGATGTGGGACGGCATTTCGGTAGTGTCCTGACGTCACCATTCTTCCCCGCTCTCCTCATGTGTGCCATGTGTATTCTCAAAGGAGGCTGCATTTTATATAAAATCTGTTTTTGTTCTGCACCTTCAATGCCTCCAGTAGAAGACACCAAATCAAGCATCACCCCAAGGCCAAGGTTAAACTCCAAACCATTTCTAAGTCGGTCCTGAACCTCTGATAGGCTTGGGACTTAGCACTGGAGTCAGTCCTGGGGGAGGTTCTTTTCAGTTCTCAGATCTCATGGCTTTTGAAATGAGCCCACTCCATCCACACTCATTGACAATAGACTTTCCCAGTGACTCTCAAAAATGACGACCCATTACAGACTCAACTGCTGAAGCAATTGTCCCTTTGTGGCTTTGAAATAGTCCCACACCATTTTTAGGCAAGTCTCAACGGCCACAGGGAAATGAGGACATCATCTAATTAATTTTTTATCTCAGTTATCTAGGCAACCGCCTGAATTCTAATCTTCCCTTTGTCCAGGGAGAGACGATGCGATTGGAGGGTCGGACGTGACAGGAATAGGCTCCCAAAATTTTCGTGAAGTTGATCCTGTCTTCAGTAAGCACCCTGTGCCATCTACATGTTTAACACTAATGTTTGCCCCTCGGAGTTTTGTCTTCAGAGTCACTCAGGAAGCCATCACAACATCTGAGACAAAGCCCAGACCTACTCGGCGAGCATCTGGGTCACAGTCTTCCTGGGATGTATGCACGTGTCTCCTGAGACAGTCGTAACAGGTTTCCACAAACTTGGTAGACATTTTGGATGTCCAAAATTTGCTTCCCTGAGCCAACATCAACATAGTGGCTGAGCTGTACACTAGGCTCTGGCTCAAAGGGAGAAGGCGACTCTCGTCTCTTCCACAGTTGCTGGAGCTTCATCGCCCTGGCAAAATTCCGCACTCAGCCATGTGGCACATTCTCTCTAACCGGGTGGCTCTGCCTTCTCCCCCTCTCCCTGCCCTCCCCTCATCCCCCCCTCATAAGCACTTTGGTGACTGCATTCACACACATACACTTAATCCAAAATAATTTCCTCAAGAAGTTTTTAATTTAAAGCATGTCTGGTCAAGACCCTTTAGACAGTAACATTTCAGGTTTCAGGCATTAGGACAGTGGCTCTCAGCCTTCCTAATGCTTCGACCCTTTAATATAGTTCCTCATGCTGGGCTGACTCCCCCACCCCCCCACCCCCCCACACCCCACACCCCACCCCCCACACCCCCACACCCCCCTACCCCCGCTGAAATTATTTCACTGCTATTTTATAATTGTAATTTTGCCACTGGTATAAATCATAATGTAAATATCTAATACAAAGGATGCTTCATGTGCAATGCTGTGAAGTTGCACCCACACACGAATCTTGGCCTCTCACCCATGAACATCTACCACAGAGAACAAAGCTGTGCTCCAGCTATCGAGTCACCCACCACAAATCACACCCCGCCTCCTGAGGGGTCCCTTACGTCAGCCTTCTCTACCTTAAGCTCAGTTAGTACCAGCCCCACATTTCCTTCAAGACCTATAACTTCAAAGGTTTGCTCGACCCCCAGCCCATGCTGGATTAGAGTAGGCTATCTTCCAAGAGGTCATACTGCTGTGTATCCCAGTCCGGTCTCTTACAGGAAAGAAAACTTGCTTTCTCACCTCCTCAGGATATGGCCAACCTACGTATATGAGCTATAGAGAGACTGTCTCCAAACAGGGAAGAAGAAATTGAACAAGTTAACACTGACCTTCAAGACCTATTTTCAGCAAAGAAGCAAAGGTTTCGAACAGCCCTGAGTCAAAGCCGGCAGAGTTTTATACTACCAATGACTCCAAACCACAGCCCCTCCCCTAAAAGTGACCGTCAGTCACCCCCATGCCCTCCTGACACCCGTGCAGCTGCGGTCTCAGGTGTGTCTGGATCCTTATTACAAGGCAGGCCCCTGGCTCTCACCAGCACCCACAATGCTGAGGCCCCGCTGAGGCCAGTCAGTCTCCTCCTTCACTGTACACTGCAATCATCCAGAGGAGATTTTAAAACAGCACTCAGACACAGATCTGCCCGGACCAGTTCAATCTGATCCTCTAAGTGGCCAGGCTTGAGAACGGCTGGTTTTGCCTACTTGTGCCCAGTGAGGTGAGCTAGCAGAGCCAGGCAGCCACTCGTTAAACTCCACCTATCCGTACTACTGCCCTATTCAGAGTGTGCTGAAGAGCCCCTCTTCACAGGATGGTCTGCGCCTGCAGAACACTGACTAATGAGGAAAGTGTTGTGGAAAATCTGTCTGAGAGGAGTTCTTATTCCCCAACTGTGAGCACTGACACACGAATCTTGGCCTCTCATCCATGAACTTCTACCACAGGGAACAAAGCTGTGCCCCAGCTATCGTGTCACCCACCACAAATCACACCCGCCTCCTGAGGGGCCCCTTACATTTCTTCTCTACCTTCAGTTCAGTTAGTACCCGCTGCACGTTTCCTTCAAGATCTATGATTCCAAAGTAATAAAGTGGAAGGGGAAAATCATCTAATGTATTTAATAAATTGAAATACTCACTATGTCCCTGGCTTTAAACATTGAAAGGTTTGGGCCTTTCTCTCTGCAGCCCTTTCCCACAGTGATTATGTTTTAGCTCAGATGCCTAAAGGTGAGGCAGAGACAAGTCAAGGCTCTGTAGAAGAGTGAAGGAAGGAAGGGCGGGGCCTGGGGGCGGGGCTCTGTAGGAGAGTGGCAGAAGGAAGGGCAGGGCCAAGGGGGAGGGCTCTATTGGAGAGTGGCAGAAGGAAGGGCAGGGCTGGGGGAGGGGTGGAGGAGGGGCAGGGGGTGGGAGGAAGGGGGTGGGTGGGGGTGGGGGTGGGGGACTCTTTCTCACTGCCAGAAAGTCTTACTCCATGGAAATGACACTCTCTACAACTCATCTTGTGCATTATCAGATTCTGAAACTATGCAAGCTGTTTTGTCAGCTCTGCAAATCATAGCCAATGTATCCATTGGCTACACAACACAAAATAACCCGTGTCTATGGACAAATTCTCTCCTATCCATTAAAGACTTTCCTTCCCACTTAATAGAAACTGACTGACATTTGCCTTCATTTGCATATTGTTATCAATTTTATATAAATTTGTGCTTTTTAATTTTTCTTCTAAACCAGTTATAATAAAACATGAAAAATATGCTCACTCCTACAGTGCTATGAAATGTCACAACTTTATACTACCTTGGAAATTATCTTCCAACACCAAAACAGGCAAGGCCCAAGGTGACTGATCCCTACAACACCCAGGTGTGCAGGTCAGGACAGAGTCTCCTGAAGTTTCCCAGGTCCTGATGCCTGTCTTTTCCTGGCCCCTTCCTCTCTCAAGGATGCAGTTCACCCCTAAGCCAATAACTTGTTCCGTGTCCACAAAGCTGGATGTGTTAGGTAAGATGAACTCTCCTCCTTGGACACTGACTGGGAAGACATCGACCCTCAGGTCATTCTCTTCCACAAGGGCCTGCATAGCACTCCTGAGTGCCTGCCACAGCCGGTGGCTTAGGAGACTGTCAGAAGCACCTGCCAGAGGCACTTTTCTCAGGACCTCCAAAGACAATAAAGAAGAAGGACTCCCCAAATAGACAAAGAACGATGGAGGAATTACAGAATCAACCTAAGTACTGAACAATCACCTAGGCAAATTATATTTAAAGCTTGGATCTGTCCATCTTCTAATCACCTAAACGATAAATAACTCATCAAGATGAGAAGCTCTGGCCCACCATTGCCTGGTCAAAGTGCCCCACCACACTGTGTTTGCCTCTGGCTACACGGTGACATTGGCTTCTATTCTCCCACTCTCTCTGAAGTCACTCTTGCTACTTTCACCACATGAGCTCTACACACAGCCTGGTTGTCGTCAAAGGAAGCCAGCATTTCAGCCAGCTGGCACCTCAGGGAATTTCTCTCTCCACAGCTGGTTTAAGTAATACCACAGGACCTTCCCCTGAACCCCTTGCAATAGCTCCCATCTAGTTCTCTGCCTTCTCCCCGTCGGTGTTCATCTTCTTCCTGTGTCACCTCCATTCCTTCCCTAGACATTAGAGTTATTTTACAAGATTTTTTTCTTATAAGGGGTAGAACCCAGGCCTTTGTACATTATAAACACATGCATTACCACAGAGCCAACACCACCAAACCCTAATTTTTTATCTCCATGGGTTATACGCATGTGTGTATAGATACTCTTGCCACAGATCAATGTCTGGTGTCTCCCTCGATTTATCTCCACCCATTTCTCTAACAGCCTCTCACTGGAAACTGATGCTTCCAGGCTCAACAAGACTGCCTGGTCAACAAATCATTAGGATCTGCCTGTGTCTGCTCCCCTCCCCGAGGAGCAGGGTTACAGACACACTCACCATGAGCAGCTTTTGAAGTGAGTCCTAACAATCAATCTCAGGTCCTTGCACTTGCACAGGACCTGCTCCTTGACCCATCGGGCCACCTCCCCAACCCATTATCATTACTTTAAAAATAGGTTTTAAAACTACCGAATGCTCCCTGCACCTCCGTCTTTAAATCCTAATTATCGAGCAAATTCCACAACCCAGATGAACCTAATTAGCACTTGCTCCTCCACCTCACCTTGACTGATGGGAAATCCCAGACATAGATGGACCAATCGCTACCACTAAAAATCGTGAAAGCCAGGCTCGAAGAGAGCCTCAGCTTGATCGCTGTCAACCTTAAGATATCTAGAATCTCTGAAGAAACTGGCCTTGGCTCTGTCTGTGAGGGACCTTGTTAGGTTAAGGTGAGGAAAACTCCTCCAGAGATGGGTTGGGACTACGTGGTGGACTGACATTGCACACTGAATAGAACAGAGAAAACAAGTTCACGACAGCATTCATCAGTATCAGCCCCTATGCTGCAAACAATGTGGCCCGTCAGGCCTTCTGTTACAAACCGCCAGGCCTTCCCTGCCATGATGGAATGAATCCCTTCAAAGGGATAAAACATTCCTTCCTTAAATTGCTTTTTGCCAAGTATTTTGGCCCAAAAGTGAAACAATTAGCTAATGCACGTCCATAACCCCACCCAGAAGATATCTAGACAATTCCTTCCCACTTCTCAACTCCACTTCAAAGTCTCTCTCCTGTCACCTCTTACTTGCAATATGTAAAAAGCCAATCCCACTTTGACTGAGGAAGCAAGTATCTTCAGTGAGAATGTCCTTAACTTCACACTGCCTGCCACAGATTTGTACACTGTCTGCACATCTGTACAGGACCCTGGGCCCATTCTCTCCTGCTCCTTGAGGATCGAATACCAAGTCCAATGCTCAGCACATAGGCATCTTTGATTTCTTCAGATCTACCATGTCCTCTCAAGAGTGAGCAAACATTCTTAATTTCTTACCTAAACACAGAAGAAAAGGGGGGAAAGAGATGGGTCATTGGCTAAGAGAACTTGCTGCCCTTGCAGGCCTGGGTTTATTTCCAAGTACTTCATGGGAGCTCACAAACACAATTCTAAGAGATCACTTTCTTCTGACCTTCTCAGATACCAGACATGCACATAGTAAACACACATTCAAGCATTCGCATATAGCCATAAGGTAAAAATAAATATTATTTTAATAGAAACAAGGAACTAGGGAAATGGTTCAGTCAATAAAGTGTTTGCTATACAAAGCTGAGGACCTGAGTTGAGAGTCCCAGCACCTAAGTAAAAGCATATACAGTGGCCCACATCTTTAATCCCAGCACTGGGACACCAGACACAGGCAGATCTCTAAAGTTCATTGACTAAACAGCCTAGCTGAATGTATGAGTTCCAGGATCAGTGAGAAACCCTGTTTCAAAACATAAGGTGGAGAGCAATCAAGGGATGCTCTAGCCATTAACTCTATCCTCCACACACATGCATGTACACACACACACATATATGCATATACACATACACAAACACACATACACATATGCATCATGCACATGCATGCAGGTACACATAAACATTCACATACACATATCCATGCACACACATGTGCACACGCACAACACACATATACACACATAAACCCCCCAAAATTCTTCATCACTCTGTCCTTCATCACTTCTTCCTAGCAAAATCTGCTCCAAACCCTCTTTTCATTCAATTGACTTGCCCAAGATTTCCAGTTTACTATACTAATCCTCTTTCTTGGCTCCTGAAGCTCCTGTAGCTCCTGATCCTTCTCTTCGTGGTCTTTATCTATAAAATGTCCTCAGAGCTTCATCTCAAGCAATCTCCTTTTCTCCTCTCCAGTCTTCGTCCACATGCTTGACTCTGGGCTTCATCTACCTTCATACTGATGATTCTAATTCAGCCTCCAGCACTGACTGCTCAAAGCTCTACTGCAAGCATCAACCTCTGATCATCCACCTTTTAGTTTCTTATATTTTAGTTTCTTCTGGGATATAGTTCAGTGGTAGAACACTTGCCTAGCATCCTCATGGCTGAAGGTTCAATCCCCAGCAGCACACACAGACACAATAAAGGTGGCTTTTCAGCTCCCCATTTTAATGGCTGTCACAATCTAGCTAAATGAAATAGAAAGTTTTAAGCTAGCCTCAATACTTCCCTTCCTTCAATCTATGCATTCATTTCATCCTGCATTTTTCTTCCTTTTTACATGTTAAGTTAACCCATATATCTCCACTCCTAGTCCAAGCTACTCCCATGCCTCACTTCACCTCTTAGTTAATAGCCAATAGTGACATATCAATCAATGCAAATAGCTTGTGTACAGGTGTTGTATATGACAGATCATCCAAACATGAAAAGAAGCAAGAACTCCTGGATTGCCACTGGAAAGAGTCCATTCACTCAACAAATACTTCTTTTACTGCATTTGTCTCTACTCTGGCCTAGGCAATGAACTAAGTATGGGAAGAATATCAAATAATCCTTAGCAAAGCCTTCCAATCTAGAAGGTGTTCACTCAGTCTACGGCAATAATATGCAGCAAGAGGCAGAGCCCTATAAGTTAAGGCCTGGGGCATAGAGAATGATGAGTGAACTTCAAAGGGAGGAGAAACCTCATCCAGTTAGACGGTTGGGGGAAGCTTCCTTAGGGAACCAGTGTCAACATCTAGAGACAGAGCCCCTGAGTAAGCAATAAGTACTTCTAGGAGGTGATATTCTAGGCAAGGAAATGAAAGCCAGGCAATGTAGGGAGAAAGGAATCCTATCCCATTAGCTGTGGACTAATGAGAGGAGGCGCTAGGTGGAAGATTCGTGAAAATTCACGAGAATTCACTGAGAGACAGAAACAGCTTCAAATACAGGAGTCTTCTTGCATAGCTTTGCTTTGCTTGCAATTTGCTTTTGTTAATGGCCTGCTATGGTTTAGAGATAGTTTGCACACAATGTGCTTCCCAAAGTTTTGTGTATTCAAGTTAACTTTTATTTTGAGATATCAAGACAGTGAAGAAACCTTATCAACAATGTTCAGAGATAAAGACAGAGATGGTTAGGAGTGAATGAGGTCATAAGGCTAAAGCCCTCATGGTTAGATGCTGACAACTCTTATAAGAATGGCAGAAATCAGAAAACACACAAACTCCCTTGCTCCTGGCAGATAGTGTCATGCACCAATTCAGGACTCTACGAGCTATCACCAAGTGTGTCTATCCTCTTGTCAGTGTGTCTACAAAAGTGGCAGTTAAAATAAGTGCACTTTGTTTTATAAATTTAGCTTCCCTAAAGCATTTCATTATAGCAAGGAGCAAGCCAGTGGCTTACCTAGAACCAGGAGACTTTCAGTTCTGTAGCTCTCCATGGAGACTTTGGAATAGATAAAGGGTTACTGTGGTGCTTTGAATAGGAATGTCTTCATAGGCTCATAGAAGTGGATGCTTGGTCACTAGGGAGTGGCACTGCAACAGGGATTAGGAGTGGTCCTTTTGGAGGAAGCATGTCCCAAGAGGTGGGCTTTGGGGTTTCACACACTCATGCCAGGCCATGTCTCACTCTTCCTCTTTTCTGCTGATCAGGATGTAGAACTCTCAGCCACCTCTCCAGCACCATGTCTGTCTGTGCTGCCACGATGATAATGGACTAACCCTCTGAAACTGTAAGCCAGCCACAATTAAATGCTTTCTTTTAGAAGAGTTGCCATGGTCATGGTGTCTTCACATCAGTAGAGCACTGACTAAGACAGTCATGTTGATAGCATCTCTGTAATTGGTTCCTATAGCCCTATAGTTTCTCACAGTGCACTTGAAGATAAGCCTGCAAAGACTGCACTTGTAGCAAATTTACATACTGCTTGGCAGTATGCAAACTTGCATACATACTTGCCGTAAGAATCCATGTATAGTAGCTAACAGACCAGCATTACCTTTACATAAATAGCTGTATCTGGTTTCTCAGATAGGAAAAACACTAAACTTCTCCATTAAAAATGGCAAGGGTATGTGCGTATAGCCGTCTCCATTATTGTAATCACAGCAGAAGAGATATTTATAGCAAGATCAAGACAGGAAAAAGGAAAAAGAAACCACGGATAAGCCTCATAGACAGTATTACTTATGAGCTTAATCTCTGGTCTGAGTAGAGACTGCAAAGAAAAGGATTATTGCACAATACAGGGAAGATTGCCTGTTTCTCAGGGCATGGGAAGTAACTTATCATGAGACTTTTTAGAACAAATCTCTACTCATCTCTGGTAAGGCAGTAATGGCAGAAAAAGCAATTCCATCCAAATTTAGCTTGGTAAACGCGTAAGTTTATTGAGATCACTTTACAGAAAGGCATACATGTGCTTTAAGGGCAACTGCATTGCTGAAAAGCTCACCCAGCATCAGAGTTAACTCATGAAAGTGGCATCCAAGGAGGTCCTCAGCTCCGCCAGTCTCCTCCCTGCCCACCCCTGTAATCATTTCCTGCTTCTACAACTTCAGAGTGGAAGCTTGTGAGCCTTTTCAATTTCATGAGTTTCCTGTACCTTGTATGTGTTGTTAATTTCCTGTGGATTCCAGTGTCTTCTCTCCAGGAGGGAATGTTCCATCTGGAGGAAGTAGATGCATACGACTGAACAGCACTGTGCAACCACACCTTCTCTTGTGTTGGTGACAGAATCATCAGTCACAACATTATTTCCTATGGAGTCAATAATGTTCTCAAATCATTTCTCGGCGTACCACTCCAAGCCCTAATGCTAGTCAATCAAACTTGGCCCATGAGAAAAACTATCTTTTCTACCCTATAATAAGATTTAAAGACACAATTCACATATCAAATCATTCTCAAGAAATAGGAAGGAGAGGGCCCTGGTCCTGGAAAGGCTTGATGCAGCATTGTAGGGGATTACCAAGACAGAGAAGCAGGAGGGGGTTGATTGGAGAACAGGGGGAGGGAAGAGGGCTTATGGGACTTATGGGGAGGGGGGAACTGGGAAAGGGAAAATCAACTGGAATGTAAACAAAGAATATAGAAAAAAATTTTAAAAGATTTAAAAACAAAGCAAACGAATCCCTCTAGGGTCTGTAGACCTGGGTTTTAGCCACAAAGCCATTAACAAATTCCCAACTCTTGCCATAACTTTCTAAGACTTTGACTAGAAAGAATAACTACTCCAACCACCTGCCAGGGTTGTACTAAGGTCCAAATGTGAAAATCTGTAGAATGCTTTGAAAAGTACTCTGTTGAGGTGGGGACCTCTCTGGGTAGGAGGAGCATACCGTGGGGCAGGAGGAACAGACACTCCTTGGCATGGGTTAGTTGTCTGCAGCATCAATGGGGAGAGAAGGCTTCAGGAGGAACGCAGCAGCTCCTGCTGTTTCTTGTGGTGTTTTTATCCACCCTTCTCCACCCAGAACAGAGAGTGCTGCCCAGCCACAGTCACTAGCAACCCAGAGTGGCTTCTATCCAATCCTGTGTTCAAGGAGCTAATGTTATTAATTACAAGCTAATGCTGTAGCTTGTTCTTCCTTAGGGGTTTATGACACACATACAAAATGAAACCACAGCTATAGGGGAAAAAAAAACAACTTACAGCATATTAAGCAATTAGCTTCTGAATGGTGCTTTTATATGAATTCCTTTTGTATCTGTAATAGTGCAGGAGCAATGGGTGTTCTGGGCAGACAGGACTTAGGAATCAGTCTAAAAGACGAGTTTGGCTAGAAATGCTGAGGTTTTCCTTAGAAAGCAAGAGCTAAGTGTTGTCAAAAAGCAAATGCTGGAATAATATGCAGAGAGCAGCATTAGGGAAGCTGCTGCCAAGAGCATCTAAGGAGCAGCATCGGGAAGGCAGATGCAGAGCAGATCAGAGCAGCAGTGGGAAGGTGTAGTTGGACCAGGGATGCTTCTGGAAGCAGAACCGAGCACATTTAATGATGGGCCTGGGGCAGGAGATGACTGGGAGGAAGCAGCTGAGAACTGCACTGAGGCTTTTTGGCTTGGATAGTCTGGTTCCAGTAGCAAGAGCTGTGGGGTACGGGGACATGGCTGGAGAGTCAGAGTGCTGCCTCGGTGCTAAGGCCTTCCATCCCGATGCCAAGGATGTGACATCTTTTCCTATGCCCTGTCATGTCTCCAAGGCTCCAATACAGCTAAGTAGCCTACGACCGAGCTCCACTCTGATACTGTGACACTGTGACCCAAGCTCACAGAGTCCCCAGATTTGAAGCTCAGCTCCTGGAGGCTGCCCTCACTTCAGACACCATCACCGGGGATACCATCACTTACTGACATTTTAAAAGTGGTTCTTTTTAGCTTGAGCTTTGTGCAAGGTGACAAATATGGATCTATTTTCATTTTTCTACATACGACTGCAGTGCACTCCTTCTGTTTCTATTTTATGGAATAATTTGAGGAGTTTTGGTATTAGCTCTTCTTTTAGTGCACTCTGCACTAAAGCCATCTGGCCCTGGGTTGGTTTTTTGTTGTTTTGTTTTGTTTTGTTTTTTGTTTGTTTTTTGTTTTGTTTTTTGTTGGTTTTTTTTAATGATTTCTATTTCCTTAGGGGATATGGGGCTGTTTAGATAGTTTACTTGCTCTTTATTAAACTTTGGTATCTGGTATCTGTCTAGAAAAATCATCTATTTCGTCTAGATTTTCCAGTTTTGTTAAGCATAAGCTTTTGTAGTAGAAACTGATGATTTGACTGCCACATAAAAGCAGTTACATTGAATCTAATAGAAAAGAAAATGGGAAAAAGTCTTAAACTTATTGGCATGGGGGAAAATTTTCTAAACAGAACTCCAATGGCTCAGGCTCTTAGATCAAGAATTGATAGATGGGACCTCATGAAACTGAAAAGCTTCTGTAAAGCAAAGAACAAAGCCAATAAAACAAATCGTCAACCTACAGATTGAGAAAAAAATGTTCACTAACTTCACATCTGATATAGGACTAATATCCAAAATATATAAGAACTCAAGAAGAGAACCTCCAAAAAACCAAACGACCCAATCAAAAATGGGGTAAAGAGCTAAACAGAGAATTCACAACAGAAAATCTCAAATGGCCAAGAAGCACTTAGAAATGTTCAAAGTCCTTAATCATCAGAGAAATGCAAATCAAAATGAGCCTGAGATTCCACATTACACCAATCAGAATGGCTAAGATCAAAAACTCAGGTGACAGCACATGTTGGCAAGGATGTGGAGAAAGAGGAACACTCCTCCATTGCTGGTAGGATTGCAAGCTGTCTTAGGGTTTCTATTCCTGCACAAACATCATGACCAAGAAGCAGGTTGGGGAGGAAAGGGTTTATTCAGCTTACAGTTCTGCATTGCTGTTCGTCACAAAAAGAAGTCAGGACTGGAATTCAAGCAGGTCAGGAAACAGGAGCTGATGCAGAAGCCATGGAGGGATGCTCCTTACTGGCTTGCTCAGCCTGCTCTCTTATAGAACCCAAGAATACCAGCCCAAAGGTGGTACCACCCACAAGGGGCCCTCCCTCCTTGAGCACTAATTGAGAAATGCCCCACAGCTGGATCTCATGGAGGCATTTCCTCAACTGAAGCTCCTTTCTCTGTGATAACTCCAGTCTGTGTCAAGTTGACCCACAAAACCAGACAGTACACAAGCTATTACAACCAGTCTGGAAATAAATCTGGAGGTTTCTCAGAAAATTGGAATCAGAACTACCTGAAGACCCAGCTATACCATTCTTGGCCATATACCCAAAAGATGCCCCACCATACCACAGGGGCACATGCTCCACCATGTTCATAGTGGCCTTATCTGTGATAGCCAGAAGCTGGAAACAACCTAGATGTCCCATAACAGAAGAAATAAACTGTGGTTTATTTACACAATGGAATACTATTCATCTATTAAGAAAGAGGGCATCATGAGTTTTGCAGGCAAATGGATCATCACCCCGAGTAAGGTAACTCAGCCCCAGAAGGACATGTATGATATATATGTTCTCACTAATAAGTGGATATTAGCCAAAAATACATAGAATACCCAGGAGATAATGCACAGAACTAAAAAGGTTAACAAGCAGAAGGGCCAAAGCCCTCACCTCACCTGACCAGCTTTTATTAACAAATTAGAGATAATTGGGGAGCAATGTTTACAGAACATTGAGGCAGGAGATTCTTAGAATAAGCATTCCAGTGCCATGTCCGGATTGCAACCAGATGGGGGGAGGGGGCAGAGATGCCAGCACTTGAATAGTACAAGGACAGTCTTTACACAGTGCGCATTAACATTATGCTGACATTCACCAGTGATGGTCAGGTCTTTAGTGCGGATGATGAACAACAGGTTAGGAATCCGGGATCCCCACCACTGTCTCCCTGATTCACTCATTTCCTTACATTTCCCATGTATTATCAAGGATCCAAAAGTTCAAGCAGATACGAGGTATGCAGGACAGGGTAAAAAGAGTGCTCTGTCCACTGTGCAGTTAGGGGTGCCAACCTCCTGGCACATGCAAACTTTCACCCTCTCAGAAGCTCTCTGAGCTGTCATTCAAGGGCTTTCACAGACAGCTCATTAGGAACCATAACTGACTAAATCACTGCCCATGGTGCCTGGCTCAGAAGTTAAAAGCACTTGCTGCTCTTTCAGAGAATCTGAGTTCAGTTCCCAGCAATCATGGGAACTCAACCATGTCAGGGGGCTCATTACAGCCTTGGGAGCCAATGTTCTCTTCTGGCTTCCATGGATGTGTCCCCCCCCAAATAAATAAATAAAACAAAAAAATCTTAAAAGAGCATTAGACATAAATAGCTAACCAATATCTAGCCCCTCCTTGTGCATTTCAGGTTGGGAACACAGATAAATGTTCTAAGTTTCTAATCAAGGTGTGGTCTTTCTGGTGACTAGCTCCACCCTGAAATAGCCCAGGCACCTGCCAATAGTCACCCAACTAGAACAAAGATGTTCTAAAACCATTGTTGCTCAAGAAATTCTAAGGGTTTGAGGAGGTATATGCCAAGAACCAGAGACAAGAACCAGGAATCTCTCAAGGATCCCATGGCTGTGTGCTACAGAAGCCATCCCTACATCCCATCAGGCAAGCTTTCACACAGGAAACTGAGGCTCAGGGTGAGTCTAGGGGTCTGATCTCTGCCACCACCTCACTTCTGCTGATCTCCTCTGAATGCAAATGTGAATTGGATTCGTTTGCAGGGTTCTATTAAAATAAGCAAAATTAAAGTTACCACTCAGTGGAGTGAACAAATCTTTATTATGCTCCTAATGTGTGCTAAGAGCACAGAGACAAAAAGCATGGGAAAACACACACACACACACACACACAACTCCAGCCTGTATAAATTAAAAAGCTTCTGGGAAAATGGCACTCAACAAATAAATGAGGGAAAGACGTGTCTTATAGTTGATAAAAAAAGGCTGTAGAAAAATCTATCAGGATGGAAAAATGGTGGATGTTATCATCTTAAATAAAATGGTCAGAGAAAGGTTCTCTAAATCAAAGATATGCAAGATCTTAGCAGGTAAGGGGCACACACACCTTTGGTCAAGAACAATCCAGTGTCAGGGTAACAAGAGTAAAGAGCCCTGAGGAAAAGTGCCCCAGCTTGTAGGCAAGGTCCATGAAGAAGATCAATATGTCCAAAGATGACCCTCTCTACTGCAGAGATGTGAACAAATGCTTATTCATCCCAGATGGGTCACTGGCTGTAGTGGATTGAATAAGAATTCCCCCTATAGGCGCATAGATCTGAATGTTTGGTTATTAGGGAGCTGCACTACTTAACAGGGGTTAGGTGGTGTGGCACTGTTGGTGGTGTGGCCTTGTTGAAGAGAGTAGAACACTGGGGGTGGACTTGGGGTTTCAAATGTTCATGTCAAGCCCAGTCCCCCCAGATGCCTGAGGATCCGGATGGAGAATTTCCAAGCTCCTTCCCTAGCACCACGTGTGCCTGTGTGACACCACACCTCCCGCTGTGAGGATAATGGACTGAACCATTGAATCAGTAAGCTACTCCTGGTCACAGTCTATTCACATCAATAGAGCATTCATTGACTAAGACACCAACAGAAGGCCAAGGACACCAGTGCACCCAGCTCTAGGTAGTTTGCTGGGATTGCCGGGCAGGAGCAAGGCTGACACTGGAGCAGCTCTGTCCTCTAGAAGCTCACCCAAACATGCAGGACAGCTCCCAACAACTGCGTTGCAGAAGCTTCCTGCCTAACTCGCAGGCAGCTCACCAAAGGGTCTCCTCTCTCCCTGCAACTGTTTACTACACACACAACCTCACTGAGGAGGTCTCAAGAGTCCTGTACGTTCTGTGAGCCTCCTTCCCTCTAGAAGGGAATGTTTCAATTCTGAGCAAGTAGCTACCCAACAGCCTCCGAGAACCAACGGCCCCTGCTCAGCCTCCAGCCGTGCTGTCAGGGTCAGGGTGGTCCATTCAGCTGCACTCGATGCTCCTGTTTTGTCAGATGCAGAAAGTTAAAGCTCTGCATTTTTTTTCTAAATAAGTCTACATTTGTTTTTCTACAAATAACTCATTAAAATGAAACTCTAAAATATGTCCATATTAACATTTCTGGCCCCCAGCCAAGCCTTTCAGATATAGTACAATTATCAGCTAGAATGTACACACACACACACACACATACACACACACACACAGAGAGAGAGACAGAGACAGAGACAGAGAACATAATTAAATCATTAACTCATCCAGTTTACTGAAATATTTGTCTCTGTCTTCGGAAGTTTCCCCATCTCTTACTGGATTAAGTAGTTTTAGTTTATTTGTATTGAAGATTCTTGAGAATGTATTTTTTGAGAATGTATTTTTAATGCCGCAATATTAACAAAGACCAACTTCTCTGGAATTCCTTCGACATGATCCTGCTGGTTTACACTGCTGACGTAACCCTAATTAGAATGAACCAAGTCTCAGATACCTGAAGCCACTAGCAACATTTCCTCTGCAGATCATAAATAACTGCTGTCCCAAGGATTCCCACTAGAGGAGCAGGTTCTGGAGCACTGGAAATGCATGTGGAGAAAGGGTGTTTAAAGCAGAAATCTGTCTTCACAATTGCTCTATGAGCAATGGGCATGCACTCCCCGTGAGAACCATCACGATGTCTGCTGCACACTTGGTATCAGCCACACACTTGATTAAAAGTTGTATGCACTTTAAACAACCAAGTTAACGCCTCACAGTACTCTGCAAGGTACCCCATATTACCAGTAATAAATGCTGTCTGATAGGAGTTAAATCATTATCAAATATCACAGTACTCCTGAGGGGTGGAACTCAGATCACCCAGTACTGAAAATAGCACATGAAATATAAAAGCAATGTAATTGTAACAAAAGCCCTCATTCTGACGCTCTGTAGCATGTTCTCAATTTTTTGGACTAGCTCTACTTGATGCCTGCCCTCTCCTCAGAAGACATCTTATCTTCCTGGCATCTCCAGGATGGAAATTCTGAATCTCTACAGAAACTTGGGACTCACCTACACAGCCTCGTGCACAGATCACTCAGGAGCTCCATGCAGGGAGTCCAACCCTGATACACCTCAGGAGTATGATACCCTCAGGAGTATGATACCCTCAGGAGTATGATACCCTCAGGAGTATGATACCCTCAGGAATACAATACCCTCAGGAGTATGATACCCTTGGGAGTGTGGGAGTTTTTCTGCAGAAGTAGAAGGCTTAGCCTTAGAGGTAGTCATGCAGAGCTAAGCTGTTGTGACTCCAGTTCAAGCAGGGCCACCTACAGAAGCACACACACACACACACAGAGAGAGAGAGAGAGAGAGAGAGAGAGAGAGAGAGAGAGAGAGAGAGAGAGAGAGAGAGAGAAGGGGGTTCAGTTAATGCAGCTGCCTGGAATCCATGGAGGTTGTAATAACAAAGAGGCCAGGCAACATCTCAACCTGTCAACTTCTTATCATCTATGATGCAGGCTCTCTGTCTCTCTGTCTTTCTCTCTCTCTCTCTCTATGTCTCTCTCTCTCTCTCTCTCTCTCTCTATGTCTCTCTCTCTCTCTCTCTCTCTCTGTGTGTATGTGTATGTATATGTGTGTGCATATGTGTGTATATGTGTGTGTATGTGTGTGTATAGTGTGCATGCATGTATGTTCACATGACTATGGAGACCACATGCATGTATGTTCACATGACTATGGAGTCCAGAGATAAGTGATGGGTATCTTCCTCTGCCACTCCCCTCCTTACTTTTTAAGACATGGTCTCTCACTAAACCTGGATCTCACCAGTGGCCATCTGGGCTGTGAGTTCTAAGATTCTCACTGTCTCTCCCCCATACCTTACCCCATCACTTGAATTACAAGTATGTACAACTACACTTATATCAGGGTGACACAGCTTGAATCATCTGAGAGGAGGGAGCATCAATTGTGAAAATGCCCCCATAAGATCATGCTGTAGGCAAACCTATAGGACATCTCCTTACTTAGTGGTGGACAGCAGAGGGCCCAGCTCATTGTAGGTGTGGTCATTCCCTGAGCTGGCGATCCTGGGCTCCCAAGCAAAGCAGAATGAACAAGCTCTAAGGAGCAAGCCAGTAAGCAGCACACACCCCCACACCCCCACCCTCACCCACCCATCCCCCCTACCCCCTACCCACCCACCCACCCCCACACCCCCACACCCCACACCCCACACCCCCACCCCCGTGGCTTCTGCATCACTCCTGCTCTCAGGTTCCTGCCCTGTTGGAGTTCCTGTCCTGACTTCCTCCAATTATGAACAGCAATTTGAAAGCACAATCCAAATAAACTCCTTCTTTGCCAAGTTTCTTTGGTCATGTTCTTCAATCATAGTAACCCTAGTAACCCCATAGAGGACAATACAGCTTTTATGTGGGTGCTGGAACCCCAAATTCAGTTCTTCATGATTGTGTAGCATGCCTTTCATTAAGGGAGCCATCTCTCCACCCATGATGAAAGTTTTACAGAATTCAAACTGTGGGAACTCATGGGAGCTTGTTCCATGTCTCAAGAAAAAAGCCAAGGCAATGTGTATCAGGGCTGGATTCCCTGCATGGAGCTCCTGAGAGAACTGTGCACGAGATTGTGCAGGCGAGTCCTAACTTCCTGTGGAGATTCAGAGGAAGATGAGACGTATTCTGAGGAAAGGGTAGGCATCCAGTAGAGCTATTCCACAGACAAGAGCATGCTACAGATAACTAAGCCCACTGGAGCCCAGATGATGCCACCCCAGACCTCAAGTACACACAGGCAAAGCAACTTCCTACCGACCAAAATAATGTTCTATTTCACCCAACAAAGACAGCTTTCCCAGTTTATTAACAACATGCACTTCAAGCAGAAGAGTTCGGCTTTTGATTGCATCAAATCTTCCTGCTTGCTTCAGAACAAAGTCCTGCCTCCATCCTTGCACAAACATAAGGCCTCTTAACAGCCTGTGCTTGTTGTTAAAGGAACAATCTGCCCTAAAAGGTCAAGCCTAACTTCTGTCTCTGAGGAAACAGAAGAAGTGCTGGCAGTTTTGGGTAGCTATTACCCACTGCCACCCCAGCCTGTGCCTGTAGTTCCCCTGTGTAAACCTATTCCTGTCCCAAAGCAGGTAATGGACACAGCAGCTCCATGTGCCCTTCTTACGTTCAGTCTTTCCTTTTAGGTCTCTGACAATGTTTTTTGCCTAATAAACCCAAGAAAGGTAGCGATTATATTTGTAAATATATCTTACAGTTTTCACCAGAGAGCTCAATTGTAGAGAATACAAAAGACACAGAGAACACAGAGTTTATAGACACATGGCAGTCTCTAAGAGAACCCTGTTATCACCTGCTATGATGTGCCTTATCTTAGTCTACTCCAGCTGCCATCACAGTCTGAGCCATTTATAAACAGTAGCGATGTATTGCTTACCATTGAGAGGTCAGGAAATCCATGAGTGATTGTTCAGAAAGTCCTGAATCTCATATATCATACCTCTAGGCCTCTTCACATGATGGAAATAGTGAACAAGCCCCTTGGACTGATTTCATAGGAGCTCTGACCCATAAGCACCTCTGAAGGCCCAGCTTGTAAGTGCTCCTGGCTTAGAGATTAGTTTTCAACACTCAATTCAAGAGGGAATTCAAACATTCAGACAGCGCCTTCCACTGTCTATAGCACCTCCACCCTCACCTCCCCAAACAAGAAAATACTCTCTTGGGACTGGAAAGAGAGCTCAGTGGGTAGAAAACTCAAGAGGATCTGAGTTCAATACCCAGGAGCAACTTTAAAAAGCCACTTGTGGGTTCATTTCTGGGTCTTCAATCCTATTCCATTGATCTGCTTGTCTGACATTGTACCAATACCATGCAGTTTTTATCATTATTGCTCTGTAGTGAAGTTTGAGCTCTGGGATACTGAATTCCCCAGAAGTTCTTTTATTCTTGAGAATAGTTTTAGCTATCCTGGGTTTTTGTTATTCCAGATGAATTTGAGAATTGCTCTTTCTAGCTCTATGATGGGGATAGCATTGAATCTGTAGATTGCCTTTGGCAAGATGGCCATTTTAACTATATTAATCCTGCCAATCCACGAGCATGGAAGATTTTTCCATTTTCTGAGATCTTCTTTGATCTCCTTCTTCAGAGATCTGAAGTTCTTATCATATAGATCTTTCACTTGTTTGGTTAGAGTCACACCAAGATACTTTATGCTGTTTGTGGCTATTGTGAAGGGTGTCATTTCCCTAATTTCTTTCTCAGTCTGCTTATCCTTTGAGTATAGAAAGGCTATTGATTTGCTTGAGTTGATTTTTGTAGCCAGCCATTTTGCTGAAGTTGTTTATCAGCTGTAGGAGTTCTCTAGAAGAGTTTTTTTGGGTCACTTAAGTATACTATCATATCATCTGCAAATAGTGATAGTTTGACTTCTTCCTTTCCAATTTGTATCGCTTTGACCTCCTTATGTTGTCTAATTGCTCTAGCTAGTACCTCAAGTACTATATTGAAAAGATATGGGGAGAAGGGGCAGCCTTGTCTAGTCCCTGATTTTAGTGGGATTGCTTCAAGTTTCTCTCCATTTAGTTTGATGCTGGCTACCGGTTTTACTATGTTTAGATATGGGCCTTGAATTCCTGCCCTTTCCAAGACTTTTAGCATGAAAGGATGCTGAATTTTGTTAAATGCTTTTTCAGCATCTAATGAAATGATCATGTGGTTTTTTTTTTCCTTGAGTTTATTTATGAACCCACACACCCAAAGAACAAGATGGAAGGTGTTGGCTCCTGAGAAATGACTTCAGTGGTGGCTGTCCTCTGTCTTCTACCTACCTACACACACCCCACACACACACACACACACACACACACACACACACACACACACACGCACACACACGCACGCACACGCATTCGCACACACAGCACAGAAACAGAGACACATACACAGACATACAACACACACCCACCCATACCCATAACCACACACACAGAGAGAGAGAGAGAGAGACCACACTTTAGAGACCCTAACATACCTAATTTCTTACTGATTATTAATTCAGCTGTGTCTGTCTGTTTCTAACTCCAGTCTTTATTACATTAGCAGCCGTTCCTATCTTCCCATTTCTTCTCTAGATTTGACTGTGTCTACTGCTCGAGAGGAGCCACACAAAGCAGCTCATTTCATTGGCTGAATCGAAGAGCAGGAACATTGCCTTAAGCCACGGTCATCTCCAACTCCTGATCGGTTCTGTGCACTCTTGGGGGTCAAGCCTCCGGTGCAAAGCGAGGCATTGCTACACCGTACAGGACAATCTTCCCCTTCTGTGAGGGCTAGTTTTGTTTTGCTTTTTATCAACTATGCACAAGGTAGAGTCAGCTGAGAAAACGAAACAACCTCAACTGAGAAAATGCCTCCCTCAGATTGAGCCACAGGCAAGCCTGTGGGCATGTTCTTGATTGGCAGCAATGTGTAGTCATTCATTCTATCAGTTCTGTTTCTCTAGAAAACCCTGAGAAACACTACCCCTGAGTTCCTTTTGGTTATGGTATTTATCACCACAGCAGAAAGCAAAGGACGATTCCTTATCTACTCTATGTATGCATGCATGCATGCATGCATACATGTAAGAGACTATAAAAACCATATGGATGCAGATATAACGGGTACACCTTTAATCCCTGCACTTGGGAGGCAGAAGCAGGCTGATCTCTGAGTTTGAAGCCAGCCTAGTCTATAGAGTGAGTTCTAGGACAGCCCCAGCTATAGAGAAAAACCCTATCTCCAAAAAAAAAAAAAAAAAAAAAAGAATCAAAAGCAGAAAAAAAGAAAAACTATGTGCATATATAAGCACACTTGCAGTTTCTGGCTATTATTATTTTGATACTCGCTGCAAGGGAGTCTCAGTTCTCTACCTTATGTTAGGGAAGACTGAGCTGAAGGGCATTGGGTGTGGCCCATGTGGTAGAGAGCCTGCCTAGGACGCCAAAGCCCTGGGTTCAGTCCTCAGCACCCAACACACCAGATGTGGCACTCAAGATGTAGAAACAGAAGGATCAGAAGCTCAAGGTCATCCTCAGCCACACAAGCAATTCCAGGCCAGCCTGGGATTTGTGAGACCCTGTCTCATAACAGGGGTGGGACTGAGTTAAAATTCTAATCATCAGAATAGTACTTTTAAGTGTCTTATTTGGTGGGTTAGGAGTTAAACTTGTCTGATACCAACAAGCCTTGTACCCTGACTGAAGTCCCCCCCCCCCCCGGGGATTGTGCAGGCAGATGTGGGGGCTGACATTCCCCGCCTTGAAGCTAAGCATGCCACTTGGTTTGCAGTTGTGTTCCCTCTGACAACCCTGATAGACAAACAGCCGGGGGAAGTTGTGCATAGGGAAGAGAAATTGCCGTTTGGCGTTTTTCATGCCTGGCACCCTCCAGGGGAAAAGAGCCCATCCTTATTCCGCACGCGCTTCCTGCTGCAGGATCTTTATTTAGTTCTCTCTAAAGTTCAGCAGTATTCTAATTCTTTCTCAGAGTCGCCAAAATTCTAAACTGCTCCATACGTGACAGATTTTTGAATTAATCCTCAAGCTCTCAAAATATAAATAAACCCCCAAGCCACAGCAGAAAGCCCAGCAGCTTTGCCGGGTGCCCTTTCTCCTTCGGCCGTACTGAGACCGGAGCACTGCTCCATCAAAGTCACAAAGTCACAGTGTGTGGTGCCACTGAGTGTGCTGGCAACACATGGACACACAGGACCGAGGATCCCGAGGCCAGAAAATGTCGATGCTAGACTAGCATGGTGACAAAGTGAGACCCTGCTTCAGAATAAACAAACAAATAAATATAAATAAACAAACAAAATGAAATGAAATGCAAGAAGCCTTAGATTTAAAAAAACAAAAACAAAAAACAGAAAACTCCCAAATCTTCCTTCCTGGGTCTGACACAATGATATAGAAACCTAACAAATGTCATTTTTTTAAAAACAAATTTATATTTATTAATGAGTTACTGGGTCCTGCCCAATCCTGCAGTGTCAGGGCCTTCAGCTGGGAACTGGCTTGAAAAGCAGGGATCTCACTGCAGTGATGTCAAAAAAATTTCTCCAGAGCTGGAGTAATAATGGCTCAGTCAATGAAGCTCTGGCCTCAAAAGCATGAGGACCTGAGTTCAGTCCCCAAGACCCATGTTTAAAAAGCCAGACAGAGCCAGACAGATCCCTGGAGCTCACTCACCAGACAGTCTAATTAATGCACTTGAAAGTTGTGAGCTAGTAAGAGACTGTCATGTCAGAGAGGGGACAGGATGGGGGAGTGTAATATATGTAAATGTATATAGATAGTCCTGAGGTTGTCCTCAGACCTCCACACACACAAATACATGCATGCAAGTACACCCAACACACACACACACACACACACACACACACACACGATGAACAAGAACAGAAGCTTTCTCCAGAGGCTTGGGCCCAGAGAGGACAGGCGTGTGCTTGCAACAGACTGCAGCAGACACCAAGTGGCGTGATCGTTTTTGGATACTGTAAGGCTTTTAACTCTTATGCATATGGAAATTAAGCAACCCAAAGCTATTTATTTGGTCTGTAGGGTTTGCTGCTGTTACTTGACTTTTGGACATTTTCAAAGATTTATTAATTTACTTATATGTGTATTTGTCAGGATCTAAGTTCATGTGTGCAAGGTACATGTGCCTATTTGCATGGACACCAAAGAGCATAAAATCTCTCAAAACTGGAGTTAGGTAGAATGTTTACTGTAGCTCCTGAGCAGCGGATCCTGTTCCTTGCTGTAGTTTTATATGGAAGCAAATTAGGCAACTCTGTATCTAGTCTAGATATGACTGAGTATGCTTCCAAACTGGCCTCTCTTGATCCCTGCCCATTGGCCAGTCTCTAATAAGATGCATTGCTTTCTTTCACTAGCCCAGCATGCTCTTGCAGGCTGGACCTCACACTCCATTGCATGGGAAGTCCTATCATTGCTGCACAGTTTCTTCCTTGTAAAGAGAAAAATGCACACATGACCCATTACTTCCTGCTCAGAAGGGTGATTCATAGACCAAAGAACTCTCACGTGGCTTCTAATTCAGCTTCTTTTAGATTCTTTTATTTCCTGGTGGTACCAAGGGTGTTGTGTTAGTCAATGTTCTCTAAAGGAACAGAACCAGCAGAGTGAATATGCATTAAAAAAGGATTTACTATGTTGGCTTACAGGATGCATCTCATGGTCCAGCAATGATTGTTGACAGCGCCCGCACTGCCACTGTACCGAATTTCGGGCGTAGGCCTGGGGAATTAACAAAAAACACAGACACGGGTCATTCTGCAAGGAGAATGCCAAAGCTTTACTAAGAGACCAGCAATATATATATACTAGAGGCCAGGGAAGGGAACAAGAAAAAAGCAATTATAGTCATAGGTCAGGCACCTGGGAAGTTCGTACCACACTGGGCAGGAAGGCAGGAAGGCAGGAATCAAGCTAAGCCACGGGATGTTTTGCTCTCAAGAAACCTGTGCAAACAGCTCAGCTGGGGGCGTTGAACCAAGCTCTCTGGTTCCCAACAACTCCCCCTTTTTTATTTTTTTAAGAACGAATAGCGTCTGTCTTAGGACACCTTCTGTCCAACTCCCATTACGGTCTCTGGGAATCTCTGCCAGTCCCAGAGCCCCTGTCTTAGGTTGGTGTGGACTGCAAAGGAGTTGCCCGTCATAGACTAACTATTCTCGATACAGGCTGAGCCAAATTTGAGCAGATGTATTATCCTGTGCCAAAGACATAAGTACTTGTTCAGTTACTGCTCTGGACTGGTTTTGTTGTTTGCACATATGGTTTAGCAGGAACAATCCCAATGTGGCAGCTCCTCAGGCCAAAAAACCCCAGTGCCATAGACCCAGACCTTTTTTAATCAGGGGTGGCAATAGTGCCAAAGTCTCTCTGATGGAAATACAAGGTGACAGGGAATCTCCCTTCATTATTTAGAGGCATAGGCACAATTCCAGGAACTCTAAAGGCTTTCATCCTTCAGATGAGCTAGATTCATTGTGTTTGATCTTTATTTTGTTAATACCTGGTTTGTACACAGCATGCACTGAACAAGGAAATGGAAAGCTGAAAATGGAATATGAACCTTCGTGTCTGAAAGCAAACTTCTCACCACCGGACCTGAAAACTCAGCAGGCTCTCTGTCGTCCATTTTACTGCTTATGAAGCCCCTGTTCCTATGCGGCACACACTGAAGCTAGATGTCACCCCTGGCTCCCTCCCTCTCGTTATTAAATTATTAATTAATGATATGATTATTAAGTCATCATTAATGATAATGTTAATTAATTATTATTGTTATTAAGCCATTTCCACTGATTAACACTTTTACCTTATTACACTGCTGTCCATCTGAAGCAAATAAGGAAAAGATCGCTCACATACCCTGATGAGTGTAACAAATCAAACTGCCAAACTGAAACATAAAACTGAAAAGAGGAAAACTGGAGGGAATGGAAGAGAACTGGAAAGATGGTCCAGTGATTAAGAGCCCTAACTGCCCTCCCAGAGGACCAGAGTTCAATTCCCTGTACCCACAAGAGGCTTAAGGCTGTCTGAAACTCCAGTTCTAGGGAACACATGTGTAGTGCATCATACACATACATATACACACATACACACACATACACATACAATACACAAACACATACACACATATATACATACACACACACATATACATACATACATGCATACACATATACACATATACACATACACACATACACACATACAAATATACACATACACACACATACACATACACACATACACAAACACATATAATACACACATACACATATACATACAGGCAAAACACCCACATAAATTTGTTGCTTGTTTTAACTAATGAGTTTTATATGATTTGTTCTTACTATTTAAAAAAGCTTAAGTTGACTTTAAAAAAAATCAAAGTTGAATACATAATGTTTAGTGATATGTTTTTTAATCAAATTGAAAACAACTTCAGTACTTGAAGCTAAGGCAGGAGGTCAAGTTTGAGGCTAGCCTGGACTAGATAGAGAATTTGAGAACAGCCCTTCCTCAAAAAGGCAAATGGAAAATGAAATGAAGAATTTTTAAAATGTGGATTTATCACGGCAGTTTCATAGTCTCACTCACGGCCCTCACCCCCACCCTGGCTAATAGTTCTTCCCTTCCGTCTTGGAAAAGTTTCTGGTGGAAACTCTCAAGAAGTATTGACTCCCTATAGATTTTCAGAAATGCTGAAAGACAGCATAAACAAAGGGGGAATCTTTGTATATTGTGTTAGATTTTTTTTTAAAAAAAAAACTCTAGTTCATCAAAACAGCATCTCCACCCCATAGTCTATGCCCACAGTTTTCCCAAAGACATGCCTGCAAAAGGAAGACATATTCCCACAGAGGCATGCACCCAGAGTCAGTACAGCTTTGTGTAAGCTGATAATAAAGTGTGTACTCCCAGAGGATGCATCTGTCTTGCCTCACTACAGCAAGCACCTCCAAGGATACGAAGATGAGTGGAATGTTATCCTTCCCTAGAGAAATCTGCGGGCGTGTAAGGCTCCACGTAACAATTTCAAATGACTCTATAATGTTATAAATGCATCAATCGTTCTGCCAGAACACAGACAGACTTGAGTCCCTGTTCTGCCAGAGAAAGATAGCCAGAGAGTCATCTCACACAGAACAGCGGGCTGCACTTCACTCTCTAGATCTTGGCACCAGCCAAGTATCCTTGCAGGTGAATCCACATGCACTCTCCAGCGCTCCTCCACTGAGAAAGCGCCTTCTCCAGCCCTCACCTCTGACCTGCCTGGACCCAAATGTGTGTGTGTGTGCGCGCGCGTGTGTTTGCTATCCCTACTCAAAAATGTAGTCATAGGTGTAGTCCAAGATGACAAGTTCCTGGCCCAAGGCATAGTCAGGATGTGATTGTGCTCAGTTTCCAACCCATGCCAGTGTTCTCTGCCCATGGCTCCCACTCCCTCCTTACAGAGCTGGCCCACTGCAAGGTTCCGATGTGCCCATATTTGTGCACAAACTATCAATATTTAATCTGACTAGCAAGATGACCTAGGAGAACATCATTTCTTGATGATGGAATTATAGATTGTTTTTATACACCCCTCTTTCCACTTTTGCATGTTTAAAATTGTTTTAGTCTGAACATGCATTATTTATAAAAGAGAAATTGTAAATTATTTATTTATTTCTACTGAAAAAGCATACATAAAAATACATATACCAGAGCAGTCAATGCAGAGACTCATAACTAGCCAAAGTGCTGAGGCTAAGTGATTGTCGAATGCTTAGACATAAATAGGAAATTTACATTAACTCTTCACCCTCATGACTCAGGGAAAATCTCAAAAAAAAAACCCAAAAACAAAAACAAAACAACAACAACAAAAAAAAAAAAAAAAAACAGAAGAAGATGGGGTCGAATGAATGTAAGAGCTGGAAAGATGGGTAGGAGATCTGTGAAATGGTGTCTTCTTCTGGACATGATATAGCCACTGCACTGAAGAACAGCAGTGTGGCCATCTGCCCAAGATCAAGACCATCAACATTCCAGCCTCGATGGGTAGGGGGAGGGGCGAATGAGGTTCTACTTCTACCCAAGAAGTTACTGGCAGTTGCTGGCTGCTGGCAAGAACTGAGGGTGGCCCTTGTTGTGACGTTCTGGTGTAGGTTTTCCATATGCCAGTGGTGACACCTGTAGTGGCTTAAATGTAAATGGCCCTCACAGGCTCATAGGGAGTGGCACTGTTAAGTGTGGCTTTGTTGGAATAGGTATGGCCTTGTTGGAAGAAGTGTGTCCCTGGAGGGTGGGCTTCGAGGTTCTAATGCTCAAGCCACGCCCAGTGTCACTCTCCCTTCCTGCTGCCTGCTGACCCAGATGTAGAACTCTGGGCCCCTGTGTCAGCACCACATCTGCTACATGTTGCCATGGTTCCTGACGGGATGATAATGGACTACACTTTTGAAACTGTAAGTGAGCCCCCAATTAAATGTTTTCCTTATTAAAGTCTGCCGTGGTCAGAGTCTCTTCACTGCAATAGAAACCCTAACTAGGACAGTCCCACACCTGTGTGCATGCAGACAGCACTGTTTGGACTCTGTGAGTTATGAAAAGGAGGGGAGGAGGAGAGTTGACCTGCACGTGGAGGTCCAGGGTGAGATTAGGCCTCATTCACAGAGCTGGGATACAACTGTAGGCTAAAATGGTGTGCCAGAAGCCAAGAACCAGGAGGTGAGTGAGAGCCACCCTCCCCTGGTCTCTTGCTCTGTACTACGCAGAAGATGACAAGAAACAGCACTTCCCATCATTCTATCAAGGGCCACATCTCAGAGCTTCCTGCAGAGTGCCCCTCCTCTGCCAGGGAAGCTGTCAGAAGCCATCTCAGAGAACTCTATTTGACATTTTCAACTCCCCTTTTGATTTCCGCTCTGTTTCTAAGAGGTCTTTTTCAAAATCTACACGAGTTCATTAAACGCTCCTAGGACTAGTCGAATTTGAAGAGAAAAGAAAAACCAGTAACTTGAGCAGACTGTGGCAATCCTTTCTTGTGCAATTGCCACTTCAAAAGGCTGAGGGTTCATCTTCCTCCTTCCTCATCATTTTCCATGAGCTGGCTCTCACAGAGGAGACGGATCCTATTTAATGTTAAAAAAAAAAAAAGCCAATAAACAGACCAATTTATGTTCCCAAGAAGCAGCAAATGCCAGGGGCAGGGTGCAGATAAAATTATCTGAAAGTGAGCAGGGCAGCCTGCCTCCCAGGCCACTTCTAAGAGTCTATCTGCTGATAAAGGACTGCAGTGAGAAGGCACCTTGTACAAAAGAGAGACTCAGTAGGGACTCAGGTGAGAGGCTATCTCAACATTCCAGGAAACAACTGCAGAGAAAACACAGGCACTGTATCTGCAAACAGGGATGCTGCTGGTGGTATAGCAGCCAGCCGTGAGGCAGGGTGGAGCTCTTGCTAAGCAGACTACAACCTGAGCCTCAGGGGCTGGCAAAGTGGGTCACACTCCCCACGCTAACCAGGATGGTACAGGTAGGAAAGGAGGCACACTGCAGGAGACATCAAACACAAGAGAGCTTGTCTTCCTCTTTTGTGACAATTAAGAGTCCAGTGTCCAGCTATGGAAAGGAGATCCAGTGGCAGGCAACAGAGTCAGAGACAGTCCCTGCCCCAATTGTTAGGGGTTTCACATAAAGACCAAGCTGCACATCTGCTACAAAGGGATGCATAGAGGGCCTAGGTCCAGCCCCTGCATGCTCTTTGGTTGGTAATTCAGTCTCTGTGAGCCCCCATGGTTCCCTGTTAGTTGATTCTGTAGGTCTTCTTGTGGTGCCCTTGACCCTCTAGCTTGCTCAATTCTATCCCCTACTCTTTCCCAAGACTCCCCAAGCTCCGGCTGATCAGGCCTCAGTGGGAGAGGATGCACTTAGAGCTGCTTTGTCCCAGGGCAGGATGGTGCCCAAGGAAAAGGGGAGAGGGTAATGGGAGAGGGGAACTTGTGAGTGTGTGACTGGGAGGAGAGGAGGGAGGGGACAGCTGCCATCGGGTATGAAATGAATAGACAGATAGATAGTTGATAGATAGATAGATAGATAGAGAGAGAGAGAGAGAGAGAGTTCAGTGTTCATATTTCTAGGAATACAATTTCAGTTTTGTCAGGGCAGGGGGTGTATGTATATGCTCTTGGGGTGTGTGGATATGTGTGTGTGCATGTGAAAGCAGTGGTAGACATCAAGTATCTTCTGCACTCTCCACCTTAGTTTTTTTAGACTCTGAACCTAGAGCTCACTGATTGGCTATACCTGCTGGCCAATAAGCTCCAGGTATCTCTCTGTCTGGGTGTCAAACATAACTGGGAATATAACTTGCACTGCCACGCCCAGCTTTTTATGTGGATTCTGTCTATCAGAACTGCAACTTTAATTGTTTTCAAAGTCTACTTTTAGATGGTTCTTAAATGCTTTAACCTTCCTTATAGCCCACTACCCACCAGAGGTAGTGGGGAAGAAAAGGATGGGGGGGGGGGGGAGAGTGGACCTGTTTAGAAAGGTTTTTTGGAGCAACTCCAGTCTGTATTGCCTGAAAATCAGCAGTTCAGTTCACAGGTTAGCGGTGCAGTTCAATCCGCTTGGAAACACTTCATGGATACACCAGCAGGCCAGTTCAGTGGAGTCGGGACAGGAAACACGAATCAGCAGTGGTGGCACTACCTAGTGGAGACAATCAGGCCTCAACCTCAGCACAAGTGAGCAGAGGGACCACAGGAGTCTCTCTGTGTCCCTCAGCTGTGCCTCTCTCAGAGGCTCCCTCCATCACCAGCTGTAGAGTCCTGTTTCCAAACATCACGTGTCCTCCACAAGTCTTGCCTCATCACGAGTGTCTGTCTCAGCTGACATCACTCTGCAAATAAGCCCAAGACTGCAGAAGCATCAAGAAACGACAGCATTCCACCAGAAGTTTCTCTCTGTGGAGGCCGGACAAATGCAGCCCAACTACACACTAGAAGGTGGACCAATTCATGTGTGTGCCATTACCAAGGAATCCCTCATCATGCGTCCTTTCATGTGCTTGCGTTAGCAGAACAAACTTTCTCCTGTGTCTGCTTCAGCTAAACATCCCTTTGCAAGTCTGCCTTAGCCTTTCACCTGTGTCCACTTCAGGAAAACACTCCTTCAAAACTGGTGCTTGCCCCAGCAAAACACGGTCCAGCATAACCGACTCTCCAAAGAACCCTTAAGTTTCAATTTCACAGAACTCAGGTCCTCCTACTTGCACAGTAAGCACCTTACTGATTGGACTTAAATACAAGACCAATAGCAATGCTGTGTGTGTGTGTGTGTGTGTGTGTGTGTGTGTTCTGTGTGTGTGTGTGTGCGTGTGCGCGCGCGCGCGCGCGCGCGCGCGAGCGCATGTCTGTGTGTTTGCTGAGGCTGAAACACATCCCCCTCCATGGGCTACAGCCCCAGGAGAACAAGCATGAGGTATCAGGGCCACTACCATGAGCTCCTGGGGACATCCTGTGCGCTGTCAGTCTGTCTGCTCAGAGGTCCTACATGGGAACTGAAACACTTTCCTCCAAGTCCCGGTAACTGTCTCCATAGTGATGACGGCTCCTTGGGAACAGCCTCTTGTCTTCTTGTTTTCTGACGTCTCTATCAAGATCCCTCTTTGCTGCTTCTCAGGGTGGATATACTGTAGAAAGGTGACCGTGTGGGCGAGTCTCGCTGCAATGCTGCCTTTGTTCCGGGAAGCAGGTCTCCCTGCGCTCTCTCACAGAAAGAGGCCCATCTACACCCAAACCATAGCAGGATGTGCTGCTTATGTGCCGTGATTCCAAACATTTACCTGTGTTGACTCAAGGTGGTGCAGAGTGCGAAATCTACTATTAGTGATGTTCTCTGTAACACTGCACAGTTAAATGTACTTTGTAAGAAAAAAAAATCCAGGACTAGACAATAGCTCACATGGTTATTAGAGAGCCAATTCATTGTCTAGGCTATGCTCGCTGACTGTGTGAGAGCCATGCAGAAAGGTAAGCAAGAGGCCCTCAGGACTTCTACCACATCTCAGAAGACCTGAGGTCCAGCCAGTTCCTCCCAGCTGACCAGCGCACACGCTCAGAGACCCATGAGATAGAGTGGAGAGATTCCTCACAGGCAACGCCAACTGTAGGCCTTGTATTTAAGTATATGGAACCTTCTTCACCCTTGCCTGTACAGGCTCCCTCGTTTCTGGCCTCAGTGCCTACCTTTCCTTGAAAACTTCATTATTCTCCATTTATTCCTCCACCTATCCCTTCTTCTTTTTAGGATCTAGTCTTCCCTTTAACAGAAGTGAGATGAGTTATTATTCATGTCTTTATATTTACATATATTTGTATATTTGTTTCCATCACACAAAGTCATCTCAAATGGATTTTAAGTGAATTATGGAAATCTTGTAGGGCTGGAAGATGGATCAGTAGGTGAAATACGTGCTATGCAAGTGAACGGACTGGAGTTCAAATCCCCAGAACCTATTTTAAAGCCAAACACAGTAACTTTTGCCCAAATACAACTTACAATTACACTGTAATCCCAATGCTGTTACAGTGAGATGAGGGTTGTGGGGAACACAGGGAAATTCATGGAATCTCAGGGGCCAGCTAGCCTGGAATATACAAGAGCAACCAACAAAGGGATCCTGTATCAAACAAGGACCTCTGGCCGCCATACACACTCCGTGATACCTGGACAGGCGCAAATGTAAAGAAGGAAAACTGGTAGATAACAGATCCTGGTTTTCACCAAGCTCATTAAAGCTGGTGTAAAAACATGCGGAGAGTAAGACTACGGCAATCAACTAATATTTTAAAGACTGGTTGCTCCTTCCAAAGGAGGAGACTTGGAGAGAGTGGGCCTTGAACTGCTAGACTTGGAAGTTAGAACATTTACACTCAGATCTGGCAAGTTGCTTGATCTTACTTAGCTTCGGTTCTCTCGTCTCTACAATGGGAACGATGACATCTCTTTCAGAGTTCTAAATGAAGCAATGAACATAAAGGAATGTAACAGAAACTTTTTTTAAAGGTTTCTCCTCTCTTCCTCCTGATCAAAGTAGCCATAGTTCTTCTGACTTTGAAAGCAGAGAGATCCACTCTCCTTTTGGTGTTAAGGATTCCAGGACAGTGCACATCAGGGTGACTTACTATGTGGACACTGGGTTCTAAGGCCACAGTGAGAGGACAGATAACCAGGTGGTATTGCCCACTCAGGAGGTCTTAGACATCCTGCTGTCTTTATTTATAGGGAAGGGGGCTTGAATATTTAAACTCATCTCCTCTCTGAGGTTTTGTACGCTCTCTCCTCCCCTCTGATTCATTCATACAAAGATAGTAATTAAATGGACTATCAGACAAATGGATGAAATTGTGGGAATGCAGATCTGACCCTGTCCTCCAGGAATGCTTATGTGACACAAGATACCAGAGTCAGCCTCATTCACCTCAAGCACAGGTAGGATGAATGGAAGGATGGAAGGATGGATGGATGGATGGATGGATGGATGGAAGGATGGATGGATGGATGGAAGGATGGAAGGATGGATGGATGGATGGATGGAAGGATGGAAGGATGGATGGAAGGATGGATGGATGGATGGATGGATGGATGGATGGATGGATGGATGGATAGCCAATGTCAGCACTGTGTAGACCTTGTGTTTTTCTACATAAATAAGGTCTGGACAAATAAGGTCTGGCTTAACTTTCTTTTTCCATTAAAAACCAGCATGCTTATTGCTTTACATCTCACTGGCTGACTCCTGTTTGGTGGATTCAGGCTGTCATAACAAAATATCACAGACCGAATGGCTGTTAACAGCCCTACTTCTGTCTTGTTGTCCTTGAGTCATGAAATCCAGACTCAAAGTTCTGTGTTGATTTGGTTTCCTGTGAAGATCTGTTCCCTGGTTTTCCAACAGTGTCTTCCCAGTGTCCCCTTCACTGTGGAGGGCAGATCAGCTCTGGTCTCTTCTCCTTCTCAGGACTCTGATCACCATTGTCTACCGGTCCGTTCTATCATCTCATCTGAGCTTAATTAGCTTCCAAAGACTCATGCAAATATCACACTAGAAGTCAGGGCTTCTATGAATGCATGAATTTAGGGGGACTGGTTCCTTAACACAGTAGCTCATTACTCAACAAAGAACAAACTAAAAACTTCCAGGGGAGTTTTTTCTACTGATTAGTTCATTTAAAAATACTTTAGAAGAGAAAGGTTCTTAAAGGCAAAAACTTAAGTAAAATAAAATGAGGTTTCATAAAGAACTCAGAGCCAAGAGCAGCAGACCCCTCCGAATATCATCTCTGTAATAAATTCTGCCGGACTTTGGTCGGCATGGAAAGGAGGCACTGGCTGCTTCTCGGGTCACTCTCCTCCTGCTATTCCAGTGTCCACGTGGCAGTAACCATCATGAGCTCTAGTTAGACGCTCTGTGCAGTCACCTCTCCTCACACTTTCTAGATCTGTCTGAAGAGACTCACTCCTACGGGAGACTAGCAGTTGTTTCCACTCAAGGCTGCCCCATCCACCAGGGAGACTACTGGTTTGCCTCTGCCCCACCTCTGTCATCTTAGTAAGTGTCCAGGACTCTGAAGCTTTTAGAGTTCTATGGTCAGCAACCAGCACCCATGTAATGAAGAGAAAAAATAAAAGCCGGATTCAAACTCTTCAGGGAATCCTTTGAGCTTGGAAAAACAAAAACAGAAACAAAACCTCCACCTAGTTATACTGATGTAGAGGAAGCTTCTTAAGGGTCTGCAGAGTCTTGAGCTGAAGTGATGGCTAGCAGTTAGCAGCATTGGATGTTCTTCCTGAGGTCCTAAGTTCAATTCCCAGCACCAGCTTGGTGGTTCACAACTGGCAGCAACTCCAGTTCCAGGTAATCTGGCCTCTGTAGCCACTGCATGCATGAGGTGCACTGATACACAGGCAGGCAAAACACCCAAACATAAAATAAAAACTGAAAAGAAACAACAAAAGCAAGAGAGGGAGGGAAGGAGAGAGAGAGAGAGAGAGAGAGAGAGAGAGAGAGAGAGAGAGAGGAGATACATAAATAAAAGGAAGAATGAATGAAGAATGAATGAATGAATGTAGAGACTTATATTCAAGTCTAGAATTTAAAATGATTGCCCTCATAGTCCAAATGCTACAATGTATCAATAGTTAACAAGATGACTGCTATAGTGCTGCTCTTGACACACACAGGGTTTTCTATCTGGGATTCTGCAACTGAGTGATTCAGTGGCAGTCAGAAAGATGCACCCAGAGAATCCATAGAACAGAGAGCTCCAGAAGCCTTAGCTGGAGAGTGTCTTGGTGGGGAGTGATGTGGCTGCCCGGGTCCTCTCTGTGCTTGTTGCAGATAACCTTGATCTCAGTTGGGGTTTTAATGGAGGTAGACTGGTAATGAAGGGGAAAATAACTTCTCTCCCTCCCCCCTGCTGATTCCTATTAGCTGTGCATGAGTTTGTGTTCTTTTCCGATGTTTACTTAAAAGACATCATAAATGTTAGCCCGAGACCAAAGCTAGAAAGAATGGCAGCCTCAGAATAATGAAGAGCCAAGATTAGACATCTAAGGAATGTCTACGCCATTTTCCTACACCATAAGCAAGCACCCTTGGCAGCCGCACTGTCTGCTGCAGTGCATGCTGGGAAAGCAGCTGAAGCAGGGACCCTCTTCCCTTTCTGTGAACACTACCTGTGCATTCTTTTTACTGCTGTGTGATGAAACTGGATCCAAAGGCAAAATTATATGTAGCTTGCGAAATGCAAACTGATAAAGCTGCCATTTTTTGACCATCTACCACATGGCCTTTCTCACACAATTCTCACAGCACTGTGAAAGGCAAGCTTGACTCCAGTTTACAGGCAAGAGAGCTCAGAGTGGGTAGGCTATCTTCCCAAAGACACACCTGGTCCTGAGGATTTCTAACTTCGTTTGTCTCTCTACCCAATAAACAGGGAACATAGATACTGAAGAGGTAGGAAGACAGCCTCTGATCAATTTTAGTTTATGTAACTAGTCCCAATCCATATGTTGAAGCCCTAACCTCCAATGTGGCTATACATGGGAGATCAGGCTTTCATGGAGGTAGGGTTAAATAAGATGAAATAAGGGAACAGGGCTTCTAATGCTATGAAGAGACACTGTGGCCATTGCAACGCTTATAAAGGAAAGCATTAGCTGGGGCTGGCTTACAGTTTCAGAGGTTTCGTCCATTGTCATCATGATGGGAAGCATGGTGTCATGAAGGCAGACATGGTGCTAGAGAAGGAGTGGAGAGTTCTCTATCTGGATCCTCAGGCAGCAGGCAGAAAGTGGCCCTGGTCCTGGCTTGAGCATTTGAAACCTCAAAGCCCACCCCCAGTGACACACTTCCTCCAAAAAGCCACACCTACCCCAACAAAGCCACACCTCCTAATAGTGCCACTCCCTGTAAGACTATGGGGGCCATTTTCAGACAAGCCACCGTAGAGTAGGTGGGTCCAATAGGATTAGTGTCCTTACAAAGAGACACTAGGAGACACTAGAGAGTTTGCATGGTCTTTGAGAGGAATGCAAGCAAAAGTGCTGTGATGACACCGAGGGAGGGCCACCCACCTGCAGGCCAGAAAGACAGGCCTCACAGGGAGCTGCCCGGTGTCACCATCACCGTTACCGGGCAGCTGGGGCTCAGCTCAGTCACACCACAGTTGTGCTCTTGCCTTCTCTCTGACACAGCCTCGTGTGCCTTTATTTCAGTTTGGTGGCTATGTATTTGATTTTTTTTCTATCTGCATATAGGAATTATATATAACAATGGGTTTCTTACGAGTTTTCAGAACATGTATAATGTATTTTGATCCCATCCACCCCAGTCACCCTGACTTGTCCCTCTCCCACCCCAGCACCCCCCTTCCTCGTCTCAGATATTCCCCGTTTCTATTTTCATGGGGGAGGGGAGCCTTTTCTTTTGTTGTCTTCCTTTGGTTTGGGTGGCCAATCGTATTTCCATCTTTCATTGCATGTGCATGTGAGTGAGCTATATGTACATCTGTGCATTCATCCACACATGTGTGTGCGGGGCACGTGCCCAAAGCTGATGTCAGGTGCCTTCCTCCATGTTCTCACTTTTACGGAAGTGTGCACGCTCCCTCTGAACGGAAAGCTTGTCAGTGTCTGGTTGATGCCAGCTTGTCCCCAGGAACTCCATTTGTCTCTCCCTCTCCAGCGTGCTGAGACTACAAGTGACCCCAGTGCTTGCCCAACTTCTACTTCTGTGGATTTCGAAGAGCCAAACTCAAGGCTTCAAACTAATACAAGTGCTTTATCCACTGAGCCATCTCCCCTGACCTCCCCCTGCAGCAACTGTGTTTTGTTAGGGTTTCTTACAAGATCCTGGGTGAAGGATTCTTACAACCGCATAGGCCTCCTATCAATGGTTACTCTGTTGAAGGATTTGTCTTTCCCTTCCTAGAATTCCTGTCCATTGGAAGGAATTCTAGGCCCTTCCTGCCTAACTAACATTATCTACTTAGAACTTCTGAGGGAGAGGACCCCTCATGGGCCCCTTTCTCCATTCCCACCCCCATATCAGGATACTGACATACCTACTCTGTGGTAGTAAAGGCCTGATTTGTGCTAATAAGCAGACCCACTATATGATCAAAAAAGCAGTGGCACTGCTGAATTTCTCTTTTTTTTATTATTGTATTTATTTACATGTCAAATGTTATCCCCTTTCCCAGTCTCCCCTCTGCAAACCCCCATCCCATCCCCCCTTCCCTTTGCCTCTAAGAGGGTGTTCCCCCACCCACCTTCCCACCCACTCCCACCTTACCTCTCTAGCATCCCCCTTCACTGGGGCAACAAGCCTCCACAGGACCAGGACCAAGCGCCTCCCCTCCCATTGATGCCAGATAAGGAAGTCCTCTGCTACTTATGTAGTGGGAGCCATGGACCCACCCATGTGTACTCTTTGGTTGGTGGTTTAGTCTCTGGGAGCTCTGGGGGGTCTGGTTAGTTGATATTGTTCTTCCTCTAAAGTTGCAAACCCCTTCAGCTCCTTCAGTCCTTCCCCTAACTCCTCCATTACGGTCCCCAGGCTCAGTGCAATGGTTGGCTGTGAGTATCTGCATTTGTCTTAGTCAGGTGCTTGCAGAGCCTCTCAGAGGACAGCCATACCAGGCTCCTGTCTGTAAGCACTTCTTGGCATCAGCAATCATGTTGGGGTTTGGTGTCTGTGATGGGATAAATGCCTAGATGAGGCAGATTCTGGATGGCCTTTCCTTCAGTCTCTGCTCCATTTTTTTTTTTTGTCCCTGCATTTCCTTTAGACAGGAACCATTCTGGATTAAAATTTTTGAGATGGGTGAGTGGGCCTTTCTCTCAACTGGGGGCCATGTCTATCTACTGGAGGTGGTCTCTTCAGGTTCTATCTCCCCTCTGGTATTTCAACCAATGTCATCCCCATTGGGTCCTGGGCGCCTCTCGCTTCTCTGGCACCTGGAACTTTCCAGTGGTTCCCCCATTCCCTACCCCCCCCCACTGCTACATATTTCTATTTATTCTTCTGGCCCTCTGGACTTCTCTCCTGTCTCTTCCCATACCTGAACCTCCCCCACACACATACACCATTCCTTCCTCCTCCCTTCCCTCTACCTCCCATGATTATTTTGTTCCCCCTTCTAAGTGGGATTGAAGCACCCACACTTTGGCCTTCCTTCCTGTTAAGCTTCATATAGTCTGTGAGTTGTACACCCAAAAGATGCTCCAATATATAACAAAGACATGTGCTCCACTATGTTTATAGCAGTCTTATTTCTAATAACCAGAAGCTGGAAACAACCCAGATGTCCAACAGAAGAATGGATACAGAAAATGTGGTTGATTTACACAATGGAATACTACTCAGCTATTAAAAATGATAACTTCACAAATTTTGCAGGCAAATGACTGGAACTAGAAAATATCATCCTGTGTGAGGTAACCCAGACCACAAAGGACATGCATGGTATGCACTCACTGACAAGCTTCTAAGACAGCATCCCGCCTCACTCCACTTCTTCCTTCAGATCTTACATCCTTCCCACCCCCTCTTCAGTAACATCCCCCAAGCCTTATTACGAATGACATGCATGTCCAAAGAGTTCCCTAAGCTAGAAATGGCTGAGACCACCTCACTCCAAGCAAGGGAGGTGGCTTCCTGTGGTGGCTTCCTGTGGTGGCTTTCCCATGGTGGCTTGAGCACCATTCAGGGCTGGTGTGCCATTAGCAGATGTCATTCTCTAGTTCCAAGTCGAGAGGCCAAGGTCACTCCCAGGGGCGGTTCCCTTCAATAAGTGATGTGGTTTCTGTGGGAGATTCCTTGCCATCCCCGCAGAGAAATCTTTGAAGTCAGGTAAGATTTTTGTTACTCCTCTATTTAAAACTTTTGAAACTATTGAAAACTTTTTCTGTTACACTGAAAATGACCTTTAAACCTCTTTCCATAACCACAGCAGCTGCTTCATACACACACACACACACACACACACACACCCTGCTATATATTGTATTACACGGAACTAGTTAGAAAGCCATCATCTCAGGCCACATCACAATCCTAGTGAATCGGAACCTTCGTTTTAGCAAGACCCCAAGATGACTGATATGTACAAGAGGCTGAGAAGCACTCGCACAAAGCACCTCCAGCTTCCTCAGGTCCTGCCCGCAGTTGTTTTGCTTCTGTTGTACTCTGTCTTAGCTGGTCCGTGAAGAGGGCAAGCATTTCCAGCTCTGTGTTCTTCTACTTAAACTGCTAGCTTGGAACTCACAATCCTCCTGCCTCAATTCCCAGGGACCTGATGTCTACACACCTTAAGAAGAACTTTTCCTTTCCAGCCTTCTGATACTGCAACATGACGCTGTGATCTGCAAGTGCGCTGAGCCATGATCGTCACTATCCTGGGATCCATACAGCCTGTGAGAGGCAGGCCGGCTCTGTTTTATGTCATCCTGTTTATGCAGCCATCGTTTGGGTGGGCATTTTTATTCCCACGTTAGCATTGAGATTCAGAGAGCTTCAGCTATGGGTCCAGGAGAACAGCTAAGAAAGCCAGACCTGAATGATTCCATCTCTTAGACCAAGGTGTACTTCTCTCTCCTGCCACATACACACACTGCTACATTGTGATTAAACTGAGCTGGGAACCTAACTCCTGTTTTAGCATCATTCCTTCTGGAAGAATAAGTGACCCGTATAAAATAACTCATGTAGGAATCTGTAACACCAGATTTGTTCATTCCTTTTATAAATCTTCTACTCTTGATGCCTTCTCTATTTTTGGCAGTGCTGAGGATTGAACCCACGCCCTTGTGCATGCTAGGCAAGTACTCTAGCAACACCTCTAGCCCTTTGCTACCTCTTAACAACCTACTGAGCATTGTGCAGATTAAGAGGAAGGATTCTGTTAATACTTGTTGGGTCCTGACCCTGTCTCCTATATCTTGATACTGTCTACTGCTCTGGTGTGTCAGTCAGTGTTCCATTGCTGCTGAGATCAAGAGAGACCATGATGACAGAAACTCTTGTTTTTTTAAAGTGTTTAATTGGGGGCTGGCTTATGGTTCAAATGCTTAATCCATTACTGTCATGGTAGGTAGCATGATGTCACACAGGTAGATATGGCGCTGGAGAGGTAGCTGAGAGTTCTACATCTAGATCCAAAGTCAGCAGGAAAAGAATACCTGCTGTTCACCACTAGACCTGGCTTGAGCATTTGAAACCTCAAAGCCCCCCACCCAAGTGGCACACTTCCTCCAACAAAGCCACTAATCCCTGTCAAGTAGCCCCACTCCTTAAAGACCAAGCATTGAAGTATATGACTGACCCTATGTGGGAAGGGGCATTCCTATTCAACCGCCCACAACCATCTTATTACTAACCACTTAGATCCCTTGAGTAGATCCTTATGAATCACAGCATCTTTGTCAGTCATGTGTTATATGCAATGGACGAGAGTATTTTCTTCCACAGCTCTGTTGGCAGAAGTTTTCACTGCGGAACAGGGCCAGACACACAGGAAGTACTGAAATATCTGTCAACAAATGAACCTGTGAATTAATAAATGTAGAATGTGGCTTACAAAAAGAGCTACTCAGCTTTGGCAAACCCATTTGCCTAGGGAATCAAAATCTGAAAACAGAAGAATTTTAAATAAAAAGTTTGACTCTATGAGCAGTGTGCCAGTGTTAACCGACCATGAACTGAAACAGACTGGTGACGTTGGAGAATTGAGGTGAGCAAACTGGTCATTAGCTGAGCCAGTCACATTGTTTTGAAAGCATTCCTTGCGTGAATGCTGAAACTTGATTCTAAAAGCAGTCCATCCTGGACTCCCTCTGTGCCTGAATCCCTCAGATCAAGTATGTGTCAAACTCTATTGAAGGTGTCCTCATGCCCGCCAAGGCCCTTCTCTTCTCTTCCTGCCCCTGTCCTCCTCCAGCTATGGTTTCCTGTCTGGACAAATCTTCCTTTCCCTCAGCTCTGGTATCCATCACTCCTGTCACGTCTGTAACTCTGGATACAACTACTGAATATTCATGTGCTTTTCCCTGTGGCAGCTTCTCACCCTGGTTGTAGCCTCACCCGACTTCTGTGTCATAAACTATTTAGGACAAATATTTGTATAGTGGAAAATTTTCAATGCAAAACTGTGTTGTCTAGAGGATACCCCCCAAGCCATCTGATTCAAGCCTCTCCTTGCTAAGCAGTATCTGATTATGGCACACTCTGCCACACTATCTATTTCCAGCTATGATCGTTCTCTTTGAGTTGCTGTAGAACATGTGTTAGTAGTTCTATTCTTTGAATTCTCCTTTGAACTAGTTAGAACATCTGCCAGTTTTCCTCACTGCATAAGCTAAGTAAAATCTTTAATACATATTCATTACAGCTTCATAAGAATCATGATTTACTCTTTTTGAAATTTTATCTTTTAACAATTCTCCTCCCATCGCCTTCTTGCATTACACAGTACCTGAGTCATCTCTGTAGAAGGAAGGACCTGGGTGCTGGCCATAACAGCTAGCATGCCTCAGCTTACAATTATCTTTGACCAACTACCCTAAGCACTGATGGTTTTTCTTTGTAAGAACTTTTTAGCATGGTGAAAACATGTGTCTTTGTAAATGTTTAAATCATTAGTTATTTTAAGACTTTTATACACTTACCCATTAAAGCCGTGATTTATTGGTTTTCAGTATATTCACAGAGTGGTGCAGCCACCACTACATCCAGATCTAGCAGATTCTCATCTCCTCCAGAAGAAAGTCTTCCAAATCCTCCTCTGAGACACCTGCCTCCACCCTCCCAGTCCTTGAAAAGCACTAATCTAATTCCTGTCTCAGTGATGCTCCTTGTCATAGGCATGTCATATAAATTGAATTGTTTACCCACTTAACATGTCTTTAGAATCAGCCCATGTTGTTATAAGAATGTGCCCTTCATTTCTCTTTATAACCAAAATTAAATCTTATTTATGGATATGCTACATTTATTTATCCATTAATCAATTGAATACTTGGGACTTTCCACTGTTTAGCTACCATGAATCATGCTGATGAGAACATTCATATACAAATTTTTCTATGGATATTTTCTCTTGGACATGTAGCTTCACTGTCAGACTATTTTCTAAGGTTACTGTTTATCTTCATTTTCAACACACACACACACACACACACACACACACGCGAGAGTTTCTAATTTATCCATTTGTTTGTCAATTATTAACACTTGTAACTATCTGCACTTTTTATTATAGCCATTTTGGAGATTTGTAATTGGAATTTGAATGGGATTTTACATTTTATTCAATCCGTTTACTTGAAAATACAGTTTTTGAATGCCTTCTGGAATATTTTGGAAGGAGGTTGAAGTTTTTCTGTGACTCTCCTTTGTGGACTCACGCCAGGGTCTTTCCTACTTCCATCCTGGCTTGTCAAGAGGATTCTACCCTTCACCACTGCCAGGACTTGCATTGTCTGTAGAGGCTCCAGTTTCTCTACATTCCCGTGAGACACTGAGGGAAAGGAGTTGGCCTCATAATCATTTCAAATACCATTTTAGAACCATATAATTGACATGTATCTGACTTTTTGCTCTTTCTGAGCTAGACATCATCCCAGTTAAGGAACTGCTTACTCCAGGTGTAATCTCACAGCTCCATACCCAGCACACATTTTATGCCGTGAGTTGAAGGGGCATGGAATGCCATGAATATAGGAGAAATCAGGGAAAGGAGCAGGCATGTTTATGACCAAAATACATTGAATGAATCACAGAATTACCAAGATTTTAATAAAATATACATTTGTCAAAACAACACAATCTCAGTCTCAAAAGAAAAATAACTTATGACACTGAGGGACTTAGCATATATGTACTTATTTGATTGGTTTTCTTGAGCCTGGGCCTTACCTTGGGTGACCTGATAATAGCTATGTAAACCAGACATAACCTAGGTGTCTTGATAAATAGGGTTAGGAATTCATGGCAATTCTATTGTCTTAGCCTACTTAGTGCTCAGTTTTCTGATGTGTACATACACATACACACACACACACACATACACACACACACAAGAAACCAACAAAAAGTCAATCTAACATAATTTTATACCTCTTAAATATCAATTTTTAAAGTAATATATAAATTGTCAAATCTCTCTCTATTGACTCTGTCTGGATCCTAACACTATCAAAGCTCTCTCTAGCCAGAAGTTCACCTCCAACTTCCAGGCTATCATGGTCTCTAAAGCCTCAGCTTCTGATGTCATCAATGAACATCTTCACTCTCATAATGCTCGATTGTTTTAACAAAGGGCATCAGTCATCAGTAGCTCAAATCCCTTCATAGCTAAGCAGCCATCCTGTGATAGTTTGAATAGGTTTGGCCCCCAGAGACTCAGTGTTTGAATGCGTGGTCCATGGAGAATAGGAGAAATTAGGAGATGTGGCCTTGTTGGAGAAGGTATGGCTTTGTTGGAAACAACTGTGTCACTTTGGGGGTAGGTTTTGAGTTGTCCTATGCTTCAGCTCCGCCCAATGGGAAACAGTCTTTTTCTGGGGCCTTTGGCTCAAAGTGCAGAACACTCAGCTCTGTCTCCAGCACTATGCTAGCCTGGATGCTGTAGGTTTCCTGCTACAATGATAATGGACTAAACCTCTGAAACTGTAAGCCAGCCCCAATTCAATGTTTACCTTTATGCGAGTTGACTTGGTCATGGTGTCTCTTCACAGCAGTAAAACCCTAACACACTTATGTACAAAATTTACTTTCCCTACAGCTACATATGAACATATAATATTAGAATAAAGTATCAGAGTGGTGGGTTCTATGAATGATTAGTTCAAGAGAGATACAGCTTGCTCCACATATGATGTCCTTTCCTTTCTCTCAATTCTGGTAACAAAGCCTCAAAGAAAACTAATGAACATAATTGCAGTCCCTGCTTCCCTTTAAATTGGTGTAAGAGTTAATTGGCTCACTTCATTCTTTTACTTAAGCTAAAACTGGCAATTCTGTATTCCACACTAAATTTACTTACTAGCTCTATAGAAATGGCTTTGGTCTGAAAAACTAGCTTCCATTGGAAACTGCTTCCATTAAAAGACCATATCTCTTAAATGTAGTATCTTCATTTTATGAAAATTAAACATGCACAGAATTAGCACTTATTTCATCAGATGTAGAGTGAATGTGCCACAGTGATCCAAGAAAACCATCTTCCCAACTAAAAATAGCAAGTGTCTCACTTACCAACACAGCCAAACGTCTGAGAGCTGAGATAGGAACAATCTGTTTGGGGTGTAGAGACGAGCCTTCCACACCACTTCAAAACTTAGGGAAATTCTACATTTTCATCCTCACAGTAAACAGGCTTATATAGAGATAGTGGAGTTGTACTCCAGTGTGAACTCACTCCTCAACCAGGAAAGCCTCGGGGAGGGCTGGTTACACCGTACCACCCTAACGGCACTTAGAAAGCAATTCTTGTTTACTTTTACTGCAGACGTGCATTATCTGACATCACACCGGAGGCTTCTAGGAGGAAGATCCATGAGGTTTAAGGTTGACAGCCCATCCTTATCTTATGTATTATCCTTTTTAAAGATTTTTCTAATTTTATATGTGATGTGTCTATGTGTCAGTATGTATGTGCATGTGTTCATGTGTATGCATTTGTGTGTGCAAGTGCCCATGGAGGACAGAAAAAAAACTCAGATATCCTGGAACTAGAGTTACAAAGTTAGGAGGAACCCAATGAGGGCTTCATATACATATACATATACATATACATATACATATACATATATATATGAATGTATATAAATATATATTATATATTACATATGTATGCATATGTATATGTAGCTATAGTTATATATATAATTTCTCTTATAATATAGTGATCCATGCCAAGATTGTCATATCTCAGAACTGGAGAGATGGCTGAGCAGTTAAGATTACTTGCAGCCTTTGCATAGGAACCAGGTTCAGTTCTTGGCATCCATGTGGTACTTCACAACCATCTCTAACTACCTTTCTAGGGAATCTGATCACCTCCTGCCCTCCATAGGCCCTGCACAGGCTTGCCACACTCATACACAATGAATACAAAGTGCATATAGATATAAAAGAATAAGTCTTAAAAGAATCTTGTATCTCATGCCTCACTCTTCTTCCTCCATGTGGCACAGTGCAGGGGAAAGGTTGGTATCCATTCCATCTTGTACAATGTGCCATTAAATTCTATGTAGCCTTCTATTGGGAAATACAGACCATTTACAGACTTCATAAAGTCCTCGGGCTGAACACGGGAGACTAGGTAGAGGCAGCTGAATAGGACAGCCCTGTCTTTGACTTTTCCACAGACAAGAACCAGGGTAACAAAGACAATGCTGACCTCTAAGCAGAATGCTAGGAGGATGCTGTCAACTAGCCAGTAAAGGGAGACAACGACAACATGGAGAGGCAGAAGGGCAACCTAGGGAAGGAATGCCAGCCCTCCTCCTCAGCAACCCATCCTAGCTGGAAAAGCTAAGAGAAGAAGCCACCAGGAACCCCCATCCAAGTAGCAGAATCCAGTCTACTGCCTGGTCCTCACAGGCCTTATCTCCACTTGGGGAACTGTCTTGTCTAACAGTGACAGATCTGCTGTAAACAAGGAACTTGCACTGTGCTGCTCCCAATGCCAAGAATCTAAACTGCAACAACTGCCACCAAAGGATGATGTCATCTTTCCTTAGGGGCTGGTAGCTGTCCCTCTAGTGTTGTCGGAAGCCATTGGGCAAGTACATGCCTCAACTATGTAGATGACATCCTTCAGCTTCTGGGGCAAAAGCTACCATCATCATAAGCCTGAGCCATGCCTGCCTTTGTCCATTTGGAACTATCATCCCCAGGTCACAGCTGGAACTGGAGCTCCTAGTAAAAATGCCAGTTTTACTCACACCTACCCTTCAGGAGATGGGAAAGTCTCAGACGTACCCTACAGCTTGAGGATTGTGACTGTCAACACTGCAAGCTCCAGCATCATCAGCCCTTCTTTATGTACACATTCTTACCCACCTCCTAAAATCCCAGGATCAGAGATACCAAAGACATAAGACACAGCACCACCCACGCCCAACCCAAGGACACTTGCATGACCTCCACCTGCAGGGGCAGACATCCCAGCTCCATAAATGCAGGTGCCAGCTGCATGTGCCATGAGGAGCATAGGGAAGGTTCCTCTGTGGTCCAACAGCTCCTACTGCCAAAAGTCCTGGCCCACTTGTTTTATCCACTGGAGACTGGGAAAGGAATCATCAGGAGCCCACAAGTCTGAGAAAGAGGCTTCTAGGGCTATAAAACCCAAAATCTAGAGCCATCTCTGTGGTATCTAAGAAAGGTTTTCTTCTACATGTTCCAATCTTGAGATTCAATGTTAATGATGCCACAGATTCCAGCATCACCTGTGCTCATCCAGGGGAACATGAAAAGGTCTGAATCCACCCAGTATCTACTAAACCATGGATTCTGGAGCCACTGGTGCCGGGGTCAGCAGCACTCATCCTGGGGGTGCTAAGGAAGGTTTTCCTCACATTTTGTGGCTCAGATAGCCTGACTTTATGGTGCCTCAATACTTGATGTCACTTATATATGCCCCATAATACCTTAGAAAAGCATTTGGCACCAATGTGATGATAACTGCTACCACAACCCCAGTACCATCAATACAGAACTCTGTGGAGCCTGCATACATGTACTTTTGAAAGTTCCTGTCCACTGCATGAACTGTCTTCATAAACCTCCAGAGTATAAACTAGTGAGATACTCATAAACACTGCTGACACTGATTAAAGATTTTTTTGAAAACCAAAAAGACTACACTTTTGAATTTCCCTATATCCAAAACCAAAGCACCAACTCAAATAGCACCATCAAATGACATCATATCCTATGGAAACACTATCAAATTACATCACATCCTATGTAAACAACAACAAAATATTTTCCTAACAAACTTATTCCTCTAAACAGGAGAAGTCGAATGTTACACAGACCATACAGACATCATACAGGGACACAAAATATGAACTATGACATCCCCAATGGAAAATAATAATTCTCTAGGAATAGTTCTAAACTTGAGGAAAATCTATGAAATTCCCAAAACAGATAAAAAATAATGACTATACAGACACAAGAGAATACAGAAAGACAACACCAAAAATAAAATTAGAAACAACTTAGAAGATGAGTGAGAAATCCTCCAGAGACTCAGAAGTCATTTAAAAGAAAAATTAATCTGAACTCTTAGTGCTAAAACTTTGATGAATGAAATAAGAAACACAAAGAGAGCTTCCAAAATAGATCACACCAAGGTCTATTTAGATGTAAGATGCTTAAAGGACCAACTAGGTTCAACCAAACAGACCAAAAACTAGTATAGTAAAATATCAATGGTATAAAAAAAAATCTTAAAACTAGCAAGAAAGGGTATTAAGTCCACAGAAAAGGGAATTCCATTAGACTTTCAACAAAAAACAGTCAGAAGAAAATGAAATAATAAATCAAAAGTCCTGAAAAAAGAAGGGAGCTCCAGCAAAATGATCAAAATTATCATTCAAGAATAAATAAGGGGTCAGGCATTATGGTGCACATTTTAAGTCCCAGCACTTGGGAAGCAGAGGAAGGCAGGTCTCTGAGAACAAGGTCATCCTGGTCTACAGAGTGAGTTCCAGGACAGCCAGGGCTACACAGAGAAACCCTGTCTCAAAAAAAAAAAAAAAAAAAAAAAAAAAAAAAAAAAAAGGCAAAAAGGAGATACAGAAGGACTAAAGACTTTTCATGTAGTTATAACTTTCATTTTTTGTTGTTTTATAGGTTAGGAATCAGTGTAATGGATATCATTATGACCTTTACATTCATCTATGTCTTTATGCTTTGTTGTCATTGTTCCTGTTGACAAAAGAGAAACACAACCCTCCGCTCAAGGGGAATAAGAGATAATCTATTCTAGAATCAAACTCAAATGGTCATGAACTAGGAGCGTAGACTTGGGGTTCACACACACATATGTGGTAACACTTCCATGAAGTTTTACAGTAACAGAACAAAGGCAGCCATAACTTAGAGTGCTTTTCAGATATCTCAGTAGGAGCAGACCTCAGCAGAGGAGGGATGTCTCTGCAGAGGTCTCAGAAGCCATCTGGCCAGATCAGCCTCTGCATCATGGAAGCAAGTGCTGTCAAGTTAATATATCCCAAACGGTTTTGCTCAACAGTCACTGGGATGTTAGGTCAGTCAGAGGTGGGTATAAATGCTGTTAAGGGAACTGAAGAGAACCCAGGGTACAATGTAATGAGGCTGTGAACCTGCTGCAGTCCAAAACCCCGCCACCATCATTATATTGCTAATCAGTTTATCAGCCTTGTAGAAGGTTCAGTGTAAGGTGTAGTTTCTTCATAGAATCTCCATTCCCATCTCCCACCCAGTTCTGCCCCCTCTGGCCGGTTATTTTCTTCCTCTGTGTATGTGTGTCTCTTTTCTCCTCTCCCTTGAGATCACTTCTTACCTGTCATGAGCCTTTGTCTAATTTCATGACCTATACATTTGCATAAATACACACACACAATATATATATATATATATATATATTCATATATATAATTTTAACCCAGGTTCTTTATAGAAGAAAAAGTATCCCATATGACAGAACTGCTGATTCTATTTGATTATTATACATTGTATACATATACCAGATTACCATAAAGAAACCCACAAAGATACAGATGGATATCAAATTCCAATTTAAAGAGTTTTTAAATGGATGAACTAAGAGCCCAGGTACATTTGCTTTGATTTTGTTTGTTGTTTGGCTTTCGTGTCTGAGGATCAAACATCCTAGGTAAACTACAACTGAGCATATCTTAAGCCTCCAAAGTACACTTAAAAATCAGTGACTGTATCAGGCTCTGACGTCCCTCAGCTGACTAAAGCTACCTGTGGCTACTAGGGTTCAGACCTCCGTGCTATAAACCACATCTTTTCCCAGCTTGTAAAAATTCAATGAAATTTTGTTCAGATCGCTACTTAGTAATTAATTTGATAAACCCTCCAAGAATAACTTTAAACAAGCTATAAAACAGGGCAAAAGGTGATTAACTTAGGCAGATAAAGATTATCATTCAAAGTTTTTAGGACATTTCATAGCAGCTCACTGGAAATTACCTAGGTTTTCTACTAAAGCCAAGCGCCATTCCGTATTTATCACCACAGCCGAAGCGTAGGCAGGGGTTAGAAAAGACGCAGGGGAATAAGATTTCGTGAATCACAAATCTGATTGCAGCAGAGGATGCAAGCTGTGACTCAGGCCTCGTGAGCAGGACCCCCCGCAGGACCCCAGCCTCGTGAGCAGGACCCCGCCTGCACTTCTCATACGCTGCTCGTCATAGCACTCGTGAGACACAGTTACCAGCTGATGGCCTTAAACGGAGCCGCTATCAGATAAAAATGAATCTGGATGCTCAAGGCGGGCAAAGCAAGTAAATATCAAAGCATCAACCTGCGTGATATCTGGGGGGTTGTGAAAGCACAGTGGTAGCAATTGAAACATATATCTCAGCATGAAGTCTTTTAAGAAATAGTTTATGTCCTCCCCCCAGAATACCTGTTGTAACCAAAAATATAATTCTGAAGCAATTTTCTCTAAAGTAACTAGTCGTGACAAGAAGCAAGAAGGAGGAAGAGAGACAGGGAAGGGAAAGTGAGGATTCCTGGGGTCTATGAAGGTCAGGAAATGCCTTCCCAGCCAGCCAGTGTCTCTAGAGCCAGAAACACTCAACTGAAGAAGAGATGGGCAAAAATCAGGTGGCTCTTTTCACCCTCTACCCACACCATGAGCTTACTATCCTCTTCTATAGAGCAACTATTCTCTTCTGTAGAGCAACAGAGGCCCCCAGTGTTTGTTCTTGTCTCCACCACTTGTACCCTCTAACACCAAACTCCTTGAGAAAGAGATTTCTTCACCTTGTGCCCAAATCCCAAGAACTTTCATGAAGTGGAAACTTCTAGCTCTTTGGAAAGTTCAGTTATGTCAAATGATGTTCTGCTGGGGCACACAGGTGAGAGGATGTCTTGCTAAAGCAGACACGTGAAAGACTGTTTTCCTGAAGCAGACACAGGTGAAAGGATGTTTGGATATAGCAAACATGTGAAAGGAAGCTTGATGAAGGAGTATAAATATGAGCCCACAGGCAGTGGGAGATGAGCTCCGAGCCTTGGTTCACTCTGACTTGCTATTCTTAGATACCACACATGTATTGGTTTGCCTTACATAGTATTGTTGAGCTTAACCTGTGATAACACCACCATTGAGAAACTCACCCATAACTGTTCATGAAGTTCCTGTAAGAGAAACTCACCCATAACTGTTCATGAATTTCCTGTAACAACGTGTTGCCTTTACAGCCTCGCCTCAGGCCTGTTGGTGAGCCTGGCGGTTTCTTCAGGATTGAACTACATCTGCCTGGTGTCTGCTTGCTGAGAGGACTGGACTGCAGCTGCCGGTTCGTGGCTGGTGTCTGCCTGCCTAGAGGACTGGTCTGTGGCTGCTGAATGATATTTGATGTTTGCTATGGGACTGAGCTGCTGCCAAAAAAGATCGAGGTCATCCCAAAGAACTATTGCTGACCAGGCCTACTTCCTTCATATCCTAATAACTTTCCCTTCTATTACCTCTGCTTGGTGGTAGGCTAGAGGAGAGGTTGAACCGTTATTAAAAGTAAATTGCAAAAAAAAAATTATGCCTACACTTTTCCTGTGAACTGCTATGGAAAATCCACTTTCACATACACCCTATCAAACACTTCTCCCTTAAAAAATACTTAAAATAGGACATCCCTCCTGAGATACACACACACAGAGTTATTCTAATAGGCAGTCTTATTAACTGGCCACATTACTAGATTGTTTTCCATTATTTTATTTTCCAATAAGTGAGGAAAATTGAGAGATGGTGATATTCTAGCATAAATTTTCTTTTTAAGGGAAAAATAAAAAAATATTTTTTATTAAAATATATTTTAACTGGGTAGATTGTACCTCCTTTAAACACTGCTTATTTTTAACATCCTGTGATGTTAAATTTGGTGAGTGCCACCTGCTCCACCCGCAGCCTCCAGCCTCGCCCAAGTTGCACATCCTGTGTTGTGTTGCAGCTGTAAGTGTAGCTCTCCTTCCTCATCAAGGGAGCTTCTTTTTGCCATGGATGCAAGCCATTACAGAAAGTCACAACTGCTCAAAACACAGAGAACTACTGACTGTGGTATACCCGCCCACCTGCTTCATGTGCAGCACAGCCCTGCACCCAGGGCACAGGGAACAACAGAGGGACTGAAGACAGCATGCAGCAGAGGAGCTTCTGCATGTCACAGGAGATACACGTGTGTCATCTACGCGCCACAGAGACGCAGTGCCCGTGAACCCCAACAACCCAGTTGCCTAAACAAGATCTAAACTAGGCTAATGCCAGCTGGCATGCTGACATGGCAAGATGGGCGGGGCCATCCTGCAGGGCCCCATCCCTAGATGAAGAGCTACAGGCAATTAGTGACTGGTCAAAGAGGAAGAATCAGTCTTCTTCAGGGATGGGCTCCCTGATTCGTTATCCAACCCAGCAGTCAGCCCTGAAACATATACATGCAGACGACACCGAAAGAACTCAGCAGGTTGCGTTTATGTATTATTTGCTCATGTATAAATAAGCAATAATAATGATAATTGAGGGAGGCTTGTGGGGAAGAGGATGGTGTGAACACAGTGCACATATGTGAAAATTTAAAAAGTTTAAAATAAAAACTATTTTTCACAAGTAAAATAAACAAGTCGAAAGCCTATTTTTTTATTCGATATATTTTTTATTTACATTTCAAATGATTTCCCCTTTTCAGGCTCCCCCACTTCCTGAAAGTCACATAAGCCCCCTTCCCTCCCCCTGTTCTCCCATCCATCCCTTCCCACTTCCCTGTTCTGGTTTTGCCCTATACTGCTACACTGAGTCTTTCCAGAACCAGGGAAAGCCTATTTTTTTAAGTCATACCATATGATTTTATTTAAAAAAAAATCATAATAGAATCTCTTTAAAAGTTTTAAAGGAGCTTTACAATAAAATTCTTAAATAAGTTTTTGTGTGGTCTAACAGTTTAAGTTTGAAAGTAGAACTAAACTTCTGGTAATACTCATCTGCTATGTTATATAAGGAAATATATATGTATATACACCAGAAGGTAGCTTCCTTCTCCACACTCATGACTCCGAAACAAAGTGCCAGTTTACGGGAGACTACAAACAGGACTGAGCAGTCAACAAACAGCTTCTTGAAATCACTGCAGTCCTCAGGCCTTGCAAAAGCTACATTTGTTTAGATTTCCTACTTAAACATAAGTTTTGTTACAAATTTTATATAAACTGTTACTAAATATGAAATTTTTCCTGTCTAACTTTTCCTCTATGATCTATACAAACTTTAACTTATGTCACAGACAACAAGTAACAAGTTTTCTTGTATGCAGAACAATGTTTTAAAACTGCTTTGAATCCCATTTATATCAAACAAGGTTAGGAAGTACAAGTTTTTACTACTAGTATCAGTGTAATATGTGAATATTTTTCTTTAACTCTAAATACTATTCATACATTGAGCTGCCAGTGAGTGCAATCTCTTAAAAACACTCATTTAAAGAATATAAGGGGAACAATAGCCAAAAAAAAAAAAAAAAAAGACAGCATACCCAGAAATTTTTAAATGTATGTTAACAATGAAAACTTATAAATTAGCCTTTAGTCAAAGGCTCGAATTATTCTTCCCATTTATTCATTTAAAAACCAGTTACTGAGTGCCTTCTTACAAACAAGGTCAATGTCTTAATACAGTTGACACAGAGATGGAGAATTAATCATAAAATCACACTAAAAAAAATTACTTGCGATGACTGTACAAAAAAGCCTGAAGTCCAAATGTCCATAACTAACCTAACTTCCGCTGACAGTTCTTAACAGCTGCTCACACACACACACTGCTGAATAGCCTCTTAGCCTGGATACCACTGGGTAAGAAAGCCACGTTCAAGCCAGAAATTACAGTAGAGAACTTGGGGCAATAGAGCAAGAGATAACCAATACATAAGTTCTTAGAGATTCTTCCCAGGCACAGTGCTTGATTCTGTATTCCTTTAGATATCAACAATAAGATATGTTTAATCTCCTCATCCTCCTCCAACAAATCAAATCTGTTCTCTCTCAAAAGCCCACTAGTGGCTTAATCTTCCTGGGCCTGGATCAAGCTCAGATAACACAGGGTTAGAGCGACACCTGGTGACCATCTGCAACCTCACACAAATCCATCCTGCACCTCAAAAAGCAAAAGCAGGAAATAAACCAAAACCAACCAAGCAAACAAAACAAAAAATGATGTTAACCAAAAGTCTCTCAAATCAACACATTAGAACTGATGCGTGGACATTCTGTCTCCAGGGAATAATCTGAAGAAAGCTAAGACCTATGAGAAAAGCAGAGAACCACCCAAAAAAGGGGGGGTGGTGATAACATGATACCCAGCTGGCAATAGCAGAAGCTGAGGGTGAGGGAGGGTAGAGGGAACCCTCTCTGCTTGGTTGAGGGAGCCCAGAACTGGCAAGCAACAGAGCAGACACAAGACAGAATTTCAAAAAGATTTCTGTACAGCATCCTGGCAGCCTCCGTGCACACTCTCGGGGAAAGCAGACCAAAATTCACGGACTCTGGGCACTGAAGCCTGACAAACAGATCTTGTGAGACTGCATCAGAGAAATCTCGAATCAGATCTGCATACCATTCAGCAACTTGAAAACCTGGCGGGAATCAAACAATCTAGGGTAGCATTCATGGGGACTCCATACAGCAAGCAAGACATTAGCAAGATCTGCACAGGACCAGCACAACCCAAACCCTGGAGGAAATCACAGAGTGTGACCCACACCTGAGATGTCCTGTGTAACACCACCCATCCACCAGGACAGCACTGGTGATTTGAACTGGGGAAGACACAGGGTGGGAGTGAAGGGGACTCCAAGGAAGAGAGTGGATTCCAGAAGGTTGGAGGAAATGTGAGTTTGACAATCATTTAATATTCCTTTCCGTAAGCCAGTTTAGGATCTTTTGCTACACTGTGTGCTCAAACATCTTTACCTCTGTCCACAAACCTTCAGCCCAGTCCCCCTGCTCTCCCCCAGATCATCTCCTGTGCTTTATCAGCCCAACACTAATCACCAGGCTCACAGCATCTTTTTGTGTTCGCACTCATGGTTACTCATGTTACTACCAATGCCCCCTTTCTCGCTGCAGTGGCTAGCAGTTAAGGAGCAACTGTACTGCCGCTGACTCCCATTCTGTTCTCCATGACAGTTCTACTTACTCCTGGAGAGCGACTGCTAATGCACTGCATTCTGCTCTCAGAGGAGACCTGGGCTAGAGTCTCTGCCTGGAGTGTTGGTCTAAGAGGAAAATAGAATGTCAGCCCTATGACAGCCTTGTCAATCTGAACACTGTATGCATCCACTTGGGCAGAGGATATATATATATATATATATATATATATATATATATATATATATATATATATGAAGTGGAAGCTTAAGGGTTCTTTAGAAAGTTGTGTTAGATGGTGTTTTGCTGGGGCAAACATGTGAAGGAGTGTTTTCCTGAAGTGGACACAGGTGAAAGACTAAGGCAGACTCACGAAGGAATGTTTAGCTGAAACAGACACAGGAGAAAGGATGTTCTGCTAAAGCAAGCACATGAAAGAACATGTGATGGAGGATTCTTTGCTAACAACACTCATGTTTTGGTCTGCCTTACATGGCGTAGTTGAGTTGCATTTGTTGGGACTCCATAGAAAGAAATACACCAAAAACTTCCGGCGGTGTGCTGAAGTATTGTGCTGCTTCTACAGACTTGGACTCATTGGCTGAGTGATGTCAGCTGAGACAGATGCACGTGCTGAGGCCAGACCCGTGGAGGACATGTGATGTTTGGAGGGAATATAAATAGACAGTGATGGAAGCTACGCTAGAATTGCTTACAGAACTAGCTGTGCAGTGATTGTTGGTCTTGCATCTTTACTGTTCTTCACTTTGCTGAGAGAGGCATAGCCAAAAACGGCTGATTTCCAGATAACACAGATGGGAGTTGCTCCAAAGAACCTTTCTAAACAGGTCCACTTCCCCCATATCCTTCCCTATCCTGGTAGGTGGTAGGCTAAAAGAGAGGTTAAAACATTTAAAAAGCATGATTAAAAGTAGACTTTGGAGCCTTCTGTGATCAGTGGAGCAGCTGGGACAGCTGCCATTTGCACCAGGGAGCCAGGAAACTCCATAGCCTTCTGTGCATAGCTTGCCAGGAGGGAGTGATCTCCCAGCAGTACTTTCACTTTTGAGCTCAGAGGAGTAAGGTCACAGGCTTACAGGCCCGCAGAAGGAACAAACTTCAGCCAGAGACAAGGATACCAACTAGGACCAGAGATAACCAGATGGCAAAAGGCAAACATACGAACCCTACCAACAGAAACTAAGGCCACATTGCAACATCAGAACCCAGTGCTCCCAAAACAGCAAGTCCTGGATACCCCAACACACCAGAAAAGCAAGAGTTGGATTTAAAAGTGTATCTCATGATGCTGATAGAAGGCTTCAAGAAAGACTTAAATAACTCCCTTAAAGAAATACAGGAGAACATCGGGTCAACAGATAAAAGCCCTTAAAGAGGAAACACAAAAATCCCTTAAAGAAATACGGGAGATCATGGGTCAACAGGCAGAAGCCCTTAAAGAAGAAACACAAAAATCCCTTAAAGAATTACAGGAAAACACAATCAAGTGAAGGAACTGAACAAAACCATCCAGGATCTAAAAGTGGAAGTAAAAACAATAAAGAAATCCCAAAGTGAGACATCTCTAGAGATAGAAAACCTTGGAAAGAATTCAGGAGTCATAGATGCAAGCATCAACAACAGAATACAAGAGATAGAAGAAAGAACCTCAGGTGCTCAAGATACCATAGGAAACATTCATTGACTCAAAAGTCAAAGAAAATGCAAAATACATAAAGCTGGTAACTCAAAACATCCAGGTACTCCAGGACACAATGAGAAGACCAAATCTAAGGATTATAGATATAGACAAGAGCGAAGATTTATATCTTAAAGGCCCAGTAAATATCTTCAACAAAATTATAGAAGAAAACTTCCCTAACCTAGAGAAAGAGATGCCCATGAACATACAAGAACCCTTCAGAACTCTAAACAGACTGGACCAGAACAGAAAATCCTCCCAGCACATAATAATCAAAACACCAAATTCAGTAAACAAAGAAAGAATATTAAAAGCAGTAAGGGAAAAAGGGCAAGTAACTTATAAAGGCAGACCTATCAGAATCACACCAGACTTCTCTGGTGTGATTCTGATAGGTCTGCCTTTATAAGGGACGATGAAAGCTAGAAGATCCTGAGCAGACCTCATACAGACCCTAAGAGAACGCAAATGCCAGCCCAGGCTACTATACCCAGCAAAACTCTCAATCATCATAGATATAGAAACCAAGATATTCCATAATAAAACCAAATTTGCACAGTATCTGTTCACAAATCCAGCCCTGCAAAGGATAATTGATGGAAAACGCCAACACAAGGAGGGAAACTACACCCTAGAAAAAGCAAGAAAGTAATCTTCTTCCAACAAACCCAAAAGAAAATACCCACACAAACATAAAAATAACATCAAAAATAACAGGAAGCAACAATCACTAGTCCCTAATATCTCTTAACAACAATGGACTCAAGTCCCCAATAAAAAGACATAGACTAATGAAATATTTCTCATGTAAATCTTCAATTTTATCAGAAAATGTTTTCCAATTCCCTTTTTAATTTAGTACTTTCTTTTATGTCTACCATTTAATCTGCATTATTTTTCATGATAATCTTCAATTTTAATTTTCTATATGTCGTTTTATATACTACATATACTATATAATATAGATATTATATATACTATATATAATACTACATATATATACTATATACTATATATACTATATATAGCTATTTTAAATCTTTCTATATACTTCCTCTATTTTATCAGAAATGTTTTCAATGTAAATCTTTGATTTTATCAAAAATGTTTCTAATTCCACCTTCAATTTAGAAAGTTTTTACATCAACCATTCTTTATGTAAAATTTTCCATAAACTAGTCAATTTTAACGTGTTTGTATATTTATTTCTTGAATTTTACCAGAAATATTTTCCATGTAAATCTTCAATGTTATCTGAAAATGTTTATAATTCCACCTTCAATCAATTTAGAATTATCTTTATGCCTATCATTTTATCTATATAATTTCCATGAATTTTAACATGGTTTTCTATATATTTCTACAATTTTATCAGAAATATTTTCCATGTAAATCTTCAAGTTTATCAGAAAATGTTTGTAATTCCACTTTAATCAACTTAGGAACACTTTTATACCTACCATTATTATATCTATATAAAATTTTCCATGATAATCTTCAATTCTAACATGTTTTTCTACATTTTTCTACAATTTTATCAGAAATATTTTCCGCGTAAATCTTCAATTCTATCATAAAATGTTTCTATCCCATATTTCAAATAATTTAGCAATGTTCTACATGTCTACTACTTTACTCCTTAATTTTCCATGAAAATTGTTAATTTTAACGTGTTTATCTGAAATATTTTCCATGTAGATCCTTAATTTTATCATAAAGTGTTTTTACTTCCCTTTGCTTCCCTTTTCAATAAATAAAAAACATTTTTTTTAAAAAGTAGATTTTGAAAAAAATAAATGTTACATGCCCCCTGATGTAAAAGCCTCAACAAAAAATTTCAAGAACATGCTCCCTTAAGTGCTGACCCTAGGGGCGAAAGAGAGAGATAGCTCTGCGATTAAGAACACAAGCTGCTCTTGCAAGGGGCCAATGCAAAACTCTTGAATGAATCCCATGAGAACACAAACAGCTGAATTAAAAAGTATAGTCAATACAAGAAATAAAAATAAATTCAATGAAGAGATAGGAGTGCTGAGGGAAAAACAAACTGATGTAGGAGTTGAAAGGGTCAAATCCAAAGTTCAGTGGGAAGCCGAGTTTGGGAGCTCGAGTTGGGACGGAGCACCAGGCTTGAAGGGGAAGGACAGGAAGAGGAACATTGGCTCTGGAAAATGGTTAAGGTTTTTTAAAAGTACAAAAGGAATATGCAAGATCTTTAAGAAACCTTGCAAAGAACAAACCTTAAAATTGTGGACATAGAAGTCAAAGATGTCGAAAATATTTTCAATACAATTATAAGCAGCAATTCTAGGGAAAGGGAGGGTCATACTAACCCAAGAAGCACATGGAACACTAAATAAAACCAAGAAAGAAACGTCTCAATTCATTTTATAATATTTAATATATTAAATATTTAAAATATTACATATACTGAACAACGAAAACGCCCTGCTGCAAGAGAGAAACAAGTCACAAATGAGGGCAGCTCGCCCTGGGACAGATGACTTCATAACAGAAATCTGGAAAGCCAAAAGAGCATGGGATGAAATACTTCATGTTCTGGAAGAGTCTAACTATCAACCTAGACTGTTATACTCAGTAAAGCTATCATAACTGGTGGAGAAAGAAAAAAGCATTTCATGATAAAACCGAGATAAAGGCATTTATAACCACTAACACAGTTCCACAGAAGATTCTGGGAGGAGTTCTTTGGAACTCCTTTGGAAAATAATAAACACACCTAAGAGGGTACAGAGAAGAAAAACAAAACAAAACAAAGATGATAGAACAGTAGCCAAGTAAATACTACAAAATCAATTAAATATTAAACTCTGAATATTAATTCCTATGTCAAAAGGCACAGACTAGAAGACTAGAATCAAAAACAGGATCTAGCTAGTTGCTGCCTCCAGCAGAAGATACTGAAGCAAACTTCAGTATCATCATATCTTACGGTGAGAGGGTGAAAATAAAAGATTCAAAGGAAATGGAACTCAGGAGGGAGATAAGACAGACTCCAAACCAAAATAAGTCACTAAAAGTACAGAACGCCACTTTATGGTTTTTTAAGGAAGCAACATATAGAGGACATGACAATTCTCAATGTATATGCACCAAACATGTTCCCAATTTTATAAAATACTAAATTTATAAAGGGAGATAAAACAGACTCCAAACTAAAATAAGTCACTAGAAGTACAGAATGCCACTTTATGGTTTTTTAAGGAAGCAACATATAGAGGACATGACAATTCTCAATGTATATGCACCAATGTTCCCAATTTTATAAAATACTAAATTTATAGACTCAGATTAATCCCAATACAGTAATAGTAGGTGATTTAAATAATCTACTTTGACCAAAACACAGGTCATCCCTACAAGAAAATGAACAAAAGACCTTAGAGTTAAATTCACCAGACCTCTCAGAACATTCCAGCCAAACACTACAGAATATACCTACTTCTCATCAGCCCATGGAGCTTTTTCTAAAACATCTCATACATTAAAACTCAAAAAATGTCTCAACAAACATGAGAAAACTAAAATACCTAATTGCATTCTATCAGATCACAAAGAAATAAAATCATAAATCACAGCAAGAGAAAGTACAGAAAACTCACAAACTCAGGGAGATTAAAGGCCAGACAGCTGGATGAAGACTGTCACTAAAGAAGTCAAAACAGTCAAAAAAGGAACTGTTGCAGGAAATTGAAAAGGCAACTTTATATCCTACAGGATACAACTAAACAGTCCTAAAGGGAACTTTGTGTCTTTAAGTACCCACATTTAAAAGCATCAGAGAGGCCTTAAAGAAATAGCATAATGATGTACATTAGGACCCTTGAGAACACAAGATCATGCCAAACACAAAAACCATAGATATTAATTAATTGATAAATAGATAGATTGATTGGTTGATTGATTGATTAATAGTACTGGGAAAGAAATTTATGTAGAAGAAGTAGGTAAAAATACAATATAATCATGAAATAAAGAGTTAGAAAAATAAACTAGATTAACACTTTGTCAAAACAACCAGAGGATACAAAAGACTCAAATGATTAAAGCCAGAGATAACATTGAAGGCATTAAAACAGACATCTATGAGATTTTTTAAAATTATATTAATATATCTTAAAAACTTGGCACTAAGTCAGAAAGTCTAAAAGGAATTGATGTTTTCCAGAGGCATGTTACCTACTAACGTTACCATACTGAAATGTTGATAGCCCCAGTTTTAAGGAGTTCTTGGACACCTTTCTCTATAAGCACTATACTTATATTTACAGGAACAATATTTGGGAGTTTCTTTTCCACTACATCTTGACCAAGAGTTGCTAAGTTTTACAGTAATAGCTGTTCTAACAGTAATCAGAAGGTATCTCTTTGTAGGGTTTGTTTTGTTTGTGGTGCAGAACTCACACAGAGAAATGTGCATGTGCCACAAGGGAGATTTAACAGTTAGACTCACACGGGAATTTCCCTGGTAGATATTAAGCATTTTTAATGTATTTGTTGTCCAAGTGTAAGTCTTTTAGATTGTGTCTGTTCAGCCAATTTGCCCACTTTTAATTGGATTTTCTAGTTAAGTTTGAATTCCTCCTAAATCCTAGATATCTGTCTTGTGCCATATATTTAGCAGATATTGTCTGCTCTTCTGTAGGCTGCCCCTCTTTCCAGAGCTGAGGAGAGATGTTTAGTTCGATGCTGTCGACATCTCTACGTGCTTTTGTTAACTGTGCATTAGGGTCATGGTCAAGAAAGCAAAACCCAAAGCAGTATTTCCAAAGTGTTTCAAATCTCTCTTTTCTTCTAGTAATTTCATACTCTCAAATTTACACTCAGGTCTTCAGCCAATTCTGAGTCCATTTGGTACTGCAGAGAGAGAGAACAGGTTTCAATCATTTACATTTGGACATTCAGTTTTTCCAGCACCACTAATTAAAGAGGCTAGCCATTCTCTGATGTATGATTTGCTACTGTTCTGTTAATGATCTGCTTGGTTATTTGTAAAATATCACTATCAGCATGTATTAATTACTCAATGAGTTCATTATGAAATTTTTATACATATAAATAACACTTTTATCATTTACCCTTCAATACTCCCTTCTCTTCCAATATATCCTCTTCCCCAAATAGTCCCTATTCTTTATCCTAGATTCCATAAATGAGCAAAATTATGTAATACTTGTTTCAAGTCTGGCAGATTGTACTTAACATGATCTCTGGTTCTACCCATTTCCCACACACGGCATGAGCTGCTCTACGACTCAGTACTGTTGCATTGTATTTACATGCCTCTTCTGGCTTATCTGTCATCTGTCGATGGGTATCGAGACTGAGTCCACAACTTGGCTGTTGTGTAGTGCTGAGAGAACCTGAGTGTGCAGGCATTTCTACTGTACACTGTCAGCATCTTTCCTTTGCACACTCAGGAGTGGTGCAGCTGGAAGACATGCAAGCTCCGTTTTAGATTTTCAGGAACTGCATGTGATTTCCATGGTGATTATTCTGCCATTCCCACCAAGAGCATCCAGGGACCCTCCCTCACACTCACATGCATTATGGCCAGAATTTGTTGTTTTCCTTGAGGACGGCATTTGGTCTGAGACTGATGGAATCTCAGCCTAGTTTTGATTTATAACTGCTTTATGGGTAAGGATGTGCAGCAGCTTTCCCATATATTTGTGGGCTATTTGTACTTTTTGTTTTAGAAACTTCTATTTAGCTCATTGTTCTGTTTATTATCTTCTGGTATTATTATCAAGGTCTTTATATACTCTCGATTTTAATCCCATCAGGTAGACAGTTAGCTGGCAGAGATAGTCTCCCATTCTGTAAACTGTCTCTTCACTTTGTTTACTTTGCTGTGTAGAAGATTTAATGTGATCCTCTCTGTCAGTTCTTACCACTATCAGCTGTGCTTTAAAGTCGAAATTAATTTTTTTAAAAAGGAATTTTTAAAAGTATTCAATGATTTGGGTTAAAAACAAAAACAGTTGAAACCATCACCAATAGACTGGATCAAGTAGTAGAAAAAATATCTGGTTGAAAATCTGGCTGAGGAGTATTAACATTCAAACAAGTAAAAACAAAAACATAGCCACAGCTTTAAAGACCTAGGACATAATCAAAAGACCAATCTTATAAATTCATAATGTAAGCCAGGCATGGTAGTACATGCTTTTAATCCCAGTAATTGAGGCATAGGCAGTACTCTTCATGAGTTCAAGGCCAGCCTGATCTATATTGTGAGTTTTACACCATTCAAGGTTATCTAATAAAACTTGGTCTTTAATAATTCATCATTATCATCATCATCATCATCATCATCATCATCATCATCATCATGGAATTCATGAAATAAAAGAATAAGAGAAGGAACCAAGAAACAAACTAAAGGAATAAAGACGTACTCAGGGAAACTACAGCAGAGAAATTTCCAAATCTAGAGAAAGACATAGACATCCAATTACAGAGGTATTTAGAATGCCAAAGAAGGCATGTCCAGAGAAGAAGCTTGCCATATTACATTACATTTAAAATGCTAAGATTGCAAACCAAACACATATTAGGAGAGTCAAAAGAAAAATGTCAACTGGTTTACAAAGGCAAGCTCATCAGAATAGCAAGAGACCTCTCAAAAGAAATTCTAAAGCCATGAAATTCACTGATACATTCAAGCTTTCAAAGTAAATAACTACCTTCCAAGATTTTATTTTCTTTTCCTTCCTTCCTTCCTTCCTTCCTTTCTTTCTTTCTTTCTTCCTTTCCTTTCTTTTCTTTTCTTTATTTATTTTTCTTTTTCTTTGTCTTTTTTTTTTTGAGACAGGGTTTCTCTGTGTAGCCCTGGATGTACTGGAAATCACTGTGTAGACCAGGCTGCCCTTGAACTCATGGAGATCTACCTGCCTCTGCCTCCCAATTGCTGGGATTAGAGACATGAATCACCACCACCTAGCCAAGATTTCTATATTTAATAAAAATATTTTTTAAAACCAGTGAAGATGTAAGATCCTTCTAAATAGGGGCAAGAAAAAACTAAGGCAACTTGTGACTACTAGCCCAGCATTATATAATATACTTAAAGAAATCCAACACTAACTGGAGGAAGAACAGTCACAGATACAAGAGTTCAGAAAGGATTATATTTCATGAGAAGAATAGATGAACAAACAGTAGGAACAGACCAGATATGTTCAGCTCAGTAAGGGAGCTAATTCTTAAGACGAATAAGGATGAAAAAGGACAGATACTATTCAAAATAACCATGAGAAAGCACAAGCAAATCACAGGAATCAGAACCATAAATAACTGCGTAGATACCATAAATATTAATGACTTCTCCTTTCCTATTAGCAGCACAGACTAGCAAAAGATTGAAAAACAAGGAGTTACGAGAGACTTACCTCCATCTTTGTTCTCGGACACCAGAGAGATCAGACAGCCTGAGGTACGCAAACATAACCCGAGGCCAACATCGCAGGGGTCTAAGCCTGACGGGTGTTGGCCTGCACCCAGGCCCTGGGCTATTGCAGGGGGGGCCGGGGGGCCTCAAGGGGCCAACCCAGGCGCCCGCGCCACCATTTTGGCAATGGGACACCGGAGAGCTCTAGCAGGCAAAGCCGGCTAACAGTCATAGCCCGAGGCTAACATAGCGGGGGGGGGGGGGGGGGTCTAGGCCTGACAGGCCCTGAACTGCCCCCAAGACCTGGGCTGCTCGGTGGGCCATCTGTGTGCCAACCCGGCCAGGAGGTTGTTAGCCCAGCAGACTCTCCCGGCACTTTCAGGGCACACGCCACCATCCTGGCCACCTGACAGAACCAGTTAACAGTCATAGCCCAAGGGGAACTTTGCTCGGGCCTTAACCTCCCAGGCTTTTGCCTAGACTCCGGGCCTCAGCAGCTAGGCTAGCCTTGTGTGCACCAACATGGGTGGGAGATCGGCTGCCCGGCAGAGTGATCAGCACGCAGAAAAGGTCCCCGCAGCATACACCCTTCAGCACTCCCTGAAGGAGCAAAAGGGCACCATCTGGTTCACAGAGACAATCTGGAGCAAGGCACACTAGGGCTGCAAGGGCACCCAACAGGAGGACAGCACATCAGCAATCTGCTACAGGGGAAACCCAGCCATCCAGTATTGCGGAAAAAGCCCTAGAGCCTCACAGGAGGCTCAAACACCAGCCAAAGACAAGTCCAACTAATGCCAGAGAACAAGATGGCAAAGGGCAAACACAGGAACGCCACTAACAGAAATCTAGGCAATATGGCAGCATCTGAACCAAACTCTCCAACATCAGCAAGTCCTGGTTATGCCAACACACTAGAAAAACAAGATTTGGATTTAAAATCACTGGTCATGATGCTGCTAGAAGAACACAAAAAGGACATAAATGAATCTCTTAAAGAAATACAGAGGAACATGAATAAGACAGAAACCTGTATAATGGAAACACAAAAATCACTTAAAGAAATTCAGGAGAATTAGGCTCAAGAGATAGAAGCCAATAAAGAAGAAATGAAAAAAAAACTTAAAGAAATGCAGGAGAACTTGAGTCAACAGGCAGAAGTAATGAAAGAGGAAACACAAAAATCTCTTAAAGAATTACAGGAAAACACAAACAAACAAATGATGGAACTGAGCAAAACCATCCTGGATCTAAAAATAGGAGTAGAAACAACTAAGAAATCACAAAGGGAGACAACTTTGGAGATAGAAAACCTTGAGAAGAAATCAGGGGCCATAGATGCAAATATCAACAACAGAATACAAGAGATGGAAGAAAGAATCTCAGATGCTGAAGATACCATAGAAACCATTGACTCAACAGTCAAAGAAAATGAAAAATGCAAAAAGCTTGTATCCCAGAACATCCAGGAAATCCAGGACACAATGAGAAGACCAAACCTAAGGATTATAGGTATAGATGAGAGTGAAGATCTACAACTGAAAGGGCCAGCAAATATCTTCAACAAAATTATGGAAGAAAACTTTCCCAAGTTAAAGAGAGAGATGCCCATGAATATACAAGAAGCCTACAGAACTCCAAACAGACTGGACCTGAGCAGAAATACCTCCTATCACATAATAATAAAAACCCCAAATGCACTAAACAAAGAAAGAATATTAAAGGTAGCAAGAGAAAAAGGCCAAGTAACATATAAAGGAAGACCTATCAGAATCACACCAGACTTCTCACCAGAGACCATGAAAGCTAGAAGATCCTGGGCAGATCTCATGCAGACTCTAAGAGAACACAAATGTCAGCCAAGACTCCCCAGCAAAACTCTCAATCACCATAGGTGGAGAAACCAAGATATTCCATGACAAAACCAAATTTACACAATATCTTTCCACAAACCCAGCTCTGAAAAGAATAATAGGTGGAAAACTCCAATACAAGGAGGGAAACTACACCCTGGACAAATCAAGATAGTGCTTTTTCATCAAACCCAAAAGAAGATAACCACTCAAATATAAAAATAACATCAAAAATGACAGGAAGTAATAATCACTATTCCTTATTATCTCTTAACATCAATGGACTCAATTCCACAATAAAAAGACATAGACTAACAGACTGGATAAGGAAACAGGACCCTACATTTTGCTGCATACAGGAGACACACCTCAGTGTCAAAGACAAAAACTACCTTAGAGTAAAAGGCTGGAAGACAATTTTACAAGCCAATGGTCTTGGAAAACAAGCAAGAGTAGCCATTCTAATATCAGATAAAATTGACTTTCAACCTAAAGTCATCAAAAGAGACACAGAAGGACACTTCTTGCTGGTCAAAGGAAAAAACCACCAAGAAGAACTTTCAATTCTGAACATCTATGCACCAAATGCAAGGGCACCTTCATTCATAAAAGAAACTTAACTAAAGCTCAAAGCATACATTGCACCTAACACAATAATTGTGGGTGACTTCAACACTCCACTCTCCTCAATGGACCGATCAGGAAAACAGAAACTAAACAGGGACACAGTAAAACTAATTGAAGCTTTGAACCAATTGAATTTGACTGATATTTATAGAACATTTCACCTTAAAGCAAAAGAATATATCTTTTTCTCAGCACCTCATGGTACCTTCTCCAAAATCGACCATACAATGGTCACAAGACAGACCTCAACAAATATAAGAAGATTGAACTAATCCCATGCCTCCTATCAGATCACTATGGAGTAAGAGTGGTTTTCAATAGCAACAAAAACAACAGAAAGCCCATATATGCATGGAGGCTGAACAATACTCTACTCAATGACAACTTGGCCAAAGAAGAAATAAAGAAAGAAATCAGAGACTTTTTAGAATTTAATGAAAATGAAGGCACAACATACCCAAATCTTTGGGACACAATGAAAGCAGTGCTAAGAGAAAAACTCATAGCCCTGAGTGCCTCCAAAAAGAAACTGGAGAGAGCATACACTAGCAGCTTAACAACACACCTGAAATCCCTGGAACAAAAAGAAGCCAATTCACCCAGGAGGAGTAGAAGACGAAATCATCAAACTCAGGGCTTAAATCAATCAAGTGGAAACAAAGAGAACCATACAATCCAGGAGTTGGTTCTTTGAGAAAATTAAGAAGATAGATAAACCCTTAGCCAGACTGACCAAAGGGCACAGAGAAAGTATCCAAATTAACAAAATTAGAAATGAAAAGGGGGATATAACAACAGAAACTGAGGAAATCCAAAGAATCATCAGATCCTACTACAAAAGCCTATACTCAACACAGCTGGAGAATCTGGAGGAAATGGACAATTTCCTAGACAGATACCAAATACCAAAATTAAATCAGGACCAAATAGATCATCTAAACAGTCCCATAACCCCTAAAGAAATAGAAAGGGGTCATAGAAAGTCTTCCAACCAAAAAAAGCACAGGACCAGATGGTTTCAGTGCAGAATTCTATCAGACCTTCAAAGAAGACCTAACACCAATCCTCTTCAAACTATTCCACAAAATAGAAACAGAAGGAATACTACCCAATTCCTTCTACAAAGCCACAATTACGCTGATACCAAAACCACACAAAGGTCCAACAAAGAAAGAGAACTTCAGACCAATTTCCCTTATGAACATCGATGCAAAAATACTCAATAAAATTCTTGCCAACCGAATCCAAGAACACATCAAAATGATCATCCACCATGATCAAGTAGGCTTTATCCCAGGGATGCAGGGTTGGTTCAATATACAAAAATCCATCAATGCAATCCACTACATAAACAAACTCAAAGAAAAAACTACATGGTCATTTCATTGGATACTGAAAAAGCATTTGACAAAATTCAGCATCCTTTCATGCTTAAAGTCTTGGAAGAACAGGAATTCAAGGCCCATATCTAACCATAGTAAAAGCAATATACAGCAATCCGGTAGCCAGCATCAAACTAAATGGAGAGAAACTTGAAGCAATCCCACTAAAATCAGGGACTAGACAGGGCTGCCCCCTTTCTCCTTATCTTTTCAATATTGTACTTGAGGTACTAGCTCGGGCAATTAGACAACATAAGGAGGTCAAAGGGATACAAATTGGAAAGGAAAAAGTCAAACTATCATTATTTGCAGATGATATGATAGTCTACCTAAGTGACCCAAAAAAACTCCACTAGAGAACTACTACAGCTGATAAACAACTTCAGCAAAGTGGCTGGTTATAAAATCAACTCAAGCAAATCAGTGGCCTTCCTATACTCAAAGGATAAGCAGGCTGAGAAAGAAATTAGGGAAATGACACCCTTCACAATAGCCACAAACAGTATAAAGTACCTTGGGGTGACTCTTACCAAGCATATGAAAGATCTGTATGACAAGAAATTCAAGACTATGAAGAAGGAAATGGAAAAAGCCCTCAAAAAATGGAAAAACCTCCCATGCTCATGGATTGGCAGGATTAATATAGTTAAAATGGCCATTTTGCCAAAAGCAATATACAGATTCAATGTAATACCCATCAAAATCCCAACTCAGTTCTTCATAGAGTTAGAAAGAGCAATTCTCAAATTCATCTGGAATAACAAAAAACCCAGGATAGCTAAAACTATTCTCAACAACAAAAGAAATTCTGGGGGAATCAGTATCCCTGACCTCAAGCAATACTACAGAGCAATAGTGTTAAAAACTGCATGGTATTGGTACAGTGACAGGCAGGAGGATCAATGGAACAGGATTGAAGATCCAGAAATGAACCCACACACCTATGGCCACTTGATCCTCGACAAAGGGGCTGAAAACATCCAATGGAAAAAAGATAGGCTTTTCAACAAATGGTGCTGGTTCAACTGGAAGTCAGCTTGCAGAAGAATGCGAATTGATCCATCCTTGTCTCCTTGTACTAAGCTCAACTCCAAATGGATCAAGGACCTACACATAAAGCCAGACACTCTGAAGTTAATAGAAAAGAAACTGGGGAAGACCCTTGAGGACATCCGTACAGGGGGAAATTTTCTGAACAGATCACCAATAGTGTATGCTCTAAGATCAAGAATTGACAAATGGGACCTCATAAAATTACAAAGTTTCTGTAAGGCAAAGGACACCATCAAAAGGACAAATCGGCAACCAACAAATTGGGAAAAGATCTTCACCAACCCTACATCAGATAGAGGGCTAATATCCAATATATACAAAGAACTCAAGAAGTTAGACCCCAGAAAACCAAATAACCCTATTTAAAAGTGGGGTACAGAGTTAAACAATGAATTTTCACCTGAAGAACTTCGGATGGCGGAGAAGCATTATAAAAATAATGCTCAACTTCATTAGTCATTAGGGAAATGCAAATCAAAACAACTCTGAGATTTCACCTTACACCAGTCAGAATGGCTAAGATTAAAAATTCAGGAGACAGCAGGTGTTGGCAAGGATGTGGAGAAAGAGGAACACTCCTCCACTACTGGTGGAGTTGCAAATTGGTACAACCACTCTGGAAATCAGCCTGGTGGTTCCTCAGAAAACTGGGCACATCACTTCCAGAAGATCCTGCTATACCACTCCTGGGCATATACCCAGAGGATTCCCCAGCATGTATTAAGGATACATGCTCCACTATGTTCATAGCAGCCCTATTTATAATAGCCAGAAGCTGGAAAGAACCCAGGTATCCCTCAACAGAAGAATGGATGCAAAAAAATGTGGTATATTTACACAGTGGAGTACTATTCAGCCATTAGAAACAATGAATTCATGAAATTCTTAGGCAAATGGGTGGAGCTGGAGAACATCATACTAAGTGAGTTAACCCAGTCTCAAAAGATCCATCATGGTATGCACTCACGAATAAATGGATATTAACCTAGAAAACTGGAATACCCAAAACATAATCCACACATCAAATGAGGTACAAGAAGAACGGAGGAGTGGCCCCTTGTTCTGTAAAAACTCAGTGTAGCAGTACAGAGCAAAACCAGAACAGAGAAGTAGGAAGGGGTGGGTGGGAGAACAGGGGAAGGGAAGGGGCTTATGGGACTTTCAGGGAGTGGGGGGCCAGAAAAGAGGATATCATTTGAAATGTAAATAAAAATATATCAAATTAAAAACTAAGGCAGCAAAAAAAAGATTGAAAAACAAGATCCAACTGTTTGCTGCCTGCAAGAAATCACCTTATGACAAAGGTGCGCACAGACAGAAAGGGACCCTGAGAAAAATGATGTAACAAAGAGGTAGAGGCTGAGAGTAATCAGAAGCAGGCTCTGCTCATCTCTCACGATGTAGACTTCAACTCAAAATTAGTCAAAAGAATGCACCAATACTAATGTAATACTAATACTAATGTTGTGGATACTAATGTATCCACTACATATTGATAGAAAGTAACAATCTACATATATTTATAAATTTTATATATTCTTTATGGGAAAACCCCAAAATAAACACACAATGCTATATCTATTTTATTTCTATATCCAATTTGTTTTTAACTATTTCTTTCTGTTTTGAACATTTACTGTGTGCATGGGAACACACACATGCCATAATGCAAATCTGGAAGCCAGAGGACAACACTAGACAGTCAGTTCTCTCCTTCCACTATTAGGGGTCACAGGGATGACACTTGAGTTGTCTGGCCTGTTGCCAAGCACCCTTACCCTCTGAGCTACCTCATCAGACTCCCTGTATTTATTTATATGTTTGCAATAGTGAAAGTAAAGTTTAGAAAGAGTACTGGGCATGTCTCACACTCATAATTCCAGGCCTGTGGAGTCCAACCAAAGTATTGTCTTTCCAGTGTTATTAAGAAATAATACTAGCCCGCAGTGTACCTGCATACATAAGATAAAAAAAATAATACTGAAAACAATAGATGTTCTTGTGTAGAATAATTGATACTATATCCCTGTTTCTCCCCCATGCAAATGTCAATTGAAAGGTGATCAATGTACTTAAGACCAAGAACTTTGAAGCTACTAAAGGAAAGGACAAAAACCCACTCCAAACATATCCATACGTAATGGATTCTATTTGCTTTGATTGCTTGGGAAATACAAGCAAGAAATAGCAAATGGGCTGTAACAGATTGGAAAGCACACCTCAAGAAGCAATTACTAGAGTGAAGAGTCAACCTGAAGAATGGGAGAAAATCAGCTATTCATCTGATAAGGGATCGATATCCAGAGTATACAAAGAACTCAAAAATAGACAACAAAACAAACAACAGAGTCAACAAATGGATTAAACAGACAATTCTCAAAAGAAACACAACTGGGGATTGGAGAAATGGCTCAGTCAGTGCAGTAGCTACTTTCCTGTTGCTGTGGTTGAAATACCAAATCAAGGCAGTTTACAGAGGGGAGCATTAATTGGGGGTTACAGTTCCAGAGGGATGAACGTATATCATAGCAAGGAAACATGTAGCCTGGAGGTGTCTGGAGCAGGAAGCTTAGAGATCACGCCTTCAACTAAAAACCCTAAATACAGAAGAAACCAGAAGTTGGGCAAGGTTATGACCTTTCCAAGCCCACCTCCAGTGGTGTGCTTCCTCCAGCTGGACCACACCTCCGAAACCTCCCGAAACACCACCACCAGATGTGGGCCATATGCTTGGACACACTCCTGTAACCTCTGCACAGGGCGGGAGAACAGCAAGGGACAGGAGACATACTCCTGTAGCCTCTGCACAGGGGAGGGAAGATAGATCCCTCAAGATCACTGGCCAGTTAGCCTACCCAAATCAATGAGCATCAGGTCCAGTGAGGAACCCTGTCTCAAAAGTAAGTAAATAGAGACACAAGGAAAGCAATTGAGGAAATACACCCATGGTTGACCTCAGAGTCTCCACATCTACATTCCACATGTAAATCACACACACACACACACACACACACACACACACCACTACCATTGAGAGAGAGAAAAAATGAGTAATAAATTGAAAATCTTTAGCCATAAAGCATATATAACTCACTGAAATTCCATCTTGCCCCAGTCCGTATGGGTCACAATAAACACAAAATCCAAATTCTGGCCAGGATATTGGCAAAAGGAACCATCCGCACTATTAGTGTGGATGTAAGTACAGTCACCCTGGAAAGGAGTATGGGGTGCTTTAAAGCAAAAACAGAACTACCATATGGTACATCTACCCCAGTGTTGGGTGTATATGCTAAGGACTCAAAGTGAATATTTGGAAAAGGTCAAGATATTAGATGGAGCTGGCAAGATGTCTCATCTGCACAAGCACAGGAACCCAAACTCAAACTGCCAGGTGTGGCCTTGTGTGCCTATAACCTAGAACCTTAGTGTGGGGAAGACAGAAGGATCACTGGAGCTTGCTCTGGGTTCAGTGAGAGTCCATCTCTCGAGGATCTAAGATAATAGTATAAAGTAGGACATCAAATATTCTTCTTTAGCCGGGCAGTGGTGGCACACACCTGTAATCCCAGCACTCTGGGAGGCAGAGGCAGGCGAATTTCTAAGTTCGAGGCCAGCCTGGCCTATAGAGTGAGTTCCAGGACAGCCAGGGCTACAAAGAGAAACCCTGTCTCGAAAAAACCAAATCCAATATATATATATATGGCCTCTACTCTATGTGTGCATGGGTGTGTGTACCTGCACATATGTGCACATACACCACATACATATCACACACAAACATATTTTAAATGAGAAAATACATATATTTTAAAATAAACACAACCTGGAGATGTAGCTCAGTTGTAGATGCTCACCTGGCATGCATGGGGCCCAGTGTGATCAGCAATACCATTAAAGTATAGGAAAACAAACGTTACAAGTATTGGCATTAAATGCATACTGACATCACTTAGTGGTGACTCTACAACATGGACCAGAGTTTTGCCTTAGATATATTTAGAGATGTTTTAAACTGTTTATCCTTTAATCTTCAAGATCATGACCTAAAGTCTCAGAACATTTCGGCGATTTTAATAAAATCCTCATATTGAGCTTTCTTTATTTCTCTAGCCTGAGATGCTCCTTTTCTTCCAGCTTCAAATAAATAGAATTATGCTGTGCTTCCCCATGGAGCACAGTGTCTTTCTTTGCCTTGCGATCCCTGCTCCTTATTTTGGAGTCCTTCCTGTGGTGGATACTCTGCTGCCCTGTTCACAGACTGTCCACATCAGCATGAATGCATCTGTTTGCCTCTGAAGTGACAGTCAAGAGACCCTTGTATTGTAAAACTAATGACTTCAAAAACAGATTGCTCTTCCCCACTCACTAATACTGCCATTTAAAACAAGAGATTAAGGATGATACAATTGTATCCCACAAAAAAATGATCTCCTCTGTGACTTCAGAGAGAGATACGTGGCTAAATGTTGTATGGGGAAAAAACATTCTTGGGCAAGCCTGAGCTAAATCAAATCAAACAAGCTTCTCTCCTATGGAACTTCTTAGCACCTTTCTTTCTGATTAGTAGAGTTAAACTAGTATTCATTACTTCACATCTCACTGAGTGTTCTGTGCTGTACATTCCAAGCAACTAGTGTTCCTCAGACACAATGCAGAAACGTCGGTCTCATTCTTTAAGCAATGAGTGCACAATGAATGTTCTGTCCTTGTTCCGCTTAACCAATCCGCCTGCTTTAAGCTTATCTCCTGTGCCTTTATTAACACATCAATTACAACTTAGATCCACTAAATAAAAAATGTCAGAGGTAGAAATGGCTTGAGTGTGTGTGTTTGTTTATTTATTTATTTATTTTACTTATTCACTTTATATCCCGCTCACTGCCCCATCCAGTTACCCCCTCTCAAAATCCTTCCTAATGTTATTATTTTTAACTGATACCTAAAAATTGTGTATTTTTGAGTGTCATGTAGAGTGCTGCCACAAGTCAATTGCTGAAGTCTACCCAGCGTGCAGACAGGAAGACCAGATCCTGTGCCAGACGAGCGGAAGTGGCTGGACTGCTTTACTCTACCTACACTTTGGTCACCAAGGCCAGAGTGTGGCTCTGACTGCCTCATAAATGCAGCCATGGGCTTCACCTCCATTTCCACTTCCCTATGCTGTGATTCTCTTGTCTCTTGCCTCCTTTACTTTAGCCTCCCTACCCTGGCAGAAGGTAGGAATGGTTTTTAAGAACATTAAACCTGCTTAAAATTCTTCAGTGATTCCATGTTTCATCCAAAGAAATTACTTAGCTTCGGTAAAGCAAAGGACACAGTCAATAGGACAAAACGGCAACCAACAAATTGGGAAAAGATCTTTACTAACCCTACATTTGATGGAGGGCTAATATCCAATGTATACAAAGAACTCAAGAAGTTAGACTCCAGAGAGTCAAATAACCCTATTAAAAATGGGGTACAGAGCTAAACAGGGAATTTCAACTGAGGAAACTTGAATGGCTCTAAAGCATCTAAAGAAATGTTCAGCATCCTTAGTTATCAGGGAAATGCAAATCAAAACAACACTGAGATTCCAACTTACACTGGTGAGAATGACTAAGATGAAAAACTCAGGGGACAGCAGATGCTGGAGAGGATGTGGGGGAAAAAGAACACTTCTCCATTGTTGGTGGGATTGCAAGCTGGTAAAACCACTCTGGAAATCAGTTTGTCGATTCCTCAGAAAATTAGACCTGCAGACCCAGCTATACCACTCCTGGGCATATACCCAGAAGATGCTCCTACATGTAATAAGGACACATGCTCCACTATGTTCATAGCTGCCTTATTTATAATAGCCAGAAGATGGAAAGAACCCAGATGTCCCTCAACAGAAGAATGGATACAGAAACTGTGGTATATATACACAATGGAGTACTATTCAGCTATTAAAAACAATGAATTCATGGAATTCATAGGCAAATGGATGGAACTAGAAAGTGTCATCCTAAGCGAGGCAACCCAATCACAAAAGAACACACATGGTAAGCACTCACTAATAAGCGGATGTTAGCCCAAAAGCTCAAAATAAACAAGTTACAATTCACCAAGCTCAAGAAGAAGGAGGACTTAAATGAGGGTGCTTCGATTCCTCTAAGAAAGGGAACAGAATAGTCACAGGAGCAATAAGGGAGACAATGTGTGGAACAGAGACTGAAGTAAAAGCCACCCAGAGACTGTCGTACCTGGGATTCATCCTATAAACAGTCAACAAACCCCGATACTATTATGGACGACAAGAAGTGTATACGAAAAGGAGCATGCCATGGTTGTCTCTGGAGGGGTCCTGCCAGAGCCTTACAAATACAGAGGCAGATGCTAGCAACCAACTATTGGACTGGGCATGGGGCCCCCAATGGAGGAGCTGGAGGATGGTTCAGAGGAGCTGAAGGGGTTTACAGCCCCATGGGAAGAACAATGATTTTGGCCACCCAGATGCCCCAAGACTCCCAGGAACTGGACCATCAACCAAGGGGCACATATGGTTCCAGCCAAAAAATGTGGCAGAGGAAGGCCTTGTTGGGCATCAGTGGGAGGAATGGTCTTTGGTCAGGTAAAGGCTCAACAGAGGCCCGAACAAAGGGAAACTGAGGGGGGGAGGAGGGAGTGTGTTGGGTAGAGAGGCATATAGGCGGAGGCAGGGGCAAGGAGGAAGGGGAGGGGATGGGAAATCTTAGGGGAGGGGGGATATCGGGAAAGGTTTTACCATTGGCAATGTAAATGAAGACGATATTCAATGAAAAAATAAATTAAAAAAAGAAATTACTTGTAAACATTTATTTTTATATAAAATTCTCCTATACCATTCTCCCCTGCCTTGTGTTTTATACTAAATACAACAAACCATTTCTCCATTCAAGGATCTCATGCTATCCCCACTGAAGACAGTCACGCCTCAGGCTTCAGCCTTGCTACCCATCCTTCCTGATGTAATCACGGGAGAAACAGAGAAAGGTGGAATTGAGTAACAGCCTTCAGTAACCCCTGGCACAAAGAATCCAAGCTATTCACACAGCATATCACCTTCACAATAATTGAGCAAACCCGGGGACAACATAATTCCTGCTTTAGTGTAACATACTGCAAAGGCATGCTGAAGAAGGTGGGAGGAAAGAGCTTCCAAGAGCATCGACCCGCCTGAAACACTGCACAGCGTGGTAAAACCACCTGATCCGGCAAGAGAAATCACGACTAGTCTTTAAAACTGAAACCATCACCAAGGCCATCAGAGCTAAATCCTGTGCTGGGAAAATTACTAGATCAAGACCTATGGTCTGGGCCACCATATCAGTGTTAGGCCAAGTTGCTGTTTCCATCCCCCCTCCTCTGACCTTGGGCCCCAGAGGCAGAAACAAAGCCCCACCCACTGAAGAGCCCTACATGGAAACAAGAAGAGGGCTCTGTCTGGAGCTGGAAAGAACCCAGGTGTCCCTCAGTGGAGGAATGGATACAAAAAATGTGGTATATTTACACAATGGATTACTATTCAGTCATCAGAAACAATGAATTTATGAAATTCTTAGTCAGATGGATGGAGCTGGAGAACACCATACTAAGTGAGGCAACCCAGTCTCAAAAGATCAATCATGGTATGCACTCACTGGTAAGTGATTGTTAGCCTAGAAACTTGGACATGATAGTCTACCTAAGTGACCCAAAAAACTCCACTAGAGAGCTCCTACAGCTGATAAACAACTTCAGCAAAGTGGCAGGTTATAAAATCAACTCAAGCAAATCAGTGGCCTTCCTATACTCAAAGGATAAGCAGGCTGAGAAAGAAATTAGGGAAATGACCCCCTTCACAATAGCCACAAACAGTATAATGTATCTTGGGGTGACTCTTACCAAACATGTGAAAGATCTGTATGACAAGAACTTCAAGACTCTGAAGACGGAAATGGAAGAAGACCTCAAAAAATGGGAAACCTCCCATGCTCATGGATCAGTAGAATCAATATAGTTAAAATGGCCATTTTGCCAAAAGCAATATACAGATTCAATGCAATACCCATCAAAATCCCAACTCAATTCTTCACAGAGTTAGAAAGAGCAATTATCAAATTCATCTAGAACAACAAAAAACCCAGGATAGCTAAAACTATTCTCAGCAACAAAAGAAAGTCTGGGGGAATCAGTATCCCTGACCTCAAGCAATACTACAGAGCAATAGTGTTAAAAACTGCATGGTATTGGTACAGTGACAGGCAGGAGGATCAATGGAACAGGATTGAAGATCCAGAAATGAACCCACACACCTATGGCCACTTGATCCTCGACAAAGGGGCTGAAAACATCCAATGGAAAAAAGCCTTTTCAACAAATGGTGCTGGTTCAACTGGAAGTCAGCATGCAGAAGAATGCGAATTGATCCATCCTTGTCTCCTTGTACTAAGCTCAAATCCAAATGGATCAAGGGCCTCCACATAAAGCCAGACACTCTGAAGCTAATAGAAAAGAAACTGGGGAAGACCCTTGAGGACATCGGTACAGGGAGAAAGTTTCTGAACAGAACACCAATAGCATATGCTCTAAGATCAAGAATTGACAAATGGGACCTCATAAAATTACAAAGTTTCTGTAAGGCAAAGGACACCTAAGACAAATCGGCAACCAACAAATTGGGAAAAGATCTTCACCAATCCTACATCAGATAGAGGGTTAATATCCAATATATATAAAGAACTCAAGAAGTTAGACTCCAGAAAACCAAACAACCCTATTAAAAAATGGGGTACAGAGTTAAACAAAGAATTCTCACCTGAAGAACTTCGGATGGCGGAGAAGCATCTTAAAAAATGCTCAACTTCATTAGTCATTAGGGAAATGCAAATCAAAACAACCCTGAGATTTCACCTTACACCAGTCAGAATGGCTAAGATTAAAAATTCAGGAGACAGCAGGTGTTGGAGAGGGTGTGGAGAAAGAGGAACACTCCTCCACTGCTGGTGGGGTTGCAAATTGGTACAACCACTCTGGAAATCAGTCTGGCGGTTCCTCCGAAAACTGGGCACCTCACTTCCAGAAGATCCTGCTATACCACTCCTGGGCATATACCCAGAGGATTCCCCACCATGTAATAAGGATACATGCTCTACTATGTTCATAGCAGCCCTATTTATAATTGCCAGATGCTGGAAAGAACCCAGGTATCCCTCAACAGAAGAGTGGATGCAAAAAATGTGGTATATCTACACAATGGAGTACTATTCAGCCATTAGAAACAATGAATTCATGAAATTCTTAGGCAAATGGATGGAGCTAGAGAACATCATACTAAGTGAGGTAACCCAGACTCAAAAGGTGAATCATGGTATGCACTCACTAATAAGTGGATATCAACCTAGAAAACTGGAATACCCGAAACATAATCCACATATCAAATGAGGTACAAGAAGAAAGGAGGAGTGGCCCCTTGTTCTGGAAAGACTCAGTGAAGCAGTATTCGGCAAAACCAGAACGGGGAAGTGGGAACGGGTGGGTGGGAGGACAGGGGAAGAGAAAGGGGCTTATGGGACTTTCAGGGAATGGGGGGCTAGAAAAGGGGAAATCATTTGAAATGTAAATAAAAAATTATATCGAATAAAAAAAAAAGAAAAAGAAAAAAACCATAGAGAGTAGGAGGAAGTCAGGCAGATGCATAGAGAGGCTCACAGGAAATAGAAAGGAGGTACATTCACTTTGAAGTGTTTTTAAGACTGTGGAGAAGGAGAAGGAGCTCTTTCTTTCTGGGATGTTAGTTGAGAGGGAAGGTCAGCTGTGTGCCTTTTCTGCCTCTCTGAGCTAGCTGGCTTTCACCCAGGTGAAAGGGGAGGGGGGAGGGGAGGGGAAGGAGAGGGGAAGGGGGAGGGGGAGGGGAGGGAAAGGAGAGAGGGGAGGGGGAGAGAGGAGGGAAGGGGAGGGGGGAGGGGAGAGGGGAGGAGAGGAGAAGGGAGAGAGAGAGAAAGAGAGAGAGATATTGATTTGGGCCTGGGTCTAACCCCAGCCCTGAAGTGGCCTGGGCCCAAAACAGAACAGATGTGAGCCTGGAACTGTCGCTAATCCTCAAAGTGGCCTGGGCAAAACAATAAAAAAAAAAAAAAAAAGAGCTGTGGGCCTGGGCCAATCTCTATTCTGAAAGAGGCCTAGACCCAAAGCAGGAAGAAATGGGACTGGACATATCTATGACCTTGAAGAGGCCAAGGCCCTAAGAGAGAATAGATGTGGGCATAGGCCTCTCTCTTACTATGAAGATGCCCAGTTTCAAAACAAGAGGAGATGTGGGCCTGGGCCTGTCCCTAACTCCTAAAGTGGGTTGGGCCTATTTTTAAATGTGAAAATGCCCAGGCCCTAAACAAGAAGAGATGTGGACCTGAGCAAATCCCTAACCCTTCAGAGATCTGGGTCCTAAGAAGAATGTGGGCCTTTATCTATCCCTATACCTGAAGAAGCCCAGGCCCAAAGAAAAGATGTGGGCCTGGTCCTATCCCAACTCTTGAAGTGTCCTAGGCCTAAAAAGTATATATGTGGGCCTGGGTCATTCCTGAGCATGAAGAATCCTAGGCACAAATAAGATGTGGTCCAGGGCCTATCACCAACCCTCAAAGTGGCCTGGGCCCAAAGGAGAATATAGGTAGGCCAGGGCCCATCTCTAAGCATGAAGAAGCTTGGGTCCAAAGCAAGAAGATATGTGGGCCTGGGCCCAAGTAAGAAGAGACGTGAGCCTGGGACTCTCCTGAACCCTGATAAGGTCTGGGCCTGGGACTATCTCTAACCCTCAAGATGCCCAGGAACAAATTGTGAACTTGTTTGGGCCTGAGCCTATACAGGCCCTGAAGAGGCCATATCCAAAAACAGAAAAAGCATGGGCCTCAGCCATTTCAATAAATGAAAGGAGCCCAAGACAAACTATAAAAATGAAAGGAGAAGAAGAAAAATATATGGGCAAGGAAGACTCCCTGACGTGCAGATGTCCTAACCTAACAAGAAGTGATGTGCTCCGGTGCCAACAAAGCCCATGAAAAGCCCAGGCCCAAAAAGAAGACGCATGGACTTGGCCAGTGCCTCAAATAAACAGAACCAGAAAAAATTAGGAAAATAGTGCACAGACCAAACCTGACCTCGAGAAGCTTGAGCTCAACAGAAGATGTATGCTCCTGGCAAACTACTGAATGAAAATGGGCAAGAACAAAATAAAAAAGGAGTTTGTCCAGGCCAAACTGAAACCACAAGACTCTTGATTACACAACAAAATAGAGGTGGGACTGGGCCTATCCCTGAATCTGAAGACGCCAAGGGAAAGTGCTGACGTGAGAGACACCCTGGCCAAACCCAAAAAGGACTGTGCCTGGGCCAAATACTGGCACTCAGGAAGTCCACGCCCAAATGCTAATGTAATATTAGCCCAGACTCACTCTCATACAAAGATCTTAGACATAAAGGGCTGTACCTGAGCCAAGATTACAGAGAAGTATTATTGTGGTTAGACTGTGTATCATGAGACTCCCTGAATAACCTGTCAGTACAGACTTACCATGACAAAAAGGGTATTATACTGTACCTGTACCTGTCTCAGACAAGACGTTAACTTGCTTTCAACTGATTTATTTTTATTATGCTATTTTCATTTTCTGAGATTGTGTAACACCATTACTACTATAAATATATCTAAGTCCATTACTATTATACATCATAAAGTGCTGCACACTTTTGTAATTTCATTTTTATTTAGAGTTGAGTAGTTTCCTCTCTCTCTCTCTCTCTCACACACACACACACACACACACTCTCTAAATATTTTCAACATGCAGTCATCTGTTTTTGGACAACTATATTGGACAACTTTGGAGCTATATTCACTAACTGGGATAAATGCAAGAGTAAAATTATCAATGATGTAGAATCGATGTTGTGAAATTTCCTGGGTTTAATCGCAGGAATGAAATACTTGCATTATATTCTAGTTCTCATTTTACTTTTGTAAAAATCTCCAAGTGCATTTCCATAATGACTATATTAAATGGCATACCATCGAGAGTGAATAAGAAATCCTGACTCTCCACAACCTCTACAGATGATATTGTCAGATGTCTGGATTACAGCAATTCTTTTTTTTCATTTTAATATTTTTATTTTCTATATTCTTTGTTTACATTCCAAATGATTTCCCCTTTCCCAGATCCCCCATCCCCATATGTCCCATAAACCTTCTTCTCTCCACCCATTCTCCAATCACCTCCCTCCTTTTTCTCTGTCCTTATATTCCCCTCCAACCCTAGATCAAGCCTTTCCAGGATCAGGACCCTCTCCATACTTCTTCATGGGAGTCATTTGATATGCGATTTGTGCCTTCGGTATTCAGAGCTTCTGGGCTAATTAATATCCACTTATCAGAGATTGCATTCCATGTGTATTCTTTTGTGATTGGGTTACCTCACTTAGGATGATATTTTCCAGATCAAACCATTTGCCTAAAAATTTTGTGAATTCATTGTTTCTAATTGCTGAGTAGTATTCCATTATGTAAATATACCACATTTTCTGTATCCATTCCTCCTTTGAGGGACATCTGGGTTCTTTCCAGCTTCTGGCTATTATAATTAAGGCTACTATAAACATAATGGAGCATGTGTCTTTATTATCATGCCAGGGAATCCTTTGGGTATATTCCCAGGAGTGGTATAGCAGGGTCCTCCGGAAGTGTCATGTCCAGTTTTCTGAGGAACCGCCAGACTGATTTCCAAAGTGGTTGTACCATCTTACAGCCCCACCAGCAGTGGAGGAGTGTTCCTCTTTCTCCACATCCTCACCAACACCTTCTGTCTCCTGAGTTTTTGACCTTAGCCATTCTGACTGGTGTAAGGTGAAATCTCAGGTTGTTTTGATTTGCATTTCCCTAATGACTAATGATGTTGAGCACTTCTTAAGGTGTCTCTCAGCCATCCGAATTTCTTCAGGTGAAAATTCTTTGTTTAATTTCACCCAGGAGGAGTAGAAGGCAGGAAATCATCAAACTCAGGGCCAAAATTAATCAAGTAGAAACAAAGAGAACCATACAAAGAATCAACAAAACCAGGAGCTGGTTCTTTGAGAAAATCAACAAAATAGATAAACCCTTAGCCAGCCTAACCAAAGGGCACAGAGACAATATACAGATTAACAAACTTAGAAATGAAAATGGAGATATAACAACAGAAACTGAGGAAATTCAAAAAATCATTAGATCCTACTACAAAAGCCTATACTCAACACAACTGGAGAATCTGGAGGAAATGAACAGTTTCCTAGACAGATATCAGACACCAAAACTAAATCAGGATCAAATAGATCATCTAAACAGTCCCATAACACCTGAAGAAATAAAAAGGGTCATAGAAAGTCTCCCAACCAAAAAAAAAAGCACAGGACCAGATGGCTTCAGTGCAGAATTCTATCAGACCTTCATAGAAGACCTAACACCAATACTCTTCAAACTATTCCACAAAATAGAAACAGAAGGAACCCTACCCAACTCGTTCTATGAAGCCACAATTATGCTGATTCCAAAACCACCCAAAGATCCAACAAAGAAAGAGAACTTCAGGCCAATTTCCCTTATGAATATTGATGCAAAAATACTTAATAAAATTCTTGCCAACCGAATCCAAGAACACATCAAAAACGATCATCCACCATGATCAAGTAGGCTTCATCCCAGGGATGCAGGGATGGTTCAATATAAGGAAATCCATCAATGCTATCCACTACTTAAACAAACTCAAAGAAAAAAACCATATGATCATCTCATTAGATGCAGAAAAAGCATTTGACAAAATTCAGCATCCTTTCATGCTAAAAGTCTTGAAAAGAACAGGAATTCAAGGCCCATATCTAAACATCGTTAAAGCAATATACAGCAAACCCGTAGCCAACATCAAACTAAATGGAGAGAAATTTGAAGCAATCCCACTAAAATCAGGGACTAGACAAGGCTGTCCTGTCTCTCCATTTCTTTTCAATATAGTACTTGAAGTTCTAGCTAGAGCAATTAGACAACATAAGGAGGTCAAGGGGATACAAATTGGAAAGGAAGAAGTAAAATTATCACTATTTGCAGATGACATGATAGTCTACTTAAGTGACCCGAAAACCTCCACCAGAGAACTCCTACAGCTGATAAACAACTTCAGCAAAGTGGCAGGTTATAAAACCAACTCAAGAAAACCAGTTGCCTTCCTATACTCAAAGGATAAGCAGGCTGAGAAAGAAGTTAGGGAAATGACACCCTTCACAATAGCCACAAACAATATAAAGTATCTTGGTGTGATTTATTTTTTAATATTTATTTATTTAATATATGTGAGTACATTGTAGTTGTCTTCAACTACAATGAAAGGAAGAAATTATCACTATTTGCAGATGATATGATAGCATACTTAAACAACCCAAAAAAACTCCACCAGAGAACTCCTACAGCTGATAAACAACTTCAGCAAAGAGGCTGGATATAAAATCAACTCAAAAAAATCAGTAGCCTTCCTATACTCAAAGGATAAACAGGCTGAGAAAGAAATTAGGGAAATGACACCCTTCACAATAGTCACAAAAAAAGAAAGTATCTTGGTGTGACTCTAACCAAACAAGTAAAAGATCTGTATAACAAGAACATCAAGTCTCTGAAGAAAGAAATGGAAGAAGACCTCAGAAGACGGAAAGATCTCCCATGCTCTTGGATTGGCAGGAATAATATAGTAAAATGGCCATCTTGTGGAAAGCAATATACAGATTCAATGCAATCCCCATCAAAATCCCAATTCAATTCTTCATAGAGTTAGAAAGAGCAATTCTCAAATTCATCTGAAATAACAAAAAACCCAGATAGCTAAAACTATTCTCAACAGTAAAAGAACTTCTGGAGGAACCAGTATCCTGGACCTCAAGCAGTACTATAGAGCAATAGTGTTAAAAAAACGGCATGGTATTGATACAGTGACAGGAATGTAGATCAATGGAATAGAATTGAAAACCCAGAAATTAACCCATACACCTATGGTCACTTGATCTTTGACAAAGTAGCTAAAACCATCCAGTGGAAAAAAAGATAGCCTTTTCCACAAATGGTGCTGGTTCAACTGGAGGTCAACATGCAGAAGAATGCGAATTGATCAATTCTTATCTCCTTGTACTAAGCTCAAATCCAAATGGATCAAGGACCTCCACATAAAACCAGACACACTGAAACTAATAGATAAGAAACTAGGGAAGAGCCTGAAGCACATAGGCACAGGGAAAAAATTTCCTGAACAGAACACCAATAGCTTATGCTCTAAGATCAAGAATTGACAAATGGGACCTCATAAACTTACAAAGTTTTTGTAAGGCAAAGGACACTGTAAATAGGACAAAACAGCAACCAACAAATTGGGAAAAGATCTTTACCAACCCTACATCCAGCAGAGGGCTAATATCCAATATATACAAAGAACTCAAGAAGTTAGACTCCAGAAAACCAAATAACCCTATTTAAAAAAATGGGGTACAGAGCTAAACAAAGAATTTTCATCTGAGGAATAATGACTGGCTGAGAAGCACCTGAAGAAATGTTCAACATCCTTAGTCAACAAGGAAATATAAATCAAAACAATCCTGAGATTTCACCTCACACCAGTCAGAACAGCTAAGATCAAAAACTCAGGAGACAGCAGGTGCTGGTGAGGATGTGGAGAAAGAGGAACACTCCTCCACTGTGGGTGGAATTGCTAGCTGGTAAAACCATTCTGGAAATCAGTTTGGCAGGTCCTCAGAAAACAGGGCCTAATGCTACTGGAGGACCCTGTTATACCACTCCTGGGCATATACCCAGAGGATTCCCTGGCATGCAATAAGGACTATGTTCACAGCAGCCCTATTTATAATAGCCAGAAGCTGGAAAGAACCCAGCTGTCCCTCAATGGAGGAATGGATACAGAAAATGTGGTGTATTTACACAATTGAGTACTACTCAGCTATTTAAAACAATGAATTCATGAAATTCTTAGGCAAATGGGTGGAACTGGAAAAATATCATCCTGAGTGAGGTAACCCAATCACAAAAGAACACACATGGTATGCACTAAGTTGATATTAGACCAGAAGCTTGGAATACCCAATTCACATATCAAATGATGCCCACAAAGAAGGAAGAACAAAGTATGGATACTCTGGTCCTTCTCAGAAGGGGGAACAAAATACCCACAGAAGGAGATACAGAGACAAAGTGTGGAGCAGAGTCTGAGGGAAAGACCAACCAGAGACTACCCCATCTAGTGATCTATTCCATATACAGTTACAAAACCCAGACACTGTTAGCGATGCCCACAAGTACTTGCTGACTGGAGCCGGATAAAGCTGTCACCTGGGAGGCTCTGCTAGTGCATGATAAATACAGAGGGGATACTCCCGCAGTCAGCCATTGAACTGAGAACAGGGTCCCCAATGGAAGAGCTAGAGAAAGGACCCAAGGAGCTGAAGGAATTTGCAGCACCATAGGAGGAGCAATGATATGAACCACCCAGTACTCCCAGAGCTCCCAGGAACAAAACCATCAACCAAAGAGTACACATCGAGTTACCCATGGCTCCAGATGTATAGGCAGCAGAGGATGGCCTTGTTAGACATTAAAGAGAGAAGGGACTCTTAGTCCTGGAAAGGCTCAATGCAGCAGTGTAGGGGAATACCAGGACAGGGAAGTGGGAGAGGGTTGATTGGGAAACAGGGTTGGGGGGAGACGGCTTATGAGATTTTTTCAGGGGGGAACCAGAAAAGGGGACAACATTTGTAATGTAAAAAAAGAATATATCTAATTTAAAAAAAGACAAAAAAAGAATGGTCAAGATTAACAAATGATAACATGTGTTGACAAGAATTTGGGGTAAGGGGAAATGTCATGCACTTTTGGTGGTACTGTAAATTGATAAAGTCACTATGCAAATCAGTAGAACAGTTTTTCAAAATAATAGAGATAGATCTACTATATGATCCTGCTATCATACACTCAAAGGATTCTATATCCAACTGCAGAAATAAATGATCTTTTATGTTCATTGCTGCTCAGATCCCTATTAACTGATGAATGAATGGATAATGAAAACTTGTTACCTATGTTCATGTAAAATATCATGAAATTGTGCAATTCGCATGTAAATTGATAGAATTGGAAAACATTATATTTAGTGAAGTAACCAAATATACAAAGATGTTGTACACTCTAATTCTTATGTAGATCTTAGCATCAAATCATTAGATTTGTATGATTAACTTGGATGTCTTGTAGAATCCAGGAAACTGTAGACAGTAAGTTCTGTGGAATGCTGGGTCATAAATGGAACATATGTATTACACACTCTCCCTTGAAGGCTCAGGGATCATTACAAAAAAGGGGGTATTAGTGGCTGCTAAAGTTAGCCATCAAGGAAGATGAAGGCTAAACAGTTGTCTTCTGGAAATAATGGGACCACAGCAATCTCTTTAAACATTGAAAATGTCTCAAACTGTTGGCCCTATAAGTACAAGGAAAATGTCTTAACTTATTTTTATGTTGCTAGAACTGGATACAAACAGATACCAATTATCCTTTGCTTCTAACCAACTAGCAAACATCAATAGAGAACTTGCACGAGCACTATAATGACTTAATTCCAGCAAGTCTAAATAGAAACTCCTTCCATAAAACATGTCAAGTTAGGCAAAATTTCAAAGAATATGAATGATTTTCAGGTGCAACCAAAACATGTCTTTTATTTTTTATAACCCAAATCCAAAGATGCAATCCAACTAGTTCCAGAACATTTTTGTCTACTAAGCAAACAACAAAGTTTTTAAAAGAGACATACACAGCAACAATAGAGGACTAATTTGTCAGTCAAGGGCTGGCTTCATCATTTCTTGTCTTTTCACTATGTCTATCCAAGCTCTCCATCTTTGAGTCATCTTCTCTGTTATGCTGAGTATATTCAATCTCTTTTTCTGGGTTTGGACTTGATTTCCTCTTTGGAATCAAGAAACATTCAGCATTCAAAACTTGCTCAGCAGTCATTGTGCTTCTAAAATATATCAAGCTACAGAGGAGGGACTTGACATTATCATCCTGCAAGGAAAAAGAAACATAAATAATAAAAGCCAAGGCTACACAGAGAAACCCTGTTTCAAATAAATAAATAAATAAATTGTAAAAATAATCAAAATCAAAACTAATGGCAAAAAGAACAAATCTATGATGATAGAGAATCCGATTTTAAAAAAACACCTTTTAGTTATTGACATAGAATAACATCAGTTTTCTATCCAGATTTTTTTAGATTCTTTCCAAGTTTATCTACACTTCGTTGGAAAGAAATATCTCCAGTAATAAGAAACCAGAATTTACTTACCAGGGGAAATACAAAAGCAATGAAAGTCATAGCTACAATAAAATGAGTGAAATAATGAACAAAAATTTCCCCCTTTCATGGGATAGTGGTCAGAGTTTCACATGAAAATTTCACACTACTACTACCCAACATTGTATGGGAGACTCTAACCACTTAGGCAGGGAAAATAAACAAAAAATAAGACAAAAAAAATAAAGGGAAAGATGTAAAACTATCACTATTTGAAAATGATACAGAGGTGTGTTAAAGCATTAAGAAGCCCACTGAAAGTTATTAGAACTAATAATTAAGAATAATTAAATGGGGCTAAAGAGATGGCTCAGGAATTAAGAGCACCGCCTACTCCTCCATAGGTCCTGAGTTCAATTCCCAGCAACCACATAGTGACTCTCAACGATCTGTAATGAGATCTAATGCCCTCTTTTGATGTGTCTGAAGACAGCTGCAGTGTACATAAAATAAAAAAATTAAACAAAATAGTTTCAAATGCATATACTTTGATCCACAAGATATAGTTGAAAGAAATCAAATTTCTAAATAAATGGAGAGATCATCAGTGTTTCGTGGATCAGCAAACAACACTAATAAGGAACCACACAGTGAAACAAGCCTCATTAGATTAACTGACTTCATTGTAGATGCTGGCAAGCTGCTTCTTAAATTTATAGATAAGAATAATAATTCTGACCATTTTTAAAAGAATAACATGTAACAACTCATATATCCCAATTTCAAATATCTATTAACAGTGATACCAAGACAACATGATACTGGCAAAGGAATGGACACATACTTTCCTTGAGTTTTGATGCTTGGACTTTTACATTTTTACTTTACAATGATGTGAAAGCAAAGCATTTTACTAAGACTATACTTCAAATTTTAAATTTTGACCCTTCCCATAGAAGCACTCTGTAGTCTAATACTCTCATTATTGATGCTGGGCATCCTCAGTGATCTGCACTCTAAATCAGCATGTGATCACAAAGATAATCAAGCAACGTTCTGCAATGTATTGTGTCCTAAGCTATAAATTCTGCAGGTAATGTGGACCATATGCATTTTAAACTTAAAATATGCTTGTAAGGGCATAATCCTACCATAATAGAGAAACAACTGTAAGATAGCAAAAAAGAATTCAGAGTCTAGAAAGAAACCCACACAGCTATCATATACTAATTTTGACAAGAATAACATGATGCTCTATGACTACAAAATGGTCTTTTCCACAAATAGTGCTGGGACAGATATCCACATGCAAAATACTGAGGTTGTAATATTACCTCTTAAAATATACAATAATTTAATTAAAAATAGACCAAAGATCTAAATATAAAAGCTTAAATTATACAACTGTAGGAAGAAAATATAGAGGTAAATCTTTCCAATTTTTGATTTAATAAAGAACTCTTGAAAATAATCCCATAAGTACAAGCAACAATAGACAAAGTTCATTGAAAATTATACTTTTGCTTCAAATGACACTATCAACAAAATGAGAATACTGCCCAAAGAATGAGGTAAACTATCTGCAAACCAAGTGCCCAATATGTTATTTGATTCTAGAATACAGAAGCAACCATTAAAATTCAAAACTCAAAGGGCAACACAATTTTTAAACTGTAAAAATAGTAAGTCTGCAAAGGCACTTCTCTGAGGAAGACACCACAAATTTAAATAAAGACTGTGAGTAAGATAGTATTCCTATTATGATGGCTAGAATCAAAAAGCCTGATAACCAGTGTTAATGCAGAGAAACTGAAGTTCTCACATATGCTACTACAAATTTAATATAAGTTATTGGAATCTAGTGGAATGTCAAATTACTAAATAAACAGTTGCTACATGGCCTATTAATTCTACCACCAGGTATATACCCAAAAGAAATGAAACATGCCTGTTCAAATATCTGTATATAAATGTTTGTATCATTCTCCATAATAACCAAAGGTATATATAACCAAAATGTCCATAAATAGGTATCAATAAATTGTGGTAAATCTATCACTGGGATGTTACTTACTCATGAAAAGGGATGAAATACTAATACTAGAATTTGTATGAAGCTTGAAGCATGCTAAGTGAAAGCAAAGCATACTCTACCCATTATAATTCCATTCCTAAGAATGCCCACAATAGCAAATTATACAGAAACAGAAAACATATTAGTTGTTAATTAGAATTAAGGTAAAGAAATAGATACTGAGAGATGGCAGATACAAAGTAATGAGTTTGTGTTGTTGGTTGGACACATATGACTATACTAAAAACCACTAAGTTATACACTTGAGGTGGATAAACCAAAAAGTTGGTTATCTTTTTGTTGTTTTTAATGCTTTACAGAAAGGTATGTTATATATCACTAAACTTTAAGATGCATTAAATTTTTAAGAAAATTAAAATATCAAACTATGAATGAGCCATGATAAAAAGAAGACTCCAACAAAAAAATTCCTCATGAACCTTTCCTTCCTTAAATTGCTTCTTGGCATGTATTTGATCACAGCAATGAAAAAAGTAACAGAGAAATCCCATACTGAGAGCAGGGAAGGGATCAGTGACATGACCCTGCAGTTCTTGGGCCTTTGGAACTGTACAGGAGGACTGTGGAGGATTTTAGAATTGGTGTTAAAATCCCCCTGGAGTGTTACAAGCAGAGCACACTGTGCTTCTGTGGGGGTTAAGGAGGTAAGAATACCAAAAGGACATCAGACAGTGGCAGTCTACTCCTTGAGGATTCAGAGGGGAACAGGATTCTTATTGTTAACTGGGCTAGATGCAATCCATGTGATATTCCAAAAAAACAAAAACAAAAACAAAACTTGTGCTTTCTTCCCATACCCTGGGGACCTGAGTGTGAGGAGAACTAGAATAAAGGTGTGTAATGTAATAATACATTAATATATTTGGCAGGGGAAATTTCAAGACAGAACAACATTCTAGCCGAAGAATGGCTACTGGTGACTTTTTCCATTCAGATCTATAATGCAAGAGAGGAAAAAGTAAAATAGAAAGACATACATAACTGCATGGTATTGGTACAGTGACAGGCAAGTAGAAAAAAAGAAAGAAAGACATACACACACAAAAAAATTGTAGTTAGTCAAGAAAAAAAGCTTGGGCAAGATTACATTAACTTCACGTCCAGTGTTTCAATCCTTGTATCTAGTACCCTAATACCCTAATATCCTAGTAGCTAGCTCAATTTCTGGTCCCAGACAAGTGTTCAAAATAAGTTATCTGAAAACTTATATGGACGGCAAGTGCTATCAATGACATATATAAATATCAAAGAAAAGATCTACATCTTAGACACTTACAAAAAGTAAAACATTCATTTCAAAATAAAATAACCTTGAAACATATAGTAAATACTGTATTTCCCTATTACATAGACAATTTGGTAATTATCTGGCAGTGGAATAAGTAGGGTACTTCTATTTTCTTCTATATTTTATTTCTAATGCAAGTCAGAATTTTTATAGAAAATAGAGAACATTTTCAAAAACTTGTAAATTTACATTACTACATATTCCAAATGAGTAAATAGCCAAAGGAAACCTACCAAATGAAATTGATCTACTTTTGGAATTCCATCTTCATTTGTCTCAAACTGTTGATTTTGAACAGAAAGCTGCAAAAGAACACAAAAGTGAACAGGCTTCAAAGGTATCTAAATTAGTGGTTCTCAACCTACGAAGGCCACATATCGGATGTTTATATGTATGATTCATAGCAGTAGCAAAATTATAGTTATGAAGTAGCAAGGATATAATTTTATGATTGGGAGTCACCACAACATGAGGTATTAAAGTGTCACAGTATTATGGTTGTTTAATGAGTATTAAATACTAATCCTAGAGAGTCTAATCTGGACCACTTTCACAAATAACCAACCATAGTCCACTGGCTGCATGTATGCTGGAATAACCAGGAATGAACCCCAATACTTTGTAAATTACAACATCATACCACAATGTCCAAAGACTGGATACCCCTAGATTCTGGTAAGAAGAGAAGAGCTCATAAAAAAGTACATTACTCGTGCAGGATAAAAGCTCTTTGTAAAAAGTAAAAAACCTATAGGAAAGTCTGTTGGGCATTTTCTTGATTAATAATTGATGTGGGAGTGCCCAGACCATATTGAGTGGACCAACTGTGCAGGTGGGCCTAAGAAAACAGACTGAGTAATCCATGAGGAACAAGCTAGTAAGCAAATGAGTAAATAGTCACTCTATTTATAAGTGGCTTCTGCTTCAGTTTCTACTTACAGGTTCCTGTCTTGATTTCTGATAATGGATTCTGATGTGGAAGTGTAACAAAATACAACTTTTGCACCCCAAGTTCCCTTTTGTCATGGTATTTTAACATGCAATAAAAAGCTAACTAAGATACTACTAAATATACCAAATTTCTTACATTCACAAAGGTATTCTGACTCCTATATATTTCATCACCCATCCCTAACAACCATCAATCAATGATTGTTCTTTTTCTATGTGCAAATCCAAATTCCGTATTTACTACTATTTTGGTGGGGAGAAATACAGCATGTGTGCATGTATGCATGCGTGTGTGTGTGTGTGTGTGTGTGTGTGTGTGTGTGTGTGTGTGTGCAGAGAGGCAAACCTCGGTTGTCCTTCCTTTGAAATTATAGTCACTACTTTTTTATTGCTGTGATAAAACTCCATGACCAAGGCAACTTATAAAACTAAGTGTTTAATTTGGCGTTCATGACTCCACAGGGTTGAAGTCTGTAACTATCATGGCAGTGAGCATGGTAGTAGACAGGCAGGCGTGGCACTAAAGCTGTAGCTGTGCACTCAGATTTCTACACATCAACGAAAGATAAAGGAAAAAAGACACTGGGAATGATGGAATTATTTTGAAACCTCAAAGCCTACCCCCCAGTGACACACCTTCTCCAACAAGACCACACCAATTAGTCCTTCCTAAACAGTTCCTCCAACTAGGGAGAAAGAATCCAAACATACAAGCCTAGGAGGGCCTTTCTCATTCAAATCACAAGAGTCATCAATTACCTTGTGTTTTGAAACAGTGTCTCTCCTTATGCTGAAACTCCCAGGTTAGGCTAGCCTGGCTGGCCAGTGAGCCCCAGGGATCCACCTGTCTCCACCTCCCCAGTATTAGAATTACAGGCACCAAACACTTGGCATTTTCACATGAGTTCTGGAGATTGAACTCAGAACCTCATGCTTGCATAGTAAGCACTTTACCAACTGATCCATCTTCCCAGTCTGCAAGTTTATTTCTTTTGAGGTAAAGCCTATACAAATCATAATTTTACATATAAATATTTTAATACAAAAAAAGAGTCACTTCTGGATCAGTGGCTTCATGGACCCAGAACTGCCCCTCCCAAAAAAACTATACTGTCAGGAAATTCAAAGCAAGCATATGCCACGTGACAATATGCTAAGAAACTATTAAGCATACCTACACAGTAAGCAGCCAGTCAGAAACAAAGAGACAAAGTAGCTGCAGAATATCAACATGCAGCATTCTCAGTGTTTAGGGAGGACAACACAGGAGTGTGCCAGCAGTCAACTGGACTCCTAAATCTAACAGAGGATGATTACCATCTGTGACCTGACATAGGATTGCTCACTGGTGGAATGACCTTAATTGTGACCTTAACTCCTCTCCCTTTATTCTTAGTCTAATAATTTCTATTTAATTTTCCTTTGGAATGGTTTTAGCCTGGTTAAAGAGTCTTTAACAACTTCTCAAGACCTGGAACCCATTTAAGTTGTCTGACTACATTTCTTTCTTTTTATGCTATCTTTAGCTTCTAGTGATGGATCTTCACCTTATCCCTTTTATTCCTCTTCATCAACCCAATATTAACCACTGGTCTTACTCTACTCTTACCTTCCACTCAGAGCCACAGTAATCTGGCATCTTATTACAAGTGTCTTTTACTTGAATACATTTTAAAGGGTTATAGTTATTTGAGTATTATTGTAAGTTCACAATGGATCTAGCCTTTGACAATGATTACTTTTGTAGACAATAGTCTACTTTCAGTGAAGTACTAGAGACAAGGGACCTGAATATTAATTAGTCTAACAGTAAAGTGACAATTCAACCTTTCAACAAAGTTATCCCTCTTGAACAGTGCAAACACACTGAAAGAAAGTGGGTATTTTAAAAAAAAAAATCCAACCAAACTAATTCTAGATGTACAAGTCCCAGGACAAAACCACAAAAAAAAAAAAAAAACCCATGAAAAATTAGGGCAAGACTTCAAAATTTATTGCTCCCACTGTCAGCATTCCCCAGTTGCCTGTAGTTCTTTGTCTAGAGATGAGACACAGTGAGTTTTCCCTTCTGTATTAGCATACAGGAAGAGCCCTCCAATTGGTTATCTAATAATGAGATGGTCAGCTCTGAGAGCATATATACGCAGGTAACTTTATACAGACTAGGCAGGTTGTATTCATGTATTTAGGAGCGTGTGTGTGTGTGTGTGTGTGTGTGTGTGTGTGTGTGTGTTAGTGACAAAGTAACTAATTCACTACTATAACATAATAAAACACATATGCATATTTTATGTCACAGACAGGCTGAGAGATACCTTAGTAAAGCACTTGCAGTACAAGCATAAGAACACCCAGCACCAATAATAAAAGTCAGTTAAGATAGTGTGTGACTTTAATCCCAGTACTAGAGAGGTAGAGACAGGACTCTTGGGACTTGCTAGTCATCCAGGCTGGCAAAATAAGCAAGTACTATATTCCATGAGAGACCAAGCATCAACGTGGGGAAAACACTATGTAAAACAACTAAGGAGATGTATAACATCGACCTCTGACTTCCACACACAGGCCATCTAAATCCTGCTTACTGCTTCCACTCCCTCTGCCTTTGTGGGCAGGTGACCAATGACCCCAAAGAAAAAGAAAACATACATATGATTCTATATTTAAAATTTCCTAGAGAACTGACCTGAAAATTCCTAGGTCTCATAAAAGACTCAGCAAAGTATCAGGTTGCAAATTCAATATATAAAAGAATCAGTAATGTTGATATACACTAATAAAAACTTTGCTGAATAACATATCAGGAAAACAATCCCATTCAAATTAGTTTAATACATATACATATACATATATATATATATATATATATATATATATATATATATATATATATATATATAACCAAAGATATCAAGATATGTCAGAAGCCAAGAGAGAAACCAGATTTAATCAGTCATCTTGGAGAAGAGTTTGAGCCAGAACAGTTGAATTGAACCAGCCAGGAAGAGTTCAGAAAGAACTAGGAAATGATGGGCTTATTCAGCAGTAAGTCTCAGAGGCAAAAAAAAAAAAAAAAAATTTCTAGGCCTAGGTTAGATTGTACAGAGGCTAGTAGGTTCCAGAACTAGGCCTAAGACTGAGACTCAAGAGAATAAAAAATGCTTTTACATCTGGCATTTAACGTATTTGGAAGAAAAACAACCAGCATAACAGGAAAAGAAATCCCATCAGCAATGCAGAAAGCAGGGGACACCTGACAGAAACATTGCAGAGGACAGGAGACATCTGACAGAAAACCACAGAGGAGACATTTTCCTGTGTTAATCTCCTTCAAGTTCAGCTGGATGTCCAAAAAGGCTCAGGAGACCCCCCAAAACAGTGGAAGCCTCAAGCCCAGAGGAAAAAAATGACACAGAAGCCTCTAAGATATTGAACCATCATCAAATCATAGTAAGCCACCCTAAAAGATAATTTTAATAATATAGACGGACTTTTCCTGCATTAGAAAATGGGAAACTCAGCCAGGCGGTGGTGGTGCACACCTTTAATCCCAGCACTTGGGAGGCAGAGGCAGGCAGATTTCTTAGTTCGAGACCAGTGTGGTCTACAGAGTGAGTTTCAGGACAGCCAGGGATATACAGAGAAACTATGTATCAAAAGAGAGAGAGGGGAGGAGGAAGGAAGGGAAGGAGGGAGGGAGGGAGGGAGGGAGGGAGGGAGGGAAGAAGGAAGGAAGGAAGGAAGGAAGGAAGGAAGGAAGGAAGGAAGGAAGAAAGAAAGAAAGAAAGAAAGAAAGAAAGAAAGAAAGAAAGAAAGAAAGAAAGAAAGAAAGAAAGAAAGAAAGAAAGAAAGAAAGAAAGAAAGAAAAGAAAAGAAAGAAAAGAAAAGAAAGAAAAAAAGAAAAAGAGAAGAAAAGAAAAAAAAGAAAAGAAAAGAAAGAAAAGAGGGAAACTCCATTCCAGACCCTTGGGAGCAGGGATAGGAGTTCAGGGGAATAGAAATATTACTTGAAAAATCCATTTCAGTACTCACTGAAATTTTGGCCACCAAAGTAAATTTCTTCCTACTTTTAATTGCAATCTTTTGTTCTGTTAATAACTGTAGAGCAACAAAAAGTAGCTATGATAATACAAAGGCTTGAGAGACAAGAGACAGTGGCAGTAAGAGAACAGAAAATGCTTAATTGTGAACCTACGGTACCTAATGAAATAGTGGATCAAGACAGACATCCCATTAACGATGGGTAAGAAGTCCAGCTCAGCGGCATAGAGCTGGATATATAATGCAAGTGCCTAAATGTCTAGTTTATGTGTGGATTCATAGAGATCTAATTTTACCCTTGATAAACAGAAAGGGGAATAAGATTAGCCACAGATATTGGATTGTAGAGAAATCTGCTGAATTAGATCAATCTATATATTTTAAAGATGTTTTAATATCAGAATGGAGATCTGAGTACAAAGAAAGATATCAATGCAGATAATGCAGAAAGGTAATCCCCCTGCATGAGGACAGCCCAACAAGCTAGCTGAAAAAGGACAGATCAATACACTAGTCAGGCTGGCAGACTGGAAACTCTGACACTAAAATGGACTGATGCTGAAGGGCAGATGATACAGCTATGAAGGATCATCACATCAATGGATCTTCATAAGGACATTCAGACTGTTAAATTTATGGGACTGATAATTGTTTCTGTTAAAATATTTTTATTGTGTTAAAATATTTCCTTTTTATTTAGACAAAAAATGTAAATGATGCAGGATATTTGATCACACTGTGAACCCCAAGATCCTGTTGTTCACTGGGAAAGCCTGTTTTTAGTTGTAGTGTGTCTCATCCTTGACACACTACCTTTAATCCTCTGACTAGAATACAGACACTCCCTTAGTACTCACCTTTGATCCCAAACAATAAAGGTAAAGTTAGTTTTTAGAAGGAAGCACCCATGTTCCAAAGTGACGTCTAGTTGAGTGGCAGACAAAGTAAAAAATGAAAGATTTGACAGAATAGGATATGCCCAAGTCTCATGAGAAGAGACAAGGCTACTTGAGAAGCAGTGTAGAGAGAAAGGAGGCAGTTTTACTAGGACAGTTTTACATAGATAAGTTTCAATGAGAGAACAAACCATGGAATGAAGGAGCCAGACCATTAGAACAGATTACCAGAGTTAGTTTGAGGCCAAGCACAACAAAAGTCAGAGGCTGAGAGAGAAGCCAGATTAAATCCGTCAGCTTGGAGAATAGTTTGAGCCAGAAGAGCTGAGCTGAACCAACCAGAGTTCAGAAAGAACTAGAAAGAGTGAATTTATTCAGTAGCAAGTCTCAGGCTGAAAACATTAAAGGTCTAGATAAGACTGTATGGAAGCTAAACGCTTCCAGGACTAGTAAGCCTCATCAACAAGTGAATCGGGTGAATAAAAGATACTTTTATACCTCTAGAAGGTATTTTAAGTCCTTTTTTAAAACAAGTAATAAAACACAAGACAATTAAAAACAGGCAAAAAGTATAAAGAGACTTCATCAAGTATATAGAAAACAAAATGTATTCTATATAATTATCCACTATGGAAATGAAAACTAAAATCATGACAATACTTCTACCCACCTATGTATATGGTTGAATAGAAAATGACAATACCAAGTGGTGACAATAATGTAAAGGGAACTCATTTTCATGATAGAGTAAAAAGATGATAGTTACTCTGCTAAGTAGTTTGGCAACGGATAAAAATTATTCACACAATTGCAATCTGACCCACCAATCTTACTCAAAGGTATTTACCCTAAAAAGACATTTTGTTTATAACAAAACCTATATACAAAGCTGTTACAAACAGCATTATTTGTAATAACTCACAACTAGAACTACCCAAATATTCTTTAATATGTGAAAAGTAACTTGGTGTACTCATACAAAACTATATTCGACAACATGCATGAGTTTCAAGGGCATTATACTGAAAAAAATATTCTCAAAGTTGTATATTTATTGTTTTGTAGCTTTCTTTAATATACAGGTGCTTTAAAAAGAACAATGTTTATTAAGGGTGAAAGAGTACTCCAACACATGTGTCCAAACCAGGGCCCTGAGGCCACATGACAGGAATATCTATGAATTAGCCTAATACAAAAACCACAGGCTTACTTAAATCATTATGGGATTCTGTGTGTTAGCTAAACTAATGACAATTTTCTATCACATTGTAAAAAGATTAGACACATTTAGACTAGAGAAAAAATTTGGCTACAAAAGGACAATTCATATCAAGTTGGGCACATTTCAAAATTCCTTAACAGCAGCAGCGGCAGCTATTATTAGACTACTGGATGATAACTGGATAATGAAAGAAATCAAAAATTCCTAGTTCTGGCTGGGCGGTGGTGGTGCACACCTTTAATCCCAGCACTTGGGAGGCAGAGGCAGAGGCCAGCTGGTCTACAGAGTGAGTTCTAGGACAACCAGGGCTACACAGAGAAACCCTGTCTTGAAAAAAAATTCCTAGTTCTGAATGAAATTGAATACATAACATACTATATATCTTTCCAGTATTTAATCACTGAAATTCTTAAGCAATGTGTAACATTATGCATACATTAAAAGGAAGAACATACCAAGTGCTCACTTAGCATTATCTCCCATACATGCATGAATGTTCCACATTATTGTAGAATAAAATCATATTCACTGTCAATATTGAGTACAACAAAAGAACAATATAATACCTATAATTTATATATGTTACATAAAAATTATAGAAAGTTGATAGTAATAACAAAGATGTCAACAATTTATAATTTTGAAAAAACTTTTTAAAAAGTTCTAAGCGTGGAAAAGTAGCATAGTCAGTACACTACTTGCCACCCAAGCATGAATACCTGAGTTTAATCCCCAGAACCCATGTAATAAGAAGGAAAAAATGAAGCTGAGCCTAGCTGCACATGCCTATCACCCCAGTGTAGGAAGGCAGATAGGCAGATCTCTACAGGCTAACAGGCAGCCAGCCTAGCACACTTAGCAAGCTCCAGAACAATGACAAACCCTGTCTCAACAAATCAAGAGATGACTCCTAAATAATTCATCCAAAGTTGATCTCTGGCCTCTACAAGCATACACACACAGATGCATGTGCACTACACCCAAACACCACACACACACACACACACACACAAGCAAATTCTACTTTTAAAAAGTGTAGCATTATTTTTTACCCAGAAAAATGGTTGAAAGTAACAAAAGTTATCCCTTTTCATTCTGAAATGTATGTAAATTGGTAATGACTTTTAAAGCAACATACCCATAATAAAAGGCAGCCATAAGCATATAAGTCTGAACTTGCAGAAGGAGGTTTTCCGGTTTTCAATTCAGGTGATAGCAAACTCAATCCACCAACCATCGTGTTCACTGAAGCTCGCTGGCTCTACAAAAACAGTATTTTAAACAATGAAGGTTTTGTGTGAAAGCTCTATTTTCAATTTTACAATTGCTTTGAAATATTTCACTATCTCTCAAATATATAATTTTCTATTCGTACAAATTTTACTTTTATTATACTCAGATGCAGATGTGGACTAAAAATGACTGACTCTAGGGTTTTTATCACAGACATTGTTTTGTGTTTTTTATTTTAATCTAGCATGTATATATGCACATGTGCATGTTTGTGTGTATGTATACTTATAGACAAATGGATAAGCAAGCATGTGTGCCACTGAACATATGTGGGGTCAGAGAACAACACTCTGGAGAAAGCCTTTGCCTTCTGCCTTATTGAAGCAGGGTCTTTTTTGTTCTTTCTGCTACTACACTGCCTACTTAAGGCAAACTGGGCAGCAAGCTTTGAATTCTCCTGTTTTTACCTCCCATCTTATTGCAGAAATACTGGGATTGCAAGTATAGGCCACTGAATCAGGTTTTCCTGATTTTTTAACATGGTTTCCAGAGATCAAATTCATGTCATCAGGCTTGCACAAACAACACTTTACCCATGAAGTCACCTCCCCTACTCCCCACTTGTATAGTTTAATAAATTGACAAATCAGTACTATTTTCTAATTCTGAACATTCTAAGTATTTTAAATGAAATTATACAAATTACTTTTTCTTTCTGACCATTTTCTAAATATATCATGTTCCAAGAAATCAAAGGATAATTAATGACAAATCATGATACCTAAATTCAGTCTGCCCTTAAGTTACAATTCTGACTTTCATATTTATTTGCTGTGTGATTTAAATTTTAATTTCTCCAAGTACAAACTAATGTTTAAAATTAAAATAACATCTACATTACAGAGTTGTCATAAAGACGTTAGCACAGTGCCTACCATATATCACTAAATCTTAATTGTAGATCTTCTCCACTTACTATCTCTACCTCAACTTCTCTGCGTGTAGTCTAAAATCCAGAAGCTAATATATCAACTGGTAATGTTAAGTGAGCAACTAAAATAGCATTCTGGGAAAGAATACCAAGTGACAGATAGATATAAAGGAGGGGGAATGATAGTTGGAACAGTCACATCCACAATTGTACCATTCATATGCTCAAAAATAAACTGACATGAATACTTAAAATTTACTTATAAAATCCTTAGTTATTTTCTTATTTTATCATAATTCTCAGATAAATTAATGTGGGACAAGAGGATGTTTCAGAAAATTAGTCTATATAAATCCTGTATAACTTTTAATTAGTTTTAAAATCATGTTTTCATCCTTTTGAAATATCATATGAAAACCACTAAGACTATATATATACAGCATTTATTCTAAAACCTGTAAACAACAAATAACCAAAGTCCATAACAGCAGTGCTTGACAAGAATGTATGTGAAGAAACTGGACCTTTATCTAATGCTTACAAGAACAAAAAATGACAGGTACTTTAGAAAAGATTCTCAAGGCAATCAATAAAGTGGATATATTTATTATACATCTATCAGAATCAATACATTACTTAAAATTTTGCATTGTTCATTACTATAAACAATCTAAGGCCTGCTTTTTAAAAAGTTTGCCTCTTGAGAAAAGAATAAAACACAGTATTCTTCTTCCCAGAGTCCATAGTTCCTGGAATAGAGCAAGAAACAAGTTCTGTTGTAGTCAAATTTTCTAATAGTTTTTGGCAGTAAAAATTCTAGATGTAATAATGCTTAAGAATTTACATTCTCTATACTAGGACCCTTGAAACTTAGAAGAAAAAAATTTCAACCAGAATATCAACACTAGACCATAATCTTGCATGGTAGGAAGATAAACTAGTTGATCAAGAATTCTTGCCACTAAAACCATTTTGTGGGGCTGGAAAGATCCTGGGCAGATCTCATACAGACTCTAAGAGAACACAAATGTCAGCCAAGACTACTATACCCAGCAAAACTCTCAATCAGCATAGATGGAGAAACCAAGATATTCCATGACAAAACCAAATTTACACATTATCTTTCCACAAACCCAGCACAACAAAGGATAATAGGTGGAAAACTCCAATACAAGAAGGGAAACTACAAGATAAAAAAAGCAAGATAGTAACCTTCTTTCATCAAACCCAAAAGAAGATAACCACTCAAATATAAAAATAACATCAAAAATGACAGGAAGAATAACCACTACTCCTTAATATCTCTTAACATCAATGGACTCAATTCCCCAATAAAGACATAGACTAACAGGCTGGATACTTAAACAGGACCTACATTTTGCTACATACAGGAAACATACCTCAGTGTCAAAGACAAACACTACCTTAGAGTAAAAGGCTGGAAGACAATTTTACAAGCAAATGGTCTCAGGAAACGAGCCAGAGTAGCCATTCTAATACAAGATAAAATTGACTTTCCACCTAAAGTCATCAAAAAAGACACGGAAGAACACTTCTTGCTGGTCAAAGGAAAAATCCACTAAGAACTCACAATTCTGAACATCTATGCTCCAAATGCAAGGGCAACCTCATTCATAAAAGAAACTTTACTAAAGCTCAAAGCACACATTGCACCTAACACAATAATTGTGGGTGACTTCAACACTCCATTATTCTCAATGAACTGATCAGGAAAACAGAAACTAAACAGGGACACAGTGAAACTAATTGAAGCTTTGGACCAATTAGATTTAACAGATATATATAGAACATCCTAAAGCAAAAGAATATACCTTTTTCTCAGCACCTCATGGTACCTTCTACAAAATCGACCATATAATTGGTCACAAGACAGACCTCAACAAATATGAGAAGATGGAACTAATCCCATGCCTCCTATCAGATCACTATGGAGTAAGAGTGGTCTTCAATAGCAAGAAAAACAACAGAAAGCCCATATACACATGGAGGCTGAACAATACTCTACTCAATGATACTTTGGCCAAAGAAGAAATAAAGAAATCAAAGACTTTTTAGAATTTAATGAAAATGAAGGCACAACATACCCAAATCTATGAGACACAATGAAAACAGTGCTAAGAAGAAAACTCATAGCCCTGCATGCCTCCAAAAAGAAACTGGAGAGAGCATACACTAGTAGCTTAACAGCACACCTGAAAGCTCTGGAACAAAAAGAAGCTAATTCACCCAGGAGGAGAAGACAGGAAACCATCAAACTCAGGGCTGAAATCAATCAAGTAGAAACAAAGAGAACCTTACAAAGAATCAAAAAAACCAGGAGCTGGTTCTTTGAAAAAAATCAACAAGATAGATAAACCCTTAGCCAGACTAACCAAAGGGCACAGAGACAGTATTCAAATTAACAAAATTAGAAAAGAAAATGGAGATATAACAGAAACTGAGATAACTCAAAAACTCATCAGATCCTACTACAAAAGCCTATACACAACACAACTGGAAAATCTGGAGGAAATGGCCAATTTCCTAGACAGATACTGTGATGGTTTGTATATGATTGGCCAAGGAAATGACTCTATTAGGAGGTGTGGCCTTGTTGGAGTAGGTGTGTCACTGAGGGTATGGGCTTAAGACCCTCACCCTAGTTGCCTGGAAGTAAGTATTCTACTAGAAGCCTTCAGATGAAGATGTAGAACTCTCAGCTCCTCCTGTACCATGTCTGCCTGGATGCTGCCATGTTTCTGCCTTGATAACAATGGACTGTAAGCCAGCCCCAATTAAATGTTGTCTTTTTATAAAACTTGCTTTGGTCATGGTGTCTGTTCACAGCAGTGAAACCCTAACTAAGACAGATACCAAATACCAAAATGAAATCAGGATCAAATAGATCATCTAAATAGTCCCAAAACGCCTATAGAAGGAGTCATAGAAAGTCTTCCAAACTGGAATATACAAAACATAATCCACACATCAAATGAGGTACAAGAAGAACAGAGGAGTGGCCCCTGGTTCTGGAAATGCTCAGTGTAGCAGTATAAGGCAAAACCAGAATAGGGAAGTGGGAAGGGGTGGGTGAGAGAACAGGGGGAGGGAAGGGGGCTTATGTGACTTTTGGGGAGTGGGGGGCCAGAAAAGGGGAAATCATTTGAAATGTATATAAAAAATATATTGAATAAAAAAACAATAAAAAAAAGAAAGTCTTCCAACCAAAGAAAGCACAGGACCATATGGTTTTAGTGCAGAATTCTATCAGACCTTCAAAGAAGACCTAGCACCAATACTCTTCAAACTATTCCACAAAATAGAAACAGAAGGAACACTACCCAACTCGTTCTATGAAGCCACAATTACACTGATACCAAAACCACACAAAGATCCAACAAAGAAAGAAAACTTCAGACCAATTTCCCTTATGAACATCATTGCAAAAATATTCAATAAAATTCTTGCCAACTAAACACAAGAACACATCAAAATGATCATTCACCATGATCAAGTAGGCTTCATCCCAGGGATGCAGGGATGGCTCAATATACAGAAATCCATCAATGCAATCCACTACATAAACAAACTCAAAGAAAAAACCACATGGTCATTTCACTAGATGCTGAAAAAGCATTTGACAAAATTCAGTATCCTTTCATGCTAAAAGTCTTGAAAAAATAGGAATTCAAGGCCCATACCTAAACATAGTAAAAGCAATATACAGCAAACCAGTAGCCAACATCAAACTAAATGGAGAGAAACTTGAAACAACCCCACTAAAATCAGGGACTAGACAAGGCTGCCCCCTCTCTCCATATTTTTTCAATATAGTACTTGAGGTACTAGCTAGAGCAATTAGACAACATAAGGAGGTCAAAGGGATACAAATTGGAAAGGAAAAAGTCAAACTATCACTATTTGCAGATGATATGATAGTCTACCTAAGTGACCCAAAGACCTCGACCAGAGAACTCCTACAGCTGATACACAACTTCAGCAAAGTGGCAGGTTATAAAATCAACTCAAGCAAATCAGTAGCCTTCCTATACTCAAAGGATAAGCAGGCTGAGAAAGAAATTAGGGAAATGACACCCTTCACAATGGCCACAAACAATATAAAGTATCTTGGTGTGACTCTAACCAAACAAGTGAAAGATCTGTATGACAAGAACTTCAGGTCTCTGAAGAAGGAAAGGGAAGAAGACCTCAGAAAATGGAAAAATCTTCCATGCTCGTGGATTGGTAGGATTAATATAGTTAAAATGGCCATCTTGCCAAAAGCAATATACAGATTCAATGCAATCCCCATCAAAATCTCAACTCAGTTTTTCATAGAGTTAGAAAGAGCAATTCTCAAATTCATCTGGAATAATAAAAAAAACCCAGGACAGCTAAAACTATTCTCAACAGTAAAAGAACTTCTGGGAGAAATAGTATCCCAGAACTCAAGCAATACTACAGAGCAATAGTGTTAAATACTGCATGGTATTGGTACAGTGACAGGCAGGTGGATAAATGGGATAGGATTGAAGACCCAGAAATGAACCCACACACCTATGGTCACTTGATCTTCGACAAAGGAGCTAAAACCATCCAGTGGGGAAAAAGGATAGCCTTTTCAACAAATGGTGCTGGTTCAATTGGAAGTCAGCATGCAGAAGAATGCGAATTGATCCATTCTCATCTTGTACTAAGCCCCACTCCAAGTGGTTCAAGGACCTCCACATAAGGCCAGACCCTCTGAAGCTAATAGAAAAGAAACTGGGGAAGACCCTTGAGGACATCGGTACAGGGGGGAAAGTTCTTGAACAGAAGACCAATAGCTTATGCTCTAAGATCAAGAATTGACAAATGGGAGCTCATAAAAGTACAAAGTTTCTGTAAGGCAAAGGACACCATCAAAAGGACAAATCGGCAACCAACAAATTGGGAAATGATCTTCACCAACCCTACATCTTACAGAGGGCTAATATCCATTATATACAAAGAACTCAAGAAGTTAGACCCCCAAGGAACCAAATAACCCTATTTAAAAATGGGATACAGAGCTAAACAAAGAATATTCACCTGAAGAACTTCGGATGCCTGAGACGCACCTTAAGAAATGTTCAACATCATTAGTCATTAGGGAAATGCAAATCAAAACATCCCTGAGATTTCACCTCACAACAGTCAGAATGGCTAAGATTACAACTCAGGAGACAGCAGGTGTTGGCGAGAATGTGGAGAAAGAGGGAAACTCCTCCACTGCTGGTGGGATTGAAAGCTGGTACAACCACTCTGGAAATCAGTCTGGTGCTTCCTCAGAAAACTGGGCATGACACTTCCAGAGGACCCTGCTATACCACTCCTGGGCATAAACCCAAAGGATTCCCTGGCATGCAATAAGGACACATGCTTCATTATGTTCACAGCAGCCCTATTTATAATATCCAGAAGCTAGAAAGAACCCAGATGTCCCTCAATGGAGGAATGGATACAAAAAAATGTGGTATATATACACAATGGAATACTATTCAGCCATTAGAAACAATGAATTCATGAAATTCTTAAACAATTCTTAGACATGGATGGAGCTGGAGAACATCATCCTAAGTGAGGTAACCCAGTTTCAAAGGAACACTCATGGTATGCACTCACTGATAAGCGGATATTAACCTAGAATCTTGGAATACCCAAGACACAATCCACATATCAAATCATGTCCAAGAAGAAGGAAGGAGTGGCCCCTAGTTCTGGAATGGCTCAGTGCAGCAGTGTAGAGAAATACGAGTACAGGTAAGTGGAAAGGGGTGGACTGGGGATCAGAGGGAGAGAAGAGGGCTTATGGGACTTTTGGAGAGGGGGGATCAAGGAAAGGGGAAATCATTTGAAATGTAAATAAAGAATATATCAAATAAAAAAACTATTACTCAACCCCATACAAGACTTTTTAAGTGTTCTATCAAACACTAGGAGTTTTCAAAAGGAAGGAAACAGAATTACATGACCATTCCACAAACTAGTGAGAATGTCTGAATAAATAACTTGAATACAAATGTTCATGGCAACCTAAATGATAATAATTAAAAAACATAAACCTAGAGATAGGTTTGAGGGTACATACTTGTATCTCAGCATATAGGAGACTAAAGCAGGAAGATCACTGTGAGTTCAAGACCTGTGCTACGGAGATAGTTTAAAGCCAGAATTTGCTACTCAGTGAGACTGTCTCAAGCAAAAAGAAAAAGTATAGTTCCCCAGCCATTTGCACCAGGCCAGGGAGCCAGGCGACTCCACAGCCTTCTGTGCATAGCCCGCCAGGAGGAGAGTGATCTCCCAGCAGCACTTTCACTTCTGAGCACAGAAGTGAGATCTCCACTTTCTCTCTGGAGGGGAACAGGTAGGAGCAAATGGGGCATAAGATCAGTGGAGCAGCTAGGACAGAAGTCTTCCCACTGCCATTTGCACCAGGGAGACAGGAGGCTCCACATCTTCTGTTCACAGACCCTGACAGAAGAGAGTTGGTCTCACAGGTGTACAGACACAGGCTTACAGGCCCACAGGAGGGACAAGCTCCAGCCAGATACAGCAAGACTGACTAGCACCAGAGATAAACAGATGGTGAAAGGCAAGCACAAGAACCCTACCATCAGAAACCAAGGCTACTTGGCAACATCAGAACCCAATTCTCGTACCACAGCAAGTCCCAGATACCCCAACACATCAAAAAAAGCAAGAGTTGGATTTAAAATCATATCTCATGATGCTGATAGAGGGCTTCAAGAAGGACTTAAATAACTACCTTAAAGAAATACAGGAGAACATGGGTCAATAGGCAGAAGCCCTTAAAGAGGAAACACAAAAATCCCTTTTAAAAAAATTACAGGAAAACACAATCAAGTGAAGGAACTGAACAAAACCATCCAGAATCTAAAAGTTGAAGTAGAAACAATAAATCACAACGTGAGACATCTCTGGAGATAGAAACCTTGTAAGAAATTCAGGAGTCATAGATGCATCAACAACAAAATATAAGAAATAGAAGAAAGAACCTCAGGTGCTGAACATATCATAGAAAACATTGACTCAACAGTCAAAGAAAATGCAAAATGCATAAAGCTGGTAACCCAAAACATCCAGAAAATCAAGGACACAATGAGAAGATCAAACCTAAGGATTACAGGCATAGAAGAGAGTGAAGATTCCCAAATTAAAGGGCCAGTAAATATCCTCAACAAAATTAAAGAAGAAAACTTCCCTAACCTAAAGAAAGAGATGCCCATGAACATACAAGAAGCTTACAGAACTCCAAACAGACTCCACCAGACCAGAAATTCCTCCCAGCACATAATAATCAAAACACCGAATATACCAAACAAAGAAAGACTATTAAAAGCAGTAAGGGAAAAGGAGCAAGTAACTTAGAAAGGCAGACCTATCAGAATTACGCCAGACTTCTCACCAGAGACAATGAAAGCTAGAAGATCCTGGGCAGATCTCATACAGACCATAAGAGAACACAAATACCAGCCCAGACTACTATACCCAGCAAAATTCTCAATCGCCATAGATGGAGAAACCAAGATATTCCATGATAAAACCAAATTTACACAATATCTTCCCACAAATCCAGCCCTACAAAGGATAATAAATGGAAAATGCCAACACAAAGAGGGAAACTACACCCTAGAAAAAACATGAAAGTAATCTCCTTCCAACAAACCCAAAAGAAGATATCCACACAAACATAAAAATAACATCAAAAATAACAGAAGCAACAATCACTATTCCTTAATATCTTTTAACATCAATGGACTCAATTCCCCAATAAAAAGACATAGACTAACAGAAATATTTCTCATGTAAATCTTCAATTTTATCAGAAAATGTTTGTTTCCATCAAATAATTTAGTAATTTTTATGTCTACCATTTTATCTGCATTATTTTTCATGATAAACTTCAATTTTAACATGTTTTCCTATATATTTCTTCTATTTTATCAGAAATGTTTTCCATTTAAATCTCTGATTTTATCACAAAATGGTTTTAATTACACCTTCAATTAATTTAGAAAGGTTTTTTATGTCTACCATTTTATCTGTATAATTTTCCATGAAAAGTGTCAATTTTAACATGTTTTTCTATATATCTCTTCTATTTTATCAGAAATATTTTCCACATATATCTTCAATTTATCATAAAATGTTTTTACTTCCTTTTTCAATAAAAAACACGCTTTTCAAAAAAAATTATCTTGCCAATGATGACAAAAAGTATTTAGTTTTAAATTGTAAAATTTCAATTTGTTTTCGTGAAAATGTTTGTAATGCTTTGTTATAATTGTTCATATTGGTTAAAAACTTAGGAGACAGCAGGTGTTGGTGAGGACGCAAAGAAAGAGGAACACTCCTCCACTGCTGCTGGGATTGTAAGATGGTACAACCACTCTGAAAATCAGTCTTGCAGTTTCTCAGAAAACTGGGCATGACACTTATGGAGGACCCTGTTATACCACTCCTGGGCATATACCCAGAGGATTCCCCAGCATGTAATAGGACACATGCTCCACTATGATCATAGCAGCCCTATTTATAATAGTCAGAAGCTGGAAAGAACCCAGATGCCCGTCAATGGAGGAATGGATACAGAAAATGTGGCATATTTACACTATGGAATACTACTCACCTATTAAAAACAATGAATTCACAAAATTCTTAGGCAAATGGGTAGAACTAGAAAAATATCAACCTGAGTGAGGTAACCCAATCACAATAGAACACACATGGTATATACTCACTGATAAGTGGATATTAGCCCAGAAGCTTGGAATACCCAAGACATAAGTCACATATCAAATGATGCCCAAGAAGGAAGAACAAAGTATGGATACTCTGGTCCTTCTTAGAAGGGGGAACAAAATGCCCACAGAATGAGATAGAGACACAGTGTGGAACAGAATCTGAGGGAAAGACCATCCAGAGACTATCCCACCTAGTGATCCATCCCATATACAGTTACAAAACCCAGACACTAATAGCGATGCCCACAAGTACTTGCTGACTGGAGCAGGATATAGCTGTCACCTGGGAGGCTCTGCTGGTGTATGACAAATACAGAGGGAGACACTCTCAGCCAGCCATTGAACTAAGCACAGGGTCCCCAATGGGGGAGCTAGAGAAAGGACCCAAGGAGCTGAAGGGATTTGCAGCGCCATAGGAGGAACAATGATATGAGCCACCCAGTACTCCCAGAGCTCCCGGGAAGAAAACCATCAACCAGAGAGTACACATGATGTTACCCATGGCTCCAGATGCATAGGCAGCAGAGGATGACCTTGTTGGACATCAAAGGAAGGAGAGGCCCCTGGTCCTGGAAAGGCTCATTGCAGCAGTGTAGGGGAATACCAGGACAGGAAAGTGGGAGAGGGTTGATTTGAGAACAGGAGGAGGGGAGATGGCTTATGGGATGGGGGAGAGGCACCAGGAAAGGGAAAATCATTTGAAATGTAAATAAAGAATATATCTAATAAAAATATTACATTCTCTTAATTGTCTGGACTTTGTTATCTCTACAAACTGCCTATTGGGAGATAATGTGGCAACAAATTAAAAGCTACATAGTTGAACATAGACTTAAACTAAATAAAAATACCCACAGCTCCCAGGCTTCCAAAAATGTGCTATAGTGATAATAACAAAGTATGTATATTTAAATTTAATCTTTGAAAGAAAGGAACACAAGCAGAGGGAGGTTCTAACATGTTCCTAGCAACTGTTTACTGATTAGTAATGATCAGTGTTGTCAATGCCATTGTACACATCAGATTGTTTCCGTAGTTATGGCAAACCACACACTGATCACTACCATCTAGATGACTGTTAACAGATACTATTTGTACTACATGACTTAACTGAAGTGCAAATCTTAGAAGCAATCAGCACATTGTGTAAAAATGCTGAACAACATTAGTAAGTAGTTTCTATTCTATAAAGCTATGATGTTTTACCTCAGACTTGGTGAAGTCAAAATCTCCAACAATCCCTTGTTCACGATTTAAGGCAAATACATTGTTCTGATGAAGTGATCCATGAATTATGTTAGCACTGTGCAATGTATGCAGTCCTCGGGCAACACCTTTCATGACTTTTAAAGCTTCCTGCAAATACATACAGATTGAAAAGGTGGAGTTTAGAAAACTGGCACATTTTAAAATATAAATTTTGTCTTTATTAAAAGACTATCCAAGAACTAAAGTAAAAGCTTCCTTCAAGTTAAAGATCTAACATAGTCAAAGAACTACAGGCTAGATAAGCTTAACTGGGTGTGGTGGTTTAAACAAGAATGGCCTCAAAAGGCTCAAATGTTTGAAGACTCAGTTCTAAGATGGTAGCCCTATTTGGGAAGGTTTAGGAATGAGAACCTTGTTGGAGGATGTATATCACTTAGAGGTAGGCTTAAATGTTTCAGGAGACTTGAGTCATTCCTAGTATACTCTCTGCCTCCTGCTTTCCTTTCATGACAGGAGCTCTCAACTGCTGCCACCACCATGCCTTATTCTGTCATTGGGACACTCTAGAATCTTAAATCCAATTAAATATTTTCTTTTACAAGCTGCCTTAGTTGTGGCATCCTATCACAGCAGTAGAAAAGTAATACTCTATATGGCTGATAACATCAGAAGAGGTTTTTGCATACATGCAGACATACACACACACACACACCTAAGACAAGTTAAATTTTAAATAACCACTACATAAAGCAGCTAATTCTAAACTTATAAAAAACTATATGATAAAAACTAAAGCTGCCACTTAAAACTTCAGACACCAACTACTGTCCTAGGCATGCATGATATGATGTTTATATTGCAGCTTGATAGTTGTAAGTCTGGGCTCTGGAACTAGAAAGACATAACTTCAAGTTTCAGTTCTACTTCTGGATAAAGAGATTCTGTGCAAATCACTTAATCTTTCTCAGCCTTATCTTTCTCATGTATATCAAATACATGAGGCAAGAATGAAATAAAATAATGCAGATCAAATATTTGTGCAGGACAGCATGCAGTACTGAGTGTTACATATTAGACATTACCTTCTCGTTTCATGCAGCTATGAAATGATTTTGAATAAATATGGAGAGAGAGGGCAGTCTTGTCTAGTACCTGATTTTAGTGGAATTGCTTCAAATTTCTCTCCATTTAGTTTGATGTTGGCTACTGGTTTGCTGTATATTGCTTTTACTATGTTTAGGTATGGGCCTTGAATTCCTGTTCTTTCCAAGATCTTTAACATGAAAGAATTCTGAATTTTGTCAAATGCTTTTTCAGCATCTATTGAAATGACCATGTGGTTTTTTTCTTTGAGTTTGTTTATGTAGTGGATTACATTGATGGATTTCCATATAATCAACCATCCCTACATCCCTGGGATGAAGTCTACTTGATCATGGTGAATGATTGTATTGATGTATTCTTGGATTCAGTTGGCAAGAATTTTATTGAGTATTGTTGCAATGATGTTCATAAGGGAAATTGGTCTGAAGTTCTCTTCTTTGTTGTATCTTTGTGTGATTTTGATATCAGTGAAACTGTGGCTTCAAAGAATGAGTTGGGTAGTGTTCCTTCTGTTTTTATTTTGTGGAATAGTTTGAAGAGTATTGGTGTTAGGTCTTCTTTGAAGGTCTGATTCAATTCTGCACTAAAACCATCTGGTCCTGTGCTTTTTTTGGTTGGGTGACTATCAATGAACACTTCTATTTCTTTAGAGGTTATGGGATCATTTAGATGGTTTATCTGATCCTGATTTAACTTTGGTATTTGGTATCTGTCTAGGAAATTGTCCATTTCCTCCAGATTTTCCAGCTGTATTGAGTATAGGCTTTTGTAGTAGGATCTGATGATTTTTTTAATTTCCTCAGTTTCTATTGTTATTTCTCCCTTTTCATTCTGATTTTGTTAATTTGGATACTGTCTCTGTGTCCTCTGGTTAGTCTGGCTAAAGGTTTATCTATCTTGTTGTTTTTCTCAAAGAACCAGCTCCTTGTTTTGTTGATTCTTTGTATAGTTCTTTTTGTTTCTACTTGATTTCATCCCTGAGTTTATTTCCTGCCTTCTACTCTTCTTGGGTATATTAGCTTCTTTCTGTTCTAAAGCTTTCAGGTGTGCTGTTAAACTACAACTGTATGCTCTCTCCAGCTTCTTTTTGTAGGCACTCAGAGCTATGAGTTTTCTTCTTAACACTGCTTTCAATGTGTCCCATAAATTTGGTTATGTTGTGCCTTCATTTTCATTAAATTCTAAAAGGTTATTTCTTCTTTGACCAAGGTATCATTGAGTAGAGTATTGTTCAGTTTCCATATATATGTGGGCTTTCTGCTGTTTGTTTCTATTGAAGACCACCTTTACTCCATAGTGATCTGGAAGGAGGCATGGGATTAGTTCAATCTTCTTATATCTGTTGAGGCTTGTTTTGTGACCAGTCAGAATGGCTAAGATCAAAAACTCAGGAGACAGCAGGTGCTGACAAGGATGTGAAAAAAGAGGAACACTCCTCTACTGCTGGTGGGATTGCAAGCTGGTAAAACCACTCTGGAAATCATTTTGGTGGTTCCTCAGAAAATAGGGCATAATACTACCAAAGGACCCCACTATACCACTCCTGGGCATATACCCAGAAAATTCCCCAGTATGTAAGGACATAAGGACACATGCTCCACTATGTTCACAGAAGCCTTATGTATAATAGCCAGAAGCTGGAAAGAACCCAAATGTCCGTCAATGGAGGAATGGATACAAAAATGCGGTGTATTTACACAACGGAATACTACTCACCTATTAAAAACAATGAATTCATGAAATTCTTAGGCAAATGGGTGGAACTGGAAAATATCATCCTGAGTGAGGTAACCCAGTCTTAGAAGAACATACATGGTATGCACTCACTGATAAGTGGATATTAGCCCAGAAGCTTGGAATACCCAAGACACAATTCACATATCAAATGATGTCTAAGAAGAAGGAAGGAGAGGCCCCTGGTCCTGGAAAGGCTCGATGCAGCAGTGTAGGGGACTACCAGGACAGGGAAGAAGGAGGGAGTTGATTGGGGAACAGGGGAAGGAAAGAGGGCTTATGGGACTTTCAGGGAGGAGGGAACCAGGAAAGGGGAAATCATTTGAAATGTGAATAGAGAATATATCCAATTTTTTAAAAAGACTTGATTTTTACTTACTTCTGAAGTTAAAGGCATACTGGCTTGAACTGCGCTCAGGTTTGCTTTAGGGTAATATGGGACCATCAGATAGGCAACAGGATCAGACTAAGAAGCAAAACAGAAAATGTAACTCAAGCGAACAATTTATCAATATATTTGTATTCTATATACACTATTAGTGTATGCACTAATTCTATGAGGTAAGTACTATTTTTACATTAAGAAGAATAAATTACTACTTTAAAATTTTTTTTAAAAAGAATCATTTCTATAATACATTAGCTTACCTTACACATAAACAGGAATATTAATGGCAGTAGCCCAGATTCTTCTTTAGCATATCCACAAGCTCTATGATAGGAGGCTGCTCTCTGAATCACCCTGCCTTCTGTGTCAACATCCACTGAATAGCCCTAAACAACCACAAAAACAGCATTGATAATTTCAATAATAAAAAATTAATTCTAATTTATTATTTCTATTTAAGTATGGTAAGTTAAATTATATATTATTTTTCTATTTTAACATTTAAGTACCTTCTTGCATTGAATGCTATATTATGCAAAGGAGTGATTTTACCTGCAGCCTACTCTCCATTCCCAAATACGTAGCAACAGGGCGACATGAAGATCCTCTGATGTTAACTCACAGTCTTAGCTCACAAGATGAAATTAAGGAGCTGGAGAGATGGTTAATGGTTAAGAGCACTTGCTGCTCTTGTGAAAGATGGGAATTTGGATCCCAGCACCCACATAGTGGCCCATAACTGTTTGACCTCTAGTTCCAGGGGATCCAATTCCCTCTTCTCACCAAAACATGTTCAGGCATACATATGTAACAAAGATATGCATGCAGGCAAAACACTTATAGACATAAAACAAAAATTTAAAAAAAAACATAAAGAAACTAAAAACAAAAATTAAAAAAAAAACATAAAGAAACTAAGTAGCACAAGACTGTGTTGGCAATATGGGTATGCTTTCAAGAAATATGTAAGAAAAACTGCTGACTCCTGGGCTTGGAGGTGAGATCACCATTTTCTCTCTGGTGACTGTCCAAGGTGGGTCTGGCCAGGAGTGTACAGGGCACAGGAATAGCAGAGCAGGTGAGACAGGTCCTTCCAGTTACCATCAGCACCTGGGAGCTAGGGCTGTCACTCAGCCTTCTGTGAACTGGTCCTGCCAGTGGGGAGCTAATCTCCAGGAGTGCTCTGACTTCCGGCCTTGGAGATGAGATCTCCATTTTCTCTCCATTGACCATCTAAGGCTGGTCCAACCAGGAACACATAGGGTACAAGAACAGTGGCGCAGCTGGGACAGGACCCTTCTGGTCACCATACCTGAGAGCTGGGGCTATTCTACAGCCCTCTGTGCATGAGTCTTGCCACGGGAGAGGTGGTCTCCCAGGAGTGCTGACACAGGTTTACAGGTCTGCAGGAGGGACAAGCTCCAGTCATAGACAGCAAAATCAACTAACACCAAAGATAACCAGATGGCAAAAGGCAAGCACAAGAACCTTACCAACAGAAAACAAGGCTACATGATAACATCAGAACCCAGTTCTCCAACAACAGCAAGTCCTAGATAGCCCAACACATTGAAAAAGCAAGATTTGGATTTAAAATCACATCTCATGATGCTGAAAGAGGACTTTAAGAAGAATAAAAATAACTCCCTTAAAGGAATACAGGAGAACACAGGTAAACAGGTAGAAGCCCTTAAAGAGAAAACACAAAATTCCCTTAAAGAATTACAGGAAGACACAACCAAACTGGTGAAGGAAATTAACAAAACCATCCAGGATTTAAAAATGGAAATAGAAACAATAAAGAAATCACAAAGAGAAACAACTCTGAAGATATAAAACTTAAGAAAGAGAACAAGAGTCATAGATGCAAGCATCACAAACAGAATACAAGAGATAGAAGAGAGAATCTCAGGTACAGAAGATAGCATAAAAAACATTGACACAAAAGTCAAAGAAAAGGTAAAAATGCAAAAAAGCTCCTAACAGAAAACATCCAGGAAATCCAAGACACAATGAGAAGACCAAACCTAAGGATAATAGGTATAGAAGAAAGCAAAGATTTCCAGCTTAAAGGGCCAGTAACTATCTTCAACAAAATTATAGAAGAAAACTTCCCTAACCTAAAGAAAGAGATGCCCATGAACATACAAGAAGCCTAGATAAGAAATCCAGCCTGTAATCTCAGCACTCTGGGAGGCAGAGGCAGGCAGATTTCTGAGTTTGAGGACAGCCTGGTCTACAGAGTGAGTTCCAGGACAGCCAGAGCTATACAGAGAAACCCTGTCTCAATAAAACCAAAAAAAGAAAAAAAAGAAAAAAAAGAAATCCAAATAGATAGGACCAAAAAAGAAATTCCTCCTGCCACCCTATTTTAAAATGGGGTACAGAGCTAAATGAAGAATTTTCAACTACAGAATATCGAATGGCTGAGAAGCACCTAAAGAAATGTTCAACACACTTAGTCAACAAGGAAATGCAAATCAAAACAACTCTGAGATTCAGTCAAAACAACACCAGTCAGAATGGCTAAGACCAAAAACTCAGGAGACAGCAGGTGCTGGCAAAGGATGTGGGGAAAGAGGAACACTCCTCCACTGCTGCTGGGACTGCAAGCTGGTACAGTCTGGAAATCAGTTTGGCAGATTCTCAGAAAACATGGCAGAATATTACCGGAGGACCCCATTATACCACTCCTAGACATATACCCAGAAGATGCCCCAACATGTAATAAGGACACATGCTCTACTATGTTCATAGCAGTCTTATTTATAATAGCCAGAAGCTGGAAAGAACCCAGCTGTCCCTCAGTGGAGGAATGGATACAGAAAATGTTGTGTATTTACACAATGGAGTACAATTCAGCTATTAAAAACAATGAATTCATGAAATTCTTAGGCAAATGGGTAGAACTAGAAAAATATCATCCTGAGTGAGGTAACCCAATCACAATAGAACACACAGGGTATTCACTCACTTATAAGTGGATATAAGTCCAGAAGCTTGGAATACCCAAGACACAAGTCACATATCAAATGATGCCCAAGAAGGAAGAACAAAGTATGGATGCTCTGGTCCTTCTTAGTAGGGGGAACAAAATACCCACAGAAGGAGATAGAGACAAAGTATGAAGCAGAGTCTGAGGGAAAGGCCATCCAGAGTCTACCCCACCTAGTGATCCATCCCATATTCAGTTACAAAACCCAGACACTAATAGCGATGCCCACAAGTACTTGCTGACTGGAGCAGGATATAGCTGTCACCTGGGAGGCTCTGCTGGTGCATGACAAATACAGAAGGAGACACTCTCAGCCAGCCATTGAACTGAGCACAGGGTCCCCAGTGGGGGAGCTAGAGAATGGACCCAAGGAGCTGAAGGGGTTTGCAGCACCATAGGAGGAACAATGATATGAGCCACCCAGTACTCCCAGAGCTCCCAGGGACAAAACCATCAACCAGAGAGTACACGTGATGTTACCCATGGCTCCAGATGCATAGGCAGCAGAGGACGGCCTTGTTGGACATCAAAGTGAAGAGAGGCCCCCTGGTCCTGGAAAGGCTCATTGCAGCAGTATAGAGGAATACCGGGACAGGGAAGCAAGAGGGGGGTTGATTGTGGAACAGGAGTAGGGGAGATGGCTTATGGGATTGGGGGGGGGGGGGAGGACCAGAAGAGGGGAAATTATTTGAAATATAAAGAATATATCTAATAAAAAATTTTTAAAAAAAAGAAAAGAAAAAATAGGGAACAGCCACATGTTTATAAACTTATAGATGGTTGAACAAAAATAAAAATTAAGAAAAACAAGAATTTGTAAAGGCTATTGGATGAAATGTAGTAAGGTACCCTAAAAAAGAACATTAATAACCCTAGTAAAGACATTATTCGTTAAGGAAAGAAGAGGAACTTTAAAGTCATAATTAGTTCTAACATACCAGTCAACTTATATAAAAATAGTGGGTTTCTTTTCTTCCTTAAAAGTAGAGTCATCACTTCCTTTATACTTCTGAAACTTCCACAAATCAGAACTTAAACTTACCTTTAATAGAACTGGCTGCCCGTTGACCTCAGAGCACACCAGAGGACGCTTGCTGCTAAGTTCCTTCATGGGCTCAGTGTCAAGAAGGTCCCGCTCTAAGCTCATAGTAAGAAGACCACCAGAATTCTAGACACAAATTTTTATAATATATAGACAATCAAAAATGACTTAGGGCTTTCAAATCACAACATGGTTAGGGGCATACTATTAAATGCAGTGAAGATCATCAAACCAAGAAAGAAAACAAAAGTGCTTATTAAAGTTTAGATTCTTTTTAATTCCTGGATCTTGAACTTTTCTTGTCTTCTGTGTAAACCAGACATTTAATCACTGCTGTAAAATTTAGACAAGACTGTAGAAACAAACGAGGTTAAGAAGACAAGCTTAAAAAGAACTGCAATGCTTACATGAAAAACCTCATGTATGTCCTTAAAAATTAAAATAAAGGCAAGTAAAAGTAACTACCGAACAGCAATGAGAAATTTTAAAATTATGACTACAATGTAATGCTGACACCTCTATCCTGCTTAACATCCTTAATGAAGAATGATTTTCAAAATTTTTAATTCTACCATTTTTTTCTTTTTTTTCTTTTTTCTTTTTTCTTTTCTATATTCTTTGTTTACATTCTAAATGATTTCCCCTTAAGCCCTCTTCCCTTCACCCGTTCCCCAATCAACCCCCTCCAACTTCTCTGTTCTGGTAAATTCTACCATTTTTATATGTTTACATTAAAACTAGGTGTTTTTTTTTCTTTAGTGGATTATTTTTAAATTATTTTTAAATTTTCATATACATGTACTATATTTACATCATGCCCCCTCCCTCCAAACCCTATGTCTCCCTACTCTCAAATTCATAGCCTCTTTGTTTTTAATATTTGTTACACACATATAAAAATAAATACATAAATACATCCTGATGAGTTCATTTATTGTTGCTCACATGCATATGTTTTCAGTGCTAACTGTTTACATTGAACAACAATGGGGGCTTATTCCTGGGGAAGACTGATTTTCCCTCTTTCATGAGTCATTAACTGCCTGTACCTTTTTATCTAAGATGGGGCCTTGTGGGGTTTCCTCTATCAATACTGTGATGAAACTATTACTGTTACTTTCCCATTATAATTTCTAACTGTATTACACTTATTGGTAGGTATAAAGATATGTATTAAGAATACAGTATAGTTTATCAGACACAAGATAGTCTCTAAAAATAGATTTACTAGCATCAAGGAAAAATGGACATTTTTATTGTTTTTTTTTTTTTGTCTGTTTTGTTTTGTTTTACTGATTTGATTTGGTGTTTGGGTTTTTAAGACAGCTATCACACTTAGTATTCCAGGCTATCCTGGAAATCAGGTCACCCAGGCCAGACTGACCTCAAACTGAAGGCAATCCCATTGCTTCAGTTTCCCAAAATCTGAGATTATACGAATAATTTATGATACCCAGTTCACACATCATTTTTAAATATCATATTGAAGACTTTATAATAACGATTTAAAGAATGTTTTTGCTTTTGTGGCCATGAAGCTTCATAACCAAATGCAATTCAAGAAACTTTAATCTTACTCATTTGTGAAAATAAAGTCATAAACATTTCTTTATAGACTGTTTTAGCTATTATTACCTCTTAATAACACGTTTTCATGAGACAGGGTCTCATGTAGCCCAGGCTGGCCTTTACCTGTGATCCTCCTATCTCTTATCTCCAGAATACTGATTGCTGCTATGTGCCACTAAATGCATTTTATGTACTGCTGGAGAACTGAAAGAAAGGTTTCACGCATGTCAAGCAAGCACTCTGCCTACTGCATCATACCCCTGGCCACGCACTGATCACAGTCTCAACAGGTAAGCACCACTGTCTTCTCTGTCTGTGGATTCTGCTTCCTTGTATCCAGTCAATTGTAAGTGAAAGTATTCAAAATAAAATTGTATCTGCATAAAAATGCAGGCTTTTGTCATAAATACTGTATGCTGGCTAATTTGTGTAAAACTTATATTTTACTAGGTACTGTAAGTATTCTAGATATGATTTTAAAGTGTCCTGGGATAACAGGCTGTGGTCACTCAAGCCTGTAATCCTAGAACTGACAGCAGGCTCAAAAGAGGATGAAAAGATCAAGGTTAGCCCAGGCTGTGTCCCAAGACCCTTTCTCAAAATCAAAACAGAAACAAATATTCAAATATTATACAATTCTATGTCAAGAACTTTTACATGTTGGATTCTGGGATCCAAGGACTCTAGGGGGAAATTTTTAAACATTTTTTTATTTGGTTTTTTCGAGATAGGGTTTCTCTGTATAGTCCTGGCTGTCCTGGAACTCACTCTGTAGACCAGGCTTGCCTTGAACTCAGAAATCTACCTGCCTCTGCCTCCCAGTGTACTGGGATTACAGGCGTGCGCCACCACTGCCCGGCTGGCAATGTTTAAAATCATAGAACACCAGTGCTTCATCCAGTTCTTGGTCACCAGCAGGGGTAAGATAACTCTCCTCATAAAGTTAACTCCTAATTCTTCTTTGAGTTATTTAATGTACTAATCTGTTTACCAAGAAAACGAAGTTCACATCAATATCTTTACTTTAAACGATTTGGTTTAAGACAGTCTTGAGGAACAGTTCAAATAACCCTTTTAAATATTTACTGGGGGCACTTTCACAGAAATATAGATCTGATACTGAAATGATATGAACATAACCATGTCTTTACATTCTCTTCATGTTGGCAATTCTCAGGGGAAACAAAGCTTACCATATATTTAAGCAATCCTATCTCAGGATACAGCAGAGGCAGCTCAGGGAACCACTTCTGGGTCAAGATATTCAGTTTCTCCTAAAGATAGAAAGAATTTTTTATTATAGATCAACATGGATTCAAGTGTAGCATGTTGCTTTTCAGGAAAATATATTTCCATATGCGTTTTTACCTCTAATAAAATACCTAATCTTTAATATTTTACTTCTACTGCAACAACTATAAAGCAAAACATGACTTATTTCATATACAGCATAAAATAAAAAAATATTGTAATCTTAATAATAAACTGTCATTTTTTCAAAGTATTAAGAACATAATAACATTTTTAAAATGACTACTTAATTTAAGAAAATCCTGAAAAGCTGAGTGTGGTGGCGTATGCCTGTAATCCCAGCACTTGGGAGGCAGAGGCAGGTGGATTTCTGAGATTGAGGCCAGCCTGGTATAGAGAGTGAGTTCCAGGACAGCCAGGGCTACACAGAGAAACCCTGTCTCGAAAAAAACAAAAAAAAAAAAATCATAAAAGCCTTGAGATTAAAAAAATAAGTATGTGAGTCTACATAAAGCATTTTGAAGTAAACGAGAAAACTGAGAATTTTATAAAGAAAAGTCATATATCAATAGGTTTACTAAGGAAAACTTGGAAACATTTACCAGATTTTATCAAAAGATTCAAAGGTATGTCATAGATAGGTACATAAATTGTATCACCATGCATAAATTGCACTCAAAATGTCAATTATTTGCATACTATTTTTACTTTGAACAACTAACTGTCCCTTAACTAACTCTTCCTTATAATATCTCCCAGACATAAAATGCAGTAGTCTTTCCACTGTGAAGAGAAAGTAGACTGCTGACTTTCTAAGCCACAGAACTTAGGAGGAGAGTGGAAAACGATGGTGTGACCTTTCTGGTTCCATCTCTCAGGTGGATCAAGCTGCTCCATTCATGTTTTTTTTTTTGCTTCTTATTTTGCTTCTTATACTTTTTTAAAGGGTATTCATGTAAATTTGTGAGAATCTCTATATCATGTGTTAAATGACAAAAATTATACAAAAGTGAGTGTGTTTCAAGCTCAATTCTAAAATCAAGCAAAAAAATTTCAAGAATTTATTTTAACTTACTGCTTTTACCACTGAGAACATGACAAGTGATTTTTCTCCTTTATGATAAACTGAAATTTCTACATTGGTAAAACTTTCATGAATTTTATCATATGAAATTAACTTGTAAATTCATGTGAATATTACTATGCCAAGATAATACCTTTAGTGTATGGTTATATGAAATCTGTGACTTTAAATTCAATTTACTGAGTAAATTCTAACTTAAAATTTCACAGAAATACTTACATATTCCTCCCTCTCATGATAAATTTCCTGAAAGACACTGCTGCGCAGCTGAGTTATTTCTTGCTTTATTTTCTCAATTTCAGTTCCATCATGGTCATCAGACTTTATCAGAGGGAAGAAAGTAGTCAACAGGATTATTACACTAGAATGAAAACAAGTCTTCCTCTAAGAACTAATGCAATTTCAATAGTAAATCAGTCTGAGTTACTCTCATGCATCCTTCAGTATCTAGAGTATAGCAGTCTTCTAACATTCAACAAATCCATTTATTTTAATACTAACTTTTCCCAAAACTATAAAAAAGTATTGAAATACAAAATATTATTTTAAGTACCTCCACATTTTTGAATATAAAAACAACTAACTTCAATATGAAAATAAAGATTAAGAAGAGCAACTGAATTAATTGAATTCTGTGAAATTTTTACTTGAAATCAAATTTTTAAAAGCAAACTCAACAAAGTGATGAATGGATGTCTAAATTATCTACTATGAGACAAATCTATGATTTAGAAATGTTCCACATGACTTCAATGGAGTGACAGTAATAAATAAATTGCCTCAAAATGTATAACTGCATTAAAAAGTTAGATATGTCTACAATGTCTCTAGCCTTAGTAAATTGAATGTGCCCAATTTCATCTGATGTAAGAAAAAGTTGAAAAATGAGGCTGTAAAAAAACTACCTTCTCCACAACCTAAAATATAATCGAACAGGAAGCCTCTTACACTGCAATTTGTTTTAGAATAGCTCCCACTTTGCTTCCAATTAAATCTAAGAAAAGGAATAGAGATATAAAGTTGAAGACATACTTCAGATCTCTTCTGATTTTAAATAAAATCCCCAAGAAAATTTATAGAATTACTAACAAATTCACAAAGCTTCACGCCTAAGAAGAGTAGTCAAAATTAGAAAATCCTAATCCCTTCAGCTCTCATATAATATGAAAACAACTTTAAAACTTGCAAGAAATATTATATCCAGTGTTAAAATAAGTTTTCAAAAGTAACCATGCTGCTTAAAATTACTTTATTATAAAATTCTACATTTGGAGATGGGAGTCATCAGTAAAGTGCTT